>NC_041402.2:47855843-48484121 GCF_900747795.2 Erpetoichthys calabaricus | reverse complement strand
TATATATATATATATATATGTTATATAGTATATAGTATATATATATATATATATATGTATATATATATATATATGTATATATAGTATATATATATATATATATATGTATATATATATATATATATATATATATGTATATATAGTATATATATATATATATGTATATATATAGTATATATATATATATATATATATATGTATATATAGTATATATATATATATATATATGTATATATAGTATATATATATATATATGTATATATATGTATATATATATATAGTATATATATATATGTATGTATAGTATATATATATATATATATATAATGTATATATAGTATAGTATATTATATATATATATGTATATATAGTATATATATATATATATTGTATATATAGTATATGTATATTATATATATGTATATATAGTATATAGTAATATATATATATATATATATATAGTATATAAGTATATATAATATATATTATATATAGTATATATATATATATATATATATATATATATATATATAGTATATATATATATATATATATATATGTATATATAGTATATATATATGTATATATAGTATATATATATATGTATATATAGTATATATATATATATGTATATATAGTATATATATATGTATATATAGTATATATGTATATATAGTATATATATATATATATGTATGTATATATAGTATATGTATATGTATGTATATAGTTGAGCTCCTTCATTATTGAGCTGTGACTCCTTCGTTCTCAGTGGATCAGACTTTGCTCGCTGTCGGCGCCTGCGCACTATGTCTCCTGCGTCCATGGGCATGCCATGTACCTGCGTCCATATCCGGTTTATTCTCGGTTAGTAATATGGATATATATATATAAAATCTTCATTTGGATCTTGATCTTTGTCCGCGAATGAATTAGAAGAAGAAGCACTAGATGGCAGTAGAGAGACAGCTAAAACATAGGCATTGCATTAAGAATCTCCTCCAGGCTTATACTACTGAAGACTGTAGTACTCCTGTCACACCTCAAAACACAGACATTCAAACTAAACAGATTGTTGTGCTTTAAATTAACTAATCTTTATATATAATCTTCATTTGGATCTTGATCTTTGTTTGTCCGCAAATTCCACGCATGCGTAGACCACCTTCCAGTTTAGTACGTTGTTGTTACTCACGGATGTCAACAATGTGCCAGAATAACGAAAGGGGTGGTGGACAGTGTTACGCTTGTTAGCTCCTGAGGCCTGGTTAGAGAATAAGATTGCCGAAGATAAAAGGTACATGCCTACGTAACATATGAATGAAAGAAAGACAGTGGGTAAAATGAATGACAACGTAACAGCACATTCCGGAAATTTTTATTGTTACGTTGTAGCCGGCGAGTGCTGCACATCTCACAGTTGTACCGTGGCTTGCTCACATGTCAGTGAAGTGATCCCTATTTATGCTTTAAAGAGCCTGGATACCTATGTGTCCCCCTTTTATAACCATTGCTCCGTGTATATTGCCTTACTCTTTGGATTGCCACAGAGCAACCTGCGAGATTGGAGAAAGGTTGAGAAGAGATCGTGAGAGGAAACGACAGCGTCGTGAAAACGAGACGGACTGTGAATGGAGAGAAGCAGAAATGCTCCTACACCACCACATAATTAGTATTCGGACAGTGATTCCGAGTAGACCGTACCTATCGAATCAATGTCCAAGGGTTTTCTTTTGTAATTTTGTTTCCCTTATAAAAAATCATAATGCTGTGCGACGAAGGGCCCAGTTCACGACTGGCAGCCGCGTTTAAACAGGGAGCCCTTCACAGACAACTTTAACACGCACAACGTAGTTGGGCGCACATGGCTAGTGTGTGTATATATATATATATATATATATATATATATATATATATATATATATATATATATATAGGGCGGCACGGTGGCGCAGTGGGTAGCGCTGCTGCCTCGCAGTTGGGAGATCTGGGGACCTGGGTTTCGCTTCCCGGGTCCTCCCTGCGTGGAGTTTGCATGTTCTCCCCGTTTCTGCGTGGGTCCAAAGACATGCAGGTTAGGTGGATTGGCGATTCTAAATTGGCCCTAGTGTGTGCTTGGTATGTGGGTGTGTTTGTGTGTGTCACCCTGCCTTGTGCCCTGTGTTGGCTGGGATTGGCTCCAGCAGACCCCCCGTGACCCTGTAGTTAGGAATATAGCAGGTTGGAAAATGGATGGATATATATATATATATATATATATATATATATATATATATATATATATATATATATATAAATTAAATAAATAATGAATGATTTATCACAGTTACTTCATGATTTAACAAGGTGGGGGGGGCGCAATTACTTTTCACATAGAGCCATGGAGGTTTGGATAGTTTTTTTTTCCTTAATAAATAAAATCATCACTTAAAAACTGCATTTTGTGTTTACTTGGGTTATTATCTTTGTCTAAAATTTAAATTTGTTTGATGATCTGAAACATTAAAGTGTGATAAACATGCAAAAAATAAGAAATCAGGAAGGGGGCAAATATATATAACCACCTTTTTGTTTACAAAAGCAGTTCTCTCTCCTTCTCTATATTATATATTTTATATATGCAAAATCTATAATATAGAGAGGGAGAGAGAACTGCTTTTGTATACAAAAAGGTGGTGGTACGCATATGTTTCGTTTGGATCAAGTTTGACGTGCTGTCAAGGTATATAGAGGCAGAGAATCCCAGTGCTACATGTTTTGTTTATTTGGTGAAACATAATGTTTTATAATTTGAAATTGATAATCGTCACATGTGCCATACTGCCTAATATTATGCTTGACAGTTTAAAATTACAAACACAGACTTTCCGAAATCTATGATGAATATTAAAAAATAGTTCTTTACATTTATTTAGCGCTTTTCTCACTAATCAAAGCTCTTTTTGCAAACTCCACGCCGGGAGGACCTAGAACGTAAACCCATGTTCTCTTACTGGCTTGTGCCACCTGCCAACTGCAAGTTAATAACAAGTTCTATGTTCTACAAAAAATGATGATGTCCCTCAAAGCAATCAGGACTTAAACTGATTGATTTTTAAAGTACATTCCAAACTTTTTGCACATTTTCATCAAATGCAGTCTCTCTAATTCATTCTTTGCTTTGAGTCACAGTGACTGATCGTCTTCCTCGTAACAGCCGTGAATCCGCATGATCGAAGTATGTGAGTGGAGGGCCAACCAGTCATTTGAAGAGAAGTGCAGAGGCGGTGCTTTTTTAGTAGCAAGGCTTTCTTTGGAGTAACAATTAGTGCAAGTGTGGATTTTCACAAATTAATCTAACTTGATGAAACTGGAATACAGCTTAGACTCAGCACACAATTCATTATAGAATCAATTAATACGCAGTCGGAATGCCATGACCAGTTGTAGTGGCCAAGGTGCTGGTATATTGTATCAGTGTGTACCGTCACAAGAAAAGTTATTTATTTATGTATGTGGTTCTTTGATCATGCGTTTATTAAAAATATTACCACCTCTTAGGAAGTATGTTAAATGTGAAAGTTGTGATTTATTTTAAATATATATATATATATATATATATATATATATATATGTGTACATTTTTTTGTATTGGTGGGAACTACAGCACAGTCCAAAATCGAGACCTTGTGAACCCTGCCAGTATGAAGCAGGCCCTTATTGCATCTGCCCGAAGACTTCCTGGTGTCAATATGTTTGAGCAGGGACATGGCAAACTGGACCTCCTTAAAGCTTTCCAGATTCTTAACAGCTATAAACCCCAGGCAAGGTGAGATGTGCATGTGTTCTTATTTTGGTATTTTATTATCTAGATAACATCTGTGAAGGAATGCGTTTTCTGTTATGTTAAATATCAATTTTTTTATGTCTCTGTATGGCAGTTTTTTTTTTTAGTAATGATGGTTCTTGTTTACCAAAGTGAAGTATTACAGAAAACAGAACAATTTTAATCAATATAACTATAAACTGTTTCGGCTGAACTTAACAAGGATTAGATTTAGATGTATCCAAAAATATCATTCTAATGAGGGTTGTTTTTCCTTCTGGCAAGAAGGTGCTGTATTTGTCTTTGTGCTTTTTGTTAGTGTTGGAGGTCACTTTCATACTTTCAGCTTTACTTTATACTGTCAGCTTTTAGAATTATGACTTAGTGATTTTTTTTTAGGCCAAATTTCAAGTAGAACACCTATCTTTGTAAAACATCTCTACCTTACTTAAACATTGCTTATGCTTCTTTTGTTTCACCGAGTGTTTTTAATTGTGGCTGTAAAAGAGTTAAGCGACATTTTGTTTGCTAGCTTTAGCTGTATGCTTTGTTATTTATGCATTGCCTGTCCCTGTGTGTTCAGCATGAATTTGGACATTTCTGTCATTTTGTATTATAAATGTTTAGTGTGATATATTTTTTTTTATATATATATAAAAAAAGAAGTTTGCTTCAAGATAATGTTCAGTATGAGATGGGAGGAATGGAAAGGTTTTTTTTTGTAATTTTCATCAGTTTGTTGCACACTGTCTACATGTATAATAATGTGATTACTACTAATTTTATTATTTATTTCTAGTCTTAGTCCAAGTTATATTGACATGACTGAATGCCCATATATGTGGCCATATTGTTCCCAGCCAATATACTACGGAGGAATGGCAACAATTGTTAATGTTACAATTCTCAATGGAATGGGTGTCACTGGCAGGATTGTTGACAAGGTACCGTTCATTCTTATTAAACCATGGGTTAAGAATGCCAATCTTTGTTTTTTTAGATATGCACATTGCTCATTCACTTCAAAAACTGACATATTGGGTCTTCGTTTGTTGCCTGTACAGTACATGAGTCATTCATGTTAACATGTGTATTAATGTATTGTTCCTCATGGTCAACGTTTGTTTCAGTAATGCTATATATCGAATAATAAAGCATTCCAACTAGTAGTAGTGGTTAGATGCCATTTCAAAAGCAAAGGGATCCTTTACTGTTTACTTCTTTTATGTAGAACATTTAGGGAATTTTAAATGCATTTACTTATCTTTGAATCTTGTTTTGTCCAGTTCAGAATCCTGGGGCTACATCTTATTGTATTATTACTGTACTGGGTACAATATGGAAAACACTCTGAGGCAAACTCGTACGTAATTGCTCCTGTGGGTGCATTTTGTAGTTGCCGTTTAAGCTAACATGTGAATGTTAGTGATATGGGAGGTAAAACATTGAGTACTCCAAGGGATAATCAAGCAGAAACGTTGGGAATGTGTAACTTCCTCACCAACATTTCATGCTGGAATTTATGCAAGTTGTCTGGAGCTGTGAGGCACCAGTGTAAACCACTATGCAATTGTTTACCGCCATCTTATTATTGAGATTAATCCAACATACTAATAATTTAAGTTTATTAAATCATTTAAACAGGTGTATTTTGGTAAAACTTTGTAAAATAACACTTCAGGAAAACATTGTTATGCGTGGCAGTGGAGAACGCTCAAACACGAATGTGTTTCATTCATTAGTCATATTATATTTATGTACAGAGCAGTAGCTAAAGTTGCAGTACTTCAGGGTTATTCATTGGCAGCTTGTAAAACTGCACAACTCAATTGACATTTTGCTTTTTGATGCATCTGAGATATGCACAAATACAATGATGCTTTCCGACATATAATGTTTTCACTTGCTTTTCTTTAACTTTTAATCTGTTTGTACATTACATCTCCTGTTTGTACATCACATCTCCCTCAGACCAAGTTCTGTAATATTAATATCGTGTTAAGTGAGGGGGAGGTAGGTCTTCGATTCAAAACCTTGCTTCATTGGCATGTATGTAAAGATTTATTAAAATTGTTTATCTAAAAATTATGTTAGCGAAAATGTATTTGGGACATTGTCAGCATATGAATAGATGCCTGACAGGCGGAGTGGTGGCTATGAGGCTAAGGATCTGCACTGGTATCCAAAAGGTTGCCGGTTCAAATCCCCGCCCCTGCCAAAAGAGATCCTACTCTGCTGGGCCCTTGAGCAAGGCCCTTAACCTGTAATTGCTCCAGGGGCGCTGTACAATGGCTGACCCTGCGCTCTGACCCCAAGGGGTATGCGAAAACTAACAAATTCCTAATACAAGAAATTGTGTAAGGCGAAATAAAGAACAAGAACAAAAAAAAAAAACATTTAAATTGTGCGTAAATTTGCAATTTTTCAAAGATGTTTTGAAACAGTTTCAGTTTGGTTCCATTTGAGTCTCCACTGAAGCACACTGCATCAGGAATTTTATCATCACTGATCTCCATGTAAACACTACATTCAAAGTTTTTCTAGGCAATCACTACAAACTATGAAGAGTATATAACTGATACAGAAGAGTATCATTTTTGGGTGGAGTGCTAATTTAAGACAATTTCCTCTCATCCATCCATCCATCCATCCATCCTCTTCTGCTTATCCGAGGTCGGGTCGCGGGGGCAGCAGCTTGAGCAGAGATGCCCAGACTTCACTCTCCCCGGCCACTTCTTCTAGCTCTTCCGGGGGAATCCCAAGGCGTTCCCAGGCCAGCCGGGAGACATAGTCTCTCCAGCGTGTCCTGGGTCTTCCTCGGGGCCTCCTCCCAGTTGGACGTGCCCGGAACACCTCACCAGGGAGGCGTCCAGGAGGCATCCTGATCAGATGCCCGAGCCACCTCATCTGACTCCTCTCAGGGATTAATAAAGTATATGTGATGGATTGTGGAAATACATGTTTTTAAATAAAAATGGTATGGTTCAGGCTTCGTAGGTGTTGTGCCATCTGGCTTCGAGGTGTTTAATTAGGAGATAGTGCATGTGTATATGAGGGAGTGGTTGGTTCCAGTTTCCTCATTTGACACTCTGTGGGTCATAATTAGGATGCTGCATCCATGGATCTATAAGGGTGAGAGCCTGAGTAAGAAAAGAAGACAGATTTGGGATGTTCAAGGATGACATGATGGTACTGAGGCAGACTGTCAGTATCCCAGTGGGGGAGTGAGCAATCCTTGCTCTGGGGTTGAGTTGTGCTCCTCTGATCAATTCAGGGATAATAGGGCCAAACAGTAAGTTCTTTCTCATGGATCTGATCG
Organism: Erpetoichthys calabaricus; assembly: GCF_900747795.2. Classification (NCBI taxonomy): domain Eukaryota; kingdom Metazoa; phylum Chordata; class Cladistia; order Polypteriformes; family Polypteridae; genus Erpetoichthys; species Erpetoichthys calabaricus. The sequence goes on along the minus strand of NC_041402.2, from coordinate 48,476,997 downwards.
ACGCCAAGAGAGCATGGTAGAAGACGGAGGACTGGCTATAAACATAACAAACACAGACTGAAGCAGTCAGGACAAGAGCCCGAAAGTGGGATTGCAGCTGGTTTTGTCTCCACTGGCTGCAAAACCCGATGGGGTGAGCTGGGGAGACTTAGAGTGAAAGACGCTGCATGTCAAGAGACAGAAAAGAAAGGGAACCTGATGTCTGCATGGTTTTATTCTGGATTTATTTATTTTTGTGATCATGAAAGAGCGCATTTTTTACAGAACTTATTATTGAATTATTTATTTGATTATTATGAAGAATACACTGCATTTTTTAACATTGTTTTTTGCACTTTTGCAACTATAGTTAACCACTACATGGTAATATCCCAGTGCATAAAAAGCAACAATGCATTACAATTACAAAAATGAAAACCGAAAGAAAAGTAATGCTAAGACAGAACAGAGCATCCATCTCTACTGTTAGCACAAATTTTAGCAAAGATTAGTCCCGTTTAAATTGGTGTCTGGGATTTGTCCCTTTTGTTTAGGTAAGACTATTTTTTCTCAAAGGTTTTTTTTTTTTAAATTAAACAAGTAAATTCAATAATAGAACTTCTGAATAGTAAGTATCCATTTGAATGATAGAATTAATTACATCGTATCATTCTTTCTGCCATCTTTACATTGGGGGTCGTCAACAGTAAAAGAACATTAATGCTTTTTTTTAAACAAGACGGAATTCAGTGAGTACAACAAGAGTGCATTTTTATAGTACATGAACTAGATAAGCTCAATTTCAGGCTTAAAGGAGGCCATTGTGTTATCGATATTTCAGCAGGTAGCTTGCCAGTGGCTTGTCTCATTTTGAGACATAGTGCCTAAAGCTTACTTGCTGCTGGCACTCAATGGCTTGAGGGAATGAGAGGCTATTCCAGCAGTGTCTGGGATAATAAGCATCTATACCTATGGGACCAGCATTATGAGAGAGGCATTCTTTTGGAGCAGCAAATATAAAGTGTAGTGGTCAAGAATCTTACAGCTAGCAATGAAATTCAAAAAACTCCTTTGCTAAGATTAACATGGCTATTGTCATGAGTTCAGCACCATATACTGTGTGTGTTTAAAGAGAGAATTTCCAAACTGATGACAATTATTTAATTGTGCCTTACTGAGAGACACTTGCTGAACTATGTCTAAATGCATCATACTAGCCTGGCACACAGTTTGGGCATGGATAGATTGTCTTTTTCATATATCATGGACAGCTAGCTTTCTGTTAGTTTATGTTTGAATAATTACATCTGTAAGACTTATTGGTGTAAACAACTTCATTTGTCACATTACAGTACAGTCATATGAAAAAGTTTGGGACCCCCTCTAAGCCTGCATAATAATTTACCGTACTTTCAACAAAAAAGATAACAGTGGTATGTCTTTCATTTCCTAGGAACACCTGAGTACTGGGGTGTTTTCCGAGCAAAGATATGTAGTGAAGCAGTATTTAGTTGTATGAAATTAAATCAAATGTGAAAAACTGGCTGTGAAAAATTTGGGTCCCCTTGTAATTTTGCTGATTTGAATGCATGTAACTGCTCAATACTGATTACTTGCAACACCAAATTGGTTGGATTAGCTTATAAAGCCTTAAACTTCATAGACAGGTGTGTCCAATCATGAGAAAAGGTATTTAAGGTGGTCAATTGCAAGTTGTGCTTCCCTTTGACTCTCCTCTGAAGAGTGACAGCATGGGATCCTCAAAGCAACTCTTAAAAGATCAAAAAAAAAAGAACAAAGATTGTTCAGTATCATGGTTTAGGGGAGGCTACAAAAAGCTATCTCAGAGGTTTAAACTGTCAGTTTCAACTGTAAGGAATGGAATCAGGAAGTGGAAGGCCACAGGCACAGTTGCTGTTAAACTCAGGTCTGGCAGGCCAAGAAAAATACAGGAGCGACATATGCACAGGATTGTGAGAATGGTTACAGACAACCCACAGATCACCTCCAAAGACTTGCAAGAACATCTTGCTGCAGATGGTGTATCTGTACATTGTTCTACAATTCAGTGCAGTTTGCACAAAGAACATCTGTATGGCAGGGTGATGTGAAAGAAGCCCTTTCTGCACTGACGCCCAAACAGAGTCGCTTGTTGTATGCAAATCCTCATTTAGACAAGTCAGATTTATTTTGGAACAAAGTGCTTTGGACTGATGAGACAAAAATTGAGTTATTTGGTCATAACAAAAAGTGCTTTGCATGGTGGAAGAAGAACATCGCATTCCAAGAAAAACACCTGCTACCTACTGTCAAATTTGGAGGAGGTTCCATCATGCTGTGTGGCTAGTTCAGGGACTGGGGCCCTTGTTAAAGTCAAGGGTCGGATGAATTCAACCCAATATCAACAAAATTCTTCAAAATAAGTTACGCAGGGGTTGGATATTCCAACAAGACCACGACCCAAAACACAGTTTGAAATCTACAAAGGCATTCATGCAGAGGGAGAAGTACAATGTTCTGGAATGGCCGTTGCAGTCCCCTGACTTGAATATCATCGAAAATCTATGGGATGATTTGAAGCAGGCTGTCCATGCTCGGCAGCCATCAAATTTAACTGAACTGGAGAGATTTTGTATGGAAGAATGGTCAAAAATACCTCCATCCAGAATCTAGACACTCATCAAAGGCTATAGGAGACGTCTAGAGGCTGCTATATTTGCAAAAGGAGGCACAACTAAGTATTGATGTAATATCTATGTTGGGGTGCCCAAATTTATGTACCTGTCTAATTTTGTTATGGTGCATATTGCATATTTTCTGTTAATCCAATAAACTTAATGTCACTGCTGAAATACTACTGTTTCCATAAGGCATGTCATATATTAGAAGAAAGTTGCTACTTTGAAAGCTCAGCCAATGATAAACAAAAATCCAAAGAATTAAGAGGGGTTCCCAAACTTTTTCATATGACTGTATATGGCTGTGTATAGATCAGTTGATGATGCACATTTTTGAGATTTATGGGTAATGCTGATAATTTTGAATTTGCCTGCTGATTTCAGGGTGCATTTGATGTGTACATTTCATCAGCCAATTCAGATTTGAACAATATTAACATGTATGCAATGACTAAATCATTTACACCTTTGCACTGACTTATTGTAACAATAAAGTCATAAAAGACACTTTTCCCCACCATCTTTTTCTAAAAGTTTGCTTAGTCAAATTCCTGGTCAGTATAGGATACATTGAGATGTATCAAGCCTTTTCTTGTAAAAACACAGCAATGTGATGTGTTTTAAACACATGATATTGAATGCAAAAGTTCCACTGATTGCAAATTAGCATTTCTTCTTGGGTGGTATAGTTGACTTGTGCATTTGTATGTTTTATGCATACATGTGTGTTGTTACTTTAGTTGTGGACTTGACTCATTTAAAAAAGTAAGAGAAACCTAGCATTCACAAATTATACTTTGCATTTGTTTGCAGATGTATAATACACTTATCAGTTCTTGGATTTATACATCTTTGAGACTTAAACCTGGATGATAGGTTTGTCTTTATTTCTTTAAATTTATTTTGGACAGGACTATTGTTGATGGTTTTAATAAATATTGCATTTCATCCCCACAAAAGCTGTAGAGATCATGTTTCAAAACCGACAGAGAGATAAGTAAACCCTCTTATATTTTAGTGTTGCAACAAAAGGAAGTGCTTTAACATAAAATATTTGTCAGCGTATGAGAGGAGTAGCACTTTACAATTGGGAATTTTGTACTTTTTGTTGATGCTCCTTTGAGCTTTCTCCTTGGACTGGAGGAAGTTAACATAGTACATAATATGGAGACAAATAGTACATAAGTATACTTTTTCTCGCTGCCTCTTTTTAAAACTAATCATACTGCACACTAATATTGCTGTGTTTTTAGTGTGTGTTAATAAATGTAATGTATTATTATTGTTTTCTGCTATTTAGGGGATAGCCTCTTTACTATTTTTTTTTTTAAACTGCATCTTTCCACATGAATAGTGCATAATAAAAGTAAATGGTCTAATGGCACTTTAGACTCAGCTGTGATATCCCCCTTTTTTCAAAATTATTCATGGTAATTTTGCATAACACTATCATAATAGTACAATTCCTACAATATTGTAACTCTAAGTTAAGGTCAGTTATTTCTGTGGGTTAAGGCACAAGACTTCAACTAGTACAGATGACAATTTAAATAATGAGCCATCAATGATCGGATACTTTTTAAAAAAAAAAAAAAAAATGTACCTTAAGCTATTTAAATATATGAGCTGTTCTTTAATAAAGAGGGTTGTGCTTTTTTTGCAGCCGATTTGGCAGCCCTATATTCCCCAGAATGGAGACAACATTGATGTAGCAGTATCGTATTCACCAGTATTATGGCCTTGGTCTGGATATCTTGCCGTTTCAATATCTGTGGCAAAGAAGGCAGCTTCATGGGAGGGAATTGCTCAGGGTCATGTGATGGTCACTGTGGCATCACCATCAGAAAATGAAGTAAGAATAGCATTTTACTTTTATTGTTATTTGTTGTGTTATCAAAGATTCAGGCAAAACTGTAGTTTTGTGAGAAGGCAAAAGTGTTGCCCCATCCCAACCACCTTCTTTAATCTTGCCTTTGAACATTTTTTACACTGGCTACATTTAGTAGCCAATCAGTTCTCAAATGAAGTTCCCAAATGTTTAGTTTAGTTTAGTTTGCATTCTTCACAGATTTCTAGTAGTTGTTTTTCCTTCATGTTGTAAGTATTGTCAGATGTTGATGGTGATGTCATAGTTTTTTTTTTTTTTTTCTTTTTTTCAGTCTAAAGCAGGTTCAGAGATAACTTCAACTGTCAAGCTTCCAATCAAAGTGAAGATAATCCCAACTCCACCTCGAAGTAAAAGGGTTCTATGGGATCAGTACCACAATCTTCGTTACCCACCAGGTTACTTCCCACGGGACAACTTAAGAATGAAAAATGACCCTTTAGACTGGTAAGTCACCAAGAAAAGTACTGTAGATTGCAGCAGTGTTTACTACATTCAGAATGTATAATTTTATTAAAGGAATCCATTTCAGAGGTGGTTACTGTGCTAGTAATTTAAGATCTCTCTCAATTTACACTGAACATTTTATTGGTTGCACTTCTACATTCTCAGACGGTTAATAGGAGATTTTTAACATGTGAATGTGTCTATAGAATATTTCTTATATATTCACGTATCCTGCAGCCATTCAGAACTTGTGTACTCCTTCACTAAAAAATGAATGGTTCAGTTATGCTTCAGTACAGGGTGATAAGGCAGCTTACCCCTATCCCAGAAACCATATGGTGCAAGGCAGGAACAATCCCTGGACAGAATGCCATGCCATCACAGGGTGAACACGCACACAAGAACCAATTCAACACCACCAGTCCAACACATCCTTGCGCTGCCCCTGCTTTTTTCATTTCGACATGTCAAACTAGTGCTGTGGTCCCTTCACCGCACACACCCCTCTGTCATTTGCTTCTCTGTCCCGCATTCTTGTATGTGTCTTTGCTGTCGGTCTGATTTGATTGTTTCACTCGTTGTGAGAATGGAGGTGGGAATACTTATTATATTTAAGTGTTACAGAAACGAAAGTACACAATACGTGCTTGGGCAAACTTGATTAAATTTACCACATAATTAAATTTTCACCCATCTCAGATGTGTCTGTGATCCATTTGTTTAGAAATCCTGCCCTACTTTTATGTGTGTAAATTGCTCATAATATGGGATAAACATACCACATCCTCTCTCACAGCAGCCATTATAGAGTCATTAATCAAGCTAATATGCATGTGTTTGGGATTTGGAAGGAATACTGCAGTACACAAAGAAAAACCCATGCAAACCAGTGGAGAATGCCTGTGCTGGATTAGTAAGCATTTTGTTTCACTGCATACTTTGTTTCCTTTAATACTCCTGAAAAGCCAAAAATATTACATAAACACATTCACTAGAGTTCCCATTCAGGGATAATGATATATCTAAAATTCTGCTTTATTGCTAACCATTAACAAATCACTCAGTAAAAAAAAATATAAGCTTTTTTTTTTTTTATATGTAGCGAGCTTTTTTGATTGAATTTTTTTTTTATTTGCTTCCTTTTAAAAGGAATGGTGACCACATTCATACAAACTTCAGAGACATGTACCAGCACCTAAGAAGTGTGGGCTATTTTGTTGAAGTTTTGGGAGCACCACTAACTTGTTTTGACGCCAGCCAGTATGGTAAGACTTTGGTTTCAGGGTAAATGAGTGGATATATAGGGCCCTATGATTTCTACAAAGTAAAGAAAATGGACAGAATTGTGGAAAACTGGATTTCAGATGTAAACACAGAAATGCACATAATTGGGGGATTTGCTGGAAATGACTAAACAGTCTAGTAACTGTGTAGAAATCTCTGTAATCTGTACTTGTATCACCTGGTAGTGTTTACATTTGGTGTTATTTTAGCTAATGCTGTTCTTCACAGAAATCCTGTTGTGCTTCTGTGCCTTTGTGTACATACATAGACATCGAGGGATGTAATGTGTCTAGGATCGCCACATCAATAAAGGCACATAGGTTAGCTAGTTGCGTGGATTAAGTCGGGGGATATATTGGGGTACCAAATGCTAGTCACTTCAACATTCAAAAAAAAAAAAAAAAAAAAAAAAACAACTTAAACACAATGGTATCTTCAAAATTTAGGGTGTAACTATTTTGGTGACTTATTTATTTTTTTTCTTCCCCTCCCTCCTTTAATAAATCGGGGTGAGAGTTTTCTCCCTAAACTATATCTCAAATAAGGGTCTCTTTTTTTTTTTTTTTTTTTTTTTGTGGAGTTTGCTGCTTATGGGATGAGTTCAAGACAGTGATATCCAAGGATTGCAGCGTTAGTATTGCCCTACATATACATTTCAATCAGTTTGTTTGACTATGAGAGGAGCTTCAGCAAATAACAGACGCTTCTTATAGAGACTTGAGCTGTTCAACAAGCATCTGTAATTCAGTTGGAATATGTATCGAAGATGGAAAAGAGTCAGGCAAGCTCAGCTGCAAATTTAAACAAATTGAATGGGTTAATGGCAATAGATTTTAAGAACTTTGAGTCTGTTAAAATTCAGATCCTTTAAGGTGCAGATTGCTTTTTTGTTTATAGTTACAATATGATTATTTTCTGTTATGTTACGAACTTTATTTATTTTTTTTTTATTCATTTAAGTCTAAACTTTTTGCTTTTCTGAATACTTGTATGTGCAATAGTGTAATTTCAATCAAAAGAATGGAAAGTGCTATTTCACAATTCTTTGCTATTGTAGTTGATTATACATACTTTTATTATAGTAAGCTGGATAAAAATGCAAATTAAAAAGTGAATACATACAGCCCTAGACGTATGATTTTCCTAATCAGTATTTTTAACAATTTAAATATTCAGTTACGTGCATTTTTGTTCTCAAAATGGCATGTTGATCATCAGTTTGTTCCCATGGTTTCTGGAATAGCTGTTCAGAATTAAAGTCTTACTAGTTGTTTTTGTATAGACAGAACAGCTATTGAACAGTTATTGTCATTTATTTTTAATTTTATTTTCTTTTAATAGCTTATTTTCTGTTTTTAATACTTTATACAACATTATTGTACTGCAGTTTTTTTTGATTTAGTGAGTTCATTTTAACCATGACCAGATGACTTCACTAATGTTTCAATTATTTTGCTCTTTTCTGTGTAAAATCCTCTCTCTCTCTCTCTCTCTCTCTCTCTCTCTCTCTCTCTCTCTCTCTCTCTCTCTCTCTCTCTCATATTCTAACTTTACAACTCTTGGATAACTACTAATCTTGCTTAAACTGAATTATGCATCAATACTGCTGCTATGGTTTTCAGGAACTCTGCTTATGGTGGACAGTGAAGAAGAATACTTCCCAGAGGAGATAGCTAAACTGAGACGTGACATCGATCAGGGATTGTCTTTGATTGTGTTCAGTGACTGGTACAACACATCTGTGATGAGAAAGGTTAAATTCTATGATGAAAACACAAGGTATTCTTACTGTTCTATATACAGTATTTATATTGAGAAAGTGTGCCCCCTAGTGTGTCTTAATATTTTTTTATTCAGTTTCTATGCATATTCACTCTATAGAGGAAATATACAGCACTCTGGTCAAGTAGGTGGTGTGTTTTGGTTTACGAGTAGTTTGGTTTGATTATATTTGTTTGGGTGGGGGGACCTTTTAAATGTGGTGTCTGAAAGGCATTTCTTTTCAATTGGTAGATATGTTCACATGTTTGTTGAGATTAGTAGTATATGGTTTGCTAAATTTATGCTTGGCAGGTTTATACTGTGAGAAAAAATGTACAGGTTTTATTAAAAAACAAAAACGAAACACAATTGCCTGCATAATAAAGCTCTGAATAACTCGGCAGGAAATGAAAAGGTCTTGGAGTCCTGATTTTTTTTTTTTTTAAATAAAAAAAGACCAGCTACGTTTTGTTTTTGTTCATGGATTTAATCAAAAGTATACTACTTAAAAAATCATGTTTTCTTGTAATGTTTAAAAGGTAATGTGGTGGACTTCTTGAAATTCAACTGAAGAGTTACAGCACAATGTAAGAGCAGTGATTGTACAGTAGCAAATGGATGTTTAGAAGTTTTGAAACTTCTCATGACCTGCTTTTTATTTAGTGTTTTTTAGTATTTAGATGTGTATGTTCTGTTGGAGCAACCTTGTTCTTTATGGAGTGATGATTATTTGTACTTCTCTTCATTCACTTTCAGATGGCTTTGTTTGGTTCAGAGAAAAGACTGAATGCAAATTTGAATAGCATTTAAATTGTTAAAATATAGAGATTGATGGACCACAGCACAGTGCTTTTTCTCTCTTTGTGTTCAAAGTTGTCTAAAACAGTTATTTCAGTAAACAGTGTGTTTGCCCAAAATGTGCCCCTGGTACCTGTTTCTCTCTTTCTAACAACATTATTGATTATATTCTAATTAAAAAATCAATTGTGTTGTTCACCTCTGTCTCTGTCTCCAGATCTGTAAGCTTGAAAAGGACTTTGTTTTAAAAAATATTCTCATTTAATATTCTTAGTATGAGTTAAAATACAGTACTTTTATATGTGTAAATGAATACAAGTTGAATCTGTTTCTAAATACATGTAAATCACATGTTTTCTTAGTTATGTATACCATAAATCACAATGGCCTTTTAATATTTACTGCTTATTACAGAAATATGCAAGTGCACAAAGTTGTGCCTTTATACCTAATAAATTATTTTTATAATTGGTAAAATTCACTTTACACATGTGTTGCTGTTTAGTATAGACTGTGGATAACCTGAGAGTCCTTGAGATACCAGTGGCTTCTGTTGAGACTTTTTAATACTAAACTAAAACACTGGCTGCACATAATGTCTTTTGAAACACTTTGCCTGTGTGCCTTCTGTCACTCAGATGCTGTTCATGCTGATTTTTCTTTGGGCGCACCTCCTTTAAGCTGTCTTTTGAAGCATGTGTGAAGTGACTTGTTGATAAACAGAATGTTAGTCACCTTCTAAAATGATGTCTGTTTCTTTTAGGCAGTGGTGGATGCCAGATACAGGGGGAGCAAACATTCCTGCTCTAAATGATTTAGTATCTGTTTGGGGCATGGCCTTTAGCGATGGTCTGTATGAAGGGGATTTCTCTATGGCAAACCATGACAGTAAGTTATGTTGCTACCATTTTCTCAATTGCCGAATTCTTCACATAGCTCATGTCTAAAATGAAGATTGGTTAAAGGTCCTGTACAAATAAAGAGCCATAATATATAGTGATTTATAGTTTACCAATTTCAGCATTTAAGTTACTTGATCTGCTAGGCTGAACTGTGGCAGTTCTGTAATTACGAATCTGAAAAATAAGCTACTAAGGCCATATTGCATCCCTAAACAGGAAGAACTAGTAGAAAATTAATTAAATTGTAGTTCAGAACATCAATATACTTAGGATACAGCACAGGTACTGTATACTGTATATAAATTTAATGTATTAACAAAGTAATTATAAGGACTATTTAGTTGGCAAACTGTCTCATTTGACTTAATTTGTAGTAATTACTAATGCAGAAAAAGGCCAAAAAGTACAATTATAAATTTATGTCCCTGCACATTTTTATATATAAGTAAAACACTCTGTGCTGTGAGAACCACGATTCAGGAGCATAACATGAATACTTGTGCTAACCTAACCAAAGTTTATGGCTTGTTGGCATTTTGTGAATTTTTCTCATTCTGAAATTTGTCTTCATGTAAAAGAAGTTGGTCCCTGTAATCAAAGAAATCCTTTTGTTTATTTCTCATTTGTGTTTCTTTTAGATAATTAAAGTAACTCGCGTTGTTTCTTAACAATCTGCCCCATATCCTGGTTGACAAGGTTTAAAATCAATTCCTTTCCTTTTGCATGGTCAGTCTGGTGTATGTGCTCATTAGTGAACATTTATCTGTCCATTTAGTGCTGAGTTTTTCCTCCACTTTGCGTTCTTTTTGACATGCATGGTTTTTTGCTTACATAGATGAGTATTATTATTTCTGGAATTTTTACAGATTATAATGAATTTATTAAAGCCCGTATGTAGAAATTCCTTTTTGTTGCATTAATTTATTAAAACTAATTTCTGAAATTGGGTACTATTCATGTATAGTGCATCCGGAAAGTATTCACAGCTCATCACTTTTTCCACATTTTGTTATATTACAGCCTTTTTCCAAAATGGATTAAATTCATTTTTTTTCCTCAGAATTCTACACACAACATCCCATAATGACAATGTGAAAAAAGTTTACTTGAGGTTTTTGCAAATTTATTAAAAATAAAAAAAACTGAGAAATCACATGTACAGTGGTGTGAAAAAATTTTGCCCCCTTCCTGATTTCTTATTCTTTTGCATGTTTGTCACACAAAATGTTTCTGATCATTAAACACATTTAACCATTAGTCAAATATAACACAAGTAAACACAAAATGCAGTTTGTAAATGGTGGTTTTTATTATTTAGGGAGAAAAAAAAAATCCAAACCTACATGGCCCTGTGTGAAAAAGTAATTGCCCCCTGAACCTAACAACTGGTTGGGCCACCCTTAGCAGCAATAACTGCAATCAAGCGTTTGCGATAACTTGCAATGAGTCTTTTACAGCGCCTGGAGGAATTTTGGCCCACTCATCTTTGCAAAATTGTTGTAATTCAGCTTTATTTGAGGGTTTTCTAGCATGAACCGCCTTTTTAAGGTCATGCCATAGCATCTCAATTGGATTCAGGTCAGGACTTTGACTAGGCCACTACAAAGTCTTCATTTTGTTTTTCTTCAGCCATTCAGAGGTGGATTTGCTGGTGTGTTTTGGGTCATTGTCCTGTTGCAGCACCCAAGATCGCTTCAGCTTGAGTTGACGAACAGATGGCCGGACATTCTCCTTCAGGATTTTTTGGTAGACAGTAGAATTCATGGTTCCATCTATCACAGCAAGCCTTCCAGGTCCTGAAGCAGCAAAACAACCCCAGACCATCACACTACCACCACCATATTTTACTGTTGGTATGATGTTCTTTTTCTGAAATGCTGTGTTCCTTTTACGCCAGATGTAACGGGACATTTGCCTTCCAAAAAGTTCAACTTTTGACTCATCAGTCCACAAGGTATTTTTCCCAAAAGTCTTGGCAATCATTGAGATGTTTCTTAGCAAAATTGAGACGAGCCCTAATGTTCTTTTTGCTTAACAGTGGTTTGCATCTTGGAAATCTGCCATGCAGGCCGTTTTTGCCCAGTCTCTTTCTTATGGTGGAGTCGTGAACACTGACCTTAATTGAGGCAAGTGAGGCCTGCAGTTCTTTAGACGTTGTCCTGGGGTCTTTTGTGACCTCTCGGATGAGTCGTCTCTGCGCTCTTGGGGTAATTTTGGGTCGGCCGGCCACTCCTGGGAAGGTTCACCACTGTTCCATGTTTTTGCCATTTGTGGATAATGGCTCTCACTGTGGTTCGCTGGAGTCCCAAAGCTTTAGAAATGGCTTTATAACCTTTACCAGACTGATAGATCTCAATTACTTCTGTTCTCATTTGTTCCTGAATTTCTTTGGATCTTGGCATGATGTCTAGCTTTTGAGGTGCTTTTGGTCTACTTCTCTGTGTCAGGCAGCTCCTATTTAAGTGATTTCTTGATTGAAACCAGGTGTGGCAGTAATCAGGCCTGGGGGTGGCTACGGGAAATTGAACTCAGGTGTGATACACCACAGTTTAGGTTATTTTTTAACAAGGGGGGCAATTACTTTTTCATACAGGGCCATGTAGGTTTGGATTTTTTTTCTCCCTAAATAATAAAAACCATCATTTTAAAACTGCATTTTTGTGTTTACTTGTGTTATATTTGACTAATGGTTAAATGTGTTTGATGATCAGAAACATTTTGTGTGACAAACATGCAAAAGAATAAGAAATCAGGAAGGGGGCAAATAGTTTTTCACACCACTGTACATAAGTATTCACAGCCTTTGCTCAATACTTTCATCTTATCTAATTAACCACTGATCCTTCCTTTAAATTACTGATAGAAAATGATATTGTGATGAATATGATTTTTAAAATAACTATTTTAATCTGTATGTTATTATTTGATGTAGAGTTTGACAAGAACATTGTTTTTTTTTCTTTTAGTGTACTATGCTTCTGGGTGCAGTATTGCTAAATTTCCTGAAGATGGAATAGTTTTGGCAAATCCTCTAAAAGACCAAGGTATGCATGTCAAGTGGCTTTTATACAATTGTATGTTTGTGTATTTATTTTGTCTTTACATTAAACACTTGATATTGCTGTTTAGGTTGTCTTTTAAACAACAGTCTTTATGTAGTCCAATTTGGAAAACTGGTGTCAGTTGCAGTTCAGCTGGTAGTGGCACAGGAATAGACTGGTCTTTATGTCATTCGTTTACAAACTGTTTAAACCTGCAGTTTCTTGCAATAGCATGTCTTAAATAAATGTCCTTGTGTAGTGCTGTAGTTTGATATAAATTGAGAATGAAGTTCCAGATATTTTAATTGTTGGAGTTTTTAAAAAATATTTCCAAGCATTACTCTACTGTTCCTCTAACAAACCTTTTCTGTCGTTTATTTGCTGTAGGGGTGGGCGGTATGACCAAAATTCTATATCACAGTATTTTTCTTAATTATCCCGATTTCACGGTATTCAAAGGTATTTTTTTCCCCATGCATGAGTGGATGTTAACCACATTTTCCACTGCAATTACTGGCTATGAATAACCTATTCCACTGACAAGAGTATTGTACATTGTACAAAAAAAATACATTCTAATGTGCACACAAGTATTAATACAGGTTTGCATTGCCTCATAAAGTGATAGTTTTCAAGAGGGTGGCACTAATGGAGAAGGTATCACATTGCATGACAGATGCAGTCAAAATATAGAACCTTTTTAGTGAACAAATTTTGCAAAAACTTCAAACTATAATTTTGACAGCATATTTTGAACCATACAAAGAGGCATTTAGACTTAGTAAAATATCCAGAAGTGCTTGTCAAAAGTTGTATTGCACTGAATATGTCTTAGAAAAGGAATAAATAGTAAATATTTTTTGTAATGTTCAGAGAGCAGGAAGATCATGAAGTGAATGTATTCTGTGCGGCGATCGCTGCCGGCGCCTCCTCTTAGTTCAAGAAGAAGTCAGTTTAAGAATCTCGGAGAACACTTAACACAAAGCATTTAATGTGCTATATAACTTATGACGGGGTTTGAGAAAATCTAGTAAATTAAATATTCATTTTACGATGGTTTAGTTTTCTACTTTAATGACAAATTACGACAATAAAGTCAACATGTCGACTTTATTCTCGTCATAAGCGTCAAGATTAAAGTGGAAATGTCGAGAATAAAGTCAACATGTCGTCACACTATTACACAGTACCCAGATACATTACACTGTATTGAAAACAAATAAAACAAGTCCAACTTGGCTTGCAGTATTATCCAGTAGTATAGAAACAGTATTTACACATCTGACCTTTTAAAACTAAAGTATCTCCAGGCGACGGACGTGACTCCTTTTTTTCAGCAAAAGTTCTTCTGTGTCATCATGTTCAACTTTATCGTCGGCTTCAGTTTTGGAATGTTCTCTGTACATTTTCACCACGCAATACCTACGCTACCGCTACCTATTTGGTGGGGTAGCAGTGAAAAAGAGCCCCCGTGCAACAAATCTGTGTTTAGCGGTGTAGCAGTGAAAAAGGTCCCCACTTGAACAGTTTCCCGCTGCGCCACGTTCCGAACGTCGTTTAGGCAATTTAAACCGGTGTTGCAGTATAAGAAAAATCCATATCAAAAAAAAAAAAAAAAAAAAAAAAAAAAAACAGTTTTCGGTATGAACCGGTATACCGCCCAGCACTAATTTGCTGCGTGTGCTTGTAAACTATTGAACCATTACCAGCAATGTTTTTGTGTCTAATTCTGTTATTCTAAGTATTTCTTGGATGACATCTTGGCTGTTTAATATATAACACAGTATTAACTGTTGCTGTTATCATATCTGAACTTGTGTACTGGGTATATTTTTTTAAAGGTTGAGATGGACAGACCAGGGAAAAAAATCTCTAGAAAGCAGTTAATTTAAAGTTAAGTGCACATGTGCAGTATACTGTCACATAAATACTACTGTCACAAAAGTAAATGTGCATCTATTGATAAATATGCTCTGAAAAAATTTGATGAGCAGTCAGATAGGCTTATTCAACTTGGTGACCAGGACTACTGTGATTTGTATAAATAAAAAAAAAATGTCTTCATAGGTTCTGATTCTTTGCAGTACAAGAGATTTTCAACATGAAAAAGATCAAGAAGTGGTACTCTGTAAAGGGAAAAAATATAAAAGTCAAAGATAATAAAGTAACTTGTATTTAAAGGGTAAAGTTGTAAAATATCAAAAGCTTCTATCAGTTAGCAGATTATTGTCAAAGCATGAATAGTACTTTGAGTTTATTCTTTATCATTAAATTCCCATTATTTGTTACTTAAATGTGTTCTGTCCTTTTCATAACGTTTTAGGTCACATTCACAATATTTAATAGGAGAATTCCCGATGGCATGAAGTAGCATTCAGCACTTCAGCGATACAGATCTCAAGAGACATTGATATTCTTTATGCATGTATACTTTCTGCACCAGTTGACTTTTAAGGTGAATGCACATTCATACAGTGAATGGCCTGAGTAGAATGATGATGATGGTGCTAAAGAATGCATTTTCCTTGTTGTATTCTTTACAGTTTAACATCCATAAATATGGGACGAATCTTAAAAAAGCTACAAATAAAAAGTGAATTAAGTGCTTTTTTTTTTTTTTTTTTTTTTTTTTTTCCAAAGATGGATTTTCAGCTTCTTTTAACCGTTGTGCTTTTTCAGTGCACACACAGTTTTTTAAAATCTTGGATAATGGTGTTGAAATTAACTCGACAAATTTTAATCTAATTCTTCTGTAGTAGTCATGAGCAAAAAATGATTGGAACATCAAAACTCGAACAAGCAGGTCCATAAACAGCTTTTATTCTAAAGTTGTAGTGCTGTTAGCAGATAAAGCACCTTGACTTTTTGTTGTCTTTATAACACTTTTGACAGTTTAATGTCACACTTACAGCATTTTGGAAGTAGTGTCTATCATTAATTTTTTATGCTGATTTTTTTTTTATTGGTTGTACATTACAATACTGCAGTTTTATCTTTCATTTGCCACTTAGAGAATAAAACAATTGAAACAATATGAATAAGAAAAACAAAATTTCGTGTGTGTTGGTTGTTAAGGTACGTAAAACTGATCACTCACTAAAACCAAATTTTTTTTTTCCTTATTATCCCCGATTTGTAGTGACTAACTGAACTTTCTATCAATTGAGATGGTAATATTTGACCTAAAAGCTTAATCTGTGAGATGTATTATTTGTCTGCCATAAGGATCACAAGGAAGATTACCATCTTTGGTGTGTCATTCATAACATCTGTCATCCAGCCTGGCTTAGCAGCTTTCTTTCTAACACAGTTAAAATATTCAGTTTGTACTCAATGACCTGTAAGCATACGTGACATCATGACTTTCTCTCTTTCTGCTTGTCTTGGCTTTTGAATAGGATCAGATTACCTTTGTTTACTCTCCATGAGTTTGACCGATGTGTCAAAGCTGAAACCTTTAATGTAGAATTCATGGGTCCTACCAATGTATAATCTCATAACCTAAACATCATCAATTTATGAGAGAAAAAACAAAAGCAAAATTCATAACTTCAAACTGAAGAGAGCAGTCTGTCAGTGTTAGGTTAAGTATTAGATGTGTTGCCCTACCATTTTGTGGTATATTATTGTTGAACCCTCTCATTTCCTTAAATTAATAATTAGTTCCAATTTACCACAGTACTTTGAAGAAATGCTTCCCGGTTTCCATTTACTTCCATTTATATCCACTGGTTTCCATAGGATGTGACTCATTATTTAACTGAAAGAATTCTTTTGGGATCAGCTTAATCAAAGCTTTTGAGAGTTTTGAAGATCTGGGTTATGTTCCTATACTCACTACACAGTAGAAGGATTCAGCTCACTTAGCCTGTCAGATTAAGAATCCCTTAGTCCAGCAATGTACATGATTAATTTTTAGTGCAATTTTTGTCAAACAGAGAGCAGAATTGCCCACTGTATAAAATCACTGGTGCATTATTGAGTTAGACATGATTGCCTAGATTTGTATTCACCAATTTTTATTAGAATTTTAGCTAGTGTTAATTTGGTATTTATTTACAATGTCCACACATTCAGATCTCGTGAAGCACTTTACTCTGTATGAATAAATTCCCTGCAGTCTAAACAGTGATTAGAGATTCTGCATTTATGGGCTGATTGCCCTGATCATGTCTAGATTGCTCTAATGTTCTAATAAATATGCCGGTGGCACAGAAGCATGTCCTAGGCAACTTCTTTTAACATCAATTGAATACTGTGGTAGAAATCAACATCTTAATTAAAGAGAAACTTATCCTCAACTGGGAAAAGTTTGATAAAACCTTTGAGTCCGTAATCAGGCAGAAGAAAAGTTTGTCCATCTGAGTCATTTATTACTCTTCATTCTTCTACAGCATAATCAGAATGGTCAGAGTAACAAAGGATACAGGTGCATTTATTTTATAAACTGTTGAATTTACATACAGTTTCAATCAATGCATAAATTTTTTTCTGGTTGGTTTACAAACAAATGACTTGTATTAAATAAGTCTATTTTATTATATTCTTACTGTTCTCCTTTCCTTTGGGTTGAGCCCCACCCTTGAAATTTCTGTTTGTAACAACTGTCTATTCTGGTTGTTCACAAAACATCTGCTGATTTCTTAGTAACCAGCAGCCCCGCGATTCTCGAAAGAATCGCAAATCCAAGAATGGCAATCACTTTCTGTTCCCTCCGATATTTGTAGGGATGAAATATCATGGAGGGTAGGTGCGTCCACAGTGCCACTCACAGTATGGCGGCGATGTTGACGTACGATTCTGCTAGTCATGAGGCGTGTTTCAGAAGCGCGTTGTAGGCGCCGTCGTGTATTGTTTTTATCCATGCAGTCTCGCATTTGGCAGTGGTGGTAGTGTGAACGACTTGCCTGTTGCCTCTGGCATCTGTGCATATATACTGTACAATCTGGCGTGCACGCTGTACCTCAGGTTTAGTTTACAGGTTGTAGGCATACGGGCTTGTTTTTGTATTACTAAGCGTTGAGCTCCTTCGTTTTGGAGCCGTGACTCCTTATTGTTTTAATCTATGCAGTTTTGTGTTTGTTGTTCTGTGGCTGTGTCATTAGGTAGTCGTCGTTTACTGTTAGGAATCATAATTCAACTTACTTTTAATACTGATTGGTAGATGCAAAAGCAAATGAACTATTGTAGGATCTAATGCATTCCATAAAGCTGTTACTTTCGGGTACATTGTTAGTCAAAAGCTTCCGTACATATTCAGGATATTCATCCAAAGCAGGCAGCTTAACTTGACCTTTTTGACAACAACGTGTAAACTCATCAGTTGTACTGCCAGTTTTTTCTTCAAGGAAGTTGCGTGAATGACAATGACTGCAAATGACACTCATTAATCCCAATGAATTTTCATGAACAGTGGACTCATTATAGAATGCGTTCTCAGCTAACTGGCGGAATTGTTCAGCGTCTGTCCGTCGTTTCTGTCCTTGGCTTTTTCTTTGTTGGAATACTGAACGTCTTAAACCTTTTAAACGTCTTAGTAGCCCTTCTGCAGTTTCTTTTTGGATCCGTGCCTCTCTTGCATGTAGTGTTCCAGAAGCACGTTGTAGGCGCCTTCGTTCATTGTTTTCATCCGTACGGGCTCGGTTTTGTATTTGTAATTGTTGAGCTCTTTGTTTCTGGTGCCGTGACTTCTTTGCTACTGGTGTTTGTGAAGCGTGTTGTAGGAGCCTCCATTTATTGTTTTTATCCATGCAGTCTCGTTTTTGTTTCTCTGTTACTGAATTACCGTTATGTGATTCAAACATGCCACACAGACTGATGGCACAGTGGATTACACAAGTTTAGTTTACAGGTTGTGTTGTTTGGGCACCACCTACTGACTCTGGGAAGCCGCTGGGTTTGACTCTGGGGCGCCGCGGCGCAGTGCGCATGCGCTTCGGTGCGTCCGCCGTGCATAAATTAAACTGTCGTTTAGTAATATAGATCTCTTGCGTCATCTTTCAGTACACTTTGTGTATTATATTTTTGTCTTGTTCACTTGATCTTGATCTGGTTTACTGATTTGCCTGAACAGGTTTAACCCTTTATGCTATTTCTTTAAGGTGAATGCTTTGTTTTAAAAAGCATATCAAACCACTTTATTCTAAATGACTATGTGACTCCTAAGTCTAATTTTTCTTCCACAATATATGGCTTCAGCTAGTCACTTTTAGTTTTGACAATCAGTTAGATTTTCAATTTTTTTTATTTTATGTTTTAAAAAAATGCAACATTTGTGCAAAAGTACAAGTATTTTATTTATAAGTAAGAATGTATTATTCCCAACACAATGCTGGCCTTTATAACAATTAATACAAGTACGTTCTTAAATAACATTTTCCAAATAGTGCATAGCAATCAAGTCTTTGTGCTAACTGTAAGATCTAGAATGATGCTTTGAAAATTTATGTAAACAAAACTCAACATCAAGAGTTAGAATTTTGAAACTGCTATGGAAAAAAGCTCAAGTGCATTAATTTTATTAGATTTCTTATAATCTTTGCAAAATTCTCTCACCTTTCTAGTTCTTCCCACCATTACCTAATATCCACCAGTTGAACAAAATTGGCCCTCATTACTTCATAGCATTACCTAATATTGGTCACTTTACCGAAAGGTATTCATTGAACAATCACGCAATTGATAAGTCAAAGCTGGGAAGACCCTTATTTGGGATACTGGGCCACACAAATGGATATTACTTGATGTATAAGCATCTCTTAAGATTGAAATCGTAAATTAATTTCTAAAATAAGGGACTGCTTGTTTTTTTTCATAGTGCACACAGTTCTTGATTTTCATTACATCATATTGGTGTTTGAGCAAACAAGTAAAAAAGCAGGAACAACAACATTTAGTTGTGTAGCACATTTTCATACAAATGGTGTAGTTCAAAGTGCTTTACAAGATGAAGAAAGAAAAGTTTATCTGAATCAAAAATAAGATTAGGCAATGCTAAGTAACAAAGAATAAAGTAATGTCAGATGGCTGGGAGGACAGAAAAAACAAAGAAAAATAAACTCCAGATAGGCCTGAGAAAAAAAAAAAAACAATCTGCAAGGGTTCCAAGGCCAAGAGACCACCCAGCCCCCACTGGGAATTCTACCTAAATTCCTCCTTATGGCTTTCAGGCTTCACGTGAAAGAATTTTGTGATGATGGTCTTATAGACGTCTGGGGTACTGCCTTCAATCCATTAATGTAGGGACTGCATGGTACCTTGATAAGGTGGTGGTGGTGCAGAACGGCACTACAGAAAACCGGAAAAAGAACAACAGAGAATAGTAGGGATTAGTACGGATTGTGGAGCCTTGATAAAAATGCTAATTAAATGCACATATAGCATGTTAAAATAATGGGTTTTTAGCAGTGCTTTAAAATGCTCCACTGTGTTACCCCGGTGAATTTCTATCGCTATTCCAGATATTAGGTGCATAACCACAGAAGGCCACCTTACCACTTCTATTAAATTTAGCTCTTGGAATTATAAGCAGACCCTCATTTGAAAATCTAAGGTTATGATTTGGAGTGTAATGTGACAGGCATTCCGAAATATAGGATGGAGCGAGATTATTTAAGGCTTTGTAAACCAAAAGCAGTATTTTAAAGTGAATTCTAAATGGCACGGGTAACCAATGTAGTGACGTCAAAACCGGATTTTCTTTTCCTAGTTAAAATTCTGCCAGCTGCATTCTGTACTAGTTGCAACCGATTGATGTCTTTTTTGGGTAGTCCTGAAAGGAGTGCGTTACAGTAATCTAGCCGACTAAAACCAAAAGTGTGAAGTAACTTTTCAGCATTTTGCAAAGTTATAAAGGATTTGACTTTTGTTATATTCCTTAAGTGAAAGAATTATGTCCTGGTAATTTGATTAATATATGATTTAAAATAGTTGCTGCATGTAAAAGCAAGTTTAGCCAGCTTTTCATTATGCTTAATAGCAAATGTTATTTTTTTACTTATTACAGTGTAAAAGTCGTTTTATATTAAATAAAATACCCTAAAATAATTGTTGAGCTTACAAAAGTTGGTTTTTATCCATTAGATGGCAGCAAAGGCTGCAAGATGAATGGAATGTCCTATACAGTGGACCCTTGACTTACGAATTCAATTCGTTCACGAGGGCTGGTTGTAACTCAGGTTGGTTACAAGTCAAGACTATTTTTCTCATAAGAAATAATGGAAATACCCTTAATGCGTTCCGAACCTCCCACAGCAACACTTACTTAATTTTTTTTTAATAAAAAAGGGTTGTATAATGTGCATAATTTACCAGAAACACCAATAATGTTTCTAATGTACTAACCAAAAAGTGCCTAGCCTACCAAAAACAACAATTTCATACTGTACTCACCATTTAAGTTGACATCTTTGGCTTGCAGGAAGGGAGGAGGAGGAGAATGAAATGGAAGGTGGTTATTGTTTGGAAGGAGCTTCCTTATACAAATCTTTTCTTTGTAAAATTGTCAAGATGGTGGATTTCGACATGCTATACAGATTAGCGAGATCGGTCACACGAACGCCACTCTCATATATCCACACAATTTCCTTCTTCATTTTGATTGTGATCGCTTTCTTTACCTTCATTACCTTCTCTTCCTTCCTTAGCAATTATCGTAATAAATTATATAAATCACTGCACTGACCAAAATTACGTCCACAAACACATGTATCTGGGCTCCAACTGATGCTTACAAATGCTATCAGCTGTTTGTTTACAATCGCACAAGTGGATACACGTGACCCCATTCGGGTTGTAACGCAAGACATTGGTCGTAATTCAAAACAAAAATTTTGGTCGTAAACCAAGTTGTTCGCATGGCCGTCAGACCGGTCGTATATCAAGGGTCGACTGTACTTTATAGTACAGAGTCAAAAACATGCTGCTGCCATCATCAATTTTTTTTTTTTGCACTGTCAGATAAGGATTTTGAACTTCCAGAAAATATGCAATAAATTGGTGTTGCATTTTCCCCAAATGTGAGTCAGAGAGGGACCACCTCTGATTGTGTTTTCCTTTCAGGTACTCCATCATCATTGTGTCTCCATACTGAGTGAGCTCATATTTGCAGATTTTTTGTAAAACATTGATTTCTTACCAAGTATGAAGATGAAATGACTCCACACTTTTAAGTTCTTTAGTCTACATCCCTCTAGTGTATTTACAGTCCCTTCAAAAAGTATTGAAACAACAATTAATTTACCAATTAATTTGTTTTTGTTGTGTACCAAAGACATTTGTGTGTGAGATCAAAAGAAGAATATGAGAAGAGAGATCAGAGATTCAGCTTTTATTCCCTGGTATTTACATCTATGTTAAACAACATAGAACATAGCACATTTTCCATCAAACCATCCAGTTTTTCAAGTGAGCAAAAGTATTGGAACAGAATGATTTCTACTAAATTAAATTTAAAAATACTTAAGATTTTGTTGCATATCCCTTGCTTGCAATAACTGCATCAAGCCTACAACTCAGACTCCACCAGATTTCTTGTTTCTTCATTCATTATGCCTTTCCAGGCATTTACCATGGCATCTTTTAGTTGTTGTCTGTTTTGCGGGGTTTCTTCCTTCAGACTTCTCTTCAGGAGGTGAAATGCATGATCAGTTGGGTTGCTGCATAATAAAGTTCATCCCAATTTGTTTGGATACATTCCTCCATAAATTAGCAGGCAATATGTTTTCTGTAAACTTCTGAGTTCATTTTGCTACTACCGTCATGAGTTACATCATCAATAAAAATGATTGAGCCTGTTCTAGAAGTAGCCGTGCAAGCCCAAGCCATGACACATCCTCTGCAATGCTTCACAGATGAGCATGCATGTTTAGGATCATGAGCAGATCCCTTCTTTTTCCATACTTTGGCCTTTTCATCACTATGGTAGAGGTTAATCTTTTTTTCCTCAGTCCATAATCATTTATTCCAGATCTCTTGTGGCTCATCTCTGTACTTTTTTGCAAATTCCAGTTTGGCTTTCTGATCTTTACTGCTGATGAGTGGGTCGCATCTTCGAGTATGGCCTCTGCATTGTTTTTCTGTAAGTCTCTTTCAAACACTGAACTGTGATATTTCCATCTCTGCTCTTTTTGGAGGTTGTTCATGATGTTATGGACTGTTGTTTTGGGGTTTTTCTTTACTTCTCTCACCATTTATTGGTCATCAGTTGTTGTTTTCCTTGGATGACCAGTTCAGTGCCTGTTGCTCAGTACACCAGTGGTTTCCTTCTCTTTCACAACATTTCAAATTGTGGTACTGGCTATGCCCAATGTCTTTGAAATGCTCTGATGTATTTTTCACTCTTTTCTCAGCTTCAGAATGGGATGCTTTTCTCTCATAGACGGCTATCTACTCTTCATGTTGTTCAGCCCTTCTTGACTACATATGCACTCTTCCCAGGTGAAAGCCAAAGCTTAAACTGAGAGTAGATATCCAGGGCTACTTAATTATTAAACAGCCTTATATGACACACCTGTGTAACAAGAAACACCTGTCACTTGTCATGTTCCAATACTTTAGCTCCCTTAAAAACTGAATGGTTTGAAACAAAATGTGCTATGTTCTATATTGTTTAACATATCTAGATGAGAATTGTGGACACTTTTTGTGACTGAAGACAGAGAAGAAAATTAAAATTAGTAAAAACCTTTTATTGATACATACCAGGCAAGGGTAAAATGACAGAGAAATACAGTCCTAGGACACCGCACTTCATCTGCCTCGAGCGCAGATATCCTTGTTCTTTTATAGCTTTTCTAGTCTCCTGATCGTTGACCACGTAAGCAATAAAAATAGCGTCCTGACTCATTTTGTATTATTCCAATTGGTAAAGTCTTTACCCTAAAGGTATATTTTCTTGTCACACACATCATTGAAAGGAAAATTACAGAAAGTATATATGCTTTTTGTCACGTACGCAAAACACAAACAAGTTTGATCATTCTGTCCTATTTTCTGTACTTACACACATACATTTTGTTCAATTACATCATTTTATGTTTTTACACTCCTCCCTTTTTGAACAAAATGATGTGGGCAGTAGAATTGAATGGAAATGGTTGATGAAGGGGAAGGGGGGGTGGGGGGGAAGGGGATGGGGAGGAGAAAATGGAAGAAGCTATACGAGACATGTGCTCCTCATGTAGCATATATGCCCTTTCCATAGAGGCGGTAAAGTACTTAGATATTATGTAGCGAAACAAAGGGATAATACAACAACCAACCAGGAGGAGGAGGCAAAATGCCACAACCAAAGAAATAAAAACAGATCTTATCCATTGTCCTTGTCATCCGACTCCACAGTCCACAATTGAGCAGAAATCAATTTGCACTGAAGTGGTGAGTCCCTGTGTGACTGTGATATTCGAGTATCTCTGATTCTGGTTCTGTTTTACCTTATAAAGATAGAGATCACCACCCATCCTTGGGTAGCCTGAGAGGGTGCGGGTAACAGTCAACAGAAAAAGTATTTTTAAGATAGCCATTTCTTGCAATGCGATGCGTGGATCCAGGCAGGCAGTCCTTCAACTTTCACGGCATGTGGTGTGGATAGAAGAATTTGGAATGGTCCTCTCCACCTAGGCTGATGCCAGTGTTTCCTCCGAGTATCTCGAACCAGGATCCAGGTGCCCAAGGGAATTGGTAAATCCTTAGAAGGTGGGATGGTCCTCCAGGCTTGATTAACCTGCTGGTGGACTTCCTTCAACGAGGTTCGGAGACCTGCAAGACTAGAGAGAAGATCATTGTCCACAGTATGCAAATTCACATTTCCTACAATCATGCCAATGGGCATGGGACGTCCGGTCAGAATCTCAAGCGGCGATTGTCCCAGTTGTCGGTGTGTCCGTCCCCTTAGTCCCATTAAAGCTAAGGGTAGTGCATCCGGCCATGATAAATTAGTTTGTTCACAAATTTTTGCGACTTTAGCTTTTAAAGTGCCATTGCATCGTTCTACGATGCCTCCGCTTTGGGGATGGTATTTACAATAATGGTGCACATTAATTTGGAGCCAGGTGGTTAATTCATTTTATAACGGAGTTCACAAAATGAGTGCCATTATCTGTTTGTAACTTTTGAGGGATACCCCATCTTGGAATAATCTCTTTAATTAGTGCTTTAGCTACTGTTTTGGCATCGTTGTGTTTTGAAGGGAAAGCCTCTACCCATCGAGAGAACACATCGACAATCACAAGGCAATATCGGTACCCTTTAGACGGGTTTAGTTCAATGAAATCCATTTGGAGGTGTTCAAACGGACCCATTGGATTAGGGGTAATGGCGGGACTTACCTGGGTACCTTTTCCCACATTAAACTTTTGACATATTGCACAGCGTCTGCAAAATTGCTCTGCATATGTAGAGAAACCTACAGCTTCCCAATGTTTTTCAACATCTCGACCATGGCATCTCTACCTGCGTGATCGAGGCCATGGGCGATTTTTGCCATTCCTGGGAAAGAGGCTTTTGGGAGAAAAGGTTTGTTAGTGTGTTTATGAGTCCAGACTCCATCAGAGAGGGACCCTTCTTTGGACCATTTTCTCCTTTCGATATCCGTGGCTGCACTCTGTAAAGAAATAATTTGATTATCAGGGTCCTGGTCATTTCTCTGTTGGAATAAAGAAATTGGTGTGTTATTATATGCAGCCTCTTTAGCAAAGTGGTCAGCTAATTCATTTCCTTTGCTAACAGGATCCTGTTTTCCTGTGTGAGCTTGACATTTAACAATCGCTAGCTTCGATGGTTTGGTTATAGCTTCTAAAAGGGATTCGATCAATTTCTGATGTTGGATGGGTTTGCCAGTACTGGTCTTAAATCCCCTTAGTTTCCATAGTGCTCCATGATCATGGCAGACTCCAAAAGCATACCTGGAATCCGTATAAATTGTTACGATCTTCCCTTCGGACAGCTGACACGCTCGAGTGAGTTCTACGAGTTCAGCTGCTTGTGCACTCAAGCTTGATGAAATTCGATTTGCTTCCAGCAGGCGGTCCCCTTGGACCACTGCGTAACTGGTTGAGGGTGCTCCATTTTTCAATCTCAAGGAACATCCATCCACAAAAATCATTTCTCCAGTTTCTAAAGGTGTTTGCTATTTCATCATGGCAATTATGTGGTTCTCCTTCGTTGTTAATTGGGAGAAGAGTGGCTGGATTTAAAGTGGAGCATCTTTCAATTGTAACATTTGACAAAGTACAGAGTACATTCTGATAGTGTATTGCCCTAGCAGTAGTGAGATGTGAAGTTTTGGCTTGTACTAGGATAGAATGTACAGCGTGAGGCACTTTAACTGTTAGGGGGCTCATGAGAACTACATCCGTGCTTGCTAATACAGCTTCTGTTGTTGCAGCCACAGCACGAAGACACAGAGGAAGTGCTGCGGCCACTGGATCCAGTTTTTTAGAAAAATAAGCCACTGGTCTTTGTTTATCTCCATGTTGTTGCGTCAGTACTGCATTCATAAATCCCTGCTTTTCGTCCACGAACAAAGTGAATGGACGAGAATGATCAGGCAAACCAAGCGCGGGAGCAGATAGAAGAGCAGTTTTTAGGTTACAGAGAGCCTTCTCAGCCTGTTCATTCCATTGGACCTGGCCAGAAAGGGGGGTGCCAGGAGTATTAGCCAATTGTTGCAACGGCTGTGCTCTTTCAGTAAAATTTAGAACCCACTGTCTGCAGTAGCCCAGAATACCTAAAACAGACATAACCTGTTGTTTTGTGACCGGTCTAGGAAGATTTTGGATGGCTGTAATGCGATCGCTAGAGAGAGCTCTTGTTCCACACGTAATGTCATGACCTAGATATTTTACAGTTGTTTTGATTAGCTGCAGCTTAACTTTAGAAACTTTATGGCCATTGTCCCCCAAAAACAGCAACAATTTCTGGGTATCTTTTGCACAATCTTCTTCCGTAGCGCTACATAGCATTATGTCATCTACATACTGTATCAATGTACTACCTCTGTCTGGCCAAAAGCCTTCTAAATTTTGGGCAAGAGCTTGTCCATATACACAAGGGGCTTCAGTGTATCCCTGAGGCATGACGGTCCATGTCCAACGGCGATTTTGGAAAGTGAAAGCAAACCAAAATTGAGAATCAGGGTGTACAGGGATAGAAAAGAAAGCATTAGCTAGGTCAATAACGGAGAAGTACTGAGCGGAAGGAGGGATAGTAGAGAGGATAGTGGAAGGATTAGGGACGATAGGGGCCCTAGGGAAGATGGCAGAATTTACTTGTCGCAAGTCTTGTACAAAACGCCATGAACCGTCAGCCTTTTTTATAGGTAGAATGGGGGAATTGACTGGAGAGTATTCAATTGGAATAATGGCACCGCGTTTGACGAGATCGGAATGTACGGCGGAGATGCCAGCCTCTGCTTCGGGAGACAGAGGATATTGGGCACGGTGCGGGCGGAAGGAGGATTTCGGGTGGATCACCAGTGGCTCACAATGGGCTATCCTTCCATAATCATTCTTTCCCTGGGACCATAGTGAATCAGGGAGCATAGAGAGCCAAGAAGGGAAAGTGGTTTGCAATGAACAAGCAAAAGAGGAAGGACGGCACAAAGCGCGATGTACTAAAAAATCAGTTTGAAGCACCACTTTAGTTATTAAACGGTCAGGAGTATCAAAAATACCTGGAGTAACTTGTAACCAGTCTGTTCTTTTAAGGCATTTTTCTACCCATGGTCCTATTTCCCCCCATTTAAATAAAATATGAATCTCTGATCTCTCTTCTCATAATCATTTTTTGATGTCATACACAAATGTCTTCAGTGCACAGAAAAAACAAATTGACCTTGCTGTTCCAATAATTTTGGAGGGGACTGTAAATCCTCTGCTGTAAAAAGTGTGATCAACAATTCTCCAATTAAGTGACGTGCATAATGTGTTGAACAGTTACAAAATTTGGTAGCCAGTATCGATACCACTGATGATCAATGGTATCGATTTGTTGTGGGCCTACACCTGAATTCTAATCAGTTGTCCCCATCTGTATGATGACAAGAATAACATTTGTTACATTTTTCATAAGCAGAATTCTTTTGGTTCAGTCACAGAAAGATTTGTTATTGATCATTTGCCCAATTCGAAGTTTCATTATGAAATGCATTCCAGAGCACTTGTATTGTGGAATACTTTTTATTAATTCACTTTAATGGCCACTCTGGTTTCATCTTCAGTGTCCTAAGTGGACAGATTTATATTTTAAACATATGCATCATTTTAATTTTAGTGATCTGATTATTTTTGTGTTATTGTGGTCTGTAATAGACCACTGCCCCATTCCAGTTGGGTTGTTGTCTATTTTGAATAGGTGCTAAAGAAAAAGTGCTCACATCAGACTTTGCTTTATATTGGTGAGAGGAGAGTGCTCAAATTTAATAATAAGTGTGTTTTGCTTGGTATCTCAAGTGGAATGGAAGGAAGTCTTGTGATTATTTCTGTGATTTGTTGTATAATCCACTATATTGTTCAAGTGTTATGTGCATTCTAATAATTTTGAAAGATTTAGAATTTTGTCCACTTTACCCTTGGTTCCATTGAATGATACAGTTAATGCTAAAACATACACAGCTTTTAGACAATTGTGCACTGTTTGTGGCAACAGTTTGAGGGAAGTCCTTTTCTGTTCCAGCATGACTTTGCCCTTAAGCACAAAACCAGGCCTTGAAGAAATGGTTTAATGAGTTTGGTGTGGAGAAACTCATGTGGCCTACACAGACCTTTGACCTCAGCCCCATTGAACAATTGTTTTATTGTCAAAACTGTGTCATTGTCATCAAAAGCACTATATTAGCCTCCTAGATTCATTTTTCCATTGGTGAACAATATGAAATGCGCCTATAATTTAATTTAAACCTTGTTTACCACATACAACCCACAAAACTCATCCCCAGGAGCCTTGGCATAGGCTGCATGCTTCTGGGACTACAGCTCACAGTTTGCTTTACCCAGTTTTCCAACACTAAGAGGTTATCTCCTTGTTTTTTTGCAGGACCAAGGCTAATTAAGAACATCCCACAACTTCTCGGAGATTTGTAGTGTTGACAAACACAAAGTAGTGCCATTTTAGTATTAGTATTAGTGCCAAATAATAGTAGTTAAATGGATGAAAACATACACGCTGAACGATTTAAATCAAAGTCGGAACAGCAAGCCTTGGATCAGGTAGTCCACATTGAGCAGCTGGAGTTCACCATCGTTTCTTAAACTAGTAGAGGTATCCATGTGAATTCAGAGACATTTGTTCTTGATCCAGCTAAAGAGCAAGCCATTGCACAGTCTTACTCTGTATCCTCAAGTGTTCTCAAAATCTTTTATACAGAGCCTCAGTGAAGTACAGTAATCCCTCACCTATCGCGGGGGTTACGTTCCAGAGCCCCCCGTGATAGGTGAAAATCCGCGAAGTAGCGATGTATATTTATTTTATTATTTATACATATTTTAAGGCTTTATAAACCCTTCCCACACTCTTATAAACCTTTCTCACTCTCTTGTTAACCTTTCCCACACTCTTATAAACACTTCCTATGCTCTTAAACACTTTCTACATTCTTAAACACCGCAGACCAACACTGCACGCAGCGATCAGACGTCAATGTGTCTGCACTCGCTTTGTGAAGGGGGGCAGCTGAACTCACACTGAGCAGAAATGGACTTTGTGCTGCTTCTGCCAAAATGC
Organism: Erpetoichthys calabaricus; assembly: GCF_900747795.2. NCBI lineage: Eukaryota > Metazoa > Chordata > Cladistia > Polypteriformes > Polypteridae > Erpetoichthys > Erpetoichthys calabaricus. The sequence continues at coordinate 48,447,503 of NC_041402.2, read as the reverse complement.
CTGCTTGTCGCTCTGCACGAGGAGTGTGTGTGTGTGTGTGTGTGTGGGTGTGTGAGAGCTGAACGCACCTTCGCTCAAACCCCCCCTCCCCGGAAGCGCAGTACGCTCCTGCCACTTCACATTGTCAAGGGGGTGGGGAGCTGAATGAACGCTAAGGAGAAGTGAACTTTGTGCTTGCTTTGTGCTGCTTGTCGCTCTGCATGTCAATAATTTAAAAGCCTGTACATCTCCAATTTTCCTGTCTCACTGTCTTGTCTTGCGTGAAGTTAAAATGTTTTATAATAGTGAGATGTTACTCATATCCTTAGCCCGACATCCACATATCATATGTGTTAACAAAGTGTGTTTTATAAGTTTACATGTGTTTAAAGCATGTGGGATGGGTATTTTAAGGCTTAAACTATAAAAATGTTTATTTATATGGTCTTTCTATATCGCGGATTTTCTCCTGTTGCTGATGGGTCTGGAACATAACTTCCGCGATAGGCGGGCAATCACTTGTATATAAAAACCCGCGAAGTCGTGAATCCGCGAAAAGTGAACCGCGAAGTAGCGAGGGATTACTGTAATCCTTTTGGCAAATATTGGTAAACAGCCTAAAAGTTGCATCAGCTGAAATTAGAATACTGATGATTTGTCAATGGCCTTATTTGTCAGTGAGACCACTTTGGTTCTTATAGGTCAGGTCAAGTTAGCTTGGAAAGCATGCACTGGTACAGCGTGTTGCTGCACCCACCACATGACAAAACACCTTGGGATCCCATTTGGCAACCCCCCACAACGTGGTCTAGTCCCACCTTCCGAAAATGACCATCTGTTTGCTGTAGCCAGGTGTTACCTGGGTGTCCCCTTTGCCTGTCCAGCCACTTGGGTCTTCAGCAATGAGGATCCTGCAAGCCATATCACCCTCGGGGAATCATGCCACATGGCCATAGTGCCATAACTGACACTCCCTCATAATTCAGGTAATCTGTCTCATTTGGGACTCAGTGAGCAACCACACGTTAAACACAAAGTCAAACCAGCAGTACCCATGGATTCTCCAAAGAGACACAAAACCAAAGGAGGTCACAGAATAGCATCCATGTCTCGCAACCATATAACAAGGCAGGAAGCACCAGGACTCCAAAGACTTGGACCTTTGTCCTCTTGCAAAGATGTCAAGAGCACCACACCCCTTCCCAGCAACCAAAATACCCCTCATACTCTCCCAATCCGTCTACTGACTTCATAGGCATTAGAGACATGAATGTTGCTGCCGAGGTAAATAAACCTCATGATGTGGTTGACAATAACATGTTGACTAAAAAAGTCCAGAGCACTTATTTCTTATGTTCTTAAAGGTGTGCATGTGCACACACACAGGTTATTTTATCTGAACGTAAAGGTTGTACAGTCCAGTAGTCATGGTGTTGTATTAGCATTTTTTTATATTTTGCATATCTCCTATCAGCCCACTTTACTGCCCATTAATTAATATGCTAAACCTTCTGTCCATAAAATGCCATTGCCTGTTTAAATACACACAAAACAATGCTAGCCTTCCGTTATGAGCTTTACAGTCTCATTTACAAACTTTATTAATTTAAAAGCTACATCTTATCTAAATAATCCTATATTCCTATGAAAAAAATCCAACGCATAAAATTAAACATTAAGTCTTATTACGACCTAATGTATTTGAACCCCTTTGCAATACTGTTGGGATTAATTGGAATGGCGATTGTGAGCTGGGTCTTTGCATCCAACATAAGTACCACACCTCACAAAAGCTTTCTCGTTGGAATGGGCACAAATTCCTACTGACACACTCCAAAATCTTCAGGACAGCCTTCTTAGACAAATGGAGGTGGTTATAGGGTGGCCAAATCCATATTAATCCCCATATCTTTGGAATTGGATGTCAAGTGGGGTGATATAGGTGTCATGGTGTGGCGTCATCAAATTTTTGTCCATATGGTATAAGTAATATTTGTGTTCTTTAACATTTATTCTGTTAGGTCAGGTAATTTAATGCTTGTGTATATCAATATCATGAGTAGCACTGTCTCAGCTTATAGATGTGTCTGCTTTCTTGCTAAGGGTTGAATGAATATTCAATCCACTCAATACTGTAATCCTTACCTCATCACTCATTTCTCTAATGTTTATGAAGTGATTTTTTTTAGTGTATGAAAGGTGTTTTTTATTCTTTTATTTGGAAGAAAACATGGAATGGTGTTATGGGAACATAAAGACTGTCTGCAATTGAGTACACAGGGTCTATAACTTTCATCATTCTGAATTGCCATGCCAGCAGATGCTGCTTGTTAATTCTGTTAACATTACTTTTTCAGTTTAGTACTGTGTATTATTATTATATTATCATCTTGTCTTTTGCTCCTCCAGTATATCTCTATAACAGTGTGGTATTCACTTTACAGATTTTATTGTTTATTTATTATTTATTGTCACATACAGTATAATATGTAGTGAAATGCTTAGTTTCTTCTTTGTTCCTGTAGCTTAGGTTGCATAGTGAGTTGGACAATATTGTTTTTTTAATACACTCTTTCTTACACTTGGATTTGGACAAGACACTTCTTGAGCAGGCTGCTAAAAGTTATCAAACCTTTTGAGCAACACTGGTTTTTGGTTAAGGAAATTTTCATTTATCATAAAAGCAAGTTGGGAGAGAGCTTGGTATTGAATAGAGAATGAACCACAATCCATAACAACTTTTTTTTAATGGATTACTCTGTCACAGAATAGTTGTATTAATTGGATGTTCAAAAACATTCATCAAAATGTCCAGTTTCATTTTAATTTGCTGTTTTAGATTTTTTTTGGCATTCCATTAATCAGTTGTCTTCCTTTCTAAATGAAATACCTTTTGGTGTAGTCTCAAATAATTTGTTTTCAAAGTGTTTTCTTAATTATATACTGTAACCTGAAGAGACATTTATGTGTTTCTTTGCCTTGTTTGGCCCCTCATTTTTATAGGACTTGAAGTACTGAAACAAGAAACATCTATTGTGGAGAATGTTCCAATATTAGGCCTTTACCAAACTCCCTCTGATGGAGGCGGTAGAATTGCTTTATATGGAGATTCAAATTGTATCGATGACAGTCACAGGCAGAAAGGTAAGGCTATAGTCAGTGTATTCTTTGTTTAAAGTTGTAAATAAGAAAATAGGCTAAGTAAGAATGTAAAATGCTTCTTTAGATTAATACTTTTATTTTACTTTGTTTTGTGCATCTGTTCTATCAACCCAGACCTTGTTTAAAGCAACTTGATCCTCTTAGGAAGGCAGTATTGTGTAACAGGTAAACCACAAGTGTGCTGGTTCAATTTCCATTCCCAGCTCACTTTGTGACTCTGACCAAGTCTCTTTGCCTGCTTACTCTGAAACTGTTTCATATGTATCTTAACAGTGGTATTGAAAGTTGCCTTGGATGAGGGGATTAAACTAAATTTACAGTAGTGTTTGTGTTTAGTTTATCTCCTTCTTTTAGTTATTAGATCCACTTAATCTGGTTCAGGGTAGCAACAGTGGATGCAAAACTTGACACCATTTCTGGACAGGATATAAATGCAATTCAGGGTACAACTGAGCACACACCCAGACTCTCCCACTGGGATAGTTTACTTAACATATTTAGCACACTCATCTTTGGCATATGGAAGAACAACAGAAGAAAACCCCAGTGACCTAATGTGGAGGTGCAAGCATTGAGGTGTTTTGCTATGAACAGCATAAATCAGTTCACTTACACTATTTATGAAGTATTCCTAATGTTTTTGTCCTTGCAGTATGTTAAATTAATTTTACTAATAGCATAAAAAGTAAAACAATAATCAAGTATATAGATGAAGGTGAAAGTTAATTGAGGAGCCAGTTACCACTTTGCACGGCATGGCAATTATATTTTAATTCTTGTATTAACCAGTGAATTAGGCATTAATCAAGTCTAACTTTTGATGGTACATTCCTAGATAAATAGCTTATCTAAACTTTGAACTTGAGTATGGAGGTAATGAAGTAGTCCATTCACTTGTTATCAAATGATTAGTTTAAAATACTGGTTTCTAAGTGGGTGGTGTCGACTGAATAGATTTGTCAGACAAGTGTTGTCAGTTTTAATAACAAGGAACTGTAACATATTGAACACCATCCTGAGTATGACATAGTACAATTACACAGGCTGAAAACATAAGAAGCCAGTCCTTTAGTTCTTGCTGTTGATAAACTGTCTTGTTTTGTTCCCCCCCCCCCCTTATCTTAGATTGTTTCTGGCTTCTGGATGCTCTCCTTCATTACACTTCCTTTGGTGTGATGCCTACTAGCCTTAGTCACTCAGATAACAGAGTACAGCCTCCCACTGGCTTGGATCACCCTCTTCCAGAGAGACTGGAAGGTAATATCTTAACTGCTGATACATTCAGGTGTAAAGAACTGCATTGATAATTTATCAAAATACTGTTGTGTACTTTATGAACACAGTCACGTGTTCACAGAATTTTTTTTTTTATTTTATTCTTCCAATATCTTTCTGATCAAGACAAACACGATCAACAGTGATTCTTCTCTCTTCTTTTGTCAAACTCCACTTCCTCCCTACTTTGACTTGCAGAATGAGGTTGAGCTGCTCCTTTTATCATGGACCCGGGAGTACTTCCTCTCCCACAGCATAGCCCAATGGAAATACTTCTGGGTCAATCAGAAGTCCCATAAAAGCAGGGAGCACAACTCCCTGTAGCATCATCTGGTGGTACCCACAGATCCCAGCAGGGCTACCTCACTGCACTACAAGTCCCATGATTCATGGTGGGTATCAGAATGGGTTCAGAAGCCCAGAGATTCTGCCATCAGGTGTTGGGGAGGTATATAGTTTTAAAGTGAAGCTTTTCTCCATCGTTCTGTCACATTGGCCTCCCACTGGTTTATGGAACAGAACCAATTCCAGCCGGGATGCCCATCCACGCATGTGATCTTTTACAACTTTCAAAGCTTTATTGTAATAAAACCATGAGAAATTAAACATTTATATTTTAGTATTTTTAGACTGACATTTCCAAAGTTATATAAATTTAGGGTGCAGTCAAATTTCCCTGATACTGCTTAAGTGCTCAAACTATCAGGATTTTGGGTTATTTTGGTTTGTGTTGACTTTAAAATGGAAATTTTTATATTGAATGATTTAAAATGTAATGTTGATGATGCACAAAGTCTGCATTAGAAAGTAGCATGATGAATCTTTTTTTTAATATTTCTGAAATTATTAGTGTCGCATGTTTGGTTGATTACACTTTTGTTTTAGCTTTGCTCATTTAAATTTATTCAGTTATAACCTTAAAAGCAACTACTATCTTCCATCAATGCATTTGCCATTTTGTCCACCAGCTTAGCCCAATGCAAACTTAACTTATTTAATACATTCATTAAAGAAATAGTTCTCCCAAAATTCAACATTTTGTAAGTTCACACATGTCCTTTCATCTGCAGATGTCAGATTTCTGTCCTGTCAAATACTTTCCTCAGTACTTCTTGCAGTGGTCATAGCAGTTTTACCACAGGAAATGATGGCCTTATGATCTTAAAAGCTGTGTTCATCAGTACTGGAAAAATTGTTAGGATGTAAATTGCAAAGGAGGGTATTAAAATGAAAATATTACATTTTTGTTATGTTTTGCCATATATGACTACAGTGCAGTTCCACATTTTACTGCAATATTTTCTCTTTGTTATATAACTAAATGTAAAAATTATTGGCAAAAATTAGTCAATCTGTTACACTTTATCAGAAATATCCATCCCTCCTCTTCCGCTTATCCGAGATCGGGTCGCGGGGGCAGCAGCTTGAGCAGAGATACCCAGACTTCCCTCTCCCCAGCTATTTCTTTTAGCTCTTCTGGGAGAATCCCAAGGCGTTCCCAGGCCAGATGAGAGACATAGTCCCTCCAGCGTGTCCTGGGCCTTCCCTGGGGCCTCCTCCTAGTTAGACATGCCCGGAACACCTCACCAGGGAGGCATCCAGGAGGCATCCTGATCAGATGCCCGAGCCACCTCATCTGACTCCGCTCGATGCGGAGGAGCAGCGGCTCTACTCTGAGCCCCTCCCGGATGACTGAGCTTCTCACCCTATCTTTAAGGGAAAGCCCAGACACCCTGCGGAGGAAACTCATTTCAGCCACTTGTATTCACGATCTCGTTCTTTCGGTCACTACCCGTATCTCATGACCAGGGTGAGGGTAGGAACATAGATCGACTGGTAAACTGAGAGCTTTGCCTTGCGGCTCAGCTCCTTTTTCACCACGACAGACCGATGCTGAGCCTGCATCACTGCGGATGCCACACCGATCCGCCTGTCTATCTCACGCTCCATTCTTCCCTTACTCATGAACAAGATCTCGAGATACTTGAACTCCTCCACTTGGGGCAGGATCTTGCTCCCAACCCTGAGAGGGCACTCCACCCTTTTCCGGCTGAGGATCATGGTCTTGGATTTGGAAGTGCTGATTGCCATCCCAGCCGCTTCACACTCAGCTGCGAACCGATCCAGAGAGAGCTGAAGATCACGACCTAATGAAGCAAACAGGACAACATCATCTGCAAAAAGCAGTGACCCAATCCTGAGTCCACCAAACCGGACCCCCTCAACGCCCTGGCTGCACCTAGAAATTCTGTCCATAAAAGTTATGAACAGAATCAGTGACAAAGGGCAGCCCTGGTGGAATCCAACTCTCACTGGAAACGTGTTCGACTTACTGCCGGCAATGCGGACCAAGCTCTGACACCGATCGTACAGGGACCGAACAGCCCTTATCAGTGGGGTCCGGTACCCCATACTCTCGGAGCACCCCCCACAGGATTCCCCGAGGGACACTGTCAAACGCCTTTTCCAAGTCCACAAAACACATGTAGACTGGTTGGGCAAACTCCCATGCACCCTCCAGCACCCTGCTAAGGGTGTAGAGCTGTTCCACTGTTCCGCAACCAGGACGAAAACTACACTGTTTCTCCTGAATCCGAGGCTCAACTATCCGACGGACCTTCCTCTCCAGGGCCCCCGAATAGACTTTTCCAGGGAGGCTGAGGAGTGTGATCCCTCTGTAGTTGGAACACACCCTCCGGTCCCCCTTCTTAAAGAGGGGGACCACCACCCCGGCACTGTCCCCGATGTCCATGCGATGTTGCAGAGGCATGTCAACCAAGACTGTCCTACAACATCCAGAGCCTTGAGGAACTCCGGGCGTATCTCATCCACCCCCCAGGGCCCTGCCACCAAGGAGTTTTTTGACCACCTCGGTGACCTCAGTCCCAGAGATGGGGGAGCCCACCTCCGAGTCCTCAGGCTCTGCTTCCTCATTGGAAGGCATGTTAGTGGGATTGAGGAGGTCTTCGAAGTACTCCCCCCACCGACCCACAACGTCCTGAGTCGAGGTCAACAGCGCACCATCCCCACCATATACAGTGTTGACACTGCACTGCTTCCCCCTCCCTCCTGAGACGCTGGATGGTGGACCAGAATCTCCACAAAGCTGTCCAAAAGTCGTTCTCCATTGCCTCCCCAAACTCCTCCCACGCCTGAGTTTTTGCCTCGGCAACCACCAAAGCCGCATTCCGCTTGGCCTGCCGGTACCGATCAGGTGCCTCCAGAGTCCCAGAAGACAAAAGGGTCCTGTAGGACTCCTTCAGCTTGACGGCATCCCTCACCGCTGATGTCCACCAACAGGTTCGGGGATTGCCGCCACGACAGGCACCGACCACCTTATGGCCACAGTTCCAGTCAGCCACCTCAACAATAGAGGCATGGAACATGGCCCATTCGGACTCAATGTCCCCCAGCTCCCTTGGGATGTGGTCGAAGTTCTGCCGGAGGTGGGAGTTGAAGCTACTTCTGACAGGGGACTCTGCCAGACGTTCCCAGCAGACCCTCACAACACGTTTGGGCCTACCAGGCCTGACCGGCATCCTCCCACACCATCGAAGCCTACTCACCACCAGGTGGTGATCAGTTGACAGCTCCGCCCCTCTCTTCACCCAAGTGTCCAAGACATGTGGCCGCAGGTCCGATGACGCGACCACAAAGTCGATCATCGAACTGAAGCCTAGGGTGTCCTGGTGCCAAGTGCACATATGAACACCCCTATGCTTGAACATTGTGTTCATTATGGGCAATCTGTGACGAGCACAGAAGTCCAATAACAACACCGCTTGGATTCAGATCGGGGAGGCCATTCCTCCTAGTCATGCCCTTCCAGGTCTCACTGTCATTGCCCACATGAGCATTGAAGTCTCCCAGCAGAACGAGGGAGTCCCCAGAAGGTATGCCCTCAAGCATCTCCTCCAGGGATTCCAAAAAGGGTGGGTACTCCAAACTGCTGTTCGGCGCATACACATAAACAACAGTTAGGACCCGTCCCCCCACCTGAAGGAGGAGGGAGGCTACCCTCTCGTCCACCGGGGTAAATCCCAATTAATAGGCTCCAAATTGGGGGGGCAATAAGTATGTCCACACCCGCTCGGCGCCTCTCACCGGGGCCAACTCCAGAGTGGTAGAGAGTCCAGCCCCTCTCAAGGAGATTGGTTCCATAGTCCAAGCTGTGCGTTGAGGTGAGTCCGACTATATCTAGCTGGAACCTCTCGACCTCGCGCACTAGCTCAGGCTCCTTCCCCTTCAGAGAGGTGACATTCCACGTCCCAAGAGCCAGGTTCTGTAGCCGAGGATCGGACCGCCAAGGTCCCCGTCCTCGGCCACCACCCAACTCACACTGCACCCGACCTCCTTGGCCCCACCCATGGGTGGTGAGCCCATGGGAAGGGGGACCCACGTTGCCTCTTCGGACTGTGCCCGGCCAAGCCCCATTTGTGCAGGCCCGGCCACCAGGCGCTCGCCATTGAGCTCCACCTCCAGGTTTATCAGAAATATCCTTGAGTTATTTTGTCACACTGTTGTATTCTTGCAAATGGATTTCAAGCGTCTCAGCAATCTCCACATTAAGATTGTAAAAACATGGCAAAAAATTTGATGAGCAGAACATTCAGAATAACAACAGTCTTATCCGCCTAATCTCTCCAAAATAATATCAAGTCAAAATTTGAGAGTCCTTAAAGTCCTACTGTCTACCACACTACTTGGTAATGTTTTCCATGTCTCTGTAGCTCTCGGTGCTAACTTTTGGTCATAATTTACCCTTTAGGGATTGTTAATACTTAACGCTCATAACGCGTATGCGCATGCATCTTGGCTGCCACACGTTTCCAGTGTTCATTTGATGCGTCCTCTGAGCAGGTCCTCGGAAATTAACTCGACGTGTGTGTGAGTTGCAGTACCAGCAAAAAGTTGAGGGGGGGAAGCACAGTGTGATAAAAGTTGGAATGTGACATCAAAGTCTCTGTTTACTATCTACATGTGACAGAAAGTCGCTATGCGGATCCTACGGTATCGATGTTTGATGAATGGTTCGATGAGGTGAAGCAAACTGCCGACATACAGATGCATTTGTGGTGCCTTTATATTTAAGCGCTGCATATTCCCAATTGTAATGACACGATACATTTTAAAAGTCTCACATACCATCTTTTGTGCAGTCTTTTTTATGCAACTTCACAACAGCAACATAATGTACAGCCACAGAGAGGAAAAAATTAAGGACATGATGAAAAGGTGTATTTCGTGATTAAAATGGAAATTTTGGCTTCAATCTTGAAATGTCCACTTTAACCTCATAGTTTATCATTAAAGCAGACTGTCATAAACGTCATCCCAGTTTTTAATCGATACGAGCTTCTGGGACTTCCTCCTGACCTGACAGCAGCAGCAAACAGCAATAGATCGCCACACAGAACACATTAAATGTATGATATTCCAACTCTCTGCACATTTAGAATCCTTAGATTTATACTTGATATCACTTTCATGATGAAATGCATTGAAGTATGTATGTTACATTTTACAGATAAATCGTTAATTTCATTTAAATAATGAATACTATTAATAATTACACACATGGGGGTGACACGGTGGGTACACTCTCGCAGGGAGTCACGTCGCTGGTATTTCCTGCTTGGAGTGTACAGTGCATCCGGAAAGTATTCACAGCGTATCACTTTTTCCACATTTTGTTATATTACAGCCTTATTCCAAAATGGATTAAATTAATTTTTTTCCTCAGAATTCTACACACAACACCCCATGATGACAACGTGAAAAAAGTTTACTTGAGGTTTTTGCAAATTTATTAAAAATAAAAAAACTGAGAAATCACATGTACATAAGTATTCACAGCCTTTGCTCAATACTTTGTCGATGCACCTTTGGCAGCAATTACAGCCTCAAGTCTTTTTGAATATGATGCCACAAGCTTGGCACACCTATCCTTGGCCAGTTTCGTCTATTCCTTTTTGCAGCACCTCTCAAGCTCCATCAGGTTGGATGGGAAGCATCAGTGCACAGCCAAATTTAAGATCTCTCCAGAGATGTTCAATCGGATTGAAGTCTGGGCTCTGGCTGGGCCACTCAAGGAGAGTTGTCCTGAAGCCACTCCTTTGATATCTTGGCTGTGTGCTTAGGGTTGTTGTCCTGCTGAAAGATGAACCGTCGCCCCAGTCTGAGGTCAAGAGCGCTCTGGAGCAGGTTTTCATCCAGGATGTCTCTGTACATTACTGCAGTCATCTTTCCCTTTATTCTGACTATTCTTCCAGTTCCTGCCACTGAAAAACATCCCCACAGCATGATGCTGCCACCACCATGCTTCACTGTAGGGATGGTATTGGCCTGGTGATGAGCGGTGCCTGGTTTCCTCCAAACGTGACGTCTGGCTTTCTCATGGTCTGAGAGTCCTTCAGGTGCCTTTTGGCAAACTCCAGGCGGACTGCCATGTGCCTTTTACTAAGGAGTGGCTTCCGTCTGGCCACTCTACCATACAGGCCTGATTGGTGGATTGCTGCAGAGATGGTTGTCCTTCTGGAAGTTTTCTCCTCTCTCCACAGAGGACCTCTGGAGCTCTGACAGAGTGACCATCGGGTTCTTGGTCACCTCCCTGACTAAGGCCCTTCTACCCCGATCGCTCAGTTTAGATGGCCAGCCAGCTCTAGGAAGAGTCCTGGTGGTTTCGAACTTCTTCCACTTATGGATGATGGAGGCCGCTGTGCCCATTGGGACTTTCAAAGCAGCAGAAATGTTTCTGTAACCTTCCCCAAATTTGTGCCTCGAGACAATCTTGTCTCGGAGGTCTACAGACAATTCCTTTGACTTCATGCTTGGTTTGTGCTCTGGCATACTCCAGGCGGACTGTCATGTGCCTTTTACTAAGGAGTGGCTTCCGTCTGGCCATTCAACCATACAGGCCTGATTGGTGGATTGCTGCAGAGATGGTTGTCCTTCTGGAAGGTTTCTCCTCTCTCCACAGAGGATCTCTGGAGCTCTGACAGAGTGACCATTGGGTTCTTGGTCACCTCCCTGACTAAGGCCCTTCTACCCCGATCGCTCAGTTTAGATGGCCGGCCAGCTCTAGGAAGAGTCCTGGTGGTTTCGAACTTCTTCCACTTACGGATGATGGAGGCCACTGTGCCCATTGGGACCTTCAAAGCAGCAGAAATTTTTCTGTAACCTTCCCCAAATTTGTGCCTTCAGACAATCCTGTCCCGGAGGTCTACAGACAATTCCTTTGACTTCATGCTTGTTTTGTGCTCTGGCATGAACTGTCAACTTGTGGGACCTTATATAGACAGGTGTGTGCCTTTCCAAATCATGTCCAATCAACTGAATTTACCACAGGTGGACTCCAATTAAGCTGCAGAAACATCTCAAGGATGATCAGGGGAAACAGGATGCACCTGAGCTCAATTTTGAGCTTCATGGCAAAGGCTATGAATACTTATGTACATGTGCTTTCTCAAATCTCAAGTAAACTTTTTTCACGTTGTCATTATGGGGTGTTGTGTGTGGAATCTGAGGAAAAAAATGAATTTAATCAATTTTGGAAAAAGGCTGGAACATAACAAAATGTGGAAAAAGTGATGCGCAGTGAATACTTTCCGGATGCACTGTACTTGCTGATTTGGTGACACTAAAATGACGCTAGTGTATGTGGGTGCTTGTATTCACCTTGCGATGAACTGATGCCCTGTCTAAGGATTGTTTCTGCCTCATGTCCAATGCTTGCTGGAATGGACACCTCCCTGGATTGAGTGATTTAATCATTAAACATCCTTTTCAGAGATATTGCGGCAAGGTGTCATCGGAATTTAATGGGTGTTTCAGGCAATTCACAACACAGTGAAGCTGAACCTGTTCTCACAGTGATAATATCTCGCACTGTAACCTGGTGGATTTTTCCAGATTTATGTAAAGTATGTGCACAAGTATAAACAGTAAAATGCTTGCATAGCAGGAGTGTCCGCTGTAGCACGCATCGCGTGAAGTATAAACACGGCCTTACGAGTTTCCAACTGGTTCTGTATGTTCTTGTACATAACACAGAAGTTAATTCTGGGAGATTCCTTGTGAGATTAACTCTTTCGTTTGTAGCTGAGCTGTTAACCAATTACCTCTCAGCTGTCCTCACTAAGCACTGCAGAATCTTGTGATAATGGGCTTTGCTGTTCCCAAACCAAACAGTGATACCGTTTTTCAGGGTATTCTCCATAGTTCCTCTGTGAAAGCTGAAAAGAAAGGGTTGTGGCAAGCCAATTCACTTCAGTCTCTGCAGGAAAAAGTTGTTGTGATGTCTTGACAACAGAGTTGGTGTTGATTGTCCAGGAGGGGGTCATCAGAATTATACACACCTCCACAGCAGAGCCATTGATGAGCAGTGGGGAATAGTCAGCCAGTGTTTTCCTGAAATCAATAAGCATCTGATCCTACTTTGTCTCAAAGCTAATAAAGCATTCTAAAGTAAGAACGTCATTACTATAATAAAACATGGGAGTGGTAGTATAAGGGTGTAGAATGTTTCCTGCCTAAGGACCTGAAAGACTTGCCAAAGAAACCATGAGTTCTGCTTTTTACCACAATATTCTTAAAGAGAATGTTCAGTCTGTGGCTTGAAACTGGAGCATCATTAGGTTATGCAGCCGGACAATGACCCTGAAAGTGCCTTGTCCCTGTATAAGGTCAAGGTAAACAGGAGCCTATACTGTTGTGACGCAAGGCAAGAATCAGATTTTAAGCAAGGCAGACACCCAAACTATTCATAACTATTTAGATTTCAGTCATCGTAATCCTAAGTCTTTAACTGAAAATTATCAGGAGTCATCAGAGGAGATCTCCATGAGCACATATACAATGTAGAGCCACCTTACATCCTGGGTCCAAGGCAGGCATGTCAGCATTGGTAATAAGAGAGTCCCTGATGATGACCATCATTTTCTGTAGTATTATAAAACAGACTTTTCAGTTCATTTCATTTTGAAGAGGAAATCACTTTAGTGCTTGCTATTAATACTGCATGAGTGACATTGACCTTACATGTGGTGGCCATCTGACAGGTTGGAGAGATGGCCGGAGTCCGGTGTTAACATAGTCCCAAAGCTATTATTCTTGTATTACTGTTTTGTTTTTGAAAAGTGTATACTCATTTTGGATTTAAAAATCTTTGCTGAACTCCATGACAGCGCTATTTAAGAATAAATTGTATTATGTATATTTTATTTATTTGTTATTGTCTGCATTTAGGATGTTGTAGGGATGTTAAGCTCAATTCCATTTAGGCTTCTGCGGTCTTGTGCTGCCTCCATCTGTACTGATAATTTGAACCTGAGCTGAGATGCAGTGTAAAATAGCACAGCAGATTTCATTTACATATTCATGTTACGCAGCAAAATCAGTATGGTTGCACTGTGTGCCACATTCATATTAAGGAGTATGAAGCAATTTATTTACAATTATTTTTATAACCGTGTCTACTGGACTGTCCTTGTAGTTCGAATCCCAAAATTCATGAAAGACTGTGCTTTAGAGAGTTATATTTGGTAATGATGCCATGTCAAAATATCATCACTTAATTGTTCTACAACAAATATTTTCTTTACCTTCATTGAACAAAAGTCGTGGCAGTATGAGCAGAGAAAAAGGCCAATTTAAAAGCTATTTTAATTTGCTCAATGCAGAGGCCATTCCATTTTATTTACTGTGTGCTGATGTGCTGCCAACGTCCCTTTCTAAAAACATAACATGTAAAAACAGTTTAACTAGCCTGGAAAGTGTGGTTATTCTCTTGCTGTTTGTCAAGGTCAAAACATGATTGTGAAATTTGGACGATTTACTTCTTAAAGCACTGATACAGTTAAAAAGAGGTCTGATAAAGATTTAGGTTTTTTTGTCTTTTTATTCTTGAGCAAAGGTAGCATTTGCAGTATAGTCTTGGAAGTGTAAAGAATAGGCAGTTCCCTTTCTATTTTTTTTTTTTTGTGTGTGTGTTTTTACTTGGTTTTTGTTGTAGTTTTTCACTTTTGGCTTTGTTTTACGTATTGGGTGGTGTTCTCATTTCTTTTTTCTGATTCAAAGGAAACCACTTGTATCGCTATTCTAAGGTTCTTGAAGCTCACCTGGGAGATCCAAAGCCCCGTCCCCTCCCTGCCTGTCCACATCTGTCTTGGGCAAAGCCACATCCCCTCAATGATACTGCGCCAAGGTTTGTATTCTACAACTTCAGTCAATTTTGCTTGTGTCTCTGTAAAGGTTATTTGTTGCCATTAGTTGCTGGTTACTCTGTCATTTGTTAATGTTAACAGTTTGCATAGAATAACAAATTGCCAAAACCTGTAGTCAGTGGTATGGTTAGACCGTCTAAGTTAGAGCTGGATACATTTTTCACTTCAGTGATAACAGTAAAATCCGTGTTAACCCAGCTGAATTTAATTAATTTACAGCAATCTGTGGAAACACCAGAAACTCCTCTCAATAGACCTGGACAAAGTGGTTTTACCAAACTTCAGACCGAACCGCCCACAAGTGAGGCCTTTGTCCCCTGGAGAGAGTGGAGCTTGGGACATTCCAGGGGGTAAGTTTTGTCTAATTTGTAAGAGACTGGAATAGCAATATCACTGATTTTCAAAAATACTTGCATCTTGATATACTTTTTTCCCTCTCCTTGACTATGCACCTTTGTATTAGAGTAAATTGCTATACTCTGTGCTTGACCATATTGATTGTATTGTTTAAATTAAGTATTCCTTAAAGTTAAAACGAGGGTTGTCTGGGTTCCGCGCGGAATCACTCGAAATAAGTAGCCAAGGATTTTTTTTTTTCTATTTTTCTCATGTACTTCGATCCTTTTTAAACTTTTTCCAAGTATTCACCACCAACATCAATGCACTTTTGGGCTCTTCTGACTCACGCCGCAAAACACTCGCGAAAGGCTGTCTTTGGGAGGCTGTCCAGCTGTTCTTTGACAGCTGCAATCAGTTCCTCTCGAGTTTCGAAGTTGTGGCCTCGCAGGGGTTCTGTCACCTTCGGGAAGAGCCAAAAGTCACATGGTGCAAGATCAGGCGAGTAGGGTGGCGGGTTCAAAACGTTGACACCACTGTCTTCAATGAAATGCTTTGTCGCATTAGCCGTGTGGGCTGGCGCATTGTCATGATGCAAAAAGTGCCTTCGCAAGTTCTTGGACCGGCCTCTAGCCATCGCAGAAAAAACGTCGGGCAGGCACTGAGTGTTGTACCACTCAGAGGTCACAGTTTTCCTCTCCATCAGCGGAATTGACGTAACAATGCCATCGATGTTGAAAAAGATGGCAAACATGGTGCGTTTCACCGAGCGGATTAAACCATCAGAAAAGTCGTAAAAAATCATCACTCGAAAGTCACGCACGCACGGAGTCGGGAGCTTCGCTGCTAGCGCCGGCTACGCACTCTCAGTTCGTTTGCTTCTCGTGTTCATTCTGAAGGAAGAGAGGGAGCAAAACATCTGAACAAAAACATGCAACCACTTGAATAATCCCTCTACACAGCAGAACAGGTTTCGACAGGCTGACACTCGACAAACGATAAAATTCCGCGCGGAACCCAGACAACCCTCATACATTGTGTTATATAAGCAGCCCTGCCTTGGGCCATTCTTTTACTGCTTCAGTATGCCATTCTGCAACATATGTTAAATTCCCCATCTATCAGTACATCTGTCAGTGTGTTATATAAAACATCCAATGTTATTTGTTGATGAAAACAAGGGGTTGTTATCAGTCTAATCAGAGTAACCTAAAAGTGTGGACAAAAGTAATTAGGATTTGTTAAAAGAATTACATGTTTACATAGTATCGCCTAAAATGTTTAGGGGAGTGCAGAATAGCTGGAATATATTGCTTAATTAGTAAGCCGCTTTGTTCTAAAGCTTTTTAACATGAATAGGAAAAGTACAAGTTTAGTATTAATTCTTTTAGTATTTTACTTGTGAAAATATGTTGAATGCATATCAGCAATAGGTTTATTTCACAGTATGGCCTTACATGGTAGTATAATGTCCTAGGGCTTTGGGCCCTTTTTTACAAAGAGATTGTAATAGTTCAGTGTTCAGCACAGTGTTTTCTAGCCTGTAATACAAGTATCTGTGTCAGTTTATAGTCCGAATAATCTCTAGTCAGGATAATCTCAGGAATGAATGAGGGAAAATGCATAAAATATTTGTAGGTCTTGATAACTGTATGTTTGCAGTCTTGTAAGTGCTGTCTGTACTGTGGATTGCTTATTTTTAACCTTATATATTTGTGGTCTTTCCAATGTTTCTGTGCTAATGAATGTTTTTGTAGATTTTTCAAATGAAAGAACCTTTCATCTCAGTGTGTTGAGACTTGATATGGACATGTTTCTGAAAGTAAAGCCCTAGCCAATCATGTCACTGTTAAAGAAAAACGTTTGAGATTTTTCAGGTTGAAATTATTTCGTCATAAACATGGTATAATGCATTTGCCACACAAAATTGTGTTCCAAAGGCAAGTACCTTCTGTAAACTTAAAAAAATATCTTGCCCACAATGGCACTTTACAATGGAGGATGTAGGGCACAGAGGAAAAGCTTACAAACTTACAAAATATGTCATGATCCGCTCCTTCCGTGTTTGCGATTCATGTTTATGACAACCAAAGGGAGCTGGCAATAATTGTTTTATTGCATATTCCTGATATTTATTTTTCTCATGGCAAAGTTCAATTTTCTGTTCACTTGTGTGAATTCCCACATAAATAGTCTCTCAAAACAAAACCAACCACATGGCATGAAAACTTTACACTGATTTGGTGTTTCAAGAGGAAACCACCCCGTGATGGGCAGGACCTGGAAGATCAAGTGCTGAAATATTGCACACATCTGGTCTTCTTTTCAAATGGCTGAATCTCATAATATTGTGTTTTATTTATTTATTTATTCAGAAATGACATGTACAGGATGAGCCAAACATTTATAATACAAAAACACTGCAAGATAAAATAAATTTCATTATGACACAAGAAAGGGTATACAAAATAGATTTTCTCATTATGTTTTCAAAATGATGTCTTCAAGGTGGTGGCCATCATTAGCGATATGCTCCTCAAGACGATTTCGGAATGCTAACATAACTCATTTGGCCATTTCAAGGGAAATAGCTGCGATTTCATGGCAAATAGCGTCCTTGGGGGCTTCAAGGTTTTGAGGTCAGTGTGTATAACATACCTTCGACTTGAGATACCCCCACAAAAAGAAATCGTACAGAGTGAGATCAGGTGAATGTGAAGGCCACCCGACATCACCGTGCAGGGAGATCAGCTTACCTGGAAACATCTCCCACAAAACTTGCATAGATCTCTGTGCCGTATGAGCTGTTACTCCATCCTGTTGAAACTAGGCATCCACCACATCCATTTCTTCCAGATGGGGCTGCAAAAAGTTCACTAGAATTTCAATGTACAGTAAAACCTTGGATTGCAAGTAACTTAGTCTGTGAGTGTTTTGCAAGACCAGCTAAAATTTTTATAAATTTTAACTTGACAAACGGGCGAGGTCTTGCAATACGAGTAGTACGTATACGCTTTGTCTTCCAAGCGTCATGTGATCACAACTGAGCTGATGGTCCTCTCTCGCTGTGGGATTGTGGGTAATTGTCTCCCATGCTTGGTCTCAGTCAGCGACTGAACAGGAACAGCACGGTTATTTATTGTAGCGGGATCTGCCACTCTCCTATACACAGACACAGCAATCAGGCAGGGTTGGGGCCAGGTTAATGGCCAAGTAATACTGTGCCCTTGCATTTATAATGTTCCTTGCATCACCCATCGATGGCAGGCGCTTATAGCATGACTGCGATCTTTTTGGATTCGCTTTTGCAGTGAACTGCTACAGTGCTGGGATCCTGCGGTTGCTTCGGGACGCTCTTCCGCGTGTCGTCCCATTGGGGGGAATCCCAAAAGAGTTTAGAAACCTTAGTGTGTAAAGCATTTTTTTTATTTTGTGTCCAAGTGTAGTGACTCTTCAAGGAAAAGCAACTGTCATTGGATAGGTTCCTTGTTAAAGTCGCAAAAAAAAAGATGATTCCAGTGAGCCAGTGATTCCATTACTTATAGTGAAAGTTGTCCTACACAATAACCCTCCTCCCCTCTCCTCTCTCTCATCTCCCTCATCTCCCTCATACCAGCCACGATTCTTTTCAAAGGTAAAGCGCAGTTTAATTTGTTTTATGTATTTTTACGTTATTTTGTATTAATCATTTTTATATGAATATTTTTGGGTTGTAGAACGAATCATCTGAGTTTTCATTATTACTTATGAGGAAATTCGCTTTGATATACTGTACGGGTGCTTTGGATTACAAGCATGTTTCCAGAAAGAATTATACTTGCAAACCAAGGCAGCACTGTAACTTTCTAAAGTGATGGTGACTGTTGCTCCCCCGTCCTCAAAAAATTAACAGCCTACAATGCCAAATTCTGCAACGATGCACCAAACTGTAACACGCTCACTGTACAGGGGACTCTGATGAAGTTCACGAGGGTTGGTTTCAGCGTTGGTTCCAACGTGACGATGGCATCTCGATGAACGGTTTGCGGAATGTTCACGCGCAACTCTCTAAGGCTCTCCCAGTCCCTCTCAGTGAGTTCCTGAACTACCATCTTTTTGTATGGATGGAAATTAATATCCTCATGCAAAATCCTCCTCAAAGATGTGTTGGAAATGCCTAAGGCAGAATCATGTTTGCGTGCTGAACGTCTAGGAGACTACAAAATTGATGCCCTTACAGCTTGGATGTTTTCAGGTGTTCGTACATTCCGAGGACAGCCTGGAGATTTTCTGTTCAATGTTGTACCTGTCTGTCTAAATTTAGCCACCAACTGAAGAATTGTTGTCCGATTTTGGATATCACCATTAGGAGGAATGCTGAAGTGAATTCTGAAGGCGTGTTGCATAGTGATGATGGATTCTTTGTTTTTGAAGAAAGATTCAACAGTGAAAGCACAGTGCACACCGGACCAAGGCATGCAAGGGATTGTCTATCAAAGGACCCCCACCACAACCCACTCGGCTGCCTCTACCTTGCACAATGACCTTGACAAATGTGGTACTTCATTTTGGCTCACCCTGTATAAACTATTTTGCAATGGGTGTATACTTGCAAGACACTGATCAATACTGAACAACTCTCATTGTTTAAAAAAAATGGACGTTTGGTACGTTAAGTTTTTCCTTCATGCCCCGTGCCCTTCAATGTAAAGTGCGAGTGCAGGCAAGTTTTTTTTTTTTTTTTAATTTATTGAAAGCATTTCACTTTAGAACACAATTCTGTATGGCAAATGCATGTAGAGAATGTAGGTGAAGAAATAATATTGACTTGAAAAATCCCTAACTTATCCTTTAACTCTGCTAAGGTGTTTAAGAAAGAAATGTCAACTAGAATTCTGCCAGGTTATTTGTTCTTTCTAGGCTGAAACTGAAAGTTCATTGGCTGACTAACATTTTAATCTGTGTTTGGTGTTTTTCTCTTTACATTATTAAATCTCAAATGTGATTCCATTAGAATTTATAGTAAATGTGGTTTGTTTCTATAATCACTGAAGTTAATAATGTACTCTTTTTTTCCTTGTAGGTATAATGCCAGGTCGTTACAATCAAGATGTAGGCCAGACCATCCCAGTGTTTGCTTTCTTGGGGGCCATGGTGGTTTTGGCTTTTTTTGTAGTACAGATCACCAAGTCTAAGAACAAACCAAAGAGAAGAAAACCAAGGGTGAAGAGGCCTCTTTTCTTGCAGCAGCCACATTCAGCAAAATCACCATCAGTGTAGCATGGAAGAAGACTTTTGGAAAATGATGAGTGGATTATTAATATTAACTTTGTTTGAGAGTCTTTCGGATCATGGATCCAACTGCTTGCTTTGAAAGCATACATCCCATCACATCTCATCTTTTTTTTATTGAAATATGGATCTGAAATTCAGACTAAGAAAAATGGAAATCCAAAAACATTAAATTATTTGATTTAGTGCAGGCCTAAGAAGTGGCCTCTTAATTATGACCAAAACGTGGCCACATTTTTGGTTGCGCTTTTTTTTTTTTTTTTTTTTTGTATTATTTATTTTACATTAATTAAAAGGGATACAATTACTTTCTAGTGGGGGCTGTAAATTATATTTGTGTTTTGTTTAATTATAGATACAATTTTTTTATTGGGGGTGATATATATTTTTGCCAATAGTGACTTCTGCTGCTGTCCTTGTCTGTCTTTTATAAAATGGCATCTACCATGACATTTTGTAAATAATCATAATTTCACCGTTGTTGGTGGAGATACGGATTTCTAAAATATATACTATCAAGATGAAGCTGACAAAGGTGTCCATCTTTTTATTTCTTGGGAAGTTTCTTCAAAAGAAGCTTTATTTACCTACTGCAAATAATCTGATCTGATGTAGCATGGCAACTAAACCAACGTAGAATGACTGAATTTAGCAAGGTCTTATTTATGGAGAGCAGTTTTCATTTCTTTTTTATGGCCAGGTGTTTCTGTCAAATTAAAACGACAATACAAAGCTCTGAATAGATTGTTTGACATTTCTGTAACAAGTTCACTGCTGTTATTCCTTTTTGTGTGTGTTTCTTCTTAATAGACTGCTTGTAAAGCTGCACACAAGCTCAGCACCATTTCTTCCTCCATGTCAGGCATCCTTCAGAAGCTCAGATGTAAATCTACTGACTTGGGACCACTAAGCCCACTATGTGATTGTCAACTAAATCTGTATCATAATCTGTCTTTGCATACAAATCTAGGTTTACTTGGTTTCATTTCTCTTTTTCAGCTCCATTTAGGAAGTTATGAGAACAGTGGTTTCAGACTTTCAAGTTCATTCAAAATGATGGTAGGCTTTGAAGTATAAGAATACAGATTAATCAGGAGTTTACTTTGGTGGGTATACATATTGTTAACATCTCTAAAATATAAACATATGGGCTTGACTCTCATCATATGACTCCACATATATTTTCTTGGCCTTTTTGCAACATTCCTAATAATTGTTAACTTGGCATATTTGTTTCTGATGATTGCCACAAAGTAGTTTTTTTTTTTTTTAATAGTAATACCTTCTTTAGCATAGTATTATTTTGTATTTTTCCTTTTTAGATCTTAAAGGTGATGCTGTATTACACAACTTCTATTCACTGGATATGTCCGACTTGCCGACTGCAGTTACTTGTCTCATTGCTGGGCCATGTCAGTTTACACAGCTGAAAATTGCTGGCCATGTCATATTTAGCAATCTCGTGTTGGCATTCTGTCACAGTCATGTGTGTCCCTTTTTATGAAAGCCAGTAGTGTGCTGTTTGATTGGGCCAGTGCTGTACAGAGGGTTAATGGAGCATATAGAGAATTCAGCAGCAATCTTTTTTTTTTTTTTTTTTTTTTTCCTCTTCAGCGCTAAATGTAAGTTCTATCTGCTCTCTGCCCTTTGAGGGCACGTTTATATGCTGGGTGTCCTGCAGCATGTACAGTTCAGGTTTTCCAGCCAACAGTGTAGACAGCTTCACCTGCCAAAAGTGTTTAGTTAGAGTTGGTTGGGAAAATACACAAATTGGATGACCACATTAGGAACCTGATAGCATTTAGGCAAACCGAAAATTGGATTGACTTCGTTTGTTTAGACAATTCGGCTACTTCTGATTCGGCTTCAGTCTCTCCAGGTCCCACTGTAGTCAGTGTGCGGCCAAAGTCAGCAGCACCAATTCAGCCACAGGGCGAGTGGGTAACAATAAGACGGGGTCTAAGAAGCCAAAATTTAGTTCTTCTGCACCCAGGTCACCAATTCGGACCCGGAACAGATTCTTAGTACTCCGCAGCACGCCTGTGGAAACTGAGAATAAGAAAGTGCTCATAATTGGCGATTCCATAGTGCGGAATGTTTGAATTCCAAACTATGTTAAACCAGCAGATAATGTTAAATGCCTCACAGGGGCCAAGATTTCTGACATAGAGGCCGCATTGGATCGTGTTGCAGATGATGAAGTATCTACTTTATTGCTGCATGTCGGCACTAATAATATTTATTTACAGCAATCTGAGGTATTAAAGAGGAACTTCATCTCTCTATACACCAAAGCTAAAATAAAATGTTGGAGTTGAGTTATATCTGGCCCCTTAACAAGATTATATAGAGGGGATGTGATTTATAGCAGATTGCGTTCCCTTCACTGCTGGCTAGAAACCTGGTGTGCAAATAAAAGCATAGCATTTGTGAACAGTTGGGATGATTTTTGGGAAAGGCCTGGATTTTTCAAAAGAGATGGTCGTCATCCTAACTGGAGGGGATCTTATGTATTATCCCAAAATATGGCAGCAAAACTGCCTGGCTGACTGATTAGAGCACCATCCAGGCCGCAGTCATGTGATCTTAAATCACAGGCTGTTGTTTATCCCACCTGTTACTTTCCTGAAGCTGTTACCCATAATCCCTGTTGTGTGGCATCTAGTAAATTTAGTCTTGATGCAAACCTTAAATTACTTGATAACCAAAAAATAAGGTGTATAATTAGACTAAGGGATAAAACCAGACCCTCCACCAGGGGCATCTGTAATAGAAATTTACTTTAAATTAAAACAAAAAATATATCACCAGTTCAGAAAGAAGCGTGCAGTTTTAAATGCTGCTTAGTGAATATTCGCTCTCATGGCAGTAAAGCTGTTTTGGTAAATATTAAGTATAAAATCTGATCTGTGTCTTCTCACTGAAACCTGGCTTAGTAAATGTGACACTGTCCCCCTAGCTGAGGCGTCACCAGATGGATACTCGTTCCTTCATAAGTCTAGAGATTCTGGTCGAGGAGGAGGCCTTGGAATAATTCATTGTAACAAAATAAAAATCACTTCTAAAAATTTAGGCGACTTTACATCCTTTGAGGCATTCACTTTACATATTAAAACAGATTCCAACACAATTATAGTGCTAGTCTATAGACCACCAGGGCCATATTCATTGTTCATGACTGAATTTAGCAACCTTTTATCTGATTTGGCTATAAATTATGATCACGTAGTATTGATGAGGGATTTTAATATGCACATTGATGTGGAAACTGACACTTTTAGCAAATGTTTTATTTATTTGTTAAATTTAGTAGGATTTTGTCAGATTGTCAAAGATCCAACTTATAATTATAACCACACATTAGATTTAATTATAACTTACAAAGTTGAAATTCAAAATTTAAATATTACTTCATTAAATGAAGTTATTTCCGATCACTACTTACTGTAATTACATTTGATTTCGTTTTGCCCTTGCCAACGCACTCACAGATTAAAACAAAGACAGTACTGTGGTATAGCGGGTCCGCGGCTTCCAATAAAAAAAGGCCGTGTTTTTAAATCCATATAGCCGTGACGTTCTCCGTGGGCGCGATCGCACGACCACGGGGAGTTAGTGAGGTAATTGGAGCGACGTGTGGGTGCGGTCATTCTTGATTGCCTCATTGGCTTCCTGCGGTGTGTGATTAAGGCGCTGCGCCCACGGAGGCGCGCGGAGGTTGGTGTGTATATATACGGGTCAACACCAGAGAAAGGGGAATGTAGAGAGATCGATCGATGGAGGTGAAGTAAATAGAGGTTAAGTAAGTGAATGAGTGGCAGCTTGGCAAGACGATCTGGCCACCTTGGATAAGGAGACACCACGAGCTGGGGCCCCGTGTAGGAGCGTTAGTCAGTTGCGCCCCACTGAAAACAAGCGAGTGGGGTGAGCAGAGAGGTTTCCTCCTGTGGGATCTGAGGAGCGACTGCAGGTGTGCGAAAGATCATGGGAGAAGAGCTGACCTCTACGGTCTGGCAGTGATGTCTGGAAGGAGGCCAAGACAGAGGTTAGCTGAAGGAGCTTGTGACTGTTGGTCTCCGCCGGCTGCGAGCAATGGGTGAGCCGGGGAGACAGTGACGGAGGTGGGTCGGAGAATAATGAGAGAGAGACTGCTTTTTAACTTCTGCACATTTTAACCTCGGAGTTTAAAGGATTTATTTATGGATGACTGTTTTTATCCCCACTAAACACTGGTTTTATGGAATATTTATCTTTATTCTGTTCTTTTGATGATGCGCTGTTATTTTTGCACCAAACATACCTTTTGGCATTATGGCCAGATAGTTCAACCTTGGCCTCATCAGACCATTAAACATTTATTTTTTGCGCATGGATATGGGAGACTGGGTATACCTTTTTGCAAAGTTTAACCGGGCTTGGATGTTTTTCTTTGTGAGAAAAGGCTTTCTTCTTGCTACCCTTCCCAACATCCCAAACAAATGAAGAATATGACTGATTGATGTTGCACATGGGGAACAACCAATACTTGCCAGGAAATCCTGAAACTCCTTTAATGTTGCTGTAGGCTTCTTCTTGGCTTCCCTCGCCAGTTTTTTCCCCATCTTCTCATTAATCTTGGGAGGGATGTCCTGATCTTGGTAGAGTCATTGTTGAGCCATATTTTCTCCACTTGGTGATGATTGTCTTTACTGTCCTCTCTGGGATGTTTAATACTTGGGATACTTATTTGTACCTCGTCCTGATTGATACCTTTGAATGATAGCATCCCATTCATGGATTTTGGAGTATGTTTGCAACCAAGCAGATATCGGAATAATCCTACAGGAACAGCCAAGCTTTATCTGAGTTTTTTTGTTTTTAGTTCATCCAGATCAAGGAGCTGTTTATTCAATATGAGTTAGAGCTCTTTAGTTTTTAGACAGCCCAAATCATGGCTACCCAGGCTGTTGTAATTGGGCTTGGTTTAATGCTGGAATGACATATTCTGTTTGTTTCTTCTTTTGTATAAATAGGTTAGGGTTTGAAGAAGATGCCCTCTCGAGGACAACATGGCCTGGGTATACTGACTGTCTAACCTATACGTGTTTATTAATTTCATGTACAATCTGCAAGATATTTTGGTGTTTCCTGGATATGGATAAGAGTAATTACTTCATCATTTATCTTTTTACATTTATAGAAGTGGAGCAAATGTAACTCTGTTTAGCTTTCACTAAGATAATTTCTTCCATCCATCCATCCATTTTCCAACCTGCTAAATCCGAACACAGGGTCACGGGGGTCAGCTGGAGCCAATCCTAGCCAACACTGGGCACAAGGCAGGAACCAATCCCGGGCAGGGCGCCAACCCACTGCAGGAAGATAATTTCTTCCCCTCCCTAATTTTTTTTGTTAATGGTTGCAGTTTTCTTTGTTCTTTTTCACTTGCAGTATGGTGATGATTTTTATGATCCTTATTTGCCCACTAGGGCCCTTTTTTCATGTTCTTATTTTGATATCAAAAACAAACTTATTTGCTTTTTGAATCAAGTGTTTTGGGTTTGTCTACTTTTAGGAGAATGCTTATATTAAATGTCCTTTTTGTACACTTTTCAAAAAGCATGCATTTCACACATTGTATGGCTTCATTTGAGTTTATATTCAAATTCTCAAAAGAACAAATTAAAGGAATATCTGTTTATCTGTTATTTCTCCTGTGTTTGTAGTTATGGCTGAGTGAGATAAAGGACCTTGCCCAGTACCAGCTGCTTTATGTGACTCTGGTATTGCCAAGCGTGAACTGAGAGATATGGACCTCTGAGGTTAAAAGTGAGTGAAAAAATATTATCAGCTGGAGTAAACTGCATGTCTCCCATTGGTGAATATCTTCGAGGCATCAATTCAATAATGAGGTTGCATAGACAGTCAATAGAAATACCTGGAAATGCTGAACTTGTGGATTAACAAACCATGAATGAGGAGGAAGGTGAATTCTCGATTCCATTCACTACTGTTGTGCATAACCACATTCTTCAGAAGTGATTTATTTAAAATTATTTTAGCAATAACGCTTATGTTTGCAGCATGCAACTGGATACTTAATGGGCTGATTATGTGACACAAGTAATTTTACATTTTTTCCTGGCCATTTTGATATTTTTTGCTGCTGTTGAGTATTTGTCTCCACTGATGCCTATTGTATCAGTTTTTTTATTATTATTATTATAAACCACTCTTCATAAAAATATAAGATTATCAGTTTTTCTCAGCTATAACTACAAACAGCACAACATAAGTAACAGATAAACATATTATTACTTTTGGATGGAATATTCCTTTAATAATGTTGTGAAATTAACAAAGCTGAGCCTTTGCTAAACTTTTGACACCTCTGTGTCCTGAGGAATTTTCTTTGAATTCTCTGATTAAGTCCATTTGGGGTAGTAGAAGGGGATTAAATTATTCATTGTGTGGAATGCAGTCCTGGTTGCATACTTGATTGATTTGTGTCTTGTGTTTTCTCCCCAAAAGTTTGCCCACCTCTTTCTATGTTTGATTGTAGGTCATGTATTCTGCTGGCTTCTCCTTGGCATTTCATTAAGACCTATGGCTCTTTCTACTTGGCTGACGGTTTTTTTGTTTTTTCCTCTTTCCTGTGTTTTACTTGATCTCATCAAAATTAATGTGTTCTTCAAGAAGCATATGGCACCTCAGAACTGACAATAGTGTTTATTTGCATTTTGTTTTTTTCTGCTAGGCATTGCTAGTGTGTGTCAAGCTCTTGAGGGGAGTTTCAGTAAGTGACATTGACCTCAAGTAGGTTCAGCAGGTAAGGCTCGTCTTGCTTGTCGGTGAGTCATTGCAGTGACGCCTGACACAGCTACTCCTATACTTGCTATTTAGCCTTGAGTTAGAAATTATGAGAGTTACCTAATGAAATGGGCGTAGAGCTAAGCAAATCACTCATTGGCTGATCCATAACCCTTATTTAAAACTTGGCAGAATATGCCACGTGCTGTGGACTGTGACTGCGCTCATGATGTAGATAACCTTTGAGATTCAAGTATGCCTTTTTGAAATACTCCGTTAAGGGAGATGATGATATAAGCAATAAAAAAAAACCTATATTTACCTTTGCAATTATCACCAAGTTGGATAAATCTTTATTTACCTAATAAAGTTACTCATGTTTTGAAGATATCAGTTACTGGCTGCTTTCCAGAGAAAGTCAAGATGGTGACAATGTCCATCTTCACATGCTTTTCTTTGCAGGTGTCTGTCGGTGTCTCTTAAAAGCATCTTCATACTGTTTAGAGTGCATTGGGTTGTGCAGATATTGAATAAGAATTGTTCAACATATTTGAACCAATGTTAATCCCATGTAGCCCTATTTATCAGAATCTACCAGGGTAACTGTAGAATCAGTTTGCTTTTGGGTCCTGTCTCTTTATTAATGTCAATTCAAATTATTTGCACTGCTGTTCTTTTTTTATATGTGACCATTGAAACTTACTTCTTACTGTGTGTAAATCCTGCAAGCCTTAGCAATTTACAGATGCGCATTGGAGAAGTAAATTTGTGCATATGCTATACAAAAATGTACAAAATTTTCCTAATATACTGATTCCATTGCAGGATTTCCTCATAGAAAAAACATGGATATGAGAAGAACGTCCAAGAAAATGTCAAGAAAAACTGTCCAGCCTGTGGACTGAACTGGGCCACAGTGTTAACCACTGTAAGCCCCTGTTACCCTCGTAAGTCCATTAATTTATTTTTAAACTTGCTAAATGCAACTTTAGGTTCACAGGGTCCGAGTCTGTCCCAACAGCATCTGATGTAATGCAGGAAGTGGTCTTAGATGGGCAGCCAGTCCATGATAGAGCAGTTTCATGTACACAGCTACACTGGATCAATATCAAGCAGTACATTGTCCCTAAAATGTCCCTCTGGTGACAAAGTTCTGTCTAAAAAGGTTGCATTTTAGACTAGAAGAAAAAACCCCACACTCGGTGACCAGCTGGGATTCACACCACCTCTCCTGGATCTGACAGCCAGCAGCGTCCATCACTTTGCCAAGCTGCTGCACTCTTTTTATACATTGATGTTCAGTTAGTTCCTGCCAATCTTCATTAAATACTTCTACTTTCTCTGCTGTAGTTTGGACATGATGATAAACCTATTTTCAACAAATAGCCCAAACATGCTTGCTGCAATAAACCAAATAATTTAATTTATAACATAAAGATAATAGATGATGGGCCTATGTGTTTAAGGTAATTGTCCTGCTGCACAATGAATTTGGTTCATTCTACACAGACCATCATCTCAATTTCCAGAATTGCAGCCCCAAATCTGCAGGGATTACTATTGGCAGCAGACACTCGTCCGTGTAGCTCTCTCCAGCTCTTCTGCGGTCCTCATCTATTCCTTGTAAAGCAAACATCACCTAAAGAGGGTAGATAAAACAATGGCATGTTTATGAGCAAGAATATGTGTTCTGTGATTACTATGGCATGGTGAGGAGGTGCAGTTTTTTTACCTGAAAAGTGGTACAGCTAGGAATTGAAAACTTTAACTCCAGAACTCTCTCATAGTCACAACTGCTTGGAGAAGCATTTATTTTGCTAATCCAGGCCTTTCCCCATCTTGTCATGTGATTGTTCTAAACCACTAAGGTATTTGTTTAGGTTATTCCTGCTGGCACTGGGATGGGACTTTAATGTCATCTTTTCACTGGTGATGATCTCAATGTGAGAACTTTCTTGTATTTTGCAGTATCATTGTGTATTTGCCTGGTGCATTATGGATGTGGCCTAGGAAGAGCCAGATGGCCAAGGTGTGTAGACTGTTCTTCATTCTCAGTGGGTCTTAGCTTAGTATAGTCAAACGGATTAAGAATTGTTTATTCATTTCCAGAATGTGCAGACACTCATTTTTGACCTGTAGGCAGTCAGATTCTACTCCATGTGCTCATTCGCATTATCCAGTTCAGAGCCTCTTTTAGAAATCACTCAGAAGGAGGCACACAAAGTTTAGCCAGCCACCACATCACAACATCCCCTGTTTTAAACACCTAATTTGTTAAAGCTAGTTTGTATAGCTCCATTTTAGTTTTGAATACAGCATTGTTTA
Organism: Erpetoichthys calabaricus; assembly: GCF_900747795.2. Lineage (NCBI taxonomy): Eukaryota > Metazoa > Chordata > Cladistia > Polypteriformes > Polypteridae > Erpetoichthys > Erpetoichthys calabaricus. Next base: position 48,418,143 of record NC_041402.2, on the reverse strand, counting down.
GTTGCCTATTGGTTTGTGAGTTAATCACACACTTATTGTAAATGGGTGGCAAGATGGAGCAGTGATTATGTAGCAAAGCTCAAGGGGAATTGCACTGCTAAAGAAAAGAGACACACTTGTAGTCAAACACCTGACTAGCCATGTTAGCCTTTGGAGTTCTCCTTTGGCAAAGACGTTTACTTTCCCCACTGTATGCAGGATGTATGACTGAGTGGGCATTACTCAGTTTTGTTATGCTTTCAGTGGCACATAGTCTTTGCTGTGACAAGATTAGACTGACAAAGCCAGTTGCATCTCTTCCACTTACACCCCTGTTCTTTAGCTCTACAAGCATTTGGTCGGCTTGCTTTCTGAATTTCATTTGATAACAAGAGGTGGTAATCAAAGATAAAGTGACTTCTTTGCAGACCCAAAGAGGCACCTAAAAGGATCTTCATCTTAACTTGTACCTGCAAGCTGAAACCTTACGTACTTTGATGGATGAATTCAGGCACTGACCTGTACTAGGAGATGGACTCTGATCCAGTCAGTTGAGCTGACTGCACACCTTCCCTTAAAAACTAGCCGAATGTCTCTGGTCATTTTGTTGGTGGCCAAAAAGCTCCATCTTTGGAACAACTAAGCTGATGTTCTGTTTGGAAATCAAAAGCTCTTTCTGTGGACCTGCTAACTCACCGTAGTGCTTATGGAGTTTGGAATTTCCCCTTGGAGGATCACTAAATGTAAGATACTGCTCTCCTAGCTTAGGCTATTTGCTTGTGGCTGAAGCAAACATGAGGAAAGAGTCTTTAGTTCAAGAAGTCAACATAAACAGTTGCTCCAGAGAGAATTGTGCTTTTCCTTATGAAGTTGCAAAGAGCTAAACAGCCAGCTGAAGAACACAATGCCTCACCATTAGGGAGCCGAGAGTATAGTTCTTTACTTGAAACTGGAGCACCTGCATGAAAGTCCACGCAGCATCAGCTATCATCTTTAAAGGCTTGATATAAAGAAAAAAAAGTTTACATACCTGTGCTAAAAGAATTCAGAACTCTTAAGTAATAAGCCAGTTAAGGGCCTGCTTCATCATCTTTGTTACTGTTCAACAAGCTCACAGTCAAGTGTGTCAGGTAAACTTCTAGTTTTTACAAGCCTTAATATAATCTGGAGTCAAAAAGAGCCCGTTGTCACAGCCCCCTCTCTCTCATGGCTATGCATTACATTGGGGGGAGCGGACTTTGGTACTCTAAAAATTCCAAAATAGAACCATAAATGAAAATCCCCTTGTTTTTGTCCGTCTCATTTGTTTTGCATCTCATGTTGTATATCAATACATAAGTAGTTATGATATTTCTGTCATTTTTGTGTTTCTCCATTTATTGTATTCTGTTTCAGTCGCCTTAATTTAAAGCTGCCAGTTGGGGATGCCCATCTACAGGAAAAAGTAAAGAAAATAAAGTGGAAGTCTTTACCAATGTGTCTCATTAATTACTGCCAATACTACAGGCAAACAAGATATTGACGTAATCAGTTGATCCATTCCTCTTCTCCACTTGGGTGAGAACTAGAGTTTAGGCCTCAGAATCCCTGGAAGTAAAGCTGATGGTGACTGTGCAGAGTGAGCCTGGTTACAATTAGTATGGCAGCTTCAGGAGGTTCAAAGTCTGCATGTTCTCCCACCTATAAATTGGTTGATCTGCAGCATCCAAAAGGCATGAATGTTGGTTTAACTGGTGGTCCTAAGGTGGCCCCATGTCAATGTGCCAGTGATAAACAGGCGCGTGATGAAGCCAGGAGCAGCTTTGGTTTAAAAGAACTTGAATTGAATAACTACTTGGATATATTTGCACATGGTAGGGTACTTTGCATGCAATGTTGAACTGAAATGTGCTGTTTTCTGTGAATGGTGGAGTATGAGATTAGGATTATTTTATAAACAGCTATATGAAATAATGTTTGAGGTTGGTAAAATGAAAATGGAAGAACCTGCAAACACATTGCATATTGGTTAGGCAGGTGTTGTGTTCACTGGCTCCATGGAATCCTATTTTATGCATGTTTTTTCTCTCTTAACGCTTTATTTAATTACACATGTCAGACAAATTGACAATTGTTACTTGCTCGGTCAGAATGATTGTGTGTGCGTGTGTGTGTGTGTGTGTGTGTGTGTGTGCGTGTGTGTGTGTGTGTCATGGACTGGAACTCTACTATGCACTCTATATGGACAGTTTAGGCTCCATCTCTGAAATGTGTTAGCTGGGTTCAAATGATAAATGGAAGGCTTTGCTCCTTTATGCAGTTCTTACCAGAAAGCAAACATACAGGAGAATTTTCTCCATTGTGTTGGCTTACTCCTAGGACGGTGGTGGCGTCTCTGTTTGATGGCAGAAGGTTGTGTTTGGTGGTCAGTCGAGCTGTTTGCGGCATGTCTCCTGTAGTGTCCCATACATTGTAACTCTTGAACCCCTTACTTTTCAGTAGCAATAACTAGTTCCCCATCGTAGCCTGTAATGCTTTACTCATACGTTGACAATCCTGATTCTCAATGGCCAATCACTTCTAGTTGAACATGAGCCATTGTCTGTCTATGTAATACTTCGACTGAATATGACTGACTCCGTGTCGGTGAGTTTTTTATTCCGTTATTGTTCTGAGTCCTGTGGTGCTTTGCTTTGAATGTCACTTTCTGTCCTCTTTAGGATACTGCAAGAGGTTGGCCCACCTTGGTGGTGGTTGAAGTGGCTTCTCTACTATCTATGTACAGGTGCATCTCAATAAATTAGAATATCATCGAAAAGTTAATTCATTTCAGTAATTCATTTCAAAAAGTGAAACTCATATATTATATAGATTCTTTACACACAGTGATATATTTCAAGCATTTATTTCTATTCATTTTGCTGATTACGACCTACAGGTAATTAAAACTCAAAATTCAGTATCTCAGAAAATTAGAATATTACATAAGACCAATAAAAAAATCTTTTTAATACAGAAATGTTGGCCTACTGAAAAGTATGCCCATGTACACGCTCAATACTTGGTTGGGGCTCCTTTTGCATGAATTATTGCATCAATGCAGCGTGGCATGGAGGCGATCAGCCTGTGGCCCTGCTTAGGTGTTATTGAAGCCCAGGATGCTTTGATGATGGCCTTCAGGTCATCTGTATTATTGGGTCTGGGATCTCTCCTCTTCCTCTTGATAATACCCCATAGATTCTCTATGGGGTTTAGGTCAATCGAGTTTGCTGGCCAATCAAGCACAGTGTTATCCTGGTCATTAAAGCAGGTATTGGTACTTTTGGCAGTGTGGGCATGTACCAAGTCCTGTTGGAAAATGAAATCAACATCTCCATAAAGCTTGTCAACAGAGGAAATCATGAAGTGCTCTAAAATTTCCTGGTAGGCAGCTGTGCTGACTTTGGACTTGATAAAACTCAGTGGACCGACACCAGCAGATGACATGGCTATTCATCACTGACTGTAGAAACTTCACTCCACTCCACTTCTCCACTTTTCCTCCAGACTCTGGGACCATGATTTCCAAATGAAATTCAAAGTTTACTTTCACCTGAAAAGTGGACTTTGGACCACTGAGCAACAGTCCAGTCCGTTTTCTCCTTAGCCCAAGTAAGATGCTTCTGATGTTGTCTCTGGTTTAGGAGTGGCTTGACACAAGGAATGTGACAATTGTAGCCCATGTCCCGGTTACCATTGCTTCACAATCCTCTCAAGGCTGCGGTTATCCCTCTTGCTTGTGCACCTTTTTCTGCCACATTTTTTCCTTCCACTCAACTTTCCATTAATATGATTGCATACAGCACTCTGTGAACAGCTAGCTTCTTTAGCAATGACCTTTTGTGGCTTACCCTCCTTGTGGAGGGTGTCAATGACTGTCCTCTGGACAACTGTCAAGTCAGCAGTCTTCTTCATGATGGTTTGGCCTACTGAACCAGACTGAGAGACCATTTCAAGGCTCAGGACACCTTTGCAGGCGTTTTGGGTTAATTAGCTGAGTGGAGTGCGACACCAGGATCCTACAATATTCAATATTGAACCTTTTCTCAATATTCTAATTTTCTGAGATAATGAATTTTGGGTTTTTATTAGCTATAAGCCATAATCAACAAAATGAAAAGAAATAAATGCTTGAAATATATCACTGTGTGTGTAATGAATCTCTATATAATATGAGTTTCACTTTTTGAGTTACTGACATAAATTAACTTTTTGATGATATTCTAATTTATTGAGATGCACCTGTAAAGAGCTTTGCATGCCTGTCTGTTTTTCTGTCTCTCCATCTCTCTATCTCTCTATCGTCCCCGTCTCCTGCCATCAATACCTCCATGACTCCTCAGTTAAATTTTTGTGATTCTCTTTTCAACACTCTCCTGCCATGAAGTGTTCACAGATGACTGCAGTCCCAGACTCATTGTCCCAGTCCTAGTTTCTCATTCCATCACCTGCCAAAATCTAGTTTAAATTTCAGCTATAGCCTGAAATGCTGAAGCTCATTTTTTTCTGTTTTCTTCATACAGTTGTGACTTCCCAGGTAGTAAATTGCATTTTTAATCAGGTAAAATGGTATTTTGTTTTATAATGTGACTTACTGTATATACATGGAAAAACTATTTGAAATGCCCTGTTGAAAATGCTGATTAATTTACCAGTTAAATATTGCTGCCCTCCTACGCATTCAAAGTGGAAAGAAAAGACTTTTGAATTAAAAAGAAAGACTTGTTGGTTTGATGAGGCTTATCTTTTAAATAGTGGATTTCAGCTGTGATTTACACACCCTTGTTTGAGAACTGCTCCTAAAGATTAATGCTTAATTATATCTTCTGAACATATGGAGCAAAGTTAACATTGTGTGCTGGCAGCATTGTGAGGAGATATATAATATATAAAATATACAGTACTGTGCAAAGGTTTTAGGCAGGTGTGAAAAAATGCTGTAAACAAAGAATGCTTTCAGAAATATAAATAATTGTTGTTATCAATTTACAAAATTCAAAGTGAGAGAACAAAAGAAAAATCTAAATCAAATCAATATTTGGTGTTACTACCTTTTGCCTTCAAACCAGCATCAATTCTTATAGGTACACTTGCACAAAGTCAGGGATTTTGTAGGATTATAGTCAGGTGTATGATCAACCAATTATACCAAACAGGTGCTAATGATCATCAATGTCACACGTAGGTTGAAACACAGTCATTAACTGAAACAGAAACAGCTGTGCAGGAGGCTTAAAACTGGGTGAGGAACAGCCAAACTCTGCTACCAAGGTGAGGTTGTGGAAGACAGTTTCATGTCATGGCAAGATTGAGCACAGCAACAAGACACAAGGTAGTTATACTGCATCAGCAAGGTCTCTCCCAGACAAAGATTTCAAAGCAGACTGGGGTTTCAAGATGTGCTGTTCAAGAAGATGTGGTCTTCATAGAAGAGTTGCAGCCAAAAAGCCATACCTCTGACGTGGAAACAAGGCCAAGCGACTCAAGTATGCATGAAAACATAGGAACTGGGGTGCAGAAAAATGGCAGCAGGTGCTCTGGACTTACGAGTCAAAATTTTAAATATTTGGCTATAGCAGAAGGCAGTTTGTTCGTTGAAGGGCTGGAGAGCAGTACAATAATGGAGTGTCTGCAGGCAACAGTGAAGCATAGTGGAGGTTCCTTGAACGTTTGGGGCTGCATTTCTGCAAATGGAGTTGGAGATTTTGTCAGGATTAATGGTGTTCTCAATGCTGAGAAATACAGGCAGATACTTATCCATCATGCACTACCATCAGGGAGGCGTATAATTGGCCCCAAAATATATTCTGCAGCAGGACAACAGCCCCAAACATACAGCCAAAGTCATTAAGAACTATCTTCAGCATAAAGAAGAACAAGAAGTCCTGGAAGTGATGGTATGGCCCCTACAGAGCCCTGATCTCAGCATCATCAAGTGTGTCTGGGATTACATGGAGACAGAAGGATGTGAGTAAGCCTACATCCACAGAAGATCTGTGGTTAGTTCTCCAAGATGTTTGGAACAACCTACCAGCCGAGTTCCTTCAAAAACTGTGTGCAAGTGTACCTAGAAGAATTGATGCTGTTTTGAAGGCAAAGGGTGGTCACACCAAATATTGATTTGATTTAGATTTCTCTTTTGTTCATTCACTGCATTTTGTTGATTAATGAAAATAAATGATTAACACTTCCATTTTTGAAAGCATTCTTTGTTTACAGCATTTTTTTCACACCTGCCTAAAACTTTTGCACAGTTCTGTGCGTGTGTGTGTGTGTGTATATATAAAATATATATATATATATTATAATAGGATTGGGTCACTGCTTTTTGCAGATGATGTTATCCTGTTTTCTTTATCAGACCGTGATCTTCAGCTCTCTCTGGATCGGTTCGCAGCTGAGTGTGAAGCGGCTGGGATGGGAATCAGCACCTCCAAATCCGAGACCATGGTCCTCAGCCGGAAAAGGGTGGAGTGCCCTCTCAGGGTTGGGAGCGAGTTCAAGTATCTTGGGGTCTTGATCACGAGTGAGGGAAGAATGGAGCGTGAGATTGACAGGTGGATCGGTGCAGCATCCGCAGTGATGCGGGCTCTGCATCGGTCTGTCGTGGTGAAAAAGGAGCTGAGCCATAAGGCAAAGCTGTCAATTCGCCAGTCGATCTATGCTCCTACCCTCACCTATGGTCATGAGTTATGGGTAGTGACCGAAAAAACGAGATCGTGAATACAAGCGGCTGAAATGAGTTTCCTCCGCACGGTGTCTGGGCTCTCCCTTAAAGATGGGGTGAGAAGCTCATTCATCCGGGAGGGGCTCAGAGTAGAGCCGCTGCTCCTCCGCATCGAGCGGAGTCAGATGAGGTGGCTTGGGCATCTGATCAGGATGCCTCCTGGACGCCTCCCTGGTGAGGTGTTCCGGGCACATCTAACCGGGAGGAGGCCCTGGGGAAGACCCAGGACACGCTGGAGGGACTATGTCTCCCGGCTGGACTGGGAACGCCTCGGGATTCTCCCGGAAGAGCTAGAAGAAGTGGCCGGGGAGAGGGAAGTCTGGGCATCTCTGCTCAAGCTGCTGCCCCCGCGACCTGACCTCGGATAAGCGGAAGAGGATGGATGGAAGAATATATATATTTATCTATCGAGAGATATAAAAGCTGTTCAAATACTAAGCCCATTCTGTTGTCTTCTACAGGCTGCTGCTTGCATTCTTCCATAGTTGTTCCCTTCCTACCAATGACATGTGCCCTGTTACATAAGAGCTGGTGAGGCACCCTGCAGGCATGCCATCTCATTGGATACTTCACTATGGAAAATGTATTCTCATGAGAAGACACCTCTGATAGTAAAAGTGGTTATTGTACATCAGAATGATGCCAAATGTCTGTTGAAAGTCTGCTTATCTTGCTTAGCAGCCCTTAAGGACTTGCCATGTTAAAAATGTTGAGCTGATGATGTACAGGCACCATCTCTGTGTGCAATTCATTTCTTCTTTTGATCAGAGACTTGAATGATGCCAAAATTCTTTCTGTGGCTGCCAGACCTCAGCTTTTAATAGTTCCCAAGGTGCTTTGTTCACCCATATTTCTAAATATTGTAATCCAGCAACAGCAGTGGCTTCTAGAGCATCCATATCACCATCACAGCCATGCTCAATAGGATGAGCTTCTAATAGTCTCCTTTTCAGTGAGATCCATGTGCCCCATACCTGTTTCTCATATTTTGAAGCCTAGACAGTGCCTTTAAAAAGTATTCTCTCTCTGGAAAGTTTTCAAATTTTGTTATACAACATTACATCAGTGGATTTAATTTGTCATTTCTGACATTCATCAACAGAAAAATGTATCTTTAATGCCAATGTGAAAACACATGGCTGCGAAGTGGTCTAAATTATTTACAATTATTATAAAACAAAGTAATTATCTGTCTGGTCCACAAGGTTTATTCTCGCCTGGACAAGGCTGGCAGCACTGTGAGGATTTAGGTTTTATGATTTCTCCAGTGCTTTCAATACCATCCAGCCATCCCTGCTAAAGAGTAAACTCTGAGAGCTGCAGGTGGATGTGTCTGTGGCGTTCTGGATAATGGATTATCTGTCAGGCAGACTGCAGTTTGTAAGACTTGAGGATTGTGTTTCTTATACAGATGTGAGCAACACTATAGCACCACAAGGAACAGTTCTGTCTCCTTTTCTCTTCATTCTGCACACCTCTGACTACAAATATAACACCAGGTCATGTCACTTGCAGAAATGTTTTGTTGATTCTGCACTTATGCGGTGCATTGATAAAGGGGATGAGGCAGAGTATAGGAGTCAGGTGGGAAACTTTTGTTTCTTGCTGCAAAGAGAATTGTCTGCATCTTAACATCACCGAAACCAAGGAACTAGTTATTGACTTTTGATGCACCAAAGAGCCTTTCTGTCTTGTCACTGTTCAAGGAATGGATGATCCACTCCTACAAGTACTTTGACTGGTCTTGGAACACAGACAAACTATGTAAGAAAGGACACATCCTTCATGTCTTCTATAACTCGCTGTTGGCCAGTGTGATTTTTTTTTTTTTTTGCTGTGGTGTGCTGGACTGGTGACATCACTGCATGAGAGGCCCACCAAATCAACAAGCTAATTAAATGAACCTCCTGGAGGGTAGTAGTGAAGAAGAGAATTAAAACTAAACTGAGAGCTGTCATAATCAATGGTGCACATCCTTTCTCTGACACTCTAACAATTAGTACTTTCAGTCAATGGTTTATTTAGCAGAAGTACATCACACAATTGGGGCTCCTTTATAAAAACAGTGATACGTCTGCATAATTCCACACTGTGCCTGTGACTGTCAAGTCAGAAGTTTTTTTATTTTATTTTATTTTATTATATAAATTCCTGCTGAGTCATGCTGGTGTGTATTTAGACTATAGTGTGCATATGTGTTTGTGTATGTGTGTATATGCATATTTGTCTGTTTTTATATTTATTTATTTAAACAGCTTTCTGTAAAAAAAAAAAAGAGATCACCTAAATGGGGTTTCAGTGCACCTTATCTGGAAGGTCCAACTTGTAGTGAGTCGGTATGATGACCTAACCTACACAATGAAGAGAAAAAACATGTCAAGTAACTCTCTAAACAGGTGACTGAAAAGCAAAAGTCAAGGGGATGGACACAAGAAAATATCCAAGTAACTGAATATTCCTTGGAGTCAAATTGAACCAGTCATTAAAACATGAAAAGAGAATGGCAAAAGTGTAAATCTGCTTAGAGAAGGCCATCCACAAAATCTTAAGTACAAGAAGACTAGTAAGGGAGGCCACCACCAGACTCCTGAAGGAGTTACAAGCTACAGTGAGTATTTGGGCACTTCACCGGAGCTTGTTGGCCATCAGACTAAATGTTGTGTGGTGTAAGCCAAGTACTGCACATTATCAAAAATATACCATCTCCTCCGGGAAACCTGGTAGATTTGTTTTCTAGCAAGAAGACAACCCCAAGCATAAAGCCAAAATTACACAGGAATGGCTCAGAAACAACAGTGTTAATGGGCCGGAGTGACCGAGTCTTAGATCTCAGTCTAATTGAGATTTTGTGGCTGGACTTGTAAATGGCAGTTAACTCAGGATCTCCATGCAACCTGATAGAACTTGAGCAGTTTTGCAAAGAAAAATGGGAGAAATTGTCCGCTTCCAGATGGACAAGCAGTCTATACACACTGCAGACTGTCATGGCTACCAAAGGTGTGTCTACTGTGCACTGACTTAAAGGGATTGAAAACTTATGTGATCAGTTATTTAGCTTTTTGTATTTGTAATTAATTTGGACCACTTTGCAGAGATCTGACTTCACTTTGACATTAAAGTCTTTTTCTGTCAAAAGAATTAAATCTGTTGTGTTTCACTGTTACATAATAACAAAATGTGAAAACTTGCAAGGGAGTTAATACTTTTTATAGGTAATCTGCCTAAACCCACTTAGTAAAATGTAAGAAACTCTGTGAAGGCAACATTGTGTTATGCTCCTACAGTGCAGATATTTTGTTTGAATAACTGTACCATAAGTTTTGTGTGAATCAATTAGCCTAATATACTCCTTTGGCACTCTGTTAATTGAGCATTCTGTTGCCATTGAAATAGTTGAGTTTTTGATTTGTTTTTAGTTATCCTTTCTCCCAAGCATTAGTCTGTCAATAAAATGGTCATTATGCAGATGTACTTGTATTCAGATAACCATCACATTACTGCGTAGTATGTACGCTAGATGTTGTGTACTGTAAGTATACAAAGCTGCATTTTAAAAAGTATTTCAGTACGAGGTATTGGTAATGGTAACGGGCAATTTAAACAGATTTGACCATCTGCTTATATATTTATTTGTTTTATTTTTTCATTATTTTATTACTATGTTTTAATTATTACAAAATTAAAAGTAGAATGTGCTATTTATTTCAGCATTTGTGTGACACAATTGGTTTCATTTAAAACTGACTCTCACATTCCCATTTTGCGTGCTAGTTTCAGTTGCCTCCTGCTATCTTCTCGATGCATCACTTGTACATGAAAGACCACTAATAAAAGTATGCCAGACTTTACTTAATAATCATTTCCTCGAGGTTCTTGTTTTAAGATATTACGTAAAATGTGTTATTTGGATAAAATTAGGGGACAGCAGACTAGTGGCATGTTAACACTAGACGCGTGTTCTTACTCGAATTAATCGGGCGAAAAATCGAGGCGCAATTGTCCTCCTGTCATCAACCCAACAGCGAAGACCCCTTTATTTTTCTCGACTGTCAACACAACATATAAACTCAACCGCCCCATGATCGGGGCTGAATCAAATAGAATAGACAAAAACACCAAGGGTTTCACAATATTTTCGTATACATTCCCGAAAAACGACCAAGGGCTGGGCAGAATACATCAGGAGCTAAAGTCTCTGCCCCCTTAACAATGCCACTGATTAACACCAAACACTTCTCCGAAACTTGAATGAATTACTGCGAGTTGTTATGCAGAAAATGAGCAGTTCGTCTAAAATAATAGAAATAGTAACACTTTTAGAACACATTCCCTCTGAGCTCTGACACATTACAGGCGGACAAGCAATCTCCATCCATCTAGCCCTCCGCAGACGAGCAATCTTGCGTGCTTAAATGAAAAGGCGGCGGGCACCACAACTCTTGCGCATGCGCCACATTAAAACGCGTGGACTCCAGCGAGGCGAGGGTCGAACCTGCAAACACAGCCCATCCTCTGCTGTCTTGTAATTCCGTTAGCATATAGGAAAAATTTGAGTGAACCGACAGGAAATTCTGGTAACGATGTAAAGAGATGGAGGAATAGGAATAAGAGAAAGGTAAGAACCAGCAAAGAATAGTATTTTTAAAACTGTGAAAAGGTTTGGAGTACAGAATCCATGAAGGAATACAAAAAATTGAGTAAATGCACCTGGGAGGGTGGGTAAAAAACACAAATCTTTTTTCTGAAATGAAAAATTAATAAATATAGCGTGTTAATGTATAATATACAGTGCATACAGAAAAAGAGCTCTTCTTGTCAACTCGAGACAAAGGAAATAAAGAAATTAGTGGTTTTTGTTGGCAGGTACAATAATACAAATGTGTAATCCATACCAGAGATAACAGTTGAAAAAATCACTAAAAGCAACTAATTCAACATTAAAATGCATTCAAGTTATAAGTCAGGGATTTGAAAAAAATGGAGAGAGTAAAGAACATTTTTGAGAAGCAGAAAACGAGAAGTCGCAGGAACAAATGTATGCATTTCCTTCTGAAATTATTTTAAAGGCCATCAAAATTGTGAACAGTTTGAACTGTTGACTGTGGAGAGAAAAAAAAAAACCTCACTGAAATGGCACTTTTTGAACAGAAAATGTAAAATAAACAGCAGCCTGAGTGAGAACTTCTGCCACATAAATATGAAGCAGTTGAAACTGAGATAATAGACAAGAAGGGGCACCAGCCACTAGAGTTACAAAAGTCAATCCAGGATTTAATAAAGGCATGGACATTCTCCTTAGTATCACAAAAAAGGAATTTGCAAGCATGAGATATCTTGAGGAGGTGGTGGTAAGAATGTTAATGTGAGTCTAGTAAGAAAGGAAGAATCAAAAAAGAAGTCAAGGTTTCTTGCAGAAGATAAAAATGTGAAAGTACTGTCAACAAGTACATAAAAAGGCGGGCATTTTCATAAGCCAGACTTTAGTACCAATTAATTGCTGTATAGAGTTTTTCAAGGCAGATCATGAGGGAAGAGAATTCTGATCAACATCCTTTAATACTTAAGTAGGACAATATTATCCAGCAGATTCAGAAGCATGCTGCTCTCTGGTAACCTTCAACACACTCAGATACTTTAGAAAAATGAGATAAGAGATAAGAAGAAAATTGTTCAGATTGTTAGCATCAAACTCTCGCTTTAATGCTGCAGTTACAGAAGCAATGCCAAAGAGCTGGGAATTTATTTATTACTGTTGTGTTGTGACAGCTGCATTATAACACATTTTATTTTCTGAATTCGAACAGCATTACACTACACTATGTGATGTTTGCAATTAAACTGGACACAAGACAAAATGCAAAATGTTTTTGCTTTTATTATTTTCACCTGTATCCTGAAAAGGGAATTGGGTTCAAATTTTGCAGCCTGTTTGGGAAGTGGAAAAGTGCAAGCAGTAAGAGACTTCAGGACAGCAAGAAAATGACAAATGTCATAAGGACTAATAAGAATAGACATGTTTCCTTAGTGAGAAGGAATTGGGGTGTAAAAATAATCTTTAGATAAAGCACTACACAGCAGTTTCAGGGAAAGGCCAGTACAAGACTGGGAGCATAAGAATTCATTCAGACTAGGAACATATTCTTTAAATATGGCATTTTGGTAGCACCAGGTGTGAAACTAAAAAGGAGCATTGTGTTATAGGAAAACAGTCACCTAGATCAGGGATTCTCAAATTCGGTCTGGGGGGCCCACTGTGGCTTCAGGTTTTTGTTTCAACCAGATTCATAATTAGTTATAATAATTGATTACAATTGATCTCATTTAATTAATTGTTTCTCTTACTCTACATCCAGAAAAGCACAGAAGCATGATTTTTACATTTATAAGAGAAAAGCCAAGCAAAATGACACCTTTTATTGGCTAACTAGAAAGATTACAATATGCAAGCTTTCGAGGCAACTCAGGCCCCTTCTTCAGGCAAGATGTAATACAGAAACTGAAGTTTCCTATGTTTATATACACACTCTAGGACAAGAAACAACATTGGTAAATATTTAAATGAGAGATTTTGTATGTAAAAAATTAATACATTCATTCAGGCTAGGGTTAATTTAGCAAGAGAGAAAAGAACAATGTATTGTCAAGATCTCTGGATAAGATAACTGTCCAACAAAGTCTTTTGAAGTTTGTAATGAGTTTTTTCAAAACAATGTAGATCTTGTAGACAGGTTGTCTGTCATTCTGAGAGATGTAAACAATCCTCATATCTGGCCATAAAACTCTTGTCTTTATTCAATCCATGTTGTAAAGTATTAAATTTTAGCATGAGTTCAACTTCCCATTCTTTTCTCTCTTGCTGTGTTTTGAAGTTGCCCATAAGTACTGTGACCTTAAAGTCCTTCTCACAGTGTCCATGGCTGTTGAAGTGGGCCGCCACAGGAACATCTGTGTTGCCATGTTTAATGTGGAACCTGTGTAAGTTCATTCTCTGGCGGAGTGTTTGTCCAGTTTCTCCCACATAGAGTGCAGTGTCAGGACATTTCATGCAGAAAATTAGGTAGACTACATTAGATGATCTGCAGGAAAATGATCCCTTGATGTGATGTTCAAGTCGGCAGTGTAGTATAACTATACGGTCTGTATCATAGATGTGGGCACATGTTTTGCATCTTTTCTGTAGGCATGGAGATGTGCCATTTTCTGTTGGTTCACTTAGGGAGCCTCGGACAATTAATTGTTGAAGGTTTGGTGGTTGTCTGTATGCCAGGAGGGGAGGTTCAGGAAATACATTTTTCAGTGTTTGGTCATTGTTTAGTATTGGCTGAAGTTCTTTTATAATTTTTCGAAGTGTTTCAAGATGTGGGTTGTAGGTGACAACAAGGGGGATGCGATCCTTGTTGTCTTTGTTTTTATATTCCAGAAGGTTGTCTCTGGGTATGGCAGTAGCTCTTCTTATTTGAGTGTCTGTTGTTTTCGGGGTGTAACCTTGTTTGATGAAATCTTGTCTGAGCTCCTGCAGTTGTTGATCCCGGTCTGTTGGGTCTGAGCAAATACGATTGTACCGTATTGCTTGGCTGAAAATAATGGAGCGCCTTATATGCTTGGGGTGGAAGCTATCATTTTTCAGGTAGGTCCGTCTGTCTGTCGGTTTGTGAAAAATAGAAGTTACAAGGGTGTTGTCTTTCAGTTGAACGGTGGTGTCAAGGAAGCTGACTTCTGTTTTTGAGTAATTCAGCTTCAGCTTTATGTTGGGGTGAAAACAATTATATTCATTATGAAAATGGAGGAGGTCCTTTTCACTGGCAGTCCAGATTATGAGGATGTCATCTATGTAACGGAGATACAACATTGGTTTTACGATGCACATTGACATGAAATCTTCCTCCAATTTTGCCATAAAAAGATTTGCATAGTGAGGTGCAAACCGACAGTTACAACAACCCCACCAATAAATCCACATGGACACCAGAAGCTGGCAGAAACTCTACCCTGGATAATTATATAGACTGCTTCCGACAGAGAGTGAAAACAGGAATCTTAAACAGGCAACAAAATCGGATAGAAAACATTACTAGGGATGAGCAGAGAGCCATACATTCACTAAGGGAAAATACAGAAATCATTATCAAACCAGCAGACAAAGGGGGTGCTTTAGTCATCATGAACACATCAGATTACATACAGGAGGCACAAAGACAATTGTCCAATACTATGCATTATCACAAACTGCAAGAAGACCCAACAGATCTCTACAAAAAGGAACTAAAAAAAATAGTAAGTAGCTTTCCTCTTGACATCAGGGATCATGTAAACAGTTTAATTCCTGAGAACCCCAAAATGGGTTACTTCTACATGCTTCCTAAAATCCACAAAGAAGGGAACCCAGGAAGGCCTATAATCTCAGGAATTGGCTCCCTTACAGAAAATGTTTCAGGTTGGGTGGAGCAGATCCTTAAACCCCTCACCCGTAACACAACCAGTTACATCCAGGACACCACTGACTTCTTAAAAAAACTGTCTGCTTTAGGCCCCTTACCTGAGGGAACCTTACTGGCCACAATGGATGTTGAGGCACTAACATCCCCCATGATGATGGCATATTGGCATGTGAAATGTACCTCAAACAACATGATTTACCCACAAAGTCAGTAATAGAAATGATAAAATTCACTCTGACACATAATCTATTCTCTTTTGGACAGGATTGCTACTTACAACAAATGGGGACTGCAATGGGCTGTCGGTTTGCACCTCACTATGCAAATCTTTTTATGGCAAAATTGGAGGAAGATTTCATGTCAATGTGCATCGTAAAACCAATGTTGTATCTCCGTTACATAGATGACATCCTCATAATCTGGACTGCCAGTGAAAAGGACCTCCTCCATTTTCATAATGAATATAATTGTTTTCACCCCAACATAAAGCTGAAGCTGAATTACTCAAAAACAGAAGTCAGCTTCCTTGACACCACCGTTCAACTGAAAGACAACACCCTTGTAACTTCTATTTTTCACAAACCGACAGACAGACGGACCTACCTGAAAAATGATAGCTTCCACCCCAAGCATATAAGGCGCTCCATTATTTTCAGCCAAGCAATACGGTACAATCGTATTTGCTCAGACCCAACAGACCGGGATCAACAACTGCAGGAGCTCAGACAAGATTTCATCAAACAAGGTTACACCCCGAAAACAACAGACACTCAAATAAGAAGAGCTACTGCCATACCCAGAGACAACCTTCTGGAATATAAAAACAAAGACAACAAGGATCGCATCCCCCTTGTTGTCACCTACAACCCACATCTTGAAACACTTCGAAAAATTATAAAAGAACTTCAGCCAATACTAAACAATGACCAAACACTGAAAAATGTATTTCCTGAACCTCCCCTCCTGGCATACAGACAACCACCAAACCTTCAACAATTAATTGTCCGAGGCTCCCTAAGTGAACCAACAGAAAATGGCACATCTCCATGCCTACAGAAAAGATGCAAAACATGTGCCCACATCTATGATACAGACCGTATAGTTATACTACACTGCCGACTTGAACATCACATCAAGGGATCATTTTCCTGCAGATCATCTAATGTAGTCTACCTAATTTTCTGCATGAAATGTCCTGACACTGCACTCTATGTGGGAGAAACTGGACAAACACTCCGCCAGAGAATGAACTTACACAGGTTCCACATTAAACATGGCAACACAGATGTTCCTGTGGCGGCCCACTTCAACAGCCATGGACACTGTGAGAAGGACTTTAAGGTCACAGTACTTATGGGCAACTTCAAAACACAGCAAGAGAGAAAAGAATGGGAAGTTGAACTCATGCTAAAATTTAATACTTTACAACATGGATTGAATAAAGACAAGAGTTTTATGGCCAGATATGAAGATTGTTTACATCTCTCAGAATGACAGACAACCTGTCTACAGACCCACATTGTTTTGAAAAAACTCATTACAAACTTCAAAAGACTTTGTTGGACAGTTATCTTATCCAGAGATCTTGACAATACATTGTTCTTTTCTCTCTTGCTAAATTAACCCTAGCCTGAATGAATGTATTAATTTTTTACATACAAAATCTCTCATTTAAATATTTACCAATGTTGTTTCTTGTCCTAGAGTGTGTATATAAACATAGGAAACTTCAGTTTCTGTATTACATCTTGCCTGAAGAAGGGGCCTGAGTTGCCTCGAAAGCTTGCATATTGTAATCTTTCTAGTTAGCCAATAAAAGGTGTCATTTTGCTTGGCTTTTCTCTACATTCATAATGGCTAACACGGTACAACACCCTAGTACTACATTTATAAGACAAATGGAAATACAGTATTTCTATTTTTGCTCTAGATTTAAATGCTGAACTCTGTTTGATTGATTTCATAATGTTTTGCCCTTTCTCTGTTTGCTCCCTTCATTGTATCTTATTAATGACAATTTAAAATGAACAGAGCAGAGCAGACACCCAGGCAAACAACACCAAACCACGAAAAGCTGCAACTACGTTAGCATCAGACCCACTAATTAGTAAATAATGGATTAATTAGACAATTAGAATACCTGGAAAAGCAGAATGAAAATCAAGATGAAAATATTGTTTAAAAGAAAAAAAAATACATTATTCCCATATAACTGCTTGGTACATTTTAATTATAATATATATATATATATATATATATATATATATATATATATATATATACATATACACACACACACACACATATAGTTAGGTCCATAAATATTTGGACAGAGACAACTTTTTTCTAATTTTGGTTCTGTACATTACCACAATGAATTTTAAATGAAACAACTCAGATGCAGTTGAAGTGCAGACTTTCAGCTTTAATTCAGTGGGGTGAACAAACGATTGCATAAAAATGTGAGGCAACTAAAGCATTTTTTTAACACAATCCCTTCATTTCAGGGGCTCAAAAGTAATTGGACAAATTAAATAACTGGAAATAAAATGTTCATTTCTAATACTTGGTTGAAAACCCTTTGCTGGCAATGACAGCCTGAAGTCTTGAACTCATGGACATCACCAGATGCTGGGTGTCCTCCTTTTTAATGCTCTGCCAGGCCTTTACTGCAGCGGCTTTCAGTTGCCGTTTGTTTGTGGGCCTTTCTGTCTGAAGTTTAGTCTTCAACAAGTGAAATGCATGCTCAATTGGGTTAAGATCAGGTGACTGACTTGGCCATTCAAGAATTTTCCACTTCTTTGCTTTATAAACTCCTGGGTTGCTTTGGCTGTATGTTTTGGGTCATTGTCCATCTGTATCATGAAACGCCGCCCAATCAATTTGACTGCATTTAGCTGGATTTGAGCAGACAGTATGTCTCTGAACATCTCAGAATTCATTCGGCTGCTTCTGTGCTGTGTCACATCATCAATAAACACTAGTGTACCAGTGCCACTGGCAGCCATGCACGCCCAAGCCATCACACTGCCTCCACCGTGTTTTACAGATGATGTGGTATGCTTTGGATAATGAGCTGTTCCACGACTTCTCCATACTTTTTTCTTGCCATCATTCTGGTAGAGGTTGATCTTGGTTTCATTTGTCCAAAGAATGTTTTTCCAGAACTGTGCTGGCTTTTTTAGATGTTGTTTAGCAAAGTCCAATCTAGCCTTTCTATTCTTGAGTCTCATGAGTGGCTTGCACCTTGCAGTGCACCCTCTGTATTTACTTTCATGCAGTCTTCTCTTTATGGTAGACTTGGATATCGATACGCCTACCCCCTGGAGAGTGTTGTTCACTTGGTTGGCTGTTTTCTCTTCACCATACAAATGATTCTGCGATCATCCACCACTGTTGTCTTCCGTGGACGTCCAGGTCTTTTTGCGTTGCTGAGTTCACCAGTGCTTGCTTTCTTTCTCAGGATGTACCAAACTGTAGATTTTGCCACTCGTAATATTGTAGCAATTTCTCAGATGAGTTTTTTCTGTTTTTTCTGTTTTTGCAGCTTAAGGATGGCTTCTTTCACTTGCATGGAGAGCTCCTTTGACCGCATGTTGTCTGTTCACAGCAAAATCTTCCACATGCAAGCACCACACCTCAAATCAACTCCAGGCCTTTTATCTGCTAAATTGATGATGACATAACAACTGACTTGCACACACCTGCCCATGAAATAGCCTTTGGAGTCAATTGTCCAATTACTTTTGAGCCCCTGAAATGAAGGGATTGTGTTTAAAAAAAAATGCTTTAGTCGCCTCACATTTTTATGTAATCGTTTTGTTCAACCCACTGAATTAAAGCTGAAAGTCTGCACTTCAACTGCATCTGAGTTGTTTCATTTCAAATTCATTGTGGTAATGTACAGAACCAAAATTAGAAAACAGATGTCTCTGCCCAAACATTTATGGACCTAACTGTGTATGTATGTATGTATGTATGTATGTATATATGTATATATATATATATATATATATATATATATATATATATATATTTTACCAAACTTAGTTTTCTAATTTCTATATTGTTTCCAAAGCACAGAATTTGGGAAATAACAGTTCACTTAATTAGCCCAGGAGTCCAATTAAAAACAGAAGCTGGTTGGAACAAAAGCCTGCAGCCACAGGGGGTCCCTAGGACTGAGTTTGGAAACTCCTGACCTAGATCAGCAGTCGGGAGAAAGGGAAAGTAATCAAAAATAAAGACACAGGCAATCAAGAGATGAGCATTTTACAGGGTTAAATAACTTCAATAGTTCATTTAAATCATTTTATTTTTTAAATAATGTAATTTAAATAATTTCCACTTTAATAAAAATGGAGCTGACAAATTTACTAATACCATTTTTGGGAATGAGGCCAATATAATGCAAGTTCTGTTGATGATGGAGCCTTTGTAGTGTAACTTGGATGAGTCATTCCTTGAGTTGAGGTAGAGTTAGGTTGGCCATGTTTACACAAGTAAAAAGTGCACTCTGTTCTCGGGCATCAACCCCAGAATTGTAAATGTCGAACCATTTTCAGGACCATACGGAACTGGATGGTGACTTTGAAAACTCTTGAGATGGCAAGCAGGTATGAGGAACCAATGGGTCATCTCAAAGCTTGTCCACAAAAAGAGGTACAGGTGGTGATAGTGGTGGTCGTCGCTCCAGGAGCAGACACCTGTGTACAGTTGGTCCACAGATGGGGGATTTTCCTGTAAGGGTGGATATATACAGTATGTCATTGTCCATGTTGGAACAACATGGCTATCACTTCTGCTGTCAAAATTAAAGAGGTAAGTGCCAAGCTGAAGTACAGAATTGACAAGGTAGTTTCTGAAGGTGTGCCACACATCAGTCCTGGTAAGACTGACGACATTGAAACATTTCAGATATTTGCTGGAACCTTAGTGTAGGATAGGAAAGTATAGGTTTATGGGACATTGTGACTCTGTCTGGAAAAGATGGCACCTGTTCTACTGTGATGGCATACATTTGAACAGACGCTGTACCAATATATTGGGGAAGCGTATGAGTAGGTTAGTCAAGGATTCAGGACCAGGGAGTTTAACACAGGCTAGGTTTAGACATTAACTGTGGTGGAATAATAAATATGCCCAGTAACTTAATTTCCAGCCCAAGTTTAAAGTGCTGAAAATTAGCTGTCCTTCACTGTGTTTTAATTGAATTGTCCACATTATTACCTCATAACTTCATTTGGTCACCTAAAGACAGTTTTATTTGGTCAATTAAAAAAAATATGAGACCAGAATATTAACAAGTTGTGGTAGGAGTTTTGCATATGCTACTATTTTAAAATTCAATAATGCTAGTGATTTAAGATACAAAAAATGTACAACCTATTTAAAAAAGTGTCTATAAAATGCATCTGCTCACATTTGCTTTAGCATGTGGGCTGGGAGGGACTATATCAAGTGAATTAGGAACAGAAAACTATTGTCATCCGGCACTGTTAAGTCTATAATTGAAAAATAGGCATATTATGGCAGAGTGTTGCGTTTATCTGCAGCAGGCCGTAAAGGAAAATAGGTTTAGTCTGAAAAGGTAGAAACAAAATCAAAATGGTGCCACAGCTCTGATTGGTGCTTTATATGATTCTGTCAAATGAAATCTAAATGGTTATGATAAAATACAGAATTAATTACTGCATATTTTAATTTGTAATTAAGTTCCAGTTATTAGACTTTTAGTTGCACAGTGATTAGAAAGTCCCAGCTTCTTCCTTGGCACTTCCAAAACTGTTTTTCGTGATCTTGGTCATCTCTTAACAGGTGCAGTTGCATTGTCTTGGAAAGGTTGACATTTCTTCATTGGATCTTCTATAGAGGCATGTTGGAGTTTGCTCAAAAATGTAACACCAGCAAAAATAGGTATGGTCAGGAAATCCCAGATAATAAATTCACCAGAGTCGTCCTGTACAGCTGGAATGCATCCTGAAAATAATTTAAACAATTAGGAAATTACATTTAAGAAGGGGGATCGGATGGTGTGTTCCAACTACAGAGGGATCACACTCCTCAGCCTCCCTGGAAAAGTCTATTCGGGGGTTCTGGAGAGGAGGGTCCGTCGGATAGTCGGGCCTCGGATTCAGGAGGAACAGTGTGGTTTTCGTCCTGGTCGTGGAACAGTGGACCAATTCTATACCCTTAACAGGGTCCTGGAGGGTGCATGGGAGTTTGCCCAACCAGTCTACATGTGTCTTGTGGACTTGGAAAAGGCATTCGACCGTGTCCCTCGGGGAATCCTGTGGGGGGTACTCCGAGAGTATGGGGTACCGGCCCCCCTGATAAGGGCTGTTCGGTCCCTGTACGATCGTTGCCAGAGCCTGGTCCGCATTGCCGGCAGTAAGTTGAACCCGTTTCCAGTGAGAGTTGGACTCCGCCAGGGCTGCCCTTTGTCACCGATTCTGTTCATAACTTTTATGGACAGAATTTCTAGGCGCAGCCAGGGTGTTGAGGGGGTCCGGTTTGGTGGGCTCAGGATTGGGTCACTGCTTTTTGCAGATGATGTTGTCCTGTTTGCTTCATCAGGCCGTGATCTTCAGCTCTCTCTGGATCGGTTCACAGCCGAGTGTGAAGCGGCTGGGATGAGAATCAGCACCTCCAAATCCGAGACCATGGTCCTCAGCCGGAAAAGGGTGGAGTGCCCTCTCAGGGTTGGTAGCGAGATCCTGCCCCAAGTGGAGGAGTTCAAGTATCTCGGGGTCTTGTTCACGAGTGAGGGAAGAATGGAGCGCGAGATCGACAGGCGGATCGGTGCGGCATCCGCAGTAATGCGGGCTCTGCATCGGTCTGTTGTGGTGAAAAAGGAGCTGAGCCGCAAGGCGAAGCTCTCAATTTACCAGTCGATCTATGTTCCTACCCTCACCTATGGTCATGAGCTATGGGTAGTGACCGAAAGAATGAGATCACGAATACAAGCGGCTGAAATGAGTTTCCTCCGCAGGGTGTCTGGGCTTTCCCTTAAAGATAGGGTGAGAAGCTCAGTCATCCGGGAGGGGCTCAGAGTAGAGCCGCTGCTCCTCCGCATCGAGAGGAGTCAGATGAGGTGGCTCGGGCATCTGATCAGGATGCCTCCTGGACGCCTCCCTGGTGAGGTGTTCCGGGCGCGTCCAACCGGGAGGAGGCCCCGGGGAAGACCCAGGACACGCTGGAGGGACTATGTCTCTCGACTGGCCTGGGAACGCCTTGGGATTCTCCTGGAAGAGCTAGAAGAAGTGGCCGGGGAGAGGGAAGTCTGGGCATCTCTGCTCAAGCTGCTGCCCCCGTGACCCGACCTCGGATAAGTGGGAGACGATGGATGGATGCATGGATGGATGGAGGAAATTACATTGATATTATATACATGAATATAAATAAAGACAATCAATTGTACACAACACTGTACATTAAGGCCCATATGGAAAGACATGGTAAAGTTGAGCTGTCTTAGTTCTACCTTCCCACGCTTAGGTCAATGCCTAAAAATGAGAACTGATCTCGGTACAACAGGCTGGTGTAATAGATGCGGGTGAGATAAAGTCCAAACGACCTTAGACACGATCAGATGTCTGGTCACGGGAGGTGTCGCTATTAACTCCACGGTGGTACAACTTTGTTTGCAAACTCCCCTTTCCAATATCGAGGTAAAGATTAATTGCAAGCACAATCTGAAGTCTGAAAGTACTTTAATTCCTGTGGCTGTGTTCTGTAAACAAATTAAATACATACACTAAGTTACAACGTTACGTACAAATACACATTTTCTTTCTGAACGTGTAAGTTTAACAAACATTTGAACCTCTTTATATCAAATTATCTATGATAAACTTACTTTTCCGCAAGGACGCACAGCATGGCTCAAGTGATAAGAGAAAAGGACAAACTATTCCCACAACGTGCAGCAAGCAAACAAAGGGACGAAAGACGTGCGAAGCCTGAACTTTCACCTGGAAATATGTAGGAAAGGCGCCACAAGTGATTTTTAATATTCTGCCATTAGAGGTTCAAATTCAACCTGACAAAGGACTTTCTGACATAGCCGCCCCCAAATTTGTTAGCACAAATTTGTACTTCAAGAAGAAAGTCCTCATCACCCATCTGGTCTATATCCATCACAGTCTTCAACAGCTGGAAGCCTGACTAATTTGACTGTGGGTCGGATATACACTCGATCCTTTACCTGAATCTTCACTGTACGTATGCAACCATCAGGTCCTGGGTAGGTTTCAATGATTTTACCGCTTGGCCATGATGCTCTTGGGAGTTGCGCATCAATAATCATGACTACCTCTCCAACCTTCAACTCATCACAGTCAGTCTGCCATTTCTGACGGAGCTGGAGACCAGGTAAGTAATTCTTGACAAAATTACTCCAAAAATGATCAGCTAAAATCTGACTGTGACGCCATCGCCGTCGTCCCAGCAAATCATCTGGAGGGTAAACTACCTGTGGTAGTGAAGCATCTCGCCGCCCCATGAGCAACAGATTCGGAGTTATCGGGTCAGGATCTGCCACATCTGAGGATACATATCCCAGGGGTTTGGAGTTCAAAATACCTTCAACTTCTATAAGAACGGTAGCTAATACGGCCTCAGTCACAACATTGGTTCCAAGAACTACTCGTAAGGCACTCTTCACTGACCTGATTTCCCGTTCCCAGGTCCCTCCAAAATGTGGACTACTTGGTGGGTTGAACTGAAATTTCACTTGCTGCTTAGCGAGTTGCTCCTGCAAGGAAGGTGTCATGGCAGTAATAGCTTCCTTTAACTCAGCTTCTCCTCCTCGGAAATTTGTACCTCTGTCAGACAGAAGTTCAGAAGGCTGGCCTCTTCTTGACACAAACCGACGGAAAGCCATGAGAAATGCATCAGTATCTAAATTTTCAATTAAATCTAAATGAACACAACGAGTAGTCATACATTTGAATATAATTCCCCAACGTTTTTCCGTCCTCTGGCCAATTTTTACCGTAAAGGGACCAAAGCAATCAACCCCTGTGGACCAAAAGGGTGGCTTAAATAGCCGTAGTCGTGCTGGAGGTAGATCCGCCATCTTTGGAGCCCGAGTGGTGGCACGCCAACGCTGGCATTCCCTACATTGGTGCTGATGTCGTCTGATAGCCTCATGACCCCTTAATATCCAATATTTTCTTCTTACCTCTGCAAACACACGCTCTGGGCCTGGGTGCAGAAGTTTTTCATCATAGTTCTGAATGAGCAGTTTAGTTATTGGGTGACATGGGTCCAGTACAATAGGATGGATGCCTTCCTCATTAAAACCCTCTATTCTTCTTAGTCGGCCACCGACTCGAATGAGACCCATGGTATGGTCAAATTCTGGTGATAATGTCCTCAAGCGACTGCTTAGAGGTATTTCCACTCCTGATTGAAGATTCTTGACTTCTACAGGGAAACTGCTCTGTTGAGCTCTTCTTAGGAGTTCAACTTCCGTCTCCCTCCAGGTTTCTGCTGAGGAATAAGCACTTGAATTCCCATCAGCCGCCCCATGAAGATCCTGAATGGTAGCCTTAACTAAATCATTCCAAGACTGGGATCTGGATATCTAGTGTGCTGCTCCATTACAAGACTCCCACAAAAGGTAGCATTCTTCATTTCAGTGGAGTCCTCAGGTGGGCCAGTAATCAAGGAACATGGCCATTCGTTAATAGGCTGTTTGAGAAAGGAAGGTCCATTCCTCCATCTGTTTAACTCACTAAGCTCCTTTAGGGTCTTTCCCCGGGTAATGTCATCAGCTGGATTATCTTTGGTTGCTATGTAATTCCAGTTGTCTAAATTGGTTAAGTTCTGTATTTCCGCTACTCTGGTGCCTACAAACACTTTATACCGACAGGATTCGGATTTCAGCCAGGTCAAGACTGTAGTGGAATCACTCCACAAGAGTACCTGCCCTATAGGCAAGCTCAGCTCTGTGGTAAGTAGATGCGCTAACTGAGCACCAGTTAAAGCAGCACAAAGCTCTAGACGAGGCATTGAGATTTGCCATTTGGGGGCTACCCTGGACCTAGCCATCACAAAGCTAACATGTATTCCCCCCTTTTCATCTTCAGTACGTAGATAAGCAACAGACCCATATAATCGCTCGGAGGCATCACAGAATACATGCAAGTCTCTCTTAGCCCCGGGAGTATCAGCACATGGTGGGATGTAGCAGCGAGGCAAGATTACATGCTTTATACTGCCTAGCTCCTCTACCCAGGTAAGCCATCGTTGCACAAGGGTGTCAGGGGTAATGTGATCATCCCAACCACTTTCAGTCTTCCAAAGGTCTTGTACCAGAACCTTGGCTCGTGTTGTAAAGGGAGTGAGAAACCCCAGTGGGTCATACTGGCTGGCAAGTACCTTATAAATGTTCCGCTTAGTTGGCTCAATGCATTCAATTGGGCAACATCTGTAACCAAGACTGTCCATGGTACAGTTCCAGCGGAGACCTAGTGTTGGCTCTAGTGGCTCTTCGCCATGCTGTGAAAGCCACAATACAGAATTCTCTGATCTGGCCTCATCTGGGAGATGTTGAATGACTGATGTGAAATTGCTGGCCCACTGCCTAATTTCAAAGCCACCTTCAGAAAGATGTTGATACAATTTATCTACCAGCTGCTTGGCACTTTCTATACACGGTAAGCTGTACAGACAGTTATCCACATAAAAAGCTTTATTAACACAATTCCACACCTCTTCAAAGCCTTCCTGATTGTCCTGAGCATGTTTTCTCAATGCATATGTTGCACAACAAGGGCTACAGGTTGTGCCGAAAGGTAAGACTTGCCATTCATAAACACTTGGTAACTTATCACGGTCCATATTTCTCCATATAAACCTCAGTAATGACCTGTCAGAAGGTAGCAAACATATTTGATGAAACATAGCCTTGATGTCACCAGATATGGCAACTATATGCTGGCGAAATCGAAGAAGAACACCCAGTAATGAGGGTCCCAAAGTTGGACCTGCAAACAGATGATCATTTAAGGCAAGTCCGTCCCTCTGATAGGAGCAGTTGAATACAAGCCTGTATTTACCATTATGCTGCACCATATGATGTGGTATATACCAAGCCTCTTCATGTGATTTTATTTCCTTTTCAGTCAGAATTCTGACATGGCCTGCATCCACAAGCTTCTGGATGTGCAGTGTATGTAAGTCAGCCAAATATTGATCTTTCATAAGACACCTTTCTACACGTCTAAGGTGGGGAAGCATAGCTTTTGGAGAAGCAAGGAAGCATGGACTTCTGGAACGTCTCAATAATGGGGTGGCATATCTTTTGACCCCATGGACCTCAACTCTCACAGTCCTTGTTTCAAGCAAGTCCAGGGCTTCTTGGTCTTGCTTGGACTGGGTCACCTGCTGCAGGTTCAGATAGGGTAAAGTGTCGGTCTGCCAAAGCCGCTCTACATTTCTTATTAGTTCAGTTGAGGGGGATGAGACATTCATCAGTATACATCTTTCATCTTGTCCCTGTCCTTGGATTAGACCTGCAGGCCCTTGTAGTGTCCATCCCAAAGCAGTGTGGACTGCAACAGGTGCATTCGGTGGACCAAAATTTACTGGTTGAATCGGCATCACCAGTTGGGGAAAATCTGAGCCTATCAGAAGCAAAGGACAGGCCCGGTCTATCTGAGGTAATGGTACATTGCGTAGATGCAGGTAACGCTTCTTTAACTCATTAATAGGGTATGAGTATTCTGACAAGCACAGACTGTTTGCAGAGAAGGCCCGTTGAATGGTATATTTCTTGTTGGGTTCATTCACTGAAGAGACTTCAAAGTTCACTGCATTACCAGGAATCCGGACAATATCCTGTCGGACTGTTCTAAGAGTCATTACCTCTGGGGTTTGGGGTAACTTTAGTGTGCTGACTGCCGCAGTCATGATGATGGTCCTTTCCGATCCATCATCTAGGACAGCAAAGGTCTCAACTGAACGCCCAGCATAGTGTACTAGAATCTTCACGACTTTAAGTAACACTTGATGTGGACGTCTGTTCCGGTCAATGTATATGGCATCAGACTTGACTACGGTCATGAGTACACTCTGCCCTCTTCTCTGCATAACAGTATCATGCAGAATTGTAAGGTGGAGCTCCTTGCATGTGTTGCATGGCTTCTTCAACGTACACGAGTCAGGGGTGTGTGTACGGCCACATTTCCAACAACGCTCGTTATCTCTTATCCAGTTGGCAACCTGTTCAGCACTTAATTTCTTAAAGTCTGTGCAGGCATTCAGATAGTGCTTCTCGTTATTGCAGAATGGGCAATAAGGTTTGAGCTTTTCATTGGACGTTTTAAGTGAAGGAGAGGAGTGAGGATTCTTTTGAAATGCAACTGGCTCAGCATTATAGTAAATTGTGTTGGTTGGCTCTGTTCTCCAGACTGAAATTGTATTCTCCTTTCTGCCATGCTTCAATGTCTCCCCCCGATACAGGGTAGCAGCTTACTCCGAAATACGTTTAGCACGGGACTTGGTTTGTAGCCAGACTGAAAGGTCCTGCAGTGTGTAGGTACAGTCTGCATTGGACTGTAATATTCCTTGAGCAAAGCAATATTCCACAAATCCATCACGATAACTAGGGGGCAACTTGCTCAAAAGCCGATCCACATGTGATCCACACCTCAATTCGTAACCACCTTCTCCTTCCAAAGCCTGAAGCATACCAACCAATGCATGTACTGAAAGGGCAAAGTCCTCAAATGCTTCAGCATCCCCAAATTTTATAGGTGAAGCATTAAGTATTGTTCCTATTTCACTCTGTACTAGCTGCCTTGGTTGACCATATTTCTCTTTCAGCGCTTGCAGGGAAATCGAATATGGATTTGGGCAATGCATATATGCTTTGGCCAATTTGTGTGCACCAGGAAATTTCAAACATCCAAGCAGCACTTGGTATTTGTACTGTTCAGTGAGATGGGGATGGCCATTTAAAAGACTGTCTAGTCCCATTTTGAAGAGAGCAAATTCACTCTCTTTGCCACTCTCAAAGCATGGCAGTTTCGGCTTAGGAATCCCACATGATGAAGCAATAAGCAAGTCCATCATATCGGGTGCGACTTGTACTGAAGGGGCATAGGCAGATGGCTTTGACAGGAAGGGTGATTCTGTAGGCATGTTAGAAATCGTAGGAGGGACATTCACCAGCTGGAAAGGCTGATGTACAAGTCGTGGACCCCCAGGCAGTTGGTGCCTGGCGTTTCCACTCTGCATATTATTTGTTACGTGTTGGATTGGTGTATTGATTATAGGAAAACTAAAATCCTGGTGGTCTTGGGACATTATTGTTGCAGTAGGGACCCTGGCACTGTCATCCTTATTTCTGCCACTCAGGTCTAATGGATAGGACATGGTGAAGGGCTCTGCATTCACATTAAGCAAATCTTTAGTTGGTGCTGACAGATTTGAGAAGTGCTTTGGGATCTGGGAAACAGTAGGGGTCACAATCCCTTTGCGTTCATTTTCCATAACAAATGAAGAAATCATTTGTGCTTCTTCTAAGTCCTGCTCAGCCCTTCGGAGACGTCGCTGCTGAGACAACTGCTGGGCTATAGCCTCTCTTTCCTTCAATGCTTCTCTAGCCTGAGTGTCTAGTAGTCTACATTGCTCATCTATTTTAAGGTCTTCCTCTATTTGTTTTCTGAGTTCTTGCAGTTCCACAAGTTTCCTTTTTTCTCTAAGAAAGGCAGACTGTGAATCGCTTAATGACAAATGCGTAACATTACTATGCTGTGAACTTACAGTGCGATGTGACCGCTCGCTGTGACCTACATGGGAACCCAAAGCCGTCTGAGGAATAGTCGGTTGGGATATTGAGCAGCTTGTAACAGAGCGTGCCTTTTGTCTTGATGGGTAATATCCCACCTCATAGGCTTCTAGCTGGGGTGGAGCGCGAGTCTCCCGGTGGATGCGGAGGTGAACTGACTGCTGACTGCGTGCATCTGCGGCAGAACTTGTTTGGCAAGTTGTGCTCACTGTGCATTCAGGAGGGTAACTCGTCTCAGTACATAAAACAGAAGGACTGACCTGACCAGCTACTGAAGGGTTAACATTTCCTGCCGTATTGATCAGGTCCGCTTTATCTGAAGTGTTACTTTGAAGAGCTGGGCTCAGCTCATCAGCGTTTTGCTCCTTATCCATTTGCCTTTGAACTTTTTCCTTGTAAAGAAAAATCCGGCTCGAAGGACCATAAAAATGAGAACTGATCTCGGTACAACAGGCTGGTGTAATAGATGCGGGTGAGATAAAGTCCAAACGACCTTAGACACGATCAGGGACTATGTCTCTCGACTGGCCTGGGAACGCCTTGGGATTCTCCTGGAAGAGCTAGAAGAAGTGGCCGGGGAGAGGGAAGTCTGGGCATCTCTGCTCAAGCTGCTGCCCCCGCGACCCGACCTCGGATAAGTGGGAGACGATGGATGGATGCATGGATGGATGGAGGAAATTACATTGATATTATATACATGAATATAAATAAAGACAATCAATTGTACACAACACTGTACATTAAGGCCCATATGGAAAGACATGGTAAAGTTGAGCTGTCTTAGTTCTACCTTCCCACGCTTAGGTCAATGCCTAAAAATGAGAACTGATCTCGGTACAACAGGCTGGTGTAATAGATGCGGGTGAGATAAAGTCCAAACGACCTTAGACACGATCAGATGTCTGGTCACGGGAGGTGTCGCTATTAACTCCACGGTGGTACAACTTTGTTTGCAAACTCCCCTTTCCAATATCGAGGTAAAGATTAATTGCAAGCACAATCTGAAGTCTGAAAGTACTTTAATTCCTGTGGCTGTGGTCTGTAAACAAATTAAATACATACACTAAGTTACAACGTTACGTACAAATACACATTTTAACACTCTGAACGTGTAAGTTTAACAAACATTTGAACCTCTTTATATCAAATTATCTATGATAAACTTACTTTTCCGCAAGGACGCACAGCATGGCTCAAGTGATAAGAGAAAAGGACAAACTATTCCCACAACGTGCAGCAAGCAAACAAAGGGACGAAAGACGTGCGAAGCCTGAACTTTCACCTGGAAATATGTAGGAAAGGCGCCACAAGTGATTTTTAATATTCTGCCATTAGAGGTTCAAATTCAACCTGACAAAGGACTTTCTGACAATGCCAGTAAACTCTTTTCTCCTGTTTTGCTTCTTGGCAGAAAGAAGCAAGAAATGATAAACTTTTCTGTCAACCAAGAACATCTGTTTCATTGTGCACTTTACCTTAACATTGCTTTTAGAAATACTATGACAGGTATAAACTTTTAAAAATTATCAACAGAGAATGAGAATATGTCAAGGATTTACAAATTGTTTTGTCATCTCTGACAAAATAGGTTAATTTATGGTTTAAAAAAATTTGATCTTTTATTACAATTGCCCTAAAATTTCTCTTTAGTTAGCTTCATTTTTTTCTGTGTAATTTTTCGAAACTGTCAGATAGTGACATAACTGTTGCTTATTGACATGATGATTAATATATTTTGTATAACCTTATGGCACTGACACTGAAGACTTTCAGGCGGGTGGGTATGCTCACTAGGGAGTGCATACAGGCCTAGAATATTTTCCTGTACAAGAGTTCTATCTTATGTATTTTTTCCAAACAACATCTGGAACCAGTGTTCAATTTCTAAGTCACACAATGAACTGTTCTGTCTGCCACAGAACCTCAGGTGCAGTGTGGGCTTGTACATTTTTGATTTTTTGATTAATATGCAAGGATGAGACCGAGTATAGCAACATCAATAAGTTTTTTGGAAATGTCAGTACTGCCAATAATTTTACATGTTTTTTTTATTGTTTAATGTATGTCAGAACTGGCTAGGGCATATAGCAGTTAGCTAACCTAGGAAAATCACGTAATCGACTTTAAAAGTTTCTTCTTGTTTTCCTCTAATCTAAGGTACATCATCAGCCTGTGGGCGGACTATTGTTCTGTAGAAGCAGGCCAGTGAAGGCTGACCAATGGTCTGTCAAGAAAGGCGGGCCATTGGCGTGTGACGGCGAGTCATTGGTCAATGAGGCGCAGACCACTGGCCCGTGACGGGGCAGAACGTCGGGGAGGAGGTACTGGTCCGTGGAACTTAAACGTAACAAAACACTCTGCAAAATGTGAAGGCGATTACTTTTTCTGCGACCTTTAAACATTCACCTTTTCTCATGAACCAAATAAAAAAGGCAAAAGCATTTCCAAACGGGGAGAATTTGTTGTAGAAATGTCCTGCACGACCCCTTATCAAGCAAAAAGAAAAAAATTGAATATTGTGGTGTAATGCTGTTCGAATTTTAAAGCTGAAAAAAACGGTTGTGTTATAACGGCAACTGCACTTAAGTATATGGCCACTGGCTATTGTAATGTGAGTCCTGAGCCATTAGGGGCCCGTACTGCCCCTTGACTCGGTGTCCCGTGGAGCGTGTGAAGACACCTCGGTATCTTGTAATGAACACGGCGGTCCGTGAGCGGCTGCCTCTGTTCAGTGACAGTCCCTGATGCTGAAGCCCTCTCTCCATAATGAGGTGTTTTGTGAAACACACGAACATCAGCGTCGACTGTTTTAACGTTGCGCATCTACCCTTGCGCCGATCTTGTCTTTGAAATTGTAACTGAGTTCAATGCAACGCGCCCGTGGACTAAGAAGATCTCATGGTCTTAGACTAAGGGTGACCAAGCGTCCTCTTTTGCCCGGACATGTCCACTTTTTACGTCCTGTCCGGGGCGTCCTGGCGGGTTTTATAAATTCACGAAAATGTCCGGTTTTTCATAGGACCATTACGCGTGTACGTAAATTGACTGGCGTTTTGCACACAATACTAGGGTACTACTTTTTTGCGTGACGTAATTACCGGGAGGCTGCCTCGTGGGCAGGTCTGCGCCGCGCGCGCAAACACACAGACACAGACAGGGATCAGAGCAGAGAGCGGAGCAGTATAGCAGGGGAAATGCCGAAGCGTAAGTGCAGCTTCACCGATGAACTGCAAAGAAAATTTCCCACATACCGTCCCGGTCGGGACAAGTGGGAGGAGGAGTGCACCGTGTGCAAAGCCGGTACATATGTCTCGGTATCCAATAAAGGTGCTGGGGATGTGAAAGCCCACATGGACACCGAGAAACATAAAAAAGCTGTGCGAGGTGAGACTAGTTCATCTGCAAAGTTGACAGTTTTTTGTCAGACCAGGAAAAACAGAGGATGATGTAAATGCAGCAGAAGGTGCAATGGCTTTTCATACAGTGAAACATCACAACAGTTACAGGTCCATGGATTGCACCAGTACTTTGCTTAAAAAGGCATTTCCTGACTCTGACATTGCAAAAAAGTTTAGTAGTGCTCGCACCAAGACCGAAGCCATCGTCAATGGTGCTATAGCCCCCCACTCTGTTGAAATCACTCATGAAGCACTCAAAGAAATCCAGTACTGTGGTGTTTCCACAGACGGGAGTAACCACGGAGCAGTGAAAATATTCCCAGTCATAATCCAGTATTTTGACTGGAAGAAGGGTGGCGTGCAAACAAAATTGATTGAAGTTAAAGACACACCCAATGAGACAGCAGAAACCATTGCAAAATATCTCACAGAAACCCTGGCAAAAAACAATCTGTCGGAAAAATGCATTGCATTTATTGGAGACAATTGCAACACAAATTTTGGAGGAATCCGACGTGATGAAGCTGTACAGAATGTGTTTGCAATTTTGAAGAGTTTGCTGCAAAACAAGACTCTGATCGGTGTGGGTTGCCCAGCACACATATTGAATAATTGTGCACACCATGGGGCAGGCACAATAGAAATTGACATTGAGAATATCATATTGAAAATCTACCAGTACTTTCACATTTACACTGTGCGCACTGAGAGCCTGAAGGACTATTGTGATTTTGTTGAGATTGATTACAGAAGGATGATCTCTCACAGCACGACAAGGTGGCTGTCATTGTTCCCAAGCATTGAGAGGATGCTACAGATGTTCCCAGCTTTAAAGGCATATTTTCTGTCTCAGCAAAAGCCACCCATAGCACTCAAGAGTTTTTTTGAAAATGATTTTGCTGAAATCTACCTTTGGCACATGCACACACTCATGTCTGTGTTCCACACCCACATTCAAGAAATGGAACAGGAGAACATGTCCATTATGGAAGTGAAGAAGATATTAAACAATATACATACCATTCTTCTTCAACGCAAGAGCAACAACTTCATGTCCCTTAAAGTTAAGGGACTACTGGCACAGAAGCGCAAAGATGGACTTGACAAAGGCTGTGACCAGTTCTGTGCAGATGTGCATGGCATGTACAGTGCATGTCTGGAGTATCTGGAGAAGTGGATGACTCCCATGGAAGAGTTCTCAACATTCATGGGGATGGATCTGAGTGAGCCACCAAACATGGAATGATGTGGAGGCATGCATCAATTACCTTGGAGAGAAGGGGGTGGCAGTTGATGATGTTAAGTGTTTTGACCAGGTCACCAATCTGAGGAAATTCACAGAAACGTGCAACCATGATGAGGAGTTCAGTGGCCTGCAGGTACACCAGAAGTGGACCAAATATTTTGAAAAGGCAAAAAGCATTGCAGGTTACTCAGAGCTACTGACAATTGCACAGTTTGTCTTTGCACTTCCCTCTCACAATGCAAATGTTGAGAGGGTTTTTTCACTAATGCAAAGCCAGTGGACCAAGGAGAGGAACCAGCTCTCCGTAGAGTCACTAAAGAGGATTCTACTAGTTCAGTACAACTTCAAAGACATGTCTTGCAAAGACTTTCATGCTTATTTGTTAAGCTATCAAATAGGAAAGATCAGCGCTACAGCAAAATATGGATGAGCAGACAAGGAGGATGAAGAAGAGAAGCAGGATGAAGAAGAAAATTAAAGATGAAAAGTCTAGATTCTTTTTGTTTAAGTTTTTTTGTCTTTGTGAGACTCTTCTGTTATTTATTTTATTACATTTAATAGATATATTGTTGAAGCTGGAACAGAATAGTTCATATTTAGAACAATATTTAATTATTTATTTGAAGAGTCTAAGAGAGCTATTATTTTGTTATAAGTTTTTACAGATTTCATTTTATTTTATTACAGAGGTTAATTCTGCACCATTGAAGTATAATGAATAATGTTCATCAACCACCAAGAAGCTTGTCTGAATTCGTCTGGAGGCCGTGCCGATCGTCCTCTTTTTTGGAAATCAAAATATGGTCACCCTATCTTAGTCCCCTCGTGATTTTCGCGAGCGGTGCTACTGGTATATAAAATCGAAGAGATTGGGAGTGGATAAATGGGGAAGCGTGTGTTAATCAAATTAAATTAATAAGAATGGAAGGGGAATCCACCTTAGGTTTTTCGCCATTAATCAGGAACAAGAGGAGCAGGGATCTATCGAAATTAATATACTGTACAAGTATGAATTTCCCATCGGGATTAATAAAGTATCTATCTATCTATCTATCTATCTATCTATCTATCTATCTATCTATCTATCTATCTATCTATCTATCTATCTATC
Source organism: Erpetoichthys calabaricus (assembly GCF_900747795.2). Taxonomy (NCBI): domain Eukaryota; kingdom Metazoa; phylum Chordata; class Cladistia; order Polypteriformes; family Polypteridae; genus Erpetoichthys; species Erpetoichthys calabaricus. The sequence goes on along the minus strand of NC_041402.2, from coordinate 48,383,425 downwards.
TATACGATTTAGAAAAAAGATCAACCCAGACGTCACTGGTACGAATTACCCCGTTCTCTAGGTCACTCCCATCTTCATGTTAGATAATCATCCTATTAGTTTTACGAAGATGTTCGGGTTACTTTCATTTTCGTATTCCCCATTGCTTCAACTCAGACGTTCACATTTCTGTGCATACACGTGCTTCGTTAAAAAAATGCCAAATTATACTGAAATGAATACCAAATACGCTACTTAAGCAGTCTAATTAAAAGCGTGTAAATAAATTCACTTCCTTTAGTTTACGATCAGTATAACTGTGAAACAATGTCCTGGAAACATAACCCGATGTGAAATAAAACGGAACAATGTGGGCGGCCGCACTGTAGCAAATGCAGTCACGAAGGCTGACACAGCAGCGAGATGCCTTACAGTGTGCCTTTACTGTAGGTTTTATGTAAGCCTTGTCAGCTGACGGTCTTTGCTGAATCATGCTTGCAAAACAGTATCGCTAACTCCGCCTCATCGGGAAGTGAATCAGCCAGTTAGTCTTCTAGATCAGTCTGCGAAGGCGACGTTACAAAGCCGGCGTGAGCAGCGGACCTCGTGCACTTTAAGGAGCTTACTGAAGCGAGCTGAACTTCGAATCGGGTAAATCCATTACAGTATTTAACGCAGAGCGATCACTGCTCGAGTCTTGGAAATTTTAAGTTATTCGATTTAAGCTGTACTTATGTGTGTAAAATTTAAGTTATTCGATTTAAGCTGTACTTATGTGTGTAGGTAGCTAACTGTTTATATAACCTGGTTAGTTCAAAGCAGGGTTTTGGGTGTGTGCAAGATTGGACAAACCGTGTAGAGGATATTACGGTATGTACCGTATATATAGATGAGGGGTGTGCGTGTTTGTAAGCATAGCCACAAGGACCTGGGTTCATATTCTGTTCTGTCCGTTTCTGGTTCCATGCCTAAGATCTTAAATCAGCCGGTCACGATGTATGTGCGCGGAGGTGTGAGCCTTACGATGGGCTGGCGTCTCATGTGGTTCTTGTTTTGCACCCATTTCTGACGATTTGTGCCGCCTTGTCGAAATATGTTACGCGTGCAAATATGTAAAAACGAAAACGTCGAAATGAGCATAAGATTTCTATGGCGTTACCGTCAGCCAACGTTTTTTTTTTTCTAAAGTTGCACAAACCAGTCATGTTCTGTTAACAATCACAACTCTAATGGACGAAAAAATACTGAAATTAAAATGGGAAAAGCATTGGACTGAGGTGTTGGATACGTTTGTTCCTAATACCTAAAACGACAAATAATAAAGGTAGTAGGGTCTGTTTTAATTAATTGTTTTTTAAAGTAACTTGTTTATTGACTGTTGTTATAAAACAAGTGTATACTGCACGTGTGTATAACAGCATTGGAGCCAATTTCGATAGGTTGCGTGGTTGGATAGAATACCGGCTTCTAGTAAATGTTGTACGGGTAAATAACGATCTTTGTTTTAATCCGCTATGCATTTAAACCTCTAAATTACCATCTTGCTTATTTAGCTTATCAAGATGTCAGTGTGTTTATTCAAAACTACATGCCATTTTGCATTTTTTCCTCACAAAAGTCAGAGGGCAGAGTGGACAACAAGAAAAGTAATTAATCTCTGATGGTGCCAAAGATGTGGCTCAATACGTTCAAACACTTTTATATTTTGATTGTCCTGCAAACACCATATCCTTCATCAACTGGAAGTGACCACTTGAGTAGGTTTGAAACATCCTAAACCTCTGGTAAAGCCTTAAAAACTTGCAGGCATGAACACTTCATCCATCTGGAATGCTATACTGGAATGACCAAGCATTTTGTAGGCCTGCCATAGCATAACAACAAGTGGTTTTGAAATTCAAACTCTCAGGAAAAACGCATACAAGTTCCATCTTATAAACGTTATGATTGCATACTTTAAAAAAATTAAGTAGATAGGGCTGTAAGATTGTGAGAGTTTTTAAAACAAAGTTTCAATAGAAAAGGCAGCTCGGAATCACTTCAGGATGGCACAGCGAGTAGTGCGTTGTTTAGTGCCACTGCTTTATGGCATCCAGGAACCTGGGTGTGAATTCCTGCGTGAAGATTACACATTCTCCCCATGTGCATATATGTTGTTAGCCAGGTACTTCTCGTACTTCCCAAAGACGTAAAGGTTAGATAGTATTTCTTTATTGGACCAGTGTGGCTGATTGTGGGTTTGCGTGTCTGTGCCCTCTCCAGGGTTGTTCCGCGCCCTTGGATAGGTTCCAGACCACATGACCTGGGTTAAGTGAGTTCGAAAATGGATGGAGGAATACATTGCTTCGGCCATTTGATCTTTGTGAGACTCTCACCATTTCCATTTGCAATCCATCCTTAGATAAGAACGAGTGTTCAGGAAGGGTGTGGTGATGCACTTACCTCGGATATCGTTCCTGTCAGCCATTAGAGTTTGCATTACGATGAATCACTTCTACACTTAGATAGCTTTTTACTAAATGTAAGGTCACCACAATTAAAATGTAGATCTATAAATTTATAATTTACCAAAAAAGGTAGGTTGGCATGCTGGCATTGGTACAATAAATATATAAAAGGAACTTATAACATATACAGGTGCTGACAGGTTAAAAAAGAGGGTCAGTTTCAAAATATTAAACATAATGAAATTTTGTTTCAATTTAGATGAGTCAATGAGAAGTTTGATAAACAAGCCTTGTGGTTGTTTCAGTGTATTTTGCTTATTTTTGTTCAGAATATTTAGTTTGCATCTACTTGTTATACAGTAAATGCAGCACCATCAACACAGTGGTTCTATTTGAATTAGAGCCTAATTATGTTTGAGACATGCGGTGACAGGCAATATGGGGGACGTGGGACGTTACTTGTAATGACAGTCATCAGTTACTAGCTGCAGATTTACCATTGATGTAGCAGGTGCCAACCTTATTAATCATCTCTTTAAGAGGAGCGAGGGCTAGATGTGAAAGCTGTGTTTTTACTGGGTGATCCATGCAAGCAGGATATATGAAAGTGAAAGGCCTGGTGCAGCTGATCAAGGCTGATGTCCAGTGAGTCACTGCAGGCTGATGAGAGTGGTCATCTGTATCTCAGGGCTGTGTGTCCAGTCTTCAAAATCCACAAGAGGAAGTGCTGCTGACCTGGCATCAGTAGAAACTTGGAAAAGAGAAGCAAGTTATTTTTGCACATGACATTCTACCATCTGCTTTATTGAGCAGCTCTCTCATTCCCTGCTTCTCTTTAGACGTATATTTTTAAATTTTGTAAGACACTGACCCAAAACTGAAAAGGACACAGATGTAGAAATCAGCAAACTGTTTTAGGACTAGTTCTGTATTTATTTCACATCACAATAGTAGACAAGGCATCAGTGGGACTGGAAAATTAGGAAGAGGGCAAAAGGGCTGCAGCCATCTTACATAAGCCATTAAAGAAGGCATCAATACAAATAAGTGTAAAAAAAAAATGAACAGATTGAGAAACTGAATGAAGGGTAGAAGGAAAATGTAACTTATATGAATATTCTGTAGAATTTTGCAGCCACCTTTTATGCAAGTGACATTGAAGATTTTCTTTCCATTTTCTTGTCTCAGCCCAGACTTTAGACCTGGCAGTGACTGCAGCCTTTAAGCATTCCACTATTTTTTTTGTTTGTTTAACCGGTTATCAGCCTGGCTTAGGTTGAGTCTTTATAGGTTAAAATTTCTATGTCCTTGAAAGACATTGACTGGGAATGAGAATCCCTCCCCCCATGGATGCTCTTCATCCGTGTGCCACAGTCAGATACAGGCTCATCTTGAACAGCACAAGGCTCTCTGATACTTACAGTGTGGTAAAAATCTGCTTCTGTTTTCAAGACTCCTTAAAAAATACAAAGCCCCATGGCTGAACATACACCCTTCTGCTTAGAGCTAAGAACAGAGCAGTTCTTTAGAAATGGGAACCCACTGGGCTGGTCTGACTTATTTGGGAGAGGGCCTGATGAAAGGAGGCCATTGTCTGAAATATTTGTCAAAGCGAAGTCCCCATACAGATTCTCTCACATTTGACACAGGTCCGCATATCTTTGATATTTCTGATGTTCCGCCTTGAACTCTTGCATCATTCTGGTGGCAAGTTAATGATTTCCCAGGGTGATCTAAACACTGACAGCTCAATTTATTTTTGGGGTCAATGTCATCCAATGGAGTCATAAAACATGCCAATCATTTACCTCGGTCCTAGGATGGTGCTTGTGGCCTCTAGAACCTTCTGTAGTAAGATGAGAATTATGTTTGGGGAAAAGTCCTAGGAGAATGCTCTTCTAAGAAATGTCCCATTTCTATTTCCAGAAAGTGAGAAATCGCCCACAATGTCTTTTGACATGAAGAAGTTGACAAGTGAGCAGCCTGCTCTGCCTGTGGTGATAGTCGGTAAGAGAGCCTGTGGTCCTGTAAGAAGCAGATGAGTGACACTGTCATGTTTTGTGGAAGACACCCCTGAGAATGAGAGAGGGCTTTGCTTTTTTCTTTTTTATTATCATATTCATTAATAATGTAATGCATGGTTTCATGCAGGTTATTTGCACAGAGATGGAAGAACTACTTAAAGGGATAGGGTGATACATACTGTTATGGGGGGGGGTTCAAAAACAGCATGGCCTAGTTGTTAGAACGTTGGACTAATAACTATGAACTTCTCACTTAAACAGCTTGTATACCAACAGGAAAACTGTAGGATTTATTGTGTTATGATACCTTGAGGTTGAATATAGCAACAAAATCTTTTTTTAATAATTTGCATAGGAAATGGACCATCTGCAATCTGCCTGTCGTATTTCCTCACGGGTCACAGACCCTACATAAAGAATGGAGCTGTCCACCCAAACCCGATTCTCCAAAAGAAATTGCAGCAGATAGGCGATTGCTCTTTATTGGATCAGGTAAGTTCCCAAACTAGTTAAAAAATAAAAAGTGTTAGACGTGACAGAACCCTGATATCATATGCTCAGATCACCTGCTCTCATTCTTGTCTCACTTACTGCACAATGTTTTAATATCCCAGAAGTATATCTTGCCACAATAAAATAGCTACAGTTGCCATTCAAGGGAAACTTTTGTCCTGTTTCTAGGGGCTTGTTGTGGACTTGTATAATTTAAACTGTCCCTGTGGTCATTCCCTCCTTGTGTGTGTGTGTGTGTGTGTGTGAGAATGCATCACGCAGTGTGTGATCTGGTGGCATTAGGATGAACCCAAAAGGCCATTGGCCTAAATCATATCTCTGACCTTCAGAATGTCCTAATCTGTCTTTTTTTCTTATCATTCTCATAATGTAAACTGTTTTTGGATGGTGGCCACAATGGAAATGCACCGTAATTAACTAGTGTAGTCGCCTTTTCATGTTTGCGTTGAGCTTCGAATTTTAAATCCTGTTGCTACAAAATGGGCGCATATTTAGCTATGGTGAAGCAACACCATTTGTCAGTCTTGCCACTCAACAGTACAGTCTATGATGGACGCACACAGAGCTCTCCCTATAAATATCCTTTGCCTTTTTCACGTACCTGAAGACCTAATCCCTTATTCATTTTTTGTGTAGCAACATTTGCTTCTTTCAGTGGACTTTTAAGGCTTTTAAATTGTGCAACCTTACAGCAGTCAGAGAAAGGATGCAGTGTTTGGTTTATACATGCTGGGTATTTTTAGAAGGTGTTTTGCCAACAACTTGATATTTTCTTTTTGTTTTTTTGTTTTGGTTTTTCTTAGGATCTTGAGTATCTGGCAGAAGGTGTGGAGGGCCGCTCCCAGAATCCTATGGCTGTTCTGTTTGATTCCCTAGTTAGACCCGACAGAGATTTTGGTGGAACAGCTGATTCGGTGCTTACATGGAAGGAGGATCACAAGGATCATATCCAGCATCTGGTATTGGGCAAAGGTCCTCCTGGGGGCTCCTGGCATGTAAGTTCAATGCTCCTTTGTATCTGTCATTATCAGTGTAGGGGGTAACATGTTAAAAGTAACGTGTGTTACGTAGTCAGGTTATTTTTTAAAGTCGCAAGTAACTTAATGCAATACTTATTTTAATAAAGTAAAAATACATGCATTACTTAAAGTTATGCATTACTGTATTACCACTGAAGCTTATTCCTGCCAGTCAGAAGGAAAAAAAAAAAAAAGCCAAGTTATTTCACGGAAGCATTGCATATTTTCACAAAGACATTTTCTACTGCTCACTGTGTAATATCGTGTACATACATGTTCTCCAGCCTTCTGGTGACAACTCGTGAGGAAGAGGTTAAGCACGTGTCCACCGTGCAAGCAAGTGAGAAGAACTGAACAAAAGTTATAAGTGTACATTTAACTGTGCATGTGCTGATGGGTACATTTATTCAAATTATTCAGCCTCGTTTAGCGAGTCACAGGGAGCCAGTGATCATCAGTGTAAGCAAGAAGCAAACTCAGTGAGCGGTACGCTTAGCTTTTTTTATACCAGATATCTGCTATAGATATTCTGAAAGAGTGTGATCTGGTGGTGCAGCGGCCAGCGTTCATACTGTTAATCTTCAGGGGCTTGTTTGGAGATGGAAAAGGGGATGGATGTTATTTACTTTATAGCACATGAAGGACTAAACATATTTAAAAAATACAAAATGATCCAATATGGCCTTACTTGTGGTCAGGTTCATAAAGATTCATACAGTATATGGGCTTATGATTTCATAACTAGTGCTTACCAGTGTTCAGTTTTTCTTACAAAAGAAGAAAAAGTAATGCAAAAGTAACACACTATTTGTAACATTTTACAATAAGTAACTGTATAACATATTTTTGTAAGTAATGAGTGATGTAACTAAATTACTTTTAAATGCAACATTCCCCAACACCGATCATCATATCGGAGGCCCTGGGTACTCCGGTGTAGGGAAACCCATCTCATCTTACTTTGGCCTTGCTTTTTGTCACTGTCATGACTAACAGAAGCCAACAAAGTTAATAAACCAGCAGACATTAAACGATGAAGGCAGAATAGGCACATCTATCTAAAGCTCAGCTGCCATTCCCAATCCTACATAACAGCCAACAAGAAATGTGCATTATTAGTTTGTATGTATTGTTTTGTGTGATAAGGAGCCTCATACTTCTGAAAGTGACCTGACCTTTACATATGTTGCAGTCTTTTGACGGTTCGATGACCACGTTGAGTCTTGGTGAATGGATGGAGCTTCCAGGTTTAAACTTCAGAGACTGGATAAGAAGAAAGGGCAGGTAAGCCGCCAGAGGTGGCAAAATGTTTACAAGCTGAACTGAAGATTATTGAATATATTATAATATGTATGTCATAAATGTAAACTTTTGATAGTGCTCTGAAGGCCGCTATACAAAAGTAAAGTGCATTGAATGAAACTGAAGTTGATTAACTGCAGCTTATTACAATGAATATGAGGAGTCACCATATCATATATTTACAGATACTTGTCACTTAATGTCCACAATGTGTTCTGTAAAGTAAAACATTATGTGAACACCATATTATAGACAGTACTTAGCAAAGCTACTGTATGTGGGATACTATAGTAGACCTTTATTGACCAAATAGCCAAGATACTGTAATCATACAGCACTGTATTTCAGCCATGAGACCCATGATTCATTTCATTGTAATATTTTCAAAAGAAACATTAAACAGAGAGATAACATTACAGTACAACAAGAGACGCACAATACATGAGTTTGGGTGTAGCTGCCTACGAGTTGAAGCATACACTGTTATACAGTAAACTTTTTATTTTTAAGTAGGAAAAGTTCACATTAAAATAATGATAGAAAGTACTAGGCCTGGGAAAAAATATCAATTTTCCGATTTTTTTTTTTTTTTTTTTTTTAAATGATTCGATGTTGAGATCGATCTTGTGAATCTCTATCCCGCTCAATTAGTATATGTAGATTTTTGCTTAATGTGCTAATGTGCCTGTTAAGGCTTTCTACAGAAAATGCACTTTACTACGGGTGGTCCTCGCTGGAGGGGAATGGGAAGGGGCAGAGGCGGAGCTCAGGGGGGCAGGATACAGACATCTACCTCTGCAAACACAGATAATGTTACATGGGCGAGTCTGAAAGCCTGTGCATGTGCACATCCCTCTGAGCTCTGCACCCTGCCCGCTTGAGCTCCATCAGCCCAAACTTGCGACAGCTGAACATCTAGGGCAGCAGATTCCGATGGTTGTGCTAGCAGACAAGTGCGCTGCATGCTAGTCATATCAGAGCAACCTTGCTGCATATACAGTATGCAGAGCTGCTGAGATGGACGGCTCGCTGGCTATTGTTCCAAAAACCTCTCTAGCATTTCCAATGCGCTGTACCATTGTATGACCACATCAATAACAAGTTAGTGTGCTGGCAAGTCCATTAAACGTTACTTCTGTTTAAGCACGTGGCTAACTGTAATGCTGTGGGGAAAAAAGTTTCCAACGCTCCTTACCCGGCCAGCTGGCAATGCCAAAATGAGCGTGTGTAGAAAGCAGCTGACGTGAAGTAACTGCATAAGCTGTACTGTAAGGATCATTAACGGCGTGATCAGTCACGGTGGTTGGTTCTTTATCTTTTATCTTAAACCAGCAAACCCGCGATTCTCGAAAGAATCGCAAATCCAAGAATGGTATCACTTTCTGTTCCCTCCGATATTTGGAGGGAAGAAAAATCATGGAGGGTGGGTGCGTCCTGGAAAAAATAAATAAACATTTGTACCAAAGCGGTTTCTTTTTGGAGCCGTGACTCATCTGGTTCTGGTGTTTCAGAAGCGCGTTGTAGGCACCTTCGTTTATTGTTTTTATCCATGCAGTCTCGTTTTTGTTTTTCTATGGGTGTATTGTTAGCTAGAAGTCATTTGCTGGCGGCAGCGGATTCGCATGCTGAAGTGACGATGGTGGCGGACACCGGGCTTGGAGGGGTACATTACTAAACAAAGGTGGTATATGCGGTGGTGTGGGCAGTCGCGTTCGGGCGGCGGTGGTAGTGTATACGGCTTGCTTGTGGCCTCTGGCATCTGTGCATATATACAACCTGGCGTGCACACTTTACCTCAAGTTTAGTTTACAGGTCGTGTTGTGTTGTTTGGGTGCCACCTACTGAGTCTGGGAAGCCGCTGGGTTTGACTCGGGGGCACAGTGCGTGTCTGCTTGGTGCATCTGGCATCCGTGCATATATACAACCTTCGTTTAGTAACATAGATTCATCCAACACTGCTGTCAACAAGCATCAGTTCTAGATCCTAGTTTTAAAACGTTTGCTTTTTTTAGTCTGAGAAGGAACAGTGAGGACACATTTTCAAGACTGATTAACATGACTGCTACTCATGAGCAACTGAAGAATATGTAACTTGTACAATTATAGAAAGATGTGTGTCTTCCCGCTGTATCTCTAATTTCAACTAATTTTAAGATTGTTTTAAATGTCCAGTAGGAGAATAAATTCTGCCAACAGTTTAGTTGAAGGGTGTCTAGATGGAGATTCATAACACATGAATAGGTTATTGAATAACATTTATTAAATAAGAAGCAATATCTGATTATTTTATAATATTATTTGCAAGATAATACAGATGTTTTATAACGTAGCTGACATTGCATTGTATTAAATTGAGGAGCCCTCAATAATATGTTTGTTGATACTTTCATCCATCCATTATCCAACCCGCTATATTCTAACTACAGGGTCACTGGGGGTCTGCTGGAGCCAATCCCAGCCAACACAGGGCGCTGGGCAGGGTGCCAGCCCACCGCAGGGCACACACACATCCACACACCAAGCACACACTAGGGACAATTTAGAATCACCAATGCATCTAACCTACATGTCTTTGGACTGTGGGAGGAAACCCACGCAGACACCTGGAGAACATGCAAACTCCATGCAGGGAGGACCCGGGAAGCAAACCCAGGTCTCCTAACGCTACCACTGCGCCACTGTGCCAATATCCGGCCCTAGAAAGTACAATACATACAGTACATAACCCAGTAACGTAGGCGTTTTATTATGAATATCAAGACCTATATTGTAGGTTATATATGTGCTGTACTATTATACGCCTTGCAACACAATTGCTTTGCCTACAAGAGACATGAGATACACGTATAGTGTACAGGAAGCTGTTGCATTTGCTATGTCTGGTAACGTCCACTACATCCAGTTCTCTGAGCGGGATTTCTGTACTCTGTTATAACCTTCTGCAACCATCGATGTATATGTGGTTGGACGTTGCCCGGACTGACATTAGTGGTGTATACCTCTATGTATAAAGTGTAAGCTGGTTTAAAGTAAAAGCTTTCGATTAGAGAAGACCTATATGGGCATCAAAAAAACACACCTACTCCTTTCCATTTCCAGGTACACTGTTGTGTTCACCCATAGAGGGTCACTTCAGAGTCACCAACTCATCCTATGTGCAGACAAACTGGAGGAGCTAAAGGAAAACACAGGCAGACATTGGGAAATTATGCAAACTCCACACGGATTAGGTTTCCAGTGTGAGCTCGTGGAACTATGAGGCCTATCACCATGGTGCCTAGTATATATATATATATATATATATATATATATATATATATATATATATATATATATACCTTACACAGTTGTCATATACAAATTACAAATGTGTATTTCTTTCATCTTCATTAGTATTTAGAGTGTGCTTGTCTTTTATATGTACAGTATGCATCTATGTGTGTAACATACATAATTACTTGAGACTGTCATATTCATCTTTCTCACTACATAACTTCATGTGAATTCTGCACATATAAAAGCACAATATGGCATCTTAGAAAGTTGAGTGGGCTGTGAACCTTGAATTGCAGCCTGTGCTGCACAGGATTTCTGTATTTTTTTCTTGACTGTTCATACTTCACACAAAGCGGAAATCAAATATTTACACATCCTGATGAAAATGTAGCTTTTCTTGACAAATCATGCCAGGTCTTTTTAACTTTAATAAGATCTTGCAATTAAAAATATAGTGAAAACATATTCATTTCAGTGTCTTGGCTACAGAAGTCTGCACTCCCTTCACACTTTTATAACTGAATTTGGATTTAATCGGTCACATTCCAAATTACATAAAATAAACTTACACTTCCAAGGCAAAGCTGACATTTCAGTCCAGTGTGCATGACCTGCTACTCTTCTCTTCATATTTCCTATCCTTTGCTGAAGTCTCTGCTACTGTTTGCCTGTCCCCAGTGCTTCATCCTGTCTGAACGAGATCTTCATAGCTGTAATTCTGTTTTCTTTGTTTCAGGAACCTAAGGAACGACAGAGCTACAACCAAAGATGTCGCCCAGTACTATCAGCACTATGTTAAGGTCATGGGTCTGAAGAAATATTTTGCCAGTGGGACTTTGGTGACTTCTATCAAGCCAGTTGACTTGTCTTCACTTCAGAGGACATCTCTGAGTCTGCATTCTACTGAGGACTTGAGTAAGAAGTTGTATGAGATCAAAGGAGTTTGTCTGTCTAAGGAGGCACCAGAGACCCCTTTCTGTGTATATGCAGAGAATGTGGTTTTAGCAACGGGTACTTATGACAGCCCAGCCCACCTTGGAGTGGATGGAGAAGACTTCCCTTTTGTCTACCACAAGATCTCTGATCTAGAGTCGGCTGTTGAAGAGCAGAGACTCGGTCCAAATTCGGATCCTATCTTGGTAATTGGGGCAGGCCTGACAGCAGCAGATGCAGTGCTACTGGCACACCACAGAAATGTTCCAGTCCTTCACACTTTTCGTAGAGGCTTGAATGACTTGGGTCTTATCTTCAACCAGCTCCCTCAGATGATGTACCCAGAGTACCACAAAGTCCACCAGATGATGAGAGAGAAGTGCTGCCTTCCATGTAAATGTTATACTGGGTACAGGAGCCTCCCACTCCACCATGTGAAAAGCTTCTCTTCAGACAAGACCTGCGTCCTTAAGAGCACAAAAGAGGGAAAGAAGGTCTTCAGAATCTCAATGGCATTTGTCCTTATTGGATCAAACCCTAACCTTTCCTTCTTGGCCAATAGTGGAAAACATTTAACTGTTGATCAAGAGCATGAGGTGAACTGTAAACGCAACCCCATAGACACACACCCCTTCACGTACGAGAGCCTGCAGGAGCCAGGCCTGTACGCCTTGGGGCCGCTTGCAGGGGACAGCTTTGTGCGCTTTCTGCAGGGTGGGGCGTTGGCAGTTACTGCCTCCTTAATTCAGAAGAGGAAGGTACAGTCCGTCAGGTGACTGCGGTTTGGGGGTCCAAGGATGCTGTTTGTTTCAGTTTGTATTAACGTTTCAAATGAAATGTCATATCAATGTAATGAATATTTCAAAATTGAAATTGTAACACACAAACTTTATTATGTGTGTGTGTGTATTATTGTTTATACATATTATATTATTGTATTTTAATATATATATATATATATATATATATATATATATATATATATATATATATATATTTATATTAAACTGTAAGAATTATTTTTTTATATACGTCCTCCTCAGTGGGAAGTAAATTCAGAAAACTGGTGGAAGGATTTTTTTGTAAGTGTAATATTGTGTGTATTTTTTCTTCTTTTGTTTTTTGGACCTTTAAAAACCCTCTCAATTTGGTTGTTCATTTGTGCCAAAACTTTCTTGGGATTGTGACATTCCATTCTGTTTAATTATTACTATTGTATTTTTCTTTCTGTAGTGAAGATTTCTTTTCCAGTGCACACAGTTAAGAGCTGTTTCTGTGTTGCTAGTCTAAAGTGCACTCAGTGTGTCTTTAGATTTTCTCCGTGTAGCCCAAGATCAAGTGTTATAATGGGACCAAGTGGCCAGGGTTGAATTTTATGGCAGATTCACACGTTTCCAACTTCCCTGGACTTGATTTGACGTAATTCCCATTGAGTGTGCGGCACACTCACAAGTTAGGTAAGTTTGACTCTCTTGTTAAAAATCCTAAAAACACTAAAGTTGGTTCATGGGAACTTTCTTGTCATGCTTATCAACAACAACAACAACAACATTTATTTATATAGCACATTTTCATACAAAAAGTAGCTCAAAGTGCTTTACATAATGAAGAAAAGAAGAATAAAAGACAAATAAGAAATTAAAATAAGACAACCTTAGTTAACATAAAAAGGAGTAAGGTCCGATGGCCAGGGTGGACAGAAAAAACAAAAAAAAAACTCCAGAAGGCTGGAGAAAAAAAATAAAATCTGTAGGGGTTCCAGGCCACGAGACCGCCCAGTCCCCTTTGGGCATTCTACCTAACATAAATGAAATAGTCCTCTTTGTAGTTAGGGTTCTCACGGAGTCACTTGATGCTGATGGTTATACAGACTTCTGGCTTTTAATCCATCCATCATTGTTGGAACATCATGGTGCTTTGGGTAGATGGTGGTGGCACAAGCCACCACCAATAGGACACCGGAAAAGGAAACAGAAGAGAGAGTAGGGGTTAGTACAAATTTTGAATGAATAGTTATTATAATGAATTGGATATACAGAGTGTCAGGATTAAATTACAGTGAAGTTATGAGAAGGCCATGTTAAAGTAATGTGTTTTCAGTAGTTTTTTAAAGTGCTCCACTGTATTAACCTGGCGAATTCCTACTGGCAGGCTATTCCAGATTTTAGGTGCATAACAGCAGAAGGCCGCCTCACCACTTCTTTTAAGTTTTGCTCTTGGAATTCTAAGGAGACACTCAGTTGAGGATCTGAGGTTACGATTTGGAATATAAGATGTCAGACATTCCGATATATAAGACGGGGCGAGATTATTTAAAGCTTTTTAAACCATAAGCAGAATTTTAAAGTCAATTCTGAATGACACAGGTAACCAGTGTAGTGACATCAAAACTGGAGAAATGTGTTCGGATTTTCTTTTCCTGGTAAGGATTCTAGCAGCTGCATTCTGCACTAATTGCAAACGATTGATGTCTTTTTTGGGTAGTCCTGAGAGGAGTGCATTACAGTAATCTAGCCGACTAAAGACAAACGCATGAACTAATTTCTCTGCATCTTTCGATGATATAAGAGGTCTAACTTTTGCTATGTTCCTTAGGTGAAAAAATGCTGTCCTAGTGATCTTATTAATATGCGATTTAAAATTCAGATTACAATCAATGGTTACCCCTAAGCTTTTTACCTCCGATTTGACTTTTAATCCTAATGCATCCAGTTTATTTCTAATAGCCTCATTGTATCCATTATTGCCAATCACTAAGATTTCGGTTTTTTCTTTATTTAATTTGAGAAAGTTACTATTCATCCATTCTGAGATACAGGTTAGACATTGTGTTAGCGAATCAAGAGATTTGGGGTCATCAGGTGCTATTGATAAATACAGCTGTGTGTCATCAGCATAGCTGTGGTAGCTCACGTTATGTCCCGAGATAATCTGACCTAATGGAAGCATGTAGATTGAGAAGAGCAGCGGACCCAGGATAGAGCCTTGTGGAACACCATATAGAATATCATGTGTCTTTGAGTTATAATTACCACAACTAACAAAGAATTTTCTCCCTGCCAGGTAGGATTCAAACCAATTTAAGACACTGCCAGAGAGGCCCACCCATTGACTAAGGCGATTCTTAAGAATATTATGATCAATGGTGTCAAATGCGGCACTCAGATCTAAGAGGATGAGAACAGATAAATGGCCTCTGTCTGCATTTATCCGCAAGTCATTTACTACTTTAACGAGTGCAGTTTCTGTGCTGTGATTTGTTCTAAAACCTGACTGAAATTTATCAAGAATAGCATGTTTATTGAGGTGCTCATTTAACTGTATAATGACTGCCTTCTCTAGAATTTTACTTAAGAAAGGCAGGTTAGAGATGGGTCTATAATTTTCAAGAGCAGAGGGGTCGAGATTATTTTTCTTAAGTAGGGGTTTAACTACCGCAGTCTTAAGACAGTCTGGGAAGACCCCCGTATCTAATGACGAATTTACTATGTCAAGAACATTATCACTAAGCACACCCGATACTTCTTTGAAAAAATTTGTTGGTATTGGGTCAAGGGCACAGGTGGATGGTTTCATTTGAGAAATTATTTTATGTAAATCAGGTAAATCTATCCTAGTGAAAGACTCTTAATTTATTTATTATGGAGTACTGGGGTTTCGGAGGATCCTTAGTGTTGGGGAGATATACTATGTTATTTCTAATATCATTAATTTTTTGATTGAAAAATACAGCGATAGCCTCACAGGTTTTACTGGAAGTACTTAGGAGGCATTCCTTTGAGTTACCTGGGTTTAACAGATGGTCAATTGTCGAAAATAAGACTCTGGGATTACTAGCATTGTTATTTATAATCTTAGAGAAATAGCAGCGCCTCTCAAGACGGACTGTGTTATTGTATTCTGTTATTTTAACTTTTAATATCTCATAGTCAATAGTTAGTTTAGTCTTCCTCCATTTACGCTCAGCTCTACGGCATGTTCTCTTTAAATCAGACACTCTTTGGGTCTTCCAAGGTATAACAATGCTAGAAGATTTTTTAACTGTCTTTTCAGGTGCAACTATGTCAACAGCAGCCCTCACTTTAGTATTAAATCTTTCCACCTTACTATTTACATTCTCCTCGCTATTATAGTTGGCACTATAAACGGACTGATTGGTTAGAATGTTTGTAAGTTTTAAAGTTGCTGATGAGTCAAAGAAGCGTTTTTTAACAATATGCTTCTCATGAGTGTTTTCTATCATTATTTCTATATTAAAAAGTAGAAGAAAATGGTCTGAAAGACCCGTATCAATGACCTGCTTTATATCAACTTTTAGTCCTTTAGTAATTACTAAGTCTAACGTATGACCTGCTTTATGTGTAGGCTGATTAACGAGCTGTCTCAAATCAAAAGAGTCCAGGAGGTTCATAAATTCTTTTACTTTTTGGTCACATTGATTATCTACATGAAAATTAAAGTCGCCGACTATTAAGAGTGCGTCATAGTTCGTAATTAAGATTGACATCAAGTCAGAGAATTCCTCAAAGAAAGACGCGTTGAATTTAGGAGGTCTATACACGGATAATACTAGAACGTGAGAATCTCCTTGAATAACAATGGCGAGATACTCAAAAGACTTGAACTTACCAAAACTGATATTTTTACATTTTAACCTGCTAGAGTAAATGTTTGCTAGTCCTCCACCTCTCTTTCCTTGGCGATCAGCACGAGTAAAACTGTAATCCGGAGGCGCAGATTCAATTAAAACAGCTGCGCCATCTGAGCTAAGCCACGTTTCACTTAGTGCAATAAAATCTATTTTTTTATCACTAATAATGTCGTTGATAAAAAACGTCTTGTTAGTTAAAGCTCTAATATTTAATAGTGCCATATTCAATGTTTCGGAGGAGCAGAGATGAATACTATGTGCGTTATTGATATATGGAACAGGAATTAAGTTATTTTTATTAGCGCCGCTCTGTGTGTATTTTTTGTTTAATCTATGATCTGTTTTTACAGTTTTAATACATTGTTCATCTAAAGTAGTAACTTTAATTAAATTATTGGCGTTTATGCCGTATTGCCTAGATTTTCTATGTGCATCATTTAGATTTTTACTGTAAGTAAACAAAAAGAAGTAAAGTTGTAAAAAATGAAAGGTTCTAGATTTTGTTTTAAGCCATTTTTCTGTTTTCAACCATTTCTGGTCTGCCGTCAATTTACATTTTAATGCTTTGAAAGTTGTAGCTGGCTCAGGACCGATGACTTTGATGTTTTGAAGAAAATGTATCACAAAACATTTTCCAATGTTTCCATGCTGTCATCATTGTACGTTAAATATGAAGGAAGGTGTTTCTATCTTTGAAAAAGCAAATATTTTCAGTAAAGTGTTTTTGATTAAACTATTTGTAATAAGAATTATTTAAATGTTTACAATGCGTTTTGAAATTCATAATCATCTTTAAACTGCTGGAGGTTCTCATCTGTCATCCTATGTGTCTACTCAACAGAACCTCATCTCTGTTCTTTTGTATCTTAAACAAAATGTTATAAAGTTGTCATGAATGGAGTGCACTAGAGAGTGGCAGAGATCAATGGCAAGCTTGGTGTTGTTGGTGCCCCTGAGAGTAGTTGGGGTCTGCTGACAAGCTGCCTGATCGTTCACCATTGTGATCAGGGCTACACTAATAATAAATAATTCATTACATTTATATAGCGCTTTTCTCAGTACTCAAAGCGCTATCCACACAGGGAGGAACCGGGAAGCGAACCCACAACCTTCCACAGTCTCCTTACTGCAAAGCAGCAGCACTACCACTGCGCCACCTGTGAGGACACTAAGGCCATGTCAAGAGCAGAACAGGTCTGTCACTCATCATTTCTTTAACTTGGCTATTTTTCCATGATGTGACTGCCATGACATTATGCTTTGCACATATAGTGTCAATCCATCCATCTTCCTAACCCACTTACCCAGGGCAGGAGTGTGGAGCAGCTGGAGCCTATCCCAGGAATCATCAGGAGAGGAATAACACCTGGACAGGGCACCGGTCCATCGCAGGGTGAACAGACAGACACGCACAGAGACATCGAGGCCAAGTTGGCATCACCAGTCCAACTCACCTAAATGTCACTGAACTGTGAGACGCGGGGAGAACATACAAACTCCACAGAGGGTCCACCCAGGATGCAAACCTTACCAAGATGGCGGCAGCAGCAGCAGCAGCACTATCACTGCACCAGCAGAGTGTGCAAAGTTTCACAATTGTGACATCTTTAGAAGTCATAAAATACAATAATGTGTTACCCATGACACAATCCGGTGACATCAATAAAGATACAAAATTATGAAAAATAAAGTGTGCATAAATGTTAGAAATAATCCTCATTGCATTCTTGAAATCCTTCGACTCTTGCACTTAGTGAATATTTACACCCGCTTTATTTCTGATGTTCAACTCCATTAGTAAATCGGTCTTAGGGCGAGTTGTGTGTGAGAGCTCAGACATCTTAACAGTGTCCAGAATCAACACCCCTGTCATTTGGGACTGAATGTTTCTCTCACTTTTGCACAAATAAACACTGAAAACCATCAAAACATTACCTCGCGGTGCCTCAGTGTCAAATTCACGGGAAGCTTTGTCATTGTGGCATCTCCTGCTCTGTTCTCATAATGTGACGTATTTTGGTAAGTCAAATTTAGTAAAGATGCTATTTTTGCAATTTTTTTTAGGAATAAAAAGCTACAATGTCGGATGACATGGCACACGACATTGCAGAAAAACTTGGTGCTGAGTGAGTGCAGATGTCATAACTCTTTTGCCCGCTGTGGTCGTCCTGAATGTCGGGCTCAGTGTGACGGCCGTCATTCCTAAAGATGTTGCATCACTGCTGTCGGAGCAGGCCAGGGTTTCTCATCGGCTGCAAAGTTTTTGGGTAGTGCATTTCTTAATGATGATTCATGTATTTGGTAAAGATGTCCTTTGTAAATTTACATGAGTGTTGTTTGCATTAACATTACATTGCTGGCTTTGTTGGCTGAGGGTTTGGACTTCGACCCACAAAGCTGCCACTTCTGTTAACTGTCTGTGTGACACTGAAGAAGTGATCTAAACAGTCGCATTGTGTCCAGATCTTGGGACAAAGGTGTTGGTCAGATGTGCGTTAAGGACAGATAGTAGTAACTTTTTCTCTTTGGTTTTTGTGAATTTCATTAAATTTTGTCATGATGTGCCATGAAACATGAGGACAGACAGCTTGGGGTCAGTCACCCTTCTAGTGTATAAGGTGGGACTGACTGTTGCCAAAGAGCAGAGCCTGTTGATAGCTTCACTGCAGCTTTGGCCACTCGCTCACTGTATTCACGGCTAAAGATCACATTTTGATTGCCTTGCATACCAAACAAACATTTAAATAAGCTCCAAACATTGGGATCAGACTCTTTTTATATTAGTACACCCCTTAAAAGGATCTGATCGAGACCATTACGAAGAGTACACAAGAATGCAGAAAACAAGATGGTGGCTGATTGTTTTTCACAGAATTGCAGTTGATAAATTTACAGAAACATCAACATACAGTATCTTATCTATATGACGTATAGTGCTTTTCATATCTGTCTATCTAAGGTGTCATTTTGGTTGACTTCTCATTACATCCATAATGGCTAACACGGTACAAGACCCTAGTATCTATCATAAAAGCTTATAAGAAAACAGAGTTGAATCCTGCCTGTTTATTTGCTGTAATTGCTGATTGCATCTTCTCCATTAATATTTTATTACTATTACTAGCAAAATACCCACGCTTCGCAGCGGTGAAGTACTGCTTTAAAATTTTAAATAATAAACTGAGGGAAAATGTACCAATAATTATTTGTTAAGGATCTCTTTGTATACCACATTGTCAGTTCGGCCCTCCGGTTGTAATATGACCAAGCTGTGCGAAGAGCTTACTCTTGAGCATGCAACGTACAGTTTGCCATGTGAAAAGTAATCTTACCTCAAATCAATGCCAACCTTTTGTAGGGTCTGTCCCCGAGACTTATTAATTGTCATTGTGAAGCAGAGCCGTACTGGAAATTGGAGGCGTTTGAATTGAAATGGGAGATCAGAGGGTATAACGGGGATGCGAGGAATAAAAATCTCTCCTCTGAGCCACTGCCAGTAAAAATAGTTGCCTCAATTAGGTTCTTTTGCAGACACGTGACCTGAAGTCTCGTGCCGTTACAAAGTTTCGGTGGCTGTAAGTTTCTCAGTAACATTATTGGTGCCCCAACCTTCAAAATTAGATTATGCTCAGGAGTGCCTGGAGGATTCAGAGTGTGGACCGAACTGCAGGCTATGGACGTATATATGTACGTAAGTAGGATTCAGTTAGCGTTGGGAACCTGCGTACCAAATTTCTTGAAGATGGGCCCATTAAGTAACAAAGACCGTTGGGAAGTTCAATATGGCGGCCGACAGTGGTGTCATACCACTGAAATAAGTACGTATATCGGTTTCAGTTAGCGCAGGGAAGCCGCCTACCAAATTTCGTGAAGATGGGGCCATAAATAAGAAACTTTAACATGGCGGACGTTGTCGACTGTAATGACCATTACGTGTAGAATTTCGAAATGAAACCTGCTTAAATTTTGTAAGTAAGCTGTAAGGAATGAGCCTGCCAAATTTCAGCCTTCTATCTACACGGGAAGTTGGAGAGTTAGTGATGAGTGAGTCAGTGAGGGTTTTGCCTTTTATTAGTATAGATGTGTATATATATATATATATGTGTATATATATATATATGTATGTGTATATGTATGTTTGTGTATGTATATTTTATATATATATATATTCACGGCATTCGTAGTCTGTGAGGTTCGATTCCCGAGAGGGAGTGCAGTGGAGTGTGTACGCCTGATGAGCCCAGACTGAGGGCGAAACACGTGTCTTTGCATTTATTTGACAGTAAACTATTTCAACCATATATATATATATATATATATATATATATATATATATATAATATGGTTTTGGCAGCTAAGCGCTTTTTTTCCAACCTAGAAGACGTCTCTTGAGATCCGTTTAATCGCCTCGTTGATTGCATGTCTTCCAAGGTAGTTTCAATACCCATTTCCTGCACCGAGTCATCTCCCCTTTTATGAGTGACTGTGTTAGTGGCCGTACTTCGTACAGGTCTTTGAACGCACTGAATACTTGTAACTGGTGTCGCCTGTCGGCTACTTTCGACAGGGAATGGAAGCAATTGTTTAGTAATAAAAATTATTTGTAAGTGATTTCGCATTGAAGAAATAGTAAAAACTTGATCACTTCGGTCACTTGCGTCTTCATAAACTATGGGAGGTTTGTAAGGAAACGAAGCTGCTCTTCGGTGAGGTTGAATTTTTTATCGGCGTTTAAACTGTCATAGACATGAATTACAGCACCATCATAACAGGTACACACCCAGTGAGTCACTCGTTCAGTAGCTGCAGAAGGTAATATTTGAATATGTTTTGCATTTTGTGGAATGGGCATTATAGGTACTGTATGTCAGGAGTCCACATTAGCAAAACCTTTTGAGGTTGGAAAATTGTATGCGCAGTTAAAATTTTGTTGAATTTGCTCATGTGATCTGTTGATAAATAATCATTATTTACCAACTCATTCATTGCAAAATCTGACAGTGGTAAGATCACTCCTTCCATAACACTAAACACAAACACTAAGTAGACACTAACACTAAAAAACGGCAACACCGCCGGGAAGAACACTAAATGAGATAAAGTAAAAGTCTACTAAACTTCTTTATTATAACTGCTTTATTGTAGCAGGTGAGGGGACGCTGGCACACGCTTGTTGTTGCCGCTCCTCCCTGTTAACAACACTTTTCGCAAAATTCACCTTAATTCTGCACTCTCTTACGCTTGTTTTATTTTGTTTATTGTACGTATAGTTCGTGGATACAGCTGACTCGAATTGCATGGATTTGGCTTAATATTTACAGATTTTATGGACTCCACTTTACTGGGAACAGCTGAGTCTGTGGATCACGGGACGAGACCTACGAACATTTCTTTGTACCTGGCGATCTAGCACCTCGGGATGATCTGTCTCCGTGATTATATTCGCTATGCTGATCTGCTCCCATTTCATCTTACAGTACTCTATGACCCGGAACTGATCTGATGTTCATACTAACCTGGTTTATGGCTTATGGCTCCGGGGCGATCACACCTGAAATTACCAAGCGTTACTGTTTATGGCTGTGTATTGGAACATCCAAATCCTGCATCCTCCTCCTGCTGTGCTTTCTGCTGCTTGCTATCGCCGCTCACCTACGCTACCACACCCGCCTGTCTTATCGGCTGCGTTGTGCTGTGCTGCTTCTACACTGCTATCAGCTAAGTATCACTCACTATTTTAGCACTTTGAGTACTGAGAAAAGCTCTATATAAATGTAATGAATTATTATTATTTATTATTAAACACTAAAGTGCAAAAACGAAGTAGAAAGTAACACTAAACTGCAACACCGCCGGGAACACCAACACACCGTGTCTACTAAACACTAAGAAACACTAAAGGAAAAAATACTATTCAGTAAGTACCGCGTCTACTAAACAGTAAATCAGTAAAGGTGAAAGGACTAACCGCGTCAGCTGCGGAGCTCAGCTCGGAGCGAAATGAAGTGAATGGGAGGGGAGATGATCACGTGACTCCAACACCCGCCTTAACTCTCCGTCCCTCCACAAACACACAAACACAGCCACACGGATCCCAACTCTCCTTTATATATATATATATATATATATATATATATATATATATATATATATATATATATATATATATATATATATATATATATATAGATAATCTGCGGTGGGTTGGCACCCTGCCCGGGATTGTTTCCTGCCTTGTGCCCTGTGTTGGCTGGGATTGGTTCCAGCAGACCCCCGTGACCCTGTATTCTGATTCAGCGGGTTGAAAAATGGATGGATGGATGGATATATATACTGTGTGTGTATATATATATATATATATATATATATATATATATAATTTTTTTTTTTTTTTTTTTCTGATTATTTAAGTGATAAAACTGAAATAGCTTTCCAATGTCATTCATTATTGTGGGCCCTGGGCTCTTCTGTGCTTATCAATAATTCTCAGTATTTGGTTAAAATTAAGAGAGCAAACCCACAGATATAAAGATAAAATAACAAAACACTTTAAATATGGAAATACAGTATATGGCAAAATAAATCTGTTTCTGCATAAATACAGCTATGAAATTACTGCATATTTCTTAATGCAAGAGAAAGAATAAATGTCAGACAGTTCATTAATGAGATCAATAAAAGGCAAAAATAATTCACTGACTGTAAAACTTGTCAGGGGTGTTCTTTGTTTGGAGGTCTGAATCTGGACCGGCATTCAAGGTGGCACAGGCTGGACAAAAGTCTGGTGCCAGTCAACTCCTGATTACCTGTCACTAATGCCAATGAAAAGTTCTTTTTTATGGATGTGGGCTTTGGCGTAAAGTAGACTGAAGTCTGCAGTGTATCAGGAAAGACTCCACAGTCTAACACTGATGCCCTTTGGCACTGATACCGTTCAACAACTGGACTTCACAGGAACCACAATGTTACTGCAAAGAGCACCAGAATAAAAACCTTATGAAGGCTCATACAAGATATTTTACCAATTGTGGTATTTCGTATTCTGTATTTACCTAAGATTTTATGGATGTTGTGGGTTGACTGGCCAGACAGCACATTGTGTGGACTGGTGGAAGTGACCTTGTTGCTCATATTGTGTTGTTTTCAGCTGATTCCCACTATTTATTTCGTACAGTGATTGTTGCTGATATCATATGGTTAATCTAAATACCAGATTGTTTTTTCATAGTGCACATTTCTATGGTCCATAATATGTTGTGGCATTGGTATGTTTACAGTGATTTGTAATTGATGCTCGCTTTGGGACACTCCCTAAAGGTCAGGGGCAGAGAGGTGGGGTGTCTGTATTAACAGAAATGTCATGAGTGGCTCAAGGCTGAGATCAGCATAGGGACCCCCAAATAAATGAATCCACCCCTGGTTATAATTTCCACAGTTTTTGGGTCTGAGAGAGTGACCAAAGACTAGTTCAAGCTACCTGGACATGTCGACCATTAACGTGGACCATGCAGAACTTGAAAACCAAGGACGTTTATTTTGAAGCTTGTGCTAAGGTGTATTGTCCTGGGACCGTGCGCTCTGGCGAGCCTCCTGCTGCAGGCTTGCACTGGATTGACTCACAGAGGTTCAATTCCTTGTCTCTAGAACACCATGTCATTAGAATATCAAACTGGTCCATTGCACATTTACCTAATAAGTGCTCTCACTTTGGATGGCGAGACTCACTGAATATAAAAAAGAAAAACACACATGAATTTCTAACCTCCTTTATTGCTCTTTTTAAAATATTTCACAGTTTCTGTTTTGGTAAGGTTTAGTCCATGAAGTGATAATCTTCCATGTCCAGAATCCAAATTGCACAAACCATTACATGCAGAAATCGGGACATAATTGTACTGTTTTATTACACATTGGTTTCAACTTAAACACACTTTTTTGATCACTGGCATTCCAACATCTGCAATCTCCTGGTACTTTATGAAAATTCCATGGCCCTCTTGTTTACCACTAGAGGGTGCAAAAGGACTTGGCACGGGGCTGGCTGTGAGTCTGTAGAATGTGAAGAAGACCAAGAACTGAAGAGATACTCTGCTGAGCTTTCTTTATTCAAACCAACTGCCAAGCACAATAAGTGGGTTGTAAAACGGTTTTCTATATCATACTTCCTGCTGACTTTTTCCAAATTATGATGAGTAATCTTTGTCAGGTCAAACAATAGAATTGTTTAAAATATTAATATAAACCAGTGTGCTTGTTTCAAATGTGTAACGTTGATACTTGTACATGACTTCTACTATGATTACCCTGCCCGTCTGCAGTATGCAGAGCACTAACGGACTGCTCAGCTTTCCATCTCTTATGAATCATGCAGAACATCCATCCATCCATTTTCCAACCCGCTGAATCCAAACACAGGGGCACGGGGGTCTGCTGGAGCCAATCCCAGCCATCACAGGGCACAAGGCAGGAACCAATCCTGGGCAGGGTGCCAACCCACCCAGGACACACACAAACACATCCACACACCAAGCACACACCAGGGCCAGTTTAGATCCATGTATTTATTACAGATAGAAGTGCCACTACTCTCTATTATGTCCTAAGTTTCCATCCAGTTTTTTTGCGACATTTTGTTATCGACAAGCAGAATATACGTAAAAAAATGTGCGAAATTTGCTGTCTCCAGCAAACATATCTTCCTCTTCAAAGGAGTGCGCGTCAGGAGCAGAGTCTGTCAGAAAGACAGAAGAAAGCAAACAAATCAATAGGGCTGTTTGCTTTTAAGTATGCGAAGCACCGTGCTGCATGTCGCTTCAGGAAGCAGCTGCACAGAAGGTAGCCAACGTGAAGATAATCTTTCAGCATTTTTAGAAGAGTGTCTGTAGCGTTTAGGTGTGCGAACAGCCCCCCTGCTCAATCCCCCTACGTCAGGATCAGAGAAAGTCAGCGCAAGAGAGAGAGAAAAGTAAGCTGGGTAGCTTCTCAGCAATCTGCCAATAGCGTCCCTTGTATGAAATCAACTGGGCAAACCAACTGAGGAAGCATGTACCAGAAATTAAAAGACCCATTGTCTGCAGAAACCCGCGAACCAGCAAAAAATCCGCGATATATATTTAAATATGCTTACATATAAAATCCGCAATGGAGTGAAGCCGTGAAAGGCGAAGCGCGATATAGCGAGAGATTACTGTATCGCGAAAAAAATCTGCCCTTGAGCCGTTTCCATACATAATTTTGTGTATGTCGCAAATTATCTACCTTTTGTTTTCCACGTTACACCCCCTCCACTAAACAAAGAAATGGAGAGATTATTCAGACAGTTTTTTGAAATTTGCCAGCTTACTGTTAATTCAGTTTCACAAATAATTGGAATTGTATATAATAGCCGAAGACAACAGCAGAATGAAGCAGTTGCTTGTCTGATAGCCCTAGAGCTCGAAGAAAGTACCCCAGTGCGACGAAACCCACGGGTATGGGAGAGACGACGGAATAAGACCTTCTGGGAGGAGGTGGTGGAGAGACACTTCACAGAAAATCTCTGGCTGCAACATTTTAGAATGACACGGCCGACGTTTGAGATGTGTGGATTCATCAGTCCTGATGTTGCGCCCATCACAGGTTGCCACCGACCACCAGTTCCAACCCAAAAGCGGATTGCCATCGCCCTTTACAAGCTGGCAACCTGCGCCGAGTATAGAGTAGTTGGAGAAACTTTCGGGGTTAGTAAAACTACCGTCCATTGATGTGTATATGCTGTGTGCGCCGCTATTAAAGAAAAATTAATGCGGCGTTATATCAGACTTCCGACTGTAGTGGAGGCCAATGAAATTGCATACCGTTCATACACGTGATGAAAATGTGACTCATTTATTTGCGTTAAAGCCCTTTTTTCCGACAAAAACTGTTTCCAATGTAGTTTTTGCGACATCTGAAGTATCGATATGGAATTTATGCGCTAAAGTTAAACGGAAAAATATTATGTCGACATGTACAACATTTTCTCGATAATTAGCATTTCCATCGGCTATATCGGTAAAAAAATTTGAAGCGCTAAATATTTTTTCGCAAAAACTCTTTGGATGGAAACCTGGTAGTGATTCCTTCCTGAGCTTTCTGAGCCTGCTTATTGTAGCTCATTGAAGGCAGACAGGCCTGGCTCAGCAGTTCCACATTCAAAGCAGGAACCAGCCAGGAGTGGAATGTCAGTCTATTGATGGCACAGTCACAGTTGCCCCAGAGAGGTAGGCAGACATTGGGGTGGATCTCTGTGTTATGCCTGGCTAGAAGGATAGGCAAAGGAAATATTTATTTGGATGAGACCTTATTCAGGCAAAGTCAAAAGAAATAACCAAACTACTGTACCAACCCTAAAATGTGAACCAAAAATAAATACCATGGAGGCAAGCCAAAGATTCTTAACCAATATTTCTTTTATACTTTTAACAGCCACTGTAAAATGTTTTATGAGAATCTAAAATCTTGGACAACCATGAAGTGCCTAATGTTGACCTTTACACTAGTGCATCATGCGCTTCAACTCCTAGTTGTCATGTTGTAGCAGCAGGGGTGAAAATCATACACAAATGCAAATCAAAATGACAGACCAATAAAGAAAACAAAATGTTGGCACATCCACATGCAAAATATTTGCAAGAACTTAAAAAATAGTTCCAAATTACAAAACTACTTTATAGCGGTCCAGTGCCGCTAAGATTCACACCAGACGGTGATTTCATTATTTTTATGGTGGAGACTCCAGGGACGCTCCCAGCCTTGGCCCGACCCGCACGCACTCACAAACAGAGACAAAAACAAAGCAAACTGGTTATCAAACAACAATTAATGAATGTAATAAAAACAAATGAAAACAACAATACCACCCCTGTTCCCCTTACACCGATATTACATTAAATACACAAAGCACAAACAAAACACACACAGCAAAGTCCATGAAAAACGGCAACGGATGAAATGTAATGATGAAGATAGATAGTCCAGAGATCTACACATTGAATGGGAATGTAAAGACATGAGGATGAGGATGGGGAAGAGTAGCATTGAGAAGACCGCTGTCATCACCCCGGAGGGGTCGTTCCTGTTTAGGGTGATGCCCTTTGGCAGGGGTGGCGAACTCCAGGCCTGGAGGGCCGCAGTGGCTACAGCTTTTCATTCTGACCCTTTTCCTAATCCGTGACCAGTTTTCACTGCTAATTAACTTTTTTCCCATCACTTTAATAGCCCTGTTAGAAGAGTTCAGCCCTCTGAGTTGATTCCTTTCTTCATTAAATAAAAGTCAGAAATGAGATGTGAAACGAGGCAACAGATGAGCAGCTAAACTGGAACATCAAACTCCAACCAGTTTCACTCCAATCACTTTCTTAATGAGAAGCCAATTCTTGCTGTTAATTAAACCCGTTATTAAACAATCAATGGCTTGTTGCTGCTCTCATTCTGCCACAGCACACATTTTGAAAAATGTTGTTTTTCTGTTCTTTCTGAAATGTTTTGGTGACCTGAGAGATCAACCTTACCAAGACCATCACCTCTTTTTAATTTCAGATATTGTGTAATGGGCACAGGGGAGCTGGTCATGCGGTGGTTTGTTTTGTGTCTCATTATAGTTTGGCTGCTAATTAAAGAAAAAGAAACAACTATGGGGCCTGAGTCAAGTTAATTAAAAGAAGTAATCAGCAGCAAAAACTGGTCACTAATTAAGAAGATGGTAAGAATGAAAACCTGCAGCCACTGTGGCCCTCGAGGCCTGGAGTTCTCCACCCCTGCCCTATTGACTTAAAAATGCAGGGGCATCACTCCAACAGCTAATGGAGCAGGTTCTCTCTTTTTTATTGTTTTAGTGCGTTGTTTCAATGGCAAGAACGAAAAGAGACAGCTTGCAAATCTACGGGTGGTAAAGCTCTGCGTAAACAGCTTGCCATGAGAGCAGCTCGTAAGAGCGCTCCTGCTACAGGTGGGGTAAAGAAGCCTCACCATTACAGACCCAGCACTGTAGCTCTGCGAGAGATCCGTCGCTACCAGAAATCTACTGAACTGCTTATTCGTAAGTTGCCTTTCCAGAGACTCGTGAGAGAAATGGCCGTTTCCAGAGCTCCGCTGTCATTGCTTTACAGGAGGTCAGTGAGGCTTACTTGGTCAGCCTGTTCGAAGACACCAACCTGTGTGCCATCCACGCTAAAAGAGTGACCATGATGCCCAAGGACATCCAGCTGGCTCGTCGTATTCGTGGGGAGTGCGCCTAACTTAAGGAAACTGACTCAAAAGGCCCTAGAGAGAAGAAAACAACAAACAAATGTGAAATAAAAATAAAGTTTAATATAAAAGCACATACAAGAAAGAAAGAAAGAAAGAAAGAAAGAAAGAAAGAAAGAAGGCAGGAAGGAAGAGTTATTGCATGTAAAAGATGTAATACTGTGCAGTAATGGGGCACAAATAAAGAATACAGCCACAATGCTCAGACGTAGGTCCTACTGGTGTCCTTTACAAAACTAACAAAATCGCAAAGAGCTTATCGTTGAACCCACTAATGTTTGCCTCACTCACCTTTTACTAAATGGACCTGCATAGAGACGGCATCAAATTTGGGAAAATTAGACCTCAAAAATGCTGGATCAAAAAATGACACGTACAAAGTCTAAAATTCATGCATTGAAGACATATTTAAAAAGTTTAAAAACAGGACAAAGAAATAATAATAAAAAAAAAAATATTCTGTCTATTTCAAAAATATGGGAAGATCCAATCTTATTGTCCCAAGCTTAATTTTATTGGGAAAATGAGCGCTGTGAAGTCACACGCCTCCTTGTGTGAGTGTCTGTTGATGCTGCAGTTTGAGATAACAGCACAGCATCAGCTAGACAAAAAAAAAAATATGAAGAACGAAAACAATCATTTAATTGTCAAAGATGGAACACAAACGAGTTTGGCCAGCAGACTGACCAAATGTGCAGATCGTCTGGAGGTGCTAACCGTTGTACCGCCTCACTTCTCCTGCCCATTTTGTTCTGGCAAAATTGATCAGCAGGGAAATGGCATTCATCAACAAGCAGTCCTCAATCAATACTCAACTTGAAGACATTTAGGTTAAGAGACTGACAATCTGGAGATCTGGGGACCTGGGTTCGATTCCCGGGTCCTCCCTGCGTGGAGTTTGCATGTTCTCCCCGTGTCTGCGTGGGTTTCCTCCGGGCGCTCCGGTTTCCTCCCACAGTCCAAAGACATGCAGGTTAGGTGGATTGGCGATTCTAAATTGGCCCTAGTGTGTGCTTGGTGTGTGGGTGTGTTTGTGTGTGTCCTGCGGTGGGTTGGCACCCTGCCCGGGATTGGTTCCTGCCTTGTGCCCTGTGTTGGCTGGGATTGGCTCCAGCAGACCACCGTGACCCTGTGTTCGGATTCAGCGGGTTGGAAAATGGATGGATGGATGGATGGACTGACAATCTTGGTGGGCCCAATGGCATCCTTTAGTCACAACTAGTGGCAATCAGTTTCTGTTATGTCCGATATGGATGACATATCATGGAGGGTGGGTGCGTCTGGGGAAATGTCATTTAATTACATACGCATATCTGTAGTAAAGCGGTCTCGTTTTGTGGAGACGTGAGTCTGTTGCCTCTGCTGACACCAACTGTTGGCAGAGTGGAGCACAGCAAGTTCAGCCCAGCGCCCTGCGTCCATATCCGGTTTATACCGTGTAGTTTGGCCGTCTGTGGATACCGTACTGTAATACTGTAATGTGATTCACATGTGCGCTGAATCCTCTCGTTTTTGTTTTCTCTGTGGCGGGCTCATTGCAGTGCGGCTGTGCGCGTGCGCCTCAATGCGCCCAGCACCCAGCGTCCATATCCGGTTTATAACCTTCGGTTAGTAAGATGGATTGTTCTAATGTTTAATTGACTGGCTACACTTTTTGTACTTGGGATTAGCCAGAGATTTTATTCTTTGTGTTTTCTAACAGCCTTTCCTGTGCTGGAATTTGAATTATTTAAAGACAGGGGACCTGACCTTCAGTAGGATGGTGTGTCCAGTTAGACACAGATTGACACAAGAGACACGCTAATACAGCAGTGGCACATGTTCTTGACCACTAGAATTGCACAGAAAAAGCAGAAGGTCATGGAATATGTGCTGAAGGACATAACAATACCAAAACAGAAACTGATTATTAAGAAAACAGCTAGAAATGTCTGGATCTTATGAAAGAACTTTTTATTTTAATGTCTGAATTTTTACTTTTGTTACTTTCAGAATCTCATTTGAGAACATTCTGAACCATTTTATGTAAGTTTTAGAATTTCTGCTGTTGGTATTTGTGTTGGTACCAAACCTGATTATTTTTTGTAGGTTGTGTCACGTTCTTGATGGTAATGACCATTGTTGTTAGACACAAGGGCTAATGGTGATGCATCGTGTGGCATTAGTACACCAATTCAATAACAGATGCTGGCGCGCTTGATTGTATTGTGTGTCTCAAGTTTACATTTATGTGACGCCAGCTGTACACTTCACACTCATAAGCGGGTTCTTGTGTTGACAAGCCATTTCACCTTTCTGCTTACAGTTTCTCTCAGCCTTCTCTAGAGAAAGTTGAAAAACTGGAGCTGTGTTTTAAATACCTTCATTCCACAAAAGGCAGTCTCAGACATTTTCTCAAGCTGTTTGATCCACTTTTAATGGGAATTAGTGCCCTGTGAAAATGCCATCCAAGCATACGTTGGCAGTTTCAATAAATGTTACTTATCTATAAAACATGAGAAATGACCCTATGACCAGTGTCTGCTGTTAATAGGATTTCAAATCTTTTTTTAAATGAGGTCACATGCCCTTGTGTGCTGGAAGGCTCCCAGCTTTATTTCTCAACTTCCTCCTTGAGTGCTTGGCTTTTAATTGATGTGTAGCCAGTTCTTTAGACATAATGGACTCTGCCGATTTGGGCCAATTTTCAGATTATGAAAATGAAAAAACTGAAATAATTGACGGTGTGGCTTACATTAAAGTGTGGCTTAAAGTTTTGAATTTGTAATGCCCAGTACAAGGATGCCAGATCTCCTCCACCTTGTTATCATCATATGGCCTGAGCAAGGTATGTGATCTGACAATATCACATCAAACAGAGGTCCAATGTCACCCTCCTCAAGCAAAATTCAAACCATCTTCTGCTTATGTGGCAGATATATGTGGATAGAAAATGCATCTGAAGTTGCACTTGTGTTAAATGTGGCCAGTTTCATTTTCTGACCACCTCCGAATATGGCAGATTGCTTTTACACCTAGCTTTTAATGTGGTCAAAAACTTTCTGTCCAGAAGGAAAATAATTATTTATGCTGGGTGTAAAGTGGCTTCATTTAAAGGTGATAACTGGGCTGAGAACATCTTGTTGACATCAGTGGCCTGCACATCACAAATTTTTGACATTGTAGCACCTGTTGGGCATATGGATGTTGAATATATTGAGTGAAGGAAGAATGTTGTGCTTGTCTAGAAAGATATGGGAAATAACAGCACAGGTTGTGCAAAGTACAGCCTTCAGCGCTTTCCACTTCAGCTTGACGGCTGAAATCTGTGTCAATACATTTAAGATTAATGTCCACCTCAGCCCTACCCCTGCCAAAGTAGGCTGCTCTCGTATTGTGCAAGATAATCCAACATCTGACCCTACAAATCAAAAAAAGGCAGGATCATTCAAAATCAACTGATGCTTTTGCAAACTCACCTCGGACACTCAGACCCCTAGACTTGGCCTGGTCAGCAAGAAAGGAGACCCTAATTCACCACTGCAAGTCTTGATGGACTAACGAAGGAGCCAATTATTTAAAAAAAAAAAAAAAAAAAAAGGTTGAACCAATTTCCACCCAAGAATCCTTAAAGTGGGTGGCGCAGTGGGTAGCGCTGCTCCCTCGCAGTTGGGAGACCAGGAGACCTGGGTTCTCTTCCCGGGTCCTCCCTGCGTGGAGTTTGCATGTTCTCCCCGTGTCTGCGTGGGTTTCCTCCCACAGTCCTAAGACATGCAGGTTTGGTGGATTGGTGATTCTATATTGTCCCTAGTGTGTGCTTGGTGTGTGTGTGTGTGTGTCCTGCGGTGTGTTGGCACCCTGCCCGGGATTGGTTCCTGCCTTGTGCCCTGTGTTGGCTGGGATTGGCTCCAGCAGACCCCCGTGACCCTGTGTTCGGATTCAGCGGGCTGGAAAATGGATGGATGGAATCCTTAAAGTTGAGTGCAGGTCTGCAGTTGCTCTCAGTTTGGGCTCAGATGTTGCACCCTGTAATGGACTCTCTGTTACCTTGAGCAGCCCTCCAGTCCAAAGGGGATTTTGAAGCTGGAGTTCAGAATCTGAAATGAGGTTAGTGGTGTGGGCGCTAAAGCAAGATGTACAAGCAAAGGTGGCCTACTATACTATATGGAACAGCGATGTGTCATTTTGCAAATGTTACCTGATTGTTAGCCTAAGCAGACATATTTAATGTTAACAACAAATAATCACCACTTGAGACTTCAGGAGACAATAACTGCTATGATTCTGTGGATCATTTTGAACTAATGTGATATTTTTAATGAAACAATTCATCATTTTTTGTATTATTTTTATTGTTGTGTGTTACATTCCTATATTTTCACAAGTGCCCTTGATTCTATCGACATGAGTGCCACCACTTTATTGTTGGCTGCTATGGCAGTTGATGGTCATGTGATCTGCACTGTACAGACTTTTGCGTGAGTGTGCTGAACCTGAAATAATTACTTGTGTTTCTTTTGCTTTTTTCTTTCTTGTGTTGACTTTTTTTTTTCAACTTTTGGTTTTAGTATCACAGCATTTTTTGGCATTTTTGTTTATAAAAAAAACCAAAAAAACAAGCCTCAAGTTTTTGATTTTTCCCCACGGCTCCTCTCCAAGTTCTGCTCCTTACTCTGGGGCTAAACTGAAAGACCTGCCT
The DNA here is from genome assembly GCF_900747795.2 of Erpetoichthys calabaricus. Lineage (NCBI taxonomy): Eukaryota > Metazoa > Chordata > Cladistia > Polypteriformes > Polypteridae > Erpetoichthys > Erpetoichthys calabaricus. Next base: position 48,350,336 of record NC_041402.2, on the reverse strand, counting down.
GACAAAATGCAAAGTACACTCCTTCTACACGTTGTCCAAGTTGTGACCATTCCTTATGGCCTTTGAAGGTTTAAAGGTTACATCTAATTAAAGGTCACATGAGGAGAAGGTTTTAGCAGTACACAGGACGCTCCGTGTCTCTCTGTTAAAAGGAGCACTGGTCTGTGATTGGGCAAATCAAATTGCACACATTCAGTACCATTTAGATCCTTTGCGTCATTCATAAGTCATAAACCGCAACAAGGCCAATAATTTGAGTCTTTCTTACATGCACTCTTCAAGATGTACCTCGCGCACTGTAACTCATTAAACAGCCTTCCACTGTGACTAAGATTAAGGTTGTGGGTTACTCAGGAGTAATGAGGACTATCGATTAGGTGTGACTTGTGGTCGCAGTGTCATGTAGTGCTGACCTTTCTCAGAGTTTTCACTGTGTAAATCATGTGAATTAGACCTTCAGTCTGACTGGCCTTTCTGTAGAGCTTCTGAATTGCAGCACTCTGAAGGCCTGCAGTTAGACCCTTCACCATCCTGGTCCAAGAAGAGGACTGCTATTGCTGCACTGTCTCTGCCCTATACCATGTCCCCTTCTTTGTTAGATTTGCGTAACTTCACTTGCTACCCATACCAACCACCATAATGACATAAGTTCGTCCAATTGAGATTACTGTATGAGGCTGTACTGGTACACATTTGGACGCACCCCCTCTAGTCAAGAAAACCCAACATCTAAAAACAAATGGAGATTTTCCCCAAACCTCCTTCTCTTTTCTTGCGAGTGTGGGATTTTACTGAAATTTTCCTGTGGTCCTTGAATTCTTTAGGACAAAGTATCACCTCCAGCATCTGAGACAGCAAGTACCAGAAAAGGACAAAGTATCACTGCTGCTTTGTACTTACGGTACTGAGGCTCATACGGATTGTAACTTTGGAGCCGCAGTGAATATATCAGTGTATGTATTTCTAGTCATTGGCGTTCCTTGAACCAGAAACAGGAAAATGTTAGCTTTTATGAGTTTTTTTCCTCCAAACGTAAGATGAAAAGGATGTTTGTGTCATCCTTTAAACTAGCAGCACCATATTGACTTTAGACAGATTCTGACATTGCACACACACACACCAATTCAAGCAATTAAAAGCCAGAGCAAAGTAACATTTATTTAGGTAATTCTTTGGAGTAGAATTAAAGACTAGAAATATATTTCATATGATTGCAATCTTTAATGGAAAAAGAGAGAGTGAGGGATTTGGTCAGCCTAGTTTTTATATTTTGTTTTGCTTGCTTGTTATGTTTTTTGTGCCTGTATATGCACGCATATAGTGTCTTTTATATCCCTGTTATTATGAATAACTTATATTATTTATTTTTTTATGCCAGCAACTTTGCAGTATTCTGACAGCGTCAATCAACCAACCAGCCTGAACCCAGAGCCCGATAAAGTCAAACTGTTTTTTTTGTAATCCTTCATAAATCAAAACTGTTCTGTCTCCTACATAATTTGACATTTAACATCTTTATGGAAAGACACCATTAACCAGTAAGTGTGTTTTACTCAGAGTTGTAAACTAAATTCTTAGTCTTTGCTCATTTTTGGCATTCTTCCTGCATTTGTCTGACATTTACAATTTCCTGCTCTGCATGACACAACCACACTTACTGACCAAATGCCCTAACAGCATATCTGGATAAACCAAACTCCATGTTTAAACTCACACAGACATGGTGATCACAAACATAGTTGTGCTCCCTGAAACCTAACTAGCTCAGGCCCAGGAGCTGTAAAGCATTGCCACCATACTGCCTAATACTACTAAAATCAGTTTTTAGTTTTATAACAGAATAAAGCGCCTGTTGTAGAGATGTGTCATAACATCATAACTATTGCAGAGACAGAAACCACTTTTGACTCAAGAAATATTCTTTTATATCTGTTTTCCATTTTAAAACTAGAATTCACGTTTTTGTGCATTTATGTTTTATAAGATTACATTCATGGCCGGATCTATGATTAGGGTGTCTTGGATGCCCACACTGAGGCTGTGTTCAAAAAGAGACCCTATACGAGGAAAGAAAATCCCTAAGTAACATAAAAAGTCCAAATAACCTCTTGATAGACACTCACAGAAACTCACCGTACAGCAAATATCCCTACCCCACTTCAATCCTTGTGATTATAAACCTATCCAGTCAGACCTACTGTAAATAAAAAGCTTTTAAACCAAAAATACGATTAGGGAGGGCATGATCACAGCAGATGTCTAACAGGTCACTTTTAGGAGATCGTATATTTGAAGTGTTACCATGTTGCAAAAGAAAATACAAAATGGATGACCATTCAAAACAACGCCCACAAAAGGAGAATTTACACATGAGAGAGAGAACTAAAACACGCAATTTTGCCAAACATTATACATGGCATTTACAGCTTAAAAAAAACAAACTTAAATTCCAGTTTGAACAAGTCATACATACGCAGATGAGGTTAATGAGACTGACCTTACTGATAGTACAGATAGTCGACAATGGCTAATATCACTGCTTCTAGCTGGCTAGGAAAAGCAATCATCAGCAGTCTGCAGTCCGATTATGAGTCCCGTAACACCAACACAGGCATGAAAAACCATGTCCAGGCCAGAGAGCACATCAAACAGAACCCAACCAGAACAAATGATTCCATCCACATTCTTTTATTTTATTTGGTGTAAATATGAAAACCCAAATCACTCAGTTACGTATTACCTTGTTTCCACAGAATTGCACAGGCGTTTTGAAAATATTTAACATTTCTTAACTGTGCTGTCAGAAGAAATTTGAATTCCCATAGATGTGATGTCACACTCATCAATTCATTTTTTACATTTGTTGTATGTATTGTGCAACAAGAAAAGTAAGGTGAGATGACGTGATATAAAGTTTTTTTTTGTTTGCCCGTACCTGATTTATTGCTGCCATACGTGCGGTTTGTAATGTCTGAGTATACGTGTGTGTCTGCTACAGAAAGTGAGGGGAGTGACACCCTGGCACCTGTGGAGGGCTTAATCCGGCCTGGGGTGTCGTAGGTGTTGTCAAAAACTCTTACATTGGAGATGAATATTTCATGGCAAACCTTTTTCAAGTTTTATTTAATGATTTATAAAACTGCACTTTTTTCAATGATACCTTGAAAGCAGATATTTCTTTTTTTTTTGTTTTTTTTAAATTTTATTGATTTTATTGTAATCATTGAAAACAAACCAACCCCCACTCCTGAGAAAGAGAGCATGGCCAATGGACTAAAACTTAAAAATAGTAAAAATAAATAAATTGATGAGTTTAATAAGTGGATAAAGATAAATGGAGAAGAAAAAGAAATGGGAAGAGAATCTGCTTCCTCAGTTCTTTAAGAGTTTATTCTAAAATATTATTAATTAGATCCAGACAGGTTTTGAAAAAGTTCTGCACAGATCCTCTAATTGAGAATTTGATTTTCTCCAATTTCAAATAATATAAAACATCAGTTACCCACTGACTTCAAAGAGGAGAGTTAGGATTCTTCCAGTTGAACCAAATAAGTCTGTGTGCCAGTAGTGTAGTGAAGGCCATCACAGTTTGTTTGTCCTTCTCCACTTTAAGCCCCTCTGTGAGCCCACCAAACACAGCTGTTAGCAGATTAGGGGGGATTGGGACACCAGGGCTGTCTGAAAGGCACTTAAAAATGTTTGTCCAGAATGATGTTAACTAAAGCAGATATTTCTAGCTAAATAAGATAACCTGCCTTTGTGGCCGACTTCTTTTCCACTTGTTTTTATTGTTGGCAACGTGTTTTTATGAAATTTATCAATGTTTTTGTGTTGATGATATTTACACCTGACATTTTTAATTCTATTTCTTTAATGGGTGACTGTTCCACACATGTTTGCTTATTTTTTAATAGGTTAGCTTTATTTTACTGCTCTGAAAACATTCAATATCAAACTCGAGACTCTCTCTTACCTGACTCTCTTCTTTTTGAAGAAGTATTCATAAAAAGGAACGGTGGATAGATGGCTTGGCGTCACTGAAACAGATCAGACCGACACAGAAAATCTCTTAGAACAGCTGCCACTCATTGGGACACAGTCAGTTGGCCAGGAACAGTGGAGCTGCCACTTGCCAGAAGATGGCTAGTAGGACAAGAACAAACACAACACAGCAATGTAGTTGAAATGACAACAAAAGGTTAGTTTGTGCCAAAATGAAAGCCTTTATTTTCTTCCCCTTTTATTCCAGAAGACTTCTTCTGTTGCCAAATCAGAGAAAGTAGCAGAAAAGAAGGACTGCTTTTGCAGCGTGGATTATAAGAACCCGTTTTCATGTGTGCACGGTGTCCTGTCATCAAGCAGTTGAGGGTAAGCTTATAGTTTTTCTTGATTTCAGCTGTGGGCAAATTTCATTTTATTTGCAGTTCTTGGTCTTTGTTTTGGTCACCACTAATAGACTTTTCAGTACATTTATGTAGCTTTTTTATGCTAAAGGGTTTTTGCAGCATTGTAGTAATGTTTATTGTGTTAAGAAAGACTGAGCTAGAAAGGAAAAGAGAGAGCAAAGTGAATGCTAGATGTTAACAGACTCGGTCACAAAGTGAAGCAAACGAAAGAAGAAAATAAAAAGCAGAGGAGTGGGTTAAGGCCTAGAAACGTTTGAAAGTCACAAACGAGTCTGTACATGAGTCTGACCATAACGCGTGACACGTCACTAAGATATGTCCAACTTACTCCCGCTGTTAACACTGACCTGTAGATGTGCTGCATTTAGACTTTTACCAAGAGACTAAGAGTTTTGCCAAAACCACTTAAAGAGTCAAAAGTACTAACTGCTGCATGTTGCCTTTGTAAAAGTAATCACACCACACAAGCCAGACTGACTTTAAGGTACCAAGGCAAAGAATGGGGGGCTTTGCCTATTTGAGTGGAAATTTTAAAATGTGGCATATTTCATGCACAGTTCCATCTGAAATGGTCATTGCTTGGACAAGTGTGGATGTTTAACTCAGTGGACACTTAAAAAATGGAAGAGTTTCCCCTTTGAAGTAATCTGCAGTGCACTCCACACATTGGTAGGTACCAGCATGTCTCAGTGACGTTAAGGATGGGAGCTATCGCTGCATGACATTCTCAAATATTTTCTTCATGAAAGACGAGTAGTAGTCTCTCATGTCTGGCTTTTTTTGAAACTCACATCTGAGGGGCAGAACATCATTCAGTCCTTGCTCTTTAAGGCTGTGGCTCTGAAGGAAAGAGGGCAACCCTGGTGCTCGAATTATCTTTGACTAGGCCCTGCTAATCTATAGACACTCTGGTTGTCATCGTTTGTTCTTTGAAATACAGTGCGCCTTAGTTAGCCCTGGTCACGGTCAGGGATACGGCTCAAGGTTCTATGAAGGGATAGCATAGATGGCTGCTGTGTGGCAGGTCTTTTTTTTTTTAAAGATTATTGTGATGTGGCTGAAAAAGGGAGTGATGTCTTGTCACTGTGTGTTTGTAAATATGCTCTTAAGTCTAGAAGCTCCATGGCTGATAACAAATGGTCCTTTTGTTTTTAAATATTGGGGTTTTTTTCTTAGTGTGTGTGTCTTGCTCTTGACAGTCCTTGACTTTTCCTATATTTGCTGCACTGTAAGTGCTCACATTGTTGTAACTCAGCACTTCTATAATGTGTTAAATGATACTTTTGTTTTATAACATGAAAGATCCCCAACTACCACCACAATCAATGTCATGGAACTGGGATCCAGGAGTGAATCGCTATCTCTCTTCTCTGATTATGTTCATGGGTTTTTTTCACTTTAAAAATACAAGCTAGCCACCTTAATCAAAGTTATTGTGTATTTATACCAAAATGTGAATTGCTGTTTCCCTCTCCTCCAGACAGTATGCAATATAATCACAGAATAAAATCACTTATAATTACTCTTATTATTTAGTACATGTATTAAAAAAGATACCAGGCTAAACGGAAAACTTACAGGTGCAGTGGCGCCACTCGGGGCGGGGCGGGGCTTCAATTTACCGCCCTCCAACGTGTCTGAATATGTTAACTTATTTAAATAGAAAATTAAAATGACGTATAGAGAAAAATTAAGATACATTTTGCATAGATTTATTTATATATAGAAAAACAGCAATTTTTTTCACATATAATTATTTATAAGCATCAACTAGACAAGAATATAGTACAGACGCACTGATAAGCCGTGTTCTGATTATTAGTTTAATATAATTACGCTGCGAAAACCAAAACCAGCGTGGTGTACAAGTGATAGGTGGGGATGAGCAAGAACGCATTCGGATTGATAACGAAACGAAATTATACATTGTGAATTAGTTGTTTATCTTCCTAGAAATTATTATCGGTGTAATGAATTTGTGAATTTCCCCTTGGGACTAATAAAGTATCTATCTATCTATCTATCTATGTTTATTTTTGTTATTGCCTCATAAATTTCAACTGCCGTGTCTGGTGCCATCACAGAAGGACCGTCTGAAAATGATTTTTGAAGCATTTGTGGATGAAAATCAGAGAATTCATTCAGGAGTGATATTTTTCCGAACCCTGCTGATTACACTTGAAGTGTTCTGAGCCTTTTGGCCAATAATGCCGCCCCAAAAATGTGCCGACCGGGGCGGACCGCCCCCTCCTCCCGCCCCTAGCTACGCCACTGTATAGGTGATCCAGTTATTTCAGTTTACTAAAATAAAAAAATAAGAATATGATCCAGTGTTGGATAGGTACTACAATTTTGACATTGATACCAGTATCAGGTTTCGGATGGCAGTACTGGTACTGAAGCAATAACAGATAAATCCTCTTCACCGTATAAATGCGTGTCTCCCTACTTTGTTACATATTGCGGCCTCCCTTTGAATTCTTCAGTGTATCGAAATTCGCTGTCCAAGGCGTCCATTAACGGTATGCATCTAAATTGCATTTTGTAAAGTTTGACTGCTACATACGTGTGTAAAAACAAATTACATACCAGTCGCTTCAGTTTTACGATAAATCCCGTGGCCGGTGCACTGTGGTAGTGGAAAATTCAGAGCCCCTTGAAAATCAGATTGTAAATAATTGCTTGCAGCCTCTAACGCACATTTATTATTTAAAATTAATCAATTCTATTAGTGGATGGGTGTAGAATGTGTAAGATGAATAAATATATATGGATGGTCCAAATAGTGACACCCGGTTTGTGAATGGGTGTTGTTTCTTTAAGAGACTAATTCACCCACCGGTATAAATTGGCCTAAAGGTCGGAATCCAGGAGTGTGAAGGAATCAGCGGCTAACTGGGTTTTGCAGTGAGGAAGTAAAATCCGTGTGCCTTAAATGTTCACTTGTATATGGCGAGTTTTCATTATTTAAAGGGTTTTATTTTTTATGGGGATTTTAAGTATTTTGTATATATGTATGTATTTTTAAGGATCAAGGTATTTTATCTAATTGTAAGTTTTGTTTTGTAGAGACAATGGGGCTTGTCACGTTTTTCTTTACTCCTTTCACAATATTGCTGTATTGATTTGCCATGGGGCGGCACGGTGGCGCAGTGGGAGACCTGGGTACCTGGGTTGGCTTCCCGGGTCCTCCCTGTGTGGAGTTTGCATGTTCTCCCCGTGTCTGCGTCGGTTTCCTCCCACAGTCCAAAGACATGCAGGTTAGGTGGATTGGCGATTCTAAATTGGCCCTGGTGTGTGCTTGGTGTGTTTGTGTGTGTCCTGCGGTGGGCTGGCACCCTGCCCGGGATTGGTTCCTGCCTTGTGCCCTGTGTTGGCAGGGATTGGCTCCAGCAGACCCCTGTGTTCAGATTCAGCGGGTTGGAAAATGGATGGACGGATGGTTTGCCATGTGTTATTGTTACACAGTTTGTTTATAGATTTTGCTTTTCCTTGTTTTATTATCATTTCACTAGTTCCTGGGAGGTTTGTGGGATTTTATTGTACATTACGAAGTTCATTTGTATTCACGTTTTAATGGAAGCTTTGATGAGTCATATTGTATTTTTTTATCTATTGTTTGTATTCATTTTTATTTGTATGACTCCATAAAGGCATGAGCATTTATATTTATATTAAATGCTGCACTTGTGCTACCATTGCAGCTGATCTCATAATATTACTGGTCAGACAGGGAGAGACATGAAAGCCCAAACGTAGTAAAGTGACGCTATTAATGCAGTTTATTTATGTATTGAGTATGTTTTACAAATGTTCTTTGGTACAAGATGTGCTCCAATTGCTGTGGACTGCTTGTACTCAATCATCTCGTGAATGAACACAGAGCTAAACACTTTTTTTGTGTTGCTTTAATATTTGCTTTGTTTTTATTTAATGATAAGACAACCATTGCCAGTTCTGAAAACTGTAACTTTCAGATGTAATCCGCATGTCAACGTGACGTGAGGATAATTCACTTGTTCCACTCCTGCCTTGATTTTTTCAATGAAAACATTGTAATGTGGATGGAGCCTGAGGGGAGGGAGTGTTTTAGGGTGAGCGGCCCACACGGCATCTTTAGTGCCCCTCACTGCCTTGGCACAAGCATTAATTCCCCTTTGAATTCTCTAATGCAGAGGTTCTTAAACTTTTTAATCTGAGGGACCAAATAAGAAAATGATTACTGTACGGAGATCCAAGAAGAGGATTATTATCTTAATGACAACAAAGTTATAAAGAGATAAATACCAATGGCCATATAATAAAAGGGTAAATGTTTTTGTTTTCATTCAAGCATATTTGTCACTTGAATATTACTAAAAGAGAAAAGTGGAAAATTAAAACAATACTCCATCCATCCAAACCTACTTATGCTGAGCAGGGTCACGGGGCAGCTGGTGCCTATTCCAGCAAGCACAGGACACAAAGCAGGGTACAACCCTTGTCCGTCCAGGGTGAACACTCTCTCTCTCACACACACACACTCTCTCTCACACACACACACACACTCTCGCACACACACACTCACACACCAGAGGCCAATTTAGCATTCACTCATATTTCAAGCACATAAGTCAGACTGAGCAATATGGCCAAGGCTGGCGACCTTAGCTTCAAAGCAGAGCAAACATGAATTGCTTTTCAGGTGCCAAGAGCCGATTGCTGCCCCGGGGCACTTGATATTCTTCAGAATACCTTAGCAAATGAATGTAGCAACTTCAAGACGTATGCTCCTGGTGGCACTTTCCGGATAACACTTAAACAGGCTGCACAAGAAAATCACACAGAGTCTGGCAACCACAGTTTCAAAATACCCTGGCAGGATCCAAAGAGGTGCCAATATCCTTCAGGTTTTTTATTGTTACCCCTGCAAGGGCTGCGCCATTCTAGCAAAACAAGCACGCCTCAAACCTGCAGCAACATAACATTCATACTCCAACAAGGTCAGAGCGTTACTTTTGACAGAGCTAAGCAAAGTACAGATTACTCAAACAGGTACACTATGGGCAGATGATATCAATAAACAAGGCAAGTATCAGTTTGGAAATATTCATGCCTTAATTTAGTCATTACTTATGCTTATTTGTTGGGAAACATCTACATCTCCACAGCCGAGTAAAGGAGCTTCATAAAAATAAGGTCCAAGGTTAGATAGGATGGAATAGCAAAAAATAAATAAATAAATAAATAAATAATAACAGTAAGATAAAACCTGCACATCATACTAAATATTTTTTAAAAGACAACTTTTAGAATCCATCCATCCATCCATCGTCTCCCGCTTATCCGAGGTCGGGTCGCGGGGGCAGCAGCTTGAGCAGAGATGCCCAGACTTCCCTCTCCCCGGCCACTTCTTCTAGCTCTTCCGGGAGAATCCCGAGGCGTTCCCAGGCCAGCCGGGAGACATAGTCCCTCCAGCGTGTCCTGGGTCTTCCCCGGGGCCTCCTCCCGGTTTGACGTGCCCGGAACACCTCCCCAGGGAGGCGTCCAGGAGGCATCCTGATCAGATGCCCGAGCCACCTCATCTGACTCCTCTCGATGTGGAGGAGCAGCGGCTCTACTCTGAGCCCCTCCCGGATGACTGAGCTTCTCAGCCTATCTTTAAGGGAGAGCCCAGACACCCTGCGGAGGAAACTCATTTCAGCCGCATGTATTCGCGATCTCATTCTTTCGGTCATTATCAATAAAGTAACCACATCTAATGTAAAACAGGCTGTACGGGTTCACAGTTAGTAGAAGTCCCCACTTCATATTTTGCTCATAAACATTACAATGTAATTTTATCAGTCCTAACCTTAAAACAAAACTTTCTATAATTGCTTTGTTTCATGAAAGTGCCTGGAAACTATGGTCCCCACTTTGCATGTGTAGAATGACAGTCCCTACTTAGTACGGTAAACGTTTGTGTGTGTGTTTGTTTGCGCGCGCACGCGTGTGTGTATGTCTGTGTGTGTTTGTATGTGCACGCGCGCACCGTACAATGGACTGGCGCACGATCCAGGTTTTGTTCCCGCCTGGCACCTGATGCATGCTGGGATAGCCTCAAGCGGCTTCACTACCGTGCTCTGGATGAACGTGTTTAAAATGGATGGATGAATTTGGCGTTTGTTAGTTATGTGGAATGAATGTCTTGTTGAAGAAATGTGAACGAGACAAGGTTAACGTGGACGATAAACTCGACAAACAACCTTTTAGGTTGTGCTAGCAAAAGGAAACCAGCAGAACTGCAAAGCGTTTCTGAGTCTGGAAATTTCGGTGATGCCCAAATGAGGAGTGAAAACCCCGCTGTCTTAAGTACCGCAGAACAGATAGTAGTAGGTGGCTGGAATACAGGAGGTCGAAAGACAGTATTCCCTTTCTTTCTTTTTCTCCAAAAATGTCAGGCATTTTGGTGATAACCTGACTGAGGGCAGATTCACTCCAGGATTCATGACTGGAAAGGCACGATTAGGCATGGAAGTCACGTAAAGCTAATGGAGAGGTGCTTTGTAAATGCACGCCTCACAAGGAATGTCATTGCCTTTACTGGCCTCAGTGATAACGGTTATTATCTGAGATGTGCTCGTGTCTTGAACGTATCCTCAGAAAGGTAGGCAGTCAGTTATTTTCACCTTTTGTAAATGGATTAGTGTTAACAAAAATCCATTCAAATTAAACGAAGAAAAAAACCGATGAAGCCGTTTACATTGGTATTACTGGACTTTAAAAATTATGTTTTTAAAATAAATATATGTATGTATTTATGTAAATAAATAAATGCTCAACTTCCCTTGAGCCTTTAACAGTAATGAAAAAAACTTTTGAATCACTAATGAGAAATCTAGACCCACACATTTATGAAGTTCTGGAACTACCATGAACAAATATGTCAAAATAACTAACATAAAGTTGAATGTAGAATTATAGCAAGAAAAGGTCAAAAATCACAGGTGGAACAAAATACAGAAGAACATGGGACAAATGCAACAGGATGAGAGCATGAATGAGAAAATAAGAAAGGTGCTGGGCAATTTACATCGCATTTTTAACAAGAAAGACAATTGGAAAATATTGGCACTGATTATGTGATTTGCAAAATCATTAAATTGAAGAAAACTTGATTCCCTCAAATGCTTAATCCTAATTATCTAACCATAGCTTCAGTGGGAGTTTGCATGACCAGCAATTAAACTGAGTGGGCAGTTGAATGATGAGAAATTGCAGATACAGAAAACTCATGCATTTATTTCAAAAGGATGAAAAAGTTTAAACTGCTCTTTCCTTCGATTACTTAAAATATGCCATGAGGTTTATTTCTAGGATTAGGAAGTGTAACCATGTAAGTCCTCTTATATAACTCCTCTTCTTATGTCTCTACAGTGGCTTCCAGGAAAGTTTCAGACTGATTGTCAAAATATACCTTGTGACATGTAGATCTTTAAGTATCTTGATCCGTTTTTATCCAACAGAACGTCACCCTTGATCAGTTTGATAACAAGGGCAAGAATAGGAAATTAGTCACAGTATGAAAAAATATTTATCGAATTAACAGACTATGACATTAGGAGACTTTGTTAATACGATTGAGGGTTATGCCAGGCTTTAATGCTATGGGCACGTGGCGGAAAACAGTGCCGGGGCATCACAAGGTCCACTTACACACAACAGGGGGCAATTCAGAATGAGCAATCAACCTTATTTCCACGTTATAAAATGATGCACCTTACAGTTAAAAAAGGTTTTCTAAACTTCAAAAAGTTGTGATTATTGGACCAGAACAATTGTGCATCACTTTCCTAGAAACACATGCTAAAAAAATGGCATTCTGAAGAATGCAAAGATGTTGCCAGATTCAGACAGCTTTTGATTAAGGAACAATAATTGAACAAAGTGTATAAGATTACAAAAATTATTGGCGGCAGCACAGAGGTTACAGATACATCCTCGCTGGTGCAAAGCCCTGGGTTCAAATGCTGGCTCCGGTGTGGAGTTGGCAGGTTCTCCCGAGTTTGTGCCGCAGTTTTCTACCTTGTTAAATGGCGACTCGAAATTGATCCGTTATGATTATGGATGTCAGAGCTTGTGTTGGATTGCCATCCCGTCCAGGAACTGGCCCGAGCAGTGCCACCGGGCGAAACGAACTTGATCACGTCAATTCGGTTACGGCGAAATGCATTTAACTAAAGTACGTCAAGCCTGCACCTGAGCTTCTTGGCCGTTTTAATGAAATCCGTCACGAAATTACACAAATGGCGCAAAAGAACGTTGGACTTTTCATGGCTCAAAGCTGACTGATTAGCGCTGGTCTGCTTGACTCTAATTCTGTGTGCGCGGTCTTTTTTGACTCTATAATTAAACAATCGAAGTGACATCGCACCTCCTTGATTACGGAGTCCCTTTTGAGATCTGCAAAAAAAACAAAACCGTGCAACCCCCTCCCCCCCGGGCCCGGAGTGCAGAGGTGGGCTGACAAGTTGAGCTACAAAGTTTCGACAGACCCTGCAGCCTGATAGATTTGTAAGCTGGGAGCCAAAAGAAGTGAGCAATGGAGGAGCTGGCGAGAGAAAGCATCAGCCTACTAGCCAAGCCGGCACTGGACTGGGACGGACCAGGTCTGTCCTCCTCCGGAGCAGTCTTCATTATGCTCAAGTCGGCCTTGGGGGCCGGATTGCTGAACTTCCCTTGGGCCTTCAACCGAGCCGGCGGAGTTCATACCGCCCTTGGTGTCGAGCTGGTAAGTACCCAATTTGTGTAATTGACGCATAACCGGCCGTCTATCAAGCAGGATTGGTTCACGCTTGAATTTGGATCAGCAAAATGTAACTGCAGCTTTTTTTGTATTTTTAAATGCACTATTCTTCAAAGCATATGATAATCAAAATTGTATGTGTAACCTTAAGATTTAATAGCGTTATATTAAAAAGCTGTGTATGCGCATGCGTGCAATATTACCTCTAATCCCGGCTGGTAAAAACACGCTGAATGTTTGGTGGGAATATTTGAAAATTCAGCTAAAGCGACACCTGCTTGACACATTTTCAACCACAATAAACCGAGATAAGCGAGTGAAAAGACAAGGATGGACATATTAGTTCCATTGACCTTTTCTGAATATACGTGGCACTGCATTGGATGAGCTTATGTAAAACTAATTAAATTTAAGGAGATTTTGGCGATCTTTTGGAAATTAGGTACATTGATTAAACGTGCGTTAAAATGTGCGTCTTCCCACGAGCAGGCAGTTGATAGTGTTGGGTGCTGCTGGGTGTATAATGGGGATGTGTGGCATTCTGGAAGAGGAGATCTGATGGGGATTACAGTGAGCATGTCACCCATTTTAACAGATCTCACATCCTAACGTTTTCCTTTTCACCAGTGATCTCGTGGACAAAGTGGAGGCAGCAGACTGGACGCTTGTCTCGCAGATCACTTTCGTGAATGCACGTGTAGATAGCGCCAGGGTGATGTCAACAAGCCAACTTCACATTCGCGATTCGGATCGAGGACTAGGACAGGAGCTAAATGGTAGCTGCGGTGTTGATGAGGTGCCTAGAAGTCTTCACCTGACATATCGTTTGTGCAGTTTACACCTACAGTATACCAGTACACCTTTTGGGTATTCTGGGGTCAGAGAGGCGTCCGTTTACGGTATATGTTGCAGTCGCAAAGTGTTGCGTGATTTACAACATGTATCCAGCAGAAGAATGTTTGACGGGATTTCTCCAATTTAGGTTCGCCGTCAGCCTTAGCCCGCAAAACACTTAACGAGACAGCAGTGAACTAGGCGCCAGTTCTTCACGAAACTCGTCGGCGTGGAGGCAACTTACTTCCATTGTGGATGTACGTCAAGTCTTATTTGCAGAATGTACAGACTCCACAGAGAATACAGTACATGGGTGAAACAGCTTTGGCAGAGACCTAAAGGAATTTATACGGAGAACAATCTCGAATCAAAATGTTTGGAAATCTAAATCCAGCTAAGCTTTATTTTTTAACCGTGGAAATGTTCTTAGCCCAGTCATCTCTCTTACCCTCGAATATTCGAAGGCCAGAACCCGCAAAAACGAGATAATTCACCTGTGTTGGCATCGTCAGCCTGGCACACCCAAAAATGACATCGTTTTTAGAAAAGGTGCGGCAATAAAAAAATAAGTGCGGCGGTCATAGGAGAAATCATGCAGAAAACAGAGATGTTTGAGAGTCGTGAGTTCCATCCATTCATTTTCCAATCCCGCTGAATCCGAACACAGGGTCACGGGGGTCTGCTGGAGCCAATCCCAGCCAACACAGGGCACAAGGCAGGAACCAATCCCGGGCAGGGTGCCAACCCACCGCAGGTCATGAGTTTTACACCACTATTACAAAACGGTACATTTCATCGATTGACATGGACAGACGTTCATGCAACAGCTACCAGCAAAATTTAGAGAAATGCATTTTTAATATCTGTGATATGTGATAGCGCCCGTTCAGGTTGGGTTTTTGTACACCACGAAGCCGGGAGAGGCGCAGGTCCACCACCACCACCACACCAGTAGGCGTGTTTGAAAACGCGTTGTGTTAAAATGAATATTTGTGCATATCAGCTCAGTGATGCTTATGCTTAATCGGACATTTAAGTGCTAAAGGTGTATGTACGTTTTGTGGATTGTGCGATCCTATTCATCAATACTCTATTAACGTTTAACTCGTTTTTTTAAATCCATTTTACCAGTTTATCCAGCTCGAGGTCGCCGTCGTCATCAGGGCATTATAGAGCAGGGGTAGGCAACGTCGGTCCTGGAGTGCCACAGTATGTGCAGGTTTTTGTTCCAACCCAGTTCCTTAACGAGAACTCAATTATTGCTGATGAAGCACATATTGCTTAAGTGACATTTTAATGCTTCATTTTAGTGGTCTCGCTTGTTAAGGTTCTCCAACCTTAATTGCTTATTTCAATCTTAAACTGCTGCATTCAGTGTTTTAATTGCTCCTTATTAGCAATAAGATGTAAAACAGGGGTAGGCAATGTCGGTCCTGGTGAGCCGCAGTGGCTACAGGTTTTCATTCAACCCAATTGCTTAATTAGAAACCAATCATTGCCAATCTCAGACCTTATTTAATTTTATGGCTTGTTAGTCTGTGCAATGTAAGGCTTTTATATCGTAGATTTTTTTTCCTTTCCAAGGATATCATCCAAATGATTTGAAGCCTAAAACAGATCATTTTCAGTCTGTCACATTTTTCTATTAAGTGTTTTATTAAATCAAACAGTGCATGATGAACACACACAGATGTAATTGGAAAAAAGCTAGCTGGAGAACTGCTGGCTGCTTTGTCTTTTACATCTTATTGCTAATAAGGAGCAATTAAAACACTGAATGCAGCAGTTTAAGATTGAAATAAGCAATTAAGGTTGGAGAACCTTAACAAGCGAGACCACTAAAATGAAGCATTAAAATGTCACTTAAGCAATATGTGCTTCATCAGCAATAATTGAGTTCTCGTTAAGGAACTGGGTTGGAACAAAAACCTGCACATACTGTGGCACTCCAGGACCGACGTTGCCTACCCCTGCTATAGACAACAGACGGAAACAAACCCACACGCGCGTTTAGTTCTACTGGGAAAATTCCCCTCTTCCTGAAGGCTGGCAGGCAAATCTACAACCCGAGCTGTGTGTGCGTGGAAAGGCCTTGCGGTTTACTGGCCGAACATGCAGGCTCGCATCTTGCCTTGCACTCAGTCTTTCCAGGTCGGGTTCCTGCCTCCAACAACAAGCTCAACACAATAAAGTTCACCGGGATGTATGAATGAACAACTGGTAACGCACTGCAAGAATGTATCCTTTCATTTGCGCCGTATGGTGGTGCAGTGGTTGTGCTGATTCCTTGTAACATGAAGAGCCAAGGTCGTGTCTCGGGTGCGCCCTGCGTCGGGTTTGTCCTGTGGTTTCCTGGCACTGTCTTTTATTATCAGTTTATTTATACTGATGATGCCCAGTTGTCCCTCATATGTGTTTGCCCCTGCTTTAAACCCAGTACTTGCTTGGATAGGCTCCAGCTTCTCTGCAACCCTGTTCTGAATAAATGGGTTTAGAAAAGTGATGTATGGATGGACGTAATTCAGCATAAAGCAAGAATGGCCATTCATTAATTGCATCAAGTATGCTCAAACAAGTGCATTTTTTAACCTTTTAAAACTTAACAATTTATGTTTTGTGTACATCAGCATTAATAAAGATCTTAATTTTTTGTTATCAATGACCACTCATTAAATTTGAAGTTTATTTAAATATGTGCATTGTCCTTGAGCTGGGCCCCGAGGTGTGCTGGCCCTTCACAAACCAGAGTTGGATTAAGCAGGTCTGGAAATGTTATGTGATCAGTTCAAATTATTGGAGATCGGATAAACCAGAGAAAGCAGAGGGCTTGATACACCAAACTGCATGTCATAACAAATCTGCTCGTTTTAAACGTCTTGCTTAATTTTAAAAAGGTAATTTTCTTAAGTAAACATCCCCAAAGACTTCCATGTTCGGTTGAATTCTAAATTGTTATGGCCCGTTGCTCTGTCCATAGTTGGTTGCTGCTTTGTCCTGGAGACCACAAATTGAATCAAACAAACCACATATTAGGGCCATTAGAGAAGGAAAACCTGTGCAGACTTTACACACACTATCGAAAAAATTACAGTTCTGGGTTGTGTGGTTCCTCATAGAGCCATTTCTTGATGAAGAACCATTTTATTCAGGGTAGGATTGTTTGCATGTGACAATGATGGTTCTTTGTGCCTTGAAAAGGTTTCTAATACGTGGGCAAAACTGAGATCTTTAATGTATAGTAGGTGGCCTAGCAGGATACGCCAAAAAAAAAGAAAAATGTGAAACTGTAAACAGCAATAGTCCTTTTAAACTCATGAAGCCATTTGTATTCTACAAAGCTGTGATCTATTTATGGTTATTTGTGGCGCCTGTTTAGAGTTCTTTCTAGACCCTTCACAATGGTTCTTGTGGAAATCAAAAAATGGTTCCCCAATGGCATTGTTCTGAACCACTTGGCACCTTTTATTTTTAAGATGATAAGTCTAAAGCTTTAAACACGAGGCAAGTGAAAATCTAAGTTTGTGAAGTGTTTATTTTGTGCTATTTCGAAGGTTGCTGATCACAAATATGATTGAATATTTTTGATATTTGATTCTTTAACCAGTGGTCCTAGCCTTCTCAGAATGTTACAAATGATAAACTTTAAGCATAGGCACATGGAGCATTGCTTTAGACTATTTAAAGGTCAGTGATTATGAATATGATGTTATTTTTATGCATAACTAGTGGTCTAGGTCTCTATGGATCTCTACCAGAGGGTCAAAAATGACACCTTTCTATTACAATTGAGGACATTTAGACTTTTAAACTGAAGCACATTTCTAAATTTTTCAAATATCTGGCACAGCTGTTCTTGTTTGTTGTGTACGTCAACCTCATGAAGTACATCATTGCGTTTCTTTTGAGCTGCTCAGATTAGGGTGGTTTACGCCAAATCAGACTTTCATGTTCCAATTTGAGGAGTCCCGTTTGACTTGGAGGTTTCAGACTTTTTCCAGACAGTGCGCTCGCCGTCACACACATTTTAGTTTCTGCGCCTCCGCACTTCTTCCATTTTCTGTTAGGTTTTGCTCCGCGTTCAACGACTTCATTGAAATTGTGAAACTCGTACTGGACCGTTTGTAAATCCCACGTGTACCTAACTAATTTGGTTCTCAATCTTTTTTCGAATAAGTGCATTCCATTTGTCATTGATTCGACGCGGTGTATTTTTTTGCTGCTTTCTTTTAGCCACGGGATTTTCGGATGAATGGAGTTACATTGTGCCATTTTGAGACCTGCGCTAACTGCCCCTCGTGCATTCGAGTGTGTTATTCATGAGGATAATCGGTCTCCGGGCCAGTCTTGTGGTATTTTTAGTTCCAATTGTCTAATAATAATAATAATTCATTAATGACTCAGCCCTCCTTCCAGCATATTGCTAATTAACACCTTATTAGCAGCCTTAGTAATAAATTCAGGATCAAGAAATAATGCTGCTAATCCCGCAGGATCTTTATGTGCTTTTCTTTTCAAATTTATTGCAGACAAAAAAAGAAAAAAAAAATCCCCCTTAAACTGCGATTTAATCTCCTCTCGACTGCTGAAGTCCTGTTCGTGCGGATTTGACGTCTGTTCTCTTTGGGCCCTTGTTGAGTTGAGGGGTCCAAAACGATGCGCTTGAAGTGATGCCACTCTAAAGGGATCTTTACATATAAAATTGGTTCTTTTGGCACTGACAAGCCCCCCCGCCCCCCACCCCTCCCGAATTATAACTGGCACTGCAATAGACCCATCGTTACATGAATATTAGTGACCGGCATCATTAAGCTCGTCCCCGCACTTTTAAAGTTAAAGATGCCAGAGCGGCCCTTTCGCTATAAGGAAACATTTTTAGTTCCCAAAAGAACTACCCACATGAAGGTTTCAGAAAGAAACCTTTTATATGACTCTGTAACATTCCATTAACAAACGAAGAACTGATACTGGATTTCTGAAATGCCAGTTTATTCCTGCTTTTTAAACGGACTCTTGTTGCACATTATAACACAGGCCACGTCCAGGTCTTCTTGATCTGCTCAGTTAAACTAATATAACTGTAATCCTTCTGGACCGCCAATCATAGTTGCACAACTTCTAAGCCTTTTATGGAATTTACAAAACCAAATTAAATACCCGATCTTATCAAAAAACATAAAACAATAAGATTAAATTATTTAAACCGACACCCTGAAGTTACGGGGGGGGGGGGGGGGGGGTAGAACTAAGGAAGAAAATTTGCTGCATAGCACAACTAATTGAATTAAAAATGAAAGCGTAAAGGAGTGATGGAAAGCTCGCTTGAGTGCATGCGGTGACATTTAGGGCGACCCCGCTAATTACGTGTGCGGTGCCCACGGCTCCATACGACTCTGTGTAGGCGAACATCTGAAGGGTTTGCGGGGCTCTGATTTTCGGACGGGACGGGGGTGGGGTGGGGGGGGATGGGGTCACACACGGGTCAAACTGCCCTCGACTTGCCCTCACCGGCTAACTGAAAGTAGCGTGTACCAGATAAGGAGTATTTGCCGACCTCACCGAGGTGCGAATGCGGCTTCTCTTCTCACACTGACCTGATAATTAATGGTGGAGGATGGCAGCGGCCATGCAGTGGCGATTTGCTGATCTTTGCAATCTGACGTTGAGGCCAGAGGCGGTTACTGATGGATGCCTCATACTGTGGATTGGGTAGCATTTTGGAGAACTAATGAAAATCACACAAACCCTCTTTAGGGTCTCCTACACACTGCACAGTAAAATGTTCCATTGCCGTTAAAGATTAAATGAAATGTTAGAATATGATATGAGAAGAGTATAAAGAGTTTTCTCAGGGCTTAAGGACCCTAAACCACCTTCACCAGACTGCCCTGCTCTGATCTGCATTAAAGAATCCGACGTGTGTGAAATTGAATCTGCCGTCTTTAGTGAGTGAGTCTTTTAAAATGGCTGATGGCTTCCAGCTTATCATCAATTGGTTTACATTTTTTGACCCAGCCTGCACCCTTAAAATCATAAAAGGAGCATGAAGGCTCTGTCCTTGGGGGTTCTGGAACATTCTGATCCTGACATTCTCAAATCTGCTTAACCCTGCAAGGCCCACTGTTGTAAAATTACTACATTACCTTTAGCTCTCCTGAAAATATACCTGTAAATGTTTTTTTTTTTAAATGACCACATTTACTTTGTCATTGAGTCCTATTGTTTAGCCTTGCAATGCTATTGGATAGTAAATATGTATATGTGCCTGGCCATTTGGTCATAAACTCATTCAACCTGCAACCGCTCCTTGAAGCTCATCCCCTTGTTTTACTGGACTGGATATAACAAGATTCAAGTAAGTAAAACGCCTGAAATATATTTTTATGTGTTTATTACAATGTCTAGGAGCATGTAGATACTAAGTTACTGTGGAATATTTTCATCAAATTAGATTTTGAGCATATTATGTCCATGTTGTATTTCTACAACATTGGGTGAGGTTGGTAGTCAAAGTAGCATATGCACCTTACATATTGCATGGGGACTTTACACTTCATATTCACATATGGAAATAAAAAAAAAAACTAGAATAGAATAATAGATATGCAATGTCTATGGTGATTCCAAAGTTCTGCATGTAATTTCTTTGTTATAATTTGGAGTTTTGACCTGCCTGGCTGGAGTTTTGGACTTTGAATTACATAAGGAATGCGTTACTTCTAGTTGCTTGAAGCTCTTTCTGTAGGTGTATGTGTACATCATTACATTTCACAAACAACTTGACAGTGTTGGAGACAAGAAAGAAAGATAAACTCTGGAAACTCAGACCATGGCTTGACTCATTCAGAGAGAAATGCCTGCAGGTGGTACCAGAATAGCAACTCTGTGGATGAGATGATGATTCCTTTCAAGGGTAAATTCAGCTACATCAAGCAATATATGCGAGGCAAGCCCCACCCACGTGGGTTCAAACTATGGGTAAGAACTGGCATCTCTGGCATGCTTTGTGACTTTGATGTGTACCAAGGCGGTATTGATGGGATACGAGCCAAATCTGAACTTGGATTGTCAGGTGATGTTGTGGTGAAGCTTGCCTCCACACTCCCAAAGGGTCAGAACTACAAGATCTACGCAGACAACTACTTCACCTTTGTCCCATTGGTAGCTAAGCTCCTTGGTTGTGGAAATCATTATGTGGGAACAGCCTACCCAACTGTAACCTTGAAGATGAGAAGAGCTTGAAGAAAAAGGGGAGAGGAAGCTTTGATGCCAGAGTGGAGGGGAACCACAACATCTGTGCTGTCAAATGGTATGACAACAGGGCGGTTACACTTGGGTCAACCTATGCTGGCCCAGAGCCTGTGCAAAAAATTCAACGCTGGGACAAAGCCACCAGAACCTACATTGAAGTTGAAAGACCTTACATTGTGGGTATCTACAATAAATACATGGGAGGTGTGGATTTGTTGGACTCATTTGCAGCCAAATATAAGTTCCCTATAAAATCACGCCGCTGGTATATATACAGTACATCTTCTGGCATACCATTATCCTTGCTGTGATCAACGCCTGGCTCCTCTACAAGCGGGACTGCAAAGCTCTCAGCATTCCTAAGAAGGAGATTTTGAACAGGAGACAGTTTCAGGCGCAACTCGCATCTTCTCTTATATTGATGAATGCTGCTGCCAACAGACTAAAGAGAGGGCGACCATCGTCAGGCAATAAGCGCCCAGAAACATCAAGGAGCCCTTTGAATGTGCAGAAAAGGCCATTTTCAGGTGATGGGAGTCCAGCAAATAGGATCTCAGCCAAGAGGCCATCTGTGCATCCTCCACCGGATGTGCGCAAGGACATTATTGCACATTTCCCCGTGAAAATAAAGAGAGGACGCTGCAGACACTGTGGTAAAGGATATACCAACACGCTGTGCAGCAAGTGCAATGTCCGTCTCTGTTTTTCAGATGACAAGAACTGTTTTTGGGACTATCGCTGCAAATGAATAGTCATTGGTTATAGACAGTTTTCATTAAGTTGTCTAAATACAATTTTATCCTGTTTTCTAAATTGATTATCAATAAATCATAATTGATAAAAATGCAAATGTTGTTCAATTATTATTCATAATATATAGTCTTATGGTGGTACATGAGCAGTAAAACTTGCAATTAAACCCTTAGGTGTTTATATTTGTTTAGAGAGTGTGAGTACAAAATGTGGAAGTTCTGCTCCCAACTAGGCCCAATGTTGCAATATTACAACACAAGTAAGCCCGCGGTTCGCTAGCGAATCGGAAATCCAAGAATGGCAATCAGTTTCTGTTCCGTCCGTTATCTGGATGGATGACATATCATGGAGGGTGGGTGAGTCTGGGGAAATGTCATTTAATTACATAAGCATATCTGTAGTAAAGCGGTGTCGTTTTGTGGAGACGTGATTCCGTTGCCTTTGCTGACACCGACTGCTGGCAGAGTGGAGCTCAGCAAGTTCAGTTTACAGGTTGTGGTGTTCGTGTGCCAGCCACTGAGTCTGGGAAGCCGCTGGGTTAGAGTCTGTGACCGTCATGTGATCTATATAACGGGCACAGTGGAGTAGAGCAAGTGTAGCTCACAGGTTGTGTTGTTTGGGCGCCACCTACTGACTCTGGGAAGCTGCTGCGTTTTGGGAAGCCGCTGCGTTTGACTCTGGGGTGGGCGCCACCGTGTTTTGGGACGCCGCCGCGTTTGACTCTGGGCTCTGGGGAGGGCACCAAACTGAATGACCGTTATGTGATCTACATTACTGGCACAGTGGATTAGAGCAAGTGTAGTTTACAGGTGGCGGGCTCGTTGCAGTGCGCGTGACGTCTGGTTTACAACCCTCTTGTCCATATTACTAACCTTTCTGTGGCTGTGTCGTTAGCTATAGGAGGGCTCGTTGCAGTGTGCATGCGCTTCGATGCGTCCATAACCTTCGGTTAGTAATATGGATATCCCTAAAAACTAACTAAAACAAAAATTTTTTTAAAACTCTTTCATTTCTGCATCAGAGGCCTCCTACAACAACATCTGGAAGGAGAAAAAAAATTGCTCTTTTTTTTTTTTTAATATTTGGGTTTTACAGGGTTAATCTAATTCAGGGTCCTCGGAGTTGGAGTAGTGGGCACCACGCCGGAAAACCTTCCTAGAGGGAGCACAGGACCATCACAAGGCCAATGAGGAGTTCCTAGTTAACCAAACCTGCATGTTTCTGGACTCGTAGGGGTAAAACCACAACAACATTTATTTATATAGCACATTTTCATACAAAAAGTAGCTCAAAGTGCTTTACATAATGAAGAAAATAAAAATAAAAGACAAAATAAGAAATTAAAATAAGACAACATTAATTAACATAGAAAAGGACAACACACAAATCCTACGTTTTCTATTCTGTACTTAATGTAATTATCTAGAAAGTCTTGCTTCATGTAGTATGTGGTAGCGTCTTTGTGCTGAGGCGCTGGACCAGCTGACCCTGCAGTGTTCGCTATACCCTTGTGTGTGTTTGTGCGTCCTGAACTTTTCAGTTTAGCAGTGGGGGGTGTAGTTCCTTGCCCAACTAAAATGAGGGCTGCCTGTTTGAAGTGGTTGGGATTTATTTTTATTATGTGTGTTCTAGTTCTAGGTTGAACTTTTCTCAATCAATGTTATGTAGCACATGCCAGAGAAGTTGCATCCATCCATCCCTCTATATCCTAACTACAGGGTCACAGGGGTCTGCTGGAGCCAATCCCAGCCAACACAGGGCGCAAGGCAGGAAACAAACCCTGGGCCTCATTTCATTTTTTTTGTAATGCAAAAGGTGTGTGAACTTTGCATGTTTTGCTAGTCATTAGCAAAGGAGAGACCAACGTTAGTTAGGTGAGTTCATGTAAACATTCGAGAACTCTGCAGACATAAACTCTGGTATGGTCCTATTAGAGAACGCCACTGCTAAGGTGGTTTAACTCCAGTAGCTTGTTAGGGTTGGGCTTGGCTGCTGCTTTGCACCAAACTGTATATATTTGGATTAAACAATTTTTTTTTTTTTTATATATGTTGTGATATTAATTTGTGAAGTGACCTGCATCTTAACTAGCAGGGGGTGCTATCAGACAAACTGGGGCTTTACAAGATACCAGATTCTTTAAAGGAATGACCGCTGATATTTTGGGGATCCCCCTAATAAACCTGCTAGGGGCAGCCTTTATGTGCTGCATGCCTACTGGCGTTCAATGGCAGCGGAGTACAGAAACATTTGGGGCCAGTAGGGGAAGCTCTAAGAAGAAGATACCAGGGATTCTACATGACATTCAAGACCCGAAAAATAATTCCTGGATACACCCTGAAGAAGTGGTGACCTGAGAGGGGACACGGGCAAGAACTCAACAGGTGAGAGAAGGTGACCAAGAAAGTGGATCAGCAGTCTCCTGTGCACAGTTAGTCCTGTTGGGGTGTCAGGTAGTTGTTGTTTTTATTTTTTTCCTTTTTTTTTTTGTATTCTTCATTTTAATATTACAATTTCCTTTTATTAAAACCCTTCTTGCCTTTTATGACTTTATTTTCCTGGTCTTTTTTGGATTTGAGAATATCACATGACCTGCCTGCTGTTCACAGCGTGTTGTGAGCGTCTCCAGCATTTTGCACATTTCTCCTGAGGTGTCTGTGCTCAGTCTGCCTGTTCTCTTGGTGTTTGTGTGCTTTTTCTTTTTCAGGTGCTCTAGTTTTCCTTCTGTGCTCCATGTTGAGTTGATTTGCACTCTAAACTGGCCCAGTGTGGGTTGTTGTATAGTTTTGGACTGGTAGCCCATCCATCATTGTGTCCTGCCTTACACCTGATGTTACTGGAATAGGCAGCTGTCCATCTGACCCAGCAGGTTCAATGGTGGATGGCAGAGAACACAGTGGTTAGTAATTCTGCCTCACAGATCATGATAGGCTGCTGTTTGTGGTGTGTGTGTTTTATTTATGATATAAGCTGAATATCTCATGGAGGGTATAAATGTATTGGCCTAAACTTCTAAATCCTTTTCAGAATGTGACCACCTTATTCACAGGTCGTATCTAACTATCTGCCTCACTCCTCCGTCTTGTTTCTTCAGGTTTCCTTGGTGTTCCTGGTCAGTGGCCTTGTCATCCTGGGCTATGCCTCCTCTGTCAGCGGTCAGTCAACCTACCAGGATGTGGTACGAGAAATCTGTGGGTCCGCCATTGGCAAGCTCTGCGAGGTCTGCTTCGTCTTCAATCTCTTCATGATCTCTGTGGCTTTTTTAGTGGTGGTGGAAGACCAGCTTGCAAAGTGTAAGACTGCAGGAGCAGAAATTGACGATGTCAAAAAGAGTATTGGGGGGGGTTTGTTTCAGACTAGGGTGGTGCTGCTTTTCATGAGTTTGGAAATGGGGATGTTGGGATGTGGCCCATGTTTGAAATGCTCTTCTTTTGAACACATCTGTGCAGCTTTCAGTGGGTGAATAGGTGACACTCTGCCACCCTGCCCATGTCACATGCCAGATGTTCATTAAGCCTTTGGCTTGTAGAATTGTTTTCTGAGCAGAGTAACCAGACTGTCTGTCGGTGGTAAAACAAAATGGAAAATTATATTTGAAGAGATTGATGGCACAAGGGTTAGGACTGCTACCTCCTATCTGTAGAGAGCAGAGCTGGACTCTTGGCCTAACCACTGTGTGATGTGTTTATGCTGGCTGTATCTCCGACGCTCCCTTAAGAGTGAGTGCATGTGACTGTGGGCTGGCATTCTGGACACAATGGATTCGTGCCTTATGGCTGCTGCCACTGGCATAGAACACAACTGACTGTGACTAAGCAGAAGATTAGCCTTTGGGAAGAAAGAAGTTTGTAAAAGTACTCTGTCTGCCTAAATCTGCTGTATGAAACTAAAGAAGTTTTTGATGTATAAATTCTGTATGCTTATCTTGAAGAATTTGTTAGTCCAGAATGAATTAATCAGGGTTATGAATTCAACATGGTGTCCAGTGTGGCACCAGCATATTGGCACATGCGAGTTGGTGGATGTTTACTCCAGATCTATTGATCCATCTTTTACTGGATAGAGGTCTCATAAACTGGGGTCCTCTGCATTACGATTAGTTCAATGAAATGTTGCTGGAGTCATTCTAGAATTTTTCTGTGTGGCACGAAGCATTATGCTGCTGCAAATGCCCATGTGTAGATAGTAAGACACCTACCATGAAAGGTGCCTCTGATTGGTAGAGATTATCAAATATTTGGCGGTGATTACATGTATGAAGAGAGATGATGTGCATCATGGGATTGTGCAGCTCAGATTGCTATACTGCCTAGGTTGTTGGCACCCGACACGACTTCACAGAAGCTTGGAATCGCTAACACTGATAATGTACAGTATGTCCACTTCTGTAATCTTTCTGGTTTTTAATCAGAATCGATACCATTTTGGACCTTTGTTGCCATACCCATCCATGACAGAGTGCCAAGGTTTGCATGCTTCCTTCAGCCAGCCACTGCTGTGCTCAGCTTTTAGATGACTGACTGTAGTCCATCTGTTGTTCTACATAAGTGTGTTTGACCTCCATAGGTTGTTTTGGATTTAGAGTATAAGACTGCCAGTGGCTGGATGTCTTTCGGCTGTGGCACGTTCTTTGGCAATGTCACATTGTAGGCTCAGCATTGTTTTTGCTCCTTGTACATTCACGTTGGCTGCTTTGAATGTATGTGACTGCACATATGCTGCTGTCCAATTGAGGTGTCTGTTATGTGGGAAGAGCCGGTGGACCTCAAAGTGGCCACTCTGTTTCCAGTTGTAGCATTGTGATAAATCTGCATTTTAGTTTGTTAAAAGAAACCAAAACAATTCTGATTCACAATGGCTGACTTCATCTTAACATCCCATGTTAGACCCATGGCTCAGGCAAAATCTGAAAACTGGAAAAACTGATTAGCAGCACCACTTTGCCAAAAAAGGTCTAGTGGGTGCCCCATTGAATTTCATCTGAGAAGGTGCACCTCGGGCACGGAAGGTCAGTGTCTTTACACGTGTGTGATTTTTTATTTATTTATTTATTTTTTGTCTGCCAATTCATGTTTTCATCTCTACTCTTTCTTTCTTTCTGGATGGCCTTGGTTTTGCCATCTGACTCTACTTCCTTCTCTCTTCTAGTATGTGATTCGCTGTTCCTGAACATGACGGCTCCTGCTGAGATGGCTGTGCCACACCACTGGTACAATGACGAGCGCTTCTCACTGTCTATTATTTGCACCCTGGTTATCCTTCCATTGTCCATCCCAAAGGAGATTAGCTTCCAGAAGTACACCAGGTGCCTGTTTTTTGTTATTACCCAAACTTCAAATGAACTTGTAAGAGAAGTTGAATGATGGCAGAGTGTCAATCAGGGGGTCACACACCCCATTTAATATTTATTGTATTAATCTGCAGTGTAATCCTTGTTTGTGTAAAATATGTCGAGATGCCAAGGGTTAAAAATCGTATCCAGTCCTGTTCATTGTCCACATACATGAATATCCCTTAACTCTGAATGATTTGTAGGGCAGTTAATTCATTCTGCGGCTGCAGCTTGGTGCTTATGGCAATGCATGCTGTTCCGAGTAAAGGCACCATTAAAGGGGAGCTGCATGCTGTGGGCAAATGTCAAAATGATTCTTGCTTTAACTGTCTGTTCATCTGGTATAAGCGGCTAGCGCTGACATTCCTGCAATAGCTGAGAAGAAGGAGTTGAACTTGCAGCGATTTGTCCAGCTTGAACTAACACATGGTGAAGGAGAGAGAGAAATGTCTGTTTAAATCTTTGACAAGATTGGTTGTCTATGGGAGAGTGGGATTTGCAATCCTTTGTACAAGCTGCTTTTCCAAACACCTGCTACCAGCTCTGGACAGGAAGTTCTAGTTCACACTTGTTCACACACCATTACACAGCAAATGTATCAAACTAGAGGGGCTGACACAGTTGGGCCTCCTAAAAGGGCACCCCATTCCCCGCTGTCCCAACCTGTACTTATGGGCTGCACCTTGTTAGCCTTCATCCAGCCCATGCCCGATGGTCCTTATAGGGGTGAAGCCATCATAGGCACCTGCTGGTTTGCCTGCCCCATACTGCCTTTTTCTTTCCAGACCACTCTCTTCTTTTCGTTGTTCCAGTGTCTTCCCTTCTTCTATATTGTTAGGGACCTCATGCCCTCCATGACCCAGTCACCTCTACTTCCTCACTGGATGGAGGCTTAGTCATCCTTGGCTCCTGTTGGATCTGCCTGTCTTCCATGCTCCCCAGAGCACTCCCCTTTTTTCCTCCAGGTTGCCCTCTTCTCTTTTCTCTCCTTCATGGCACCCTTCTGGTGCTGCCCCTCCTGCACTGTCGTGGTGACCTGCCCCGTCCCTACCAGTGCACACTTCCCTTTCTCTCCTAGGGTTCACTGAGCTCTACCCTTCC
Source organism: Erpetoichthys calabaricus (assembly GCF_900747795.2). NCBI lineage: Eukaryota > Metazoa > Chordata > Cladistia > Polypteriformes > Polypteridae > Erpetoichthys > Erpetoichthys calabaricus. The sequence goes on along the minus strand of NC_041402.2, from coordinate 48,321,895 downwards.
CCTGTGCCTCTGTCCCTGTTCACTTGGCCACCCATGACAGAACTCGAAGGTGAATGACCAAATAAAACAAAATTGTGTTCAGTCCAACAAAGACATGTCTGATGTGTGTGGTGACCATGCTTACTTACATGACCGCATAAGCAATTTGATAAATGAGAGGAGACCATTCAGTCCATCAAGTCTGATTCTCTTGTAAATAGCTAAGCTTTAGTTATTGTGCAAAAAAATGATCCTTGGTGTCCATACACTGTGCTTGATTTCTTTATGTCCTTCACTTAATTGTGTTGTTCATGAAGTCTGAAGGGTGTAATTTAGAAAGGTTACAATTGGGAACTCAAACTATCCAAGGTCAGGGTCCCAATGCAACAGTGAAATTGTTAGAGACCATTAACAGCAGATTTGGTATGCGCTGAACTTGAATCTCATGTCGAGTTCCAATGGAAATGGGTCAGAGCCCCAGGACTTTCAAAATCCCTCCCCACAGTCTAAAATATTTAATCTAATCTAAGACTTCTATCCAAAGTGATTTTAAATCAGAAATGTACAAAGAAATTCTTGCCACATTTGTAAAGTGAGAGAACTGCCATGTTAAGTCCTGCTTGGACAGGTAGACGATGGTAGGGATTGAAGCGGCCTCTTTGGTATTTAAAGGCCACTGCTAACACAATCCATGCAGTTTGTGGTTTGCGTTGTGAACAGTAAAGTAATGAGGTTAAAGCCTTTTAATCGGTCTTTTCGGAAATATACAATGAAATGCAGCGTACTAGCAGAAGTGCACAAAGAAAAGCACATGGTGACAAATGCACGAGCCAGAAGGATCCTCCTTCCAACTCCAGCAGTTGCTGTGTAGAAAAGCACAAGAATTTATTTTTGTGAATGCTTGGAAAAATGACAAAGCTCCTCATGCATATTAAAATACAATTAGCTTTAACTTTTGTGCGATGCGATGACGTGTCTAGTTCTTTGAATAGCTTGTAGATATTTCCTCCTCCAGAGTTAGAGGCATCCAAGTCAAGGAATGTCCAAGAAAAGATCGGGCATTAATGTGATTCTAGACATTTCACAGTACAGGTACCGCTGTGTTTACATGCTTTTGTGTGTTTGTTTTTCCTCCATTTTATGTTTTGTTTTGCCACATTTACATAGTATTGTGAATAAAGAAAAAGTCCTAAGCACATGTAGAAACATTATGTAGCATGAAGATAATTTCAAAAATAACTATTATGAAGTTTCTAAATATCAAAATATTTACCCTACTTTAGTAAGCTAAAGTGGTGTGACAACTCTTTTTGTCTTTAAAACGGTTTCAGTTTTCTTAGGTCTACCGGTGTGAAGTTTTCTAAGAGAGGCAGCTGGTAGTTTGTTCCAAACGTCATGGAGCACTTGCTCCAGTTCTTCTGCACACTTTGGCTATCTTGCTTGTTTCCATCTCTCCAGGGAATCCAGGCAGCCTTGACATGAGGGTCCTGGGAAGGCCAAGCGATCTGTTGCAGAACTCCTTGGTTTTTAATTTTGTTTAAGGTGGTTCTTTTTGACCTTGGCCATGTGTTTTGGGTCGTTATCCAGATACAGAATGAAGTGGGGACCAACCAGACTCCTCAATGATGGTACTGTGTGATGAGGGTTTGACTCATTCTGACCAGATCACCAATTCCATTTACAGAAATGCAATCCCAAACCTGTAGGGAACCTCCAGCATGCTGCTACCCCAGTCCTTCTGTTTTTGTGCATAGGCAGGTCCCTTTGGAGGAATGATGTTTTGGCAGCCAACTCTTCCATGAAGACCACTTCTGATAAAATTTTCTCTGGACTTGAAACACAAATGCAGAAGATCAAAATAAATATTTGTTAAAAAAAATCTGGGGCGTCAGTACTGTGTGAGCTATATATATATATATATATATATATATATACAGTATATTTTACTACAAAAAAATGATCATTTTGGTGGCATAATTGCAATTCTCAAAAGGCTTATGTATCTCAGTTGAAATGAAATGTGTGCTGTTTATGTAATGGAAAATATATTTACTGGGGCGGTTTACTAGCTGTGCGCATTTGTCACTCTGCGTTTTTCCACCACATTTTTAATGGTGCACCTTTATAAATATTTATAGGGTCATCTTTGGATACAGAGAAGATGGAACTAATCTGTGTGACCATGAAGGCGTGTGGTGTGTTCATTTTGGAATACGCGAGGCTCAATGGAGTTCTTCACCAGCATGTTTTATTATATATTTGTTTGTCTTCCATAATTTTAATTTTCAATACACTGCTAGCCATGGTGCTGAATGAGAGTATTGCATACAGACTCTCCCCATCTCAAGTAAACACAAAGTCCTGCTTTTTGGTGGCTGCTTGTGGTCTTTGTTGGCCACTTTTCTAAGGTGTTACTGTGATTTATTTTTTCCCATGAGACCTGCCACAGCCTAAATGAAGAAGAGCAAAACTGGCACTGCCGTCACATTCCAATCAAATCTCTCCCTCGGATGTGACGGTTTTAGCCGGCCGTTTGCTCAGTGAAGGGAAGCTCCGAGTCTGCAGGGCCTTTGTTAGCACGAGTGAACAGATGCCTCTGTTTAGCAGTCTTTGAAAATTGATGTTGTGCAGCCACCTGCTCAGCCTCAGTCTGTTGTGCTGTCTCAGAACTCAACAGCGCAGCTTTCATTCTGTTTCTAACAGATGTGTTTGTTTTCTTTTTCCAGTATCCTTGGCACCCTGGCAGCAACATACTTGACAGTGGTGGTGGTTATTAAATACTATCTAGTGAAGGAACATGTTGTGATCAATGATCCACTTTCTAAGAACAGGTGAGATGATTTATTTGGGGACTAGGATGAATAATGAAGAAGGCACGCCTTACCTACTCAGTGCTGTCTCTGGCCTCCTAGGCTTCAGGCCCATTAACCTAATGTTATTTTCTTTAATTTTCCAGCTTATCCTCGTGGGCCTCAATGTTCAGTGTGATTCCCACTATCTGCTTTGGATTTCAGGTAATGTGATATAAAGGTGCTGATCAGGTCATGTTTAAGGATAACCCCAATGGCAAATCTTGATGATCAAGCCCTTGGTTTCCCTTTTTCAAGCCATGGAGTCCTTTATTTGTGATCCAATTTGGAAATTTTAGTGCAGAGAATACTAAAAGAAATTAATCACCCGTTTATTTTGTGTACAATAATCTCTGAACCCGGGCAGAGAGCACTGCATTAACCACTAAATGTAAACCTGTTAACCAATTTACAAAAATCGGCTAAAAATGACAGCAGGATATTTGGATCAAATAAACAGTCAAAACAACAAAAGTAAAAGGAAACCCCTAAGGATTTGCATAAAGTGGACGTGACATAAGTGTGGGTCAGTTGGCCACAGTCCCCATTCTAGCAGTAAGAACAAACGGGCAAGTGTTAAGAGTGACGTGGTTGTGGTGGTGCAGCCGGTCAGACTCCTGTAACTGTAAAATGGCAGCGTATGTGTTCTCAGGTTGTGTCCCAGGAGCTTTAAAGGCTGCCTGAGTAAATGCTGTCCTCGGACCCTGGGGACTATATTTAAAATAAAAAATGCAGATTCATCTCCTACACTTAACTGAACATCTGTGGTTTTTTTCCTTCTTTCAATTTGTATTGTGTACGGTGCAAATAAAAAATGAAAAAGCTTAGCTTTGAAATTCTGAGACCTGTCAGCTTCTTCGGAGATACGTCTTCAGAACTGCCGTTTGTTAGAGAAGCCGCCATCACTCACCACAAGCCTGTGGCACCTCGACCCTCCACAGTCTTCAGTTCAAGCCTTGGCCCAGGCACTACTTGCATGGAGTTCACGTTTTTCCCCTAAGCCCATATGGATCATAGATTGATACTTTATTAATCCCAGTGAGAAATTCACATACTCCAGCAGCAGTATACTGATAAAGAAAATATTAAATTTTAAAGAGTGATAACAATGCAGGTATACAGACAGACAATATCTTTGTATAATGTTAATGTTTACCCCCCTGGGTGGAATTGAAGAGTCACATAGTTTGGGGGAGGAACGATCTCCTCAGTCTGTCTTGGCTATAATTTGATGGTAACCTTGATTTTAAAAAATATCCGTTGGGTGATTCTGCACTAGCGGTGAAAAGTGTGTCGAGTGTGCATGTGTCTTAGCGTATCGTGTATATATAATTGATAGGTGTGGATGGACTGTACGTAACGGTGTTCCTCTGCTGCAGTTGTCCTTGTCAGGTTCCTTTTTATTGTCTGCCACCTAATGGTTGTCTCTTATTAAAGTTACAGATCAAGTCGTTTCCTGTCCTCCCCAATGCACAGTTTTCTGCTTGATTTTCTTGACTGAAACTGAGTATAAATCAACAATTTGTCTTCAGTGAAGCTGATTGTTCTGTCTTTGTCAACTCTGGTAGCTAGCAGCTCATTGGAGCGGCTCATAAAGTGTACACCATTACAGCTCTAGTAGATCCTACCATGGATAAGTGTTATGTTTGTCTGTTCTTATTTCGGCTTGTAGTTTCACTGAACCTGTTTGTCTTCCAGTGTCATGAAGCTTGCATTGCTATTTACAGCAGCATGCAGAATAAGAGGCTCTCCCACTGGGTCCTCATCTCCACCATCTCCATGCTCTTCTGCCTGCTCATCTACTCCCTCACAGGTGAGGTGCAGTTGACTGGACTGGAGGAGTGTAGTCCAGACTTCTAACTTGTGTTTGTGATGGGAGATCTGGAACAGACAGAATGGCTTAGGGACTAAGGCTCTGGTCTGTGCCTTCAGTTTCATCAGCTGGCTGACCTACTGACAGTCATTTTATGTTCACATCAAAAAGGATGGGCTTCGTTATACACCACCATGAAAGGCACCACAGTTGACTTTGGTTCTGTGGAACTATTTTGTTTGTGCTGGCAAAATGTCTTTGGACCTACAAAGAGGGAAATGATTTTGACCTGAAGGATCGACCACTCATTCATCATGTCATTAGTAATAATAAGTAATAGAAAATGTCAGGAAACAACAATTACAAATACATTTTATTCCTTAAGATTTGTTTGAGGGTGGCACACAGCCTTGCAGATCCGGTGCTCTGGGGTCAGCTTTCCATCTTGGTTGCTGTATCTGTGGCCCATGCCCATATCCCCAGTATTCCCATGAATGTTCTCCCATAAAACACAAGTGTGTTTATTTTCACTGGTCTTGTCAAGCTGGCCTAGTGTGAGCGGGCCCTACAACGGACTTGGCTCCTCTGTCCGGTTTTGCTTCCTGCTTTACACCCATTGCTGTTGCACTTCCACACTGTTTAGACTCTGAATTTAGTTCCTTTGGCAATGAGTTTTGTGGATTGATGTTTAGGACTGAATTGTCTCATTCCAGAATAGTGTGCTAGTAGTCTGCTGTGCACTGAGAGAGGTCCCAGCCTTTAGGATTGAGGGTGCTACATTATAAGCATAATATTTACATTTGAGGAGGGTTGCCAGTCTTTTGTGAATATCGCCTGCCTCCAAACCTAAGGAGGTTTAGCCCACCTGGCATCTGTTTCTTAATTTAGGCAGACACAAATGACAGAGTTTCCTCCTACAGTCCAAAGACATGCAGGTTAAGTGCATTGGCAATCCTAAATTGTCCTTAGTGTGTGTGTGTGTGCCCTGCGGTGGGCTGGTGCCCTGCACAGGGATTTGTTCCTGCCTTGCGCCCTGTGCTGGCTGGGATTGGCTCCAGCAAACCCCCATGATCCTGTGTTAGGATATAACGGGTTGAAGAATGACTGACAAATGACAAAGATGTTCCTCTGTTTCAGGCATTTTTGGCTTTTTAACCTTTGGGTCCAGTGTTGCTGCTGACATACTGATGTCCTACCCCGGGAACGACGTTGTCATCATCATTGCCAGGCTGCTGTTTGCCGTGTCCATTGTTACCATCTACCCCATCATTCTGCTTCTTGGCAGGTGGGTGTGCTGTTTCTGGGCTGTGACTTTAAACCTCTGCCAGTGTCCTTCTGTAAGGTTGATGTGAAGGAGTGATACTTCAGCACCACTTCCCACATCCCAAGTCCTGATCTGCAATCCATTATCTGCCTAATTTCAAAATTCAAAAAGTTGTGAAAAGGGCACTTTCTCTAATTTTTGGCTTGGTTTGTGCCAGACATGAAGCAACATCCACGATGCCAGGTAGCACACAAACGTGGTCAGCAGTGTGCCTTTTGAGCCTTTAGGCGTGTTCGAGAAGTCCAGACTGTTAGTGCTGGGTGCGTATTTCAAAGGGAAGCCTTCTGTTGCTGTCCTTGTGAAAATGTTTTCATTTTATGTAAGCATGTGCCAGTGAAATATGAAAGGTGTTGATTACTTAAAGTTCTTAATTTTGTTTAATGTCCCACAACTGCTCTGTACATACATTTATGTTTTGTGTTTTTTCTCTGTAGGCTCTCACAAACTAGGCTGAGTGTGAGGTTGGCCTTCCTAAAGTGCTTGTCGAGCAGACAAACCTGCGTCTTTTTGCTGAAACCCCCCCCCCCCCCCTACCCCCCCTAGTCATTGGCGGTGTCAGTCTTGCTGGCTGCAGTTGCCAGTCTTGTCACTGGAGCAGGTCATTTTCCATTCCTGAACATTGTTAGGCATGTCGCATTTAGCGACTGCATGCCGGTCGTCCAGCACTGCCACGCTTTCTCGTTTTTGTGACAGCCAATAATGTGTGGCGAGCTCAGCTGCAACCTCCGAATTTTTTTTTTTCTTTTTTCATTTCTGTTGTGGCACATAAACCGCAGACATCAGACAGACAAGCTTCTTTTCTGTTTGTGAAGTCCACAACTCCCACACTTGTCGTTGTTCATCATTGCTACATTATATGTCTTGTGCTTCTGGTTGTACATTCATTGATTGTCGGCTCTCTTGCACACACAACTTCTCTCAACTACTAAAGACAAAATCAAAGCTGACTAGCTGGAGTGACTTTGCTGAGCATGTCTGACTATGCGGCTGACTTCATGGGAGCGTGTCTCCGACTGCCTTATGTAAATAAAGGCCACTACAGAAAATTGCTGAAAAGACATGGCCTTCACGCAAAGTGTGACACAGGACTGGAGTTCTATGATATTACAGTTGACATTTAATGGTCCACTTTACAGTGTAAAGCACAAATAATTCTTGGGACAATACTCTGCTGCCGTCTATCGGGTAAAATTACATTATACGAGAAAAATTCATACATTTTTCAATGCGTTTTGCCACTCTAAGGTAACTCCTCAATATCTTTGAGAGGAATGGAGCCTCAGTGGTGTGTAAGCATGAAGCTATAAACTCAGTTTTTAAAACAAACTGAAAGTGAACCACGAGTTGAATCAAGCGATAGTCATGACAATGTGAATTGCTCATCAGAAAAATGATGCATATGGCACTGAACATGAAGGTTCAGCTTGGTGCTGGTAGCCTCGTAGCAAAAAAGGCAAAGGGATTGCAATCGAGTGCAAGGACAAGAAAGACGTTGGCCTCCTAAGCATTGCTCACAGTGTATCAACGGTCCGTATTTCTTTGAGGGGAAAAGTGAAAGTCGCTAAATCTCATGCTGTGGTAGCATATAATAACACAAGAGGATTATCAATTGTGTAATTCAGGCATCGACATTCTGTCCTTTCATTCACAGTCAACTGGAAAAATAAATATAAGAAAAGTGCACCAAGAAACCCACTTCTCCTGTCCCGACTGTGACTATGCGCTAATGACTGTTTCAAAACCTGCCACACGAAGCTGGTGTAATGAATCTGCAACAGTACAGCAGTGGACGCTCTGCATGCCTTGCCTTTATTTATGTTGATGTTTTAATATTTGCATCTTGCTGTTACACAACATTAGGAGCAAACCTAACACTAAGGAGGGTAAAGCGTCGGTGTTTGAGCAGGAGTTTTGATGGTGGTATGTGCACAGACCAGGGTGTTGGGATGAACTTGGTGTGGACACAAACTGAGGAACAAGGACGGCTCTGCAGACAAGTGTGGTCATCTGACAGACAGAAAAGTGACATCATTTTGTATGTGCGTGGAAGCTAAAACTTTCAAAAGTGCTGCAATAACCGAAAAATTAAGGAAAAACTCAATATATGCTTTCATCTTGTAAGGTATGTCATCCTTAAGACAGCGTAACCCAGGCGTACTCGTGCAAATGCACACATTGTTACACCCATAGTGTGTACCATTCCAAAATCTCAAATTTCAAAGCCCATCTTGGCCTTAGCATTTCACATGGAGGATCAAGAACTGTACAATTAATAAGAAGGGAACAGAATTTATTTGAAATGTTTAAAGAAGGGAGCCAAGCCACCTCCTGAAAACAGCACATCTATGGAAGTGGCATAAATTGTGATGCAAATTGTTGCCAGCAGTAAAGGAAGGCTCCGCCAGTGGTAAATGGGTATGAAGAGGGGTAGTTTCTAGAAAATGGTGGACAGGTTTCATTATAATATGCTTGGCAGTGTTGTGTTGAGGACTACAAATGCACAGCCAAGTGATGGTGGTACTTGGAGACTCAAAGCTGCCATGTGTGAACCTTGCTTGTTGCCATCTGGCACCAACCTATCCTTAAAACTCCAGGACCACCAACTGTCCATCAGTGTTCCTTGATTATAATGCCTGGCCTTACTAATTAGCTTCTCAAAGGCTCTGTCTTGCTCTCTTTTTTAGGTCGGTCATTCAGGATTTGCTTCTGAAGAACCGGCGGAAGTACACGGTGGTCACCGAAGACTATGAGAAATGGTCCAGAATCTTCCTGACAGTAGCATGGATTGCCATCACATTGCTTATTGCGATGTTTGTGCCGGACATCAGCAAGATCATTAGCGTCATTGGAGGGATCAGCGCATTCTTCATCTTCATCTTTCCAGGTCAGAAATATTTTGGTCATGTTTAATAGTGAGTTTAGTCAATGCGATGGGCAGTAGGACTGTTTTGTGAAGTTGGATCTGGTCCTTGCCTGCATATTTTTGTGTGATTATCATTTTTGGGGAAATAGATGCTTTTTGCATTTTTTATTTTTAGGCTGAATGGAATTATCAATCGAAAAGTACTGAGGTTTTTGTACCAAGTCTTCTTTCTACTTCTTGCTCAATCAATACTAATTGTCAATTTACTAACAGCCTACTGTGGTAGTTCACCATTTACTAAAGATATGGAACCAACAGAAGGCACATTTTACGGCAGAGAAACCGCTCTCTGATGTCCAATACATGACAATTGCCAATTTTCAGCCACTTCTAATTGTGTATGTAGTGTTCAAAAGATACAAACATATTCTCAGTACAGGGGTCTGAAAATGTCACAATCCCTAGCATCTTCCGCTGGTTGAACATTTAAAATTAGATCTTTCAGCGACACAATTTTTCTTGTTTATACAAATCAGATATATTGTTAAAAACAACCTTCCCAGGAACTGACCTCTAATGAACTTAAGGAATGATCAGAAATGGATCTCTTCATTAAACAATTTTAGAAAAGGAATTTTTCATAAATTACTGTGTCCTGTATGCAGTGTGCCCCAGTCCAACTAAAAATATTTCAGAAATCACACATGTCTTATGGAAAATATACCAAGGCAAAATTCCACCTGTGAGTAAGTTTGTGATGCCAAGTGCATGCATCGCTAGGTCACACACTTTGAGCCCAAATGTTTGTAGATCTCTCAGCCTTGGATTTAAACGCACTTGGAATGCATTAACAGTAACATCTGGAGTAATACCAGGTGGGATAAAAGTGGGCTATAAAACTTGGTGGTAACATCCTGCACCACATTACCTGCACATACACTTACTTTACTGAGCGGGAAGGTTCCTGATCCCCACCCTCCGTAGCTCAGTGGATAAACAACAATGCTTTATATTATCTCAAATTTGAGAAAAGTCAAATTCTGTCTGAGAATCTGTGCAGAACGTTTTCCAAACTCCTTAATGCAATCCTACAGTTAAAATGCTAGGCCTCTGCTCAACCTTCTTGCTTTACTTGCTGTTTTATCGAATCTGAGCAACCATTTTAGCTGGGCCTCTCTAGTCATAGATCTGAATGTTCATGAAGTGTCTTCAGAGTAGGAGTGAATCTAAATGTAAATCCTTGGCTGAGCTGAATTTCCCAAAAAGTTGGCCTGAAAACTCTTAGTTTTCTTTTTCATTTAATTTTTTGCCCATTTTGTTTTTGTTGTATTGCATAAGACCTAAATTAGGTAAATTTGCACTTTTAATTGATGCTTTTCAATGGCACTCAATTGTAAAAGTACAAGCTGATGAAAAATTGTTTTGTCAAAGCCAGTCTTTTCAGAGGATAATTTTTAAAATAAGATCGATGATGTACGCATGGTGGAACTTTCAGGTGCGTTTGCCGACTAAAGTAACTGACAAAGTTGGAGCATTTCACATGTTTTATTCACTTCATCCAAGAGTCAGGTATCACACTTTTATTTATGAAATAGTTGACAATGAGCCATATTTCATAAGTCCTATTCAAATAGAAGAGCAATTATAGAATGCAGTTCCATGTGCTAACAGACTACATTTAAATACGAGCTTCTTAACAGCACTTTACAATGGAGTAGAAAACCGAGCACAGATAGACTTGTGGTGGCTTTCACACATGGCAGACTGCAATTTCAAATGATGTGAAAAGGACATTGATTGTTATCTGTTGAAAGTGCACCCAATAATTAGCAAATGAAATGCTGATAGTAGCATAACTGTGGTGGGCTGGCGCCCTGCCCCGGGTTTGTTTCCTGCCTTGCGCCCTGTGTTGGCTGGGATTGGCTCCAGCAGACCCCCGTGATCCTGTAGTTGGGATATAGCAGGTTGGATAATAGATGGATGGATAGTCGCATAACATCATTATCAATATTGCCTTATAAAAGGAGAAAAGGAACTGAAATAAGTTTGTCTAGCTCTTAATATTAGTTAAAGCACAGTAACTCATTAAAATTAAATAAATATCCGAAAACTTGGAAAGGAACTGATTTATTGTAGAACAGGAATACGAATAGCACATAAAGTGCAAATAGCTCCGGGGCTTGCCGTGATTGATTGTGTATCTCTGGGACTGAACGATCAGGAGCTTACGCCACTGAAGCCTCACACCTCCAGACTCCGCTGTCCTTTTTTTATACCCATCCCAAGTTTATATCAGTAAGCTGCAGATGAATAATGTCAGTTCTTTATAATAATAATCTGTATATAATACCGTTCAATCAATTCAGTCTTATATATGCTTTACTCATCCATTTATTTCCAGACAAGTGACTTTTTGTTTTGTACTCGGTTAACTTGGCTAAAGCAGCAGGAGAAGGTGCTGCTGGGCGAGCTGTTTGCATGCTCATGCTCTGCCTGCCTGGCGTTTGACTCGCTTTTATTGGGCATCCAAGCAGCTGTCAGACGAGTAAAAGAGGAAAATCTACTATTTTAAAATTGTGTGCGACTTCAACTAAAAATTAGTTTACAATGTTTCTCCCTTTTTAAGATGAACAAGTCTGAAGAATTGGCCAATGCTTTTCAGTAGGAAATTTCAAAATTTTTTTAAACTCCATACTGCGCAATCTATTCAAGATATCTGAATGAAAATTCAGCTGTTTTAACGTACAGTAGTTCTTTGAAGAATAAGTCTGCCACATCTCAACAAAATTGGACCACAGATGAGCAAGTTCTTTCATGCGGGAGGACAGTCAGACAGACTGACGTGGGTTTTTGCAATTGGTGCTTCATGCATTATATGGAAGTATATCTAAAAACGGAACTGAACATAGATAAGTAAATAAATAAACAGTAATAAAATATAGTTTTGTAAGTCATCGTTTACTTACAAAACTATGGTATACAAGTCCATCAACCAATGTACCCCTTCCATTTATACTGACAAACAGAAAGCAATAGCTTATGATGGGAATATATGTGAGTAGAGGATTGGAAGCTTAGTCTGTTGGTTATTAAGCTCTGCCTGTTTAAATAACGTTGGTTTGAATCCCAATTCAGTTTCTCCCAGTAGGATCAATTCTCATTTTCCCTTTGTTTGTCCATTTGCTTTTGCTTTTGTAAAAGCGTTGCATTTTCTCACAGCCTGTCACTTTTACCTCATAAACAAATCAGTACGATTTCCTAAAGATGGCGTCCACTCCCCACAAAGGAATTTAGTGTGACCAGCCCAAATACCGAATGTGCTATTGTTTGCTTGTGGTGTCTGGCACGATAGTCTGGTGCCTGAGGCACCAGACCGCAATGCACAACGTTGCTTGTTCCATTACCCGTACTGATCAATCCTTAACTTCTTTGGTGTTCTTCCCAAGTGTGACTCAGACTCAGATGTCAATGCAGTTACGGTTAAACCAGAGTCCGTCTTGGCGTGACTTGTAATGATCCGCTTTATAATATTAAGCATTACTAACTCTCAGGACAGAATTCTGCTGCCAACAAGTGGATGAAATAACATCATGCTGCAAAAACATAAATATTTCTAAGCTTTCTGCCATTTTTTGGAAAAACTAACTCCTTGATATTCACGGGCGGCTGGATTGGCGATTCCAAAATTATCCCTAGTGTGTGCCCTGCGGTGGGCTGGCACCTGCCCGGGGTTTGTTTTCTGCATTGCGCCCTGTGTTGGCTGGGATTGGCTCAAGCAGACCCCCGTGACCCTGTAGTTAGGATATAGCGGGTTGGATAATGGATGGATGGATGTAACTTGACATTTTGTATGTCTTTTCTGGTATGTGCTACATAGCATTGATTGAGAAAAGTTCAAACTGGAAGTGCAAAACACGTAATAAATTAAAAATAAAATCCCAACCACTTCAAACAGGCAGTCCTCATTTTAGTTGGGCAAGGAACTACACCCCCCACTGCTAAACTGGATGCACAAACACACACAAGGGTATACCGAACACTGCAGGGTCAGCTGGTCCAGCGCCTCAGCACAAAGACGCTACCACATACTACATGAAGCAAGACTTTCTAGATAATTACATTAAGTACATAATAGAAAACGTAGGATTTGTGTGTTGTCCTTGTGGTTTTTACCCCTACGAGTCCAGAAACATGCAGGTTTGGTTAACTAGGAATTCCTCATGGGCCTTGTGATGGTCCTGTGCTCCCTCTAGGAAGGTTTTCCGGCGTGGTGCCCACTACTCCAACTCCCAGGACCCTGAATTCCTGCCTTGCACCCTGTGTTGGCTGGGATTGGCTTAAGCAGGCCCCTGTAACCCTGTAGTTAGGATATAGCAGGTTGGATAATGGATGGATGGATGGATATTCATGAACAGGAAGAACAACACGATGGCCAACAAAAAAGCCATAAAGGCAGTTTTAGCACAAAATGAAAGTGAACCATTGTTCGAATCGAGTAATAACAATGACGGAGTGAATTGGTTATCAGACATTGACATGGATTAATGAAGCTGATGCAGCATACATCTCTGTATATCCAAACTGCAGTCGTATGCTTGGCGAATTTGGTGACAAGAAGCTTCAGCATAATGTGACAGTAACTGCATAAAGGGCATTATAATTGTGATCAAGATGAAGGAAAAAAAGATGTTGGCCCTCTTAGCACTGCTCACAAAACACCAACTGTCATTGTTAGTTTCAGGGGAAAATGTCACCAAGCATTTCACTGTGGTAGCCTACAATTAACACAATGAGTGGCATCAATCATTTAGGACGGCACTGACATTCTACCCTCTTGTGTGCAGGCAGCAGAAAAAATAGTTTTTAGACAAGTGTGCAGAGAGACCCATTTCTACTGAGCCGATCGCATCATCAGTTGTGCGCTTGTATCGGTTTGAGGACATGGCGCACGAACGACGTGTGCTCAATCTGCACCAGCACAGCAGTGGACACCTCACATGCCTTTCCTACTGTATTTATGCTGATGTTTTGGTATTTACATGTTTCTCTTTTATGTGATATTTTCTTTTCTTGCTATAAAAGGTCATTTTTTTGGCTTGTTTTTCTAATGGTAAACCTAACGATAAGGAAGCTAACGCACTTCTGCCTTGCGGGGCCTCTTTGGATAAAGCTGTGGTACAGTGTGGGCAGATGGCTGACCACCATCTTGCATGAGAGCTCCTGGTTGTTCAGCTCTTTCCACAGTTCCGCAGAGCATCCCAGTGTGACCTGACCATGTCTGTATCTTCTTTGCAGGGCTGAGTTTAATATTTATAATGCAAACTGAAGTTGTGTCTCCAAGAGTGAGGTGAGTTCCAATTTTAGCTTTGTAAGCAGAAATGCAAATGCAGATTCCCATTTAATGTCCCACAAACAGATTACAGTGAGATTCTTACTTGTCTGATCAATTTGCTGTTCTCCTATGATGTGGTCCGTGGCTTAATGCACGAGTCTTTAGATGTGGCAGAACAAAATCTCAGGCTTTGTGAACTGGATGAGTCTGCAGGCCTGCTTGAGGAGAAAGGAAGGATAGACATTGGCCATAGAGATCAGCCCAAACGGGGCTTGTCAGGAATCTTTGCATAAGAGGTCCCGTTTTGTGTGTTTTAGTGCCCATCTATGGTGAATGTCATTCAAAGGCGCTTTACGGGTATAATATGGTACAATTGTTTCCCTACTTGTACAACTGGCATGTTGCTAGGGGAAGCAACTAATCTTAGTGAGTCAATGGAAGGGGTTTGAAATACAACCTGTGGCCTTACAGCCCTAAGCCACATGGCCTTCGAGTGAAGCTGTTTATTCTCAAGTAAAAAGTAATGGATAATTTATGTGTAAACTAGTGCTAAGTACAATTTCAGTTCAATCATTTTTTTTAAACTGCACACAGGCTCAGAGTGTGTGCACAAATCTACATGAACAATCCACTAAAAGCGAGCATGAACATACGCGAGTACAATAAAACACAACCTGGCGATAGAAATCCCTTAACATCGGTATAAAGATCAGGCCAACTGACAACAAGGAGAGGAAAACAAAAGCCCCTGGCCAAGCCAGATGATGTCAAATGAAGATTTAGCCCTTGTATCGATGAATCCCAAAGGTTTCAATGCCTGGGGCAGGAGTAGCAGCCTGTGACAGCGGTAACCCAAGAAGAGAAACGGCATAACTATGGGCAGGGCCGGTGGGCAGTTCTGCTGGGGCTCATGGGTAGGGGAGCCTAGTGACCACATTGTTGTTTCACATGGCTTTATTATATTTGCCCACTTAAATTTGAGGAGGTTATTGGTGGTGTTATCCTAATAGCTCCAAAGTGCTTTTAAATGTGACTTTTAATCTGTTTTATAGAGTATATACTTGACATGTCTCATTGATGGTGTCCAGCTAATCTCATTGCACTTGAGGGGTGTCCAATTTTTTATTTATTTGTTGGTACTAGAGCCCATCACATTCTCCTTACACCACTGGCGAATAGTCAGAGGAGGGTCATTAAAAGATCAGAGTGAAAGTCAACCTTTTATTTTTAAGTAAACTAGGGGGCTCTGCCCGCTGCTCACTTCGCTCGCCCACCCCCGGGATTGATTAACCGGATATACGATTTAAAGAGATTCCCATGAAAATGACAATTGTTACAAATTCATTATTTTCACATTTACTTTAAAACTTCAGTAAAAACAATATTTGGAATGAACTTTTCTTCAAGATCGCATTGCATTTTGATTCCGTTTGGGCTTGCATCGGGACAAGTGAGTGAGTTATTGACTTTTTCGAATGTTTGTCCAAGCTGTTTCTTCATCACTTAGTTGTTGATGTGTCATCTAGAATGTATAAAATTATTGTCCTGATAAAATTTATAAGAGCTGAGAGCGCATGAACTGTGTCTGCCAAAAGCATTCACACGACTGAGAGGTTAGATGACTGTGGTCTTGTTTGAAAATAGTTGTAAGTATGGCGTGACTTGAAAGAATCTCACCGTCTCGCAGGACTTCATACCAAAAAGTCTCTCAAAAAGTCGTGTCTCGTCCCAAGATTTTTTTTTATTATAATAGAGAGACGACAATCAGACAGGGTTGTATTGTGACTGAAACCGAGTGTAAGAGGTGATGTAGCAGACTGGAGAGGGGAAGCCCAGTTAGTCCCTTCAGCTGATCAGGTCTCCTTCATGGCCACCGTGCACTGCTGGTCTGAAGATGAACCTTGTTACACTGAGCCTGAATCATCTGTGACAATTTTGATACCACATAAAAGAAACAGTAGAAACACCAATTGACTTGTCTAAGCAGAGGGTTGCAAGGCAGACCCCCACCTTTGAATTTAGTACTAGCCATGTGTTCCCAAATGCCTCTCAGACTAGTTGGGACTCAAATGTTTGTTTAGCTCGACATCCTGCCTTTGATGTGAGCACGAACAGTTAAGGAAAAAACAAATTACAGCCATGAACCTCTGCTGTCTCATGATGTGCACCACCCAGAAATCTGCACATCACAGGAGAGAACCAGGTCAGTATTTGTAGAATGAGTCCTTTCTAAATACCAATGTGCATACGGGTGGGGGCTCAGGGGGCATTAGCAAAGATAGCATATTTGAGAATAAACCATCGGGCAGCATTTTACTGAAATCTTATTGAAAATAAATGTCACTGTAGCCTGGTCATATGAACGTAATTAATGAAGGGGGCTACACTGTGCCTTGGCAGAGTCCCTGGTTAGGTGGAGAAGATAAATGGCCACAGGTCAAGATGGCCAATGGATTCTGCTTGACTGCAGAATTCTATACAACTCTGGTCAGACACAGAATACGACATCTGACAAGCTGTAACGTCACCTGTGTGATATGTTCGGGTCGCTTGATGCTGTGTTTTGAAGGCTCTTGTGTCCCCCACCTCACTCCATTCCTGCTTTTGTGTCCCTCCAGACTCGCACTGACTGCCTGGGGTGTCACCACACTAGTCTGTGGAGCCTTCATCTTTGGACAGAGTACCACCATAGCAATCCTGGAACTTTTTAATGAATATTAACTCTTATTTTAAAATGTTTTATCAAGTATTTTATTTAATCTCATTTACTATGAAGAATAAAATGGTGTTTTAATTAATGTCTAATATTATTTTTCCTGCATGTTGTGTTCTTTTCCTCCTCCTTCCTAGGCTTGATCACCCATTTTTAAAGGTTTACCTGAGACCTCGACACCCTGATAGTGCAGCGTATCCCAGAAATGAACAAAAAAGGCTTCTGTAATGAACTATGGGAAATCTGAGAGCTGTATATGAATCTGTTATTAGTGTTAATTCAACATCCACCCATTTATAGCGCCTGGCTGTAATGTTCTGTACATTTTTATACCTTTTTTTTTTTTCCCCTTTGGTCAAGTGTTTATTAGATTTCAAAGAAAGGATGAGAACAAGACAAAGTAAAAGGAAATTTCTATACATATAAATTAATAAATTCTCATTAACCCGGAGATATGCATAAAAGTAACACATTTTAAAAAAAAAAAAAAACCTGATAAAGCCCAGTGTCCCATTTGCCCAGCTGAGTGAGGGTTTCTTTAGTGCTGGGCGGTATGACCAAAATTCTATATTACGGTATTTTTCAAAATTATACCGGTTTCATGGTATTTTTTTCCCCATGCATGAGTGGATGTTAACCACATTTCCCACTGTAATTACTGGCTAAGAATAACCTATTCCACTGTCATGAGAATTGTACATTATACAAAAAAAAACATTTTAATGTGCACACAAGTATTAATACAGGTTTGCATGGCCCCATAAAGTGATAGTTTTCAAGGGGGTGGCACTAATGAAGAGAAGGAATCACATTGCATGACAGTTGCAGACAAAATATAGAACCTTTTTTTTTTAACAAAGTTTGCAAACAACTTAAACCATAATTCTGACAACATTTTCAACCATCCAAAGAGGCATTTAGACTTAGTCAAATATCCAGAGGTGCTTGTCAAAAGTTGTATTGCACTGAACATGTCTTAGAAAAGGAATAAAATAGTAAATATTTTTTGTAAACCAACTACACTTTCTATTAATATTAACAATCTCAGTCCACGGCCACGTTAGCTATATGGATTGTAATGGCGTTGGTTATCTCGATCCACCGCTTGCTGTTTTTGTCGTACGCAGTACCTCTAGCAAACGCGTCTACAAGTGACGTCTGACTCGAGTGGCCTCTAGCTTTCTCAGTTTTACCTGAGGATGTGGAGGGTGCCAATCTTAGTTCCATACATTCATGGCTCTCCAAAGCATTTTTGCAGCTAAGGTGGTGCAGCAAATTGCTCGTGTTGCTGCCTCCGGCAACTACTTTAGCTCGACATTTGACAGTAAATAGTAGTTTGGTGTTACTTTGGTCCACATCCGACCTTTTATCTCCAGACAACAGACAGGGCTCCAAAAGTTCTTCTATGTCATCATGTTCAACTTTATCGTCTGCTACAGCTTCAGTTTCAGAATGTTCTCTGTCCATTTTCACCGCTCAATAACTCCGCTAACGCATGTACTCCATTGCATACGTATTTAGCGGTGCAGCAGTGAAAAAGGTCCCCCTTAAACAGTTTCCCACTGCGCCACGTTCCGAACGTTGTTTAGGCTATTTAAACCGGTATTGCAGTATAATAATCCATATCATAACAAAAATAAAAAAACGTTTTTCGGTATGAACCAGTATACCTCCCAGCATCTTCCATGGCTTAATCGCTGAAGCAGTGTCCTCTCACTTGCTGAAACAACATTGATCTCTGCGTCAAGTGTAATAAAGGAGCAAGGTTATGAAATGAGGAAACCCCAAAGAAAGTAACCAAAACTGGGCCCCTACATTGTGAAGCTGTAAGATCATTGGCTGCTATAGTAGCATTTGATATAATAAGCTGTTGATAAAAAGAGAACAAAAGAAAAACAGGCTAGAGAAGACTAGAGACGCCTTCTAGGAGTAGAATGATAGGAGAACAAAGAGTCGAGACAGACTGAGCTGCAATGGTGGGACATTCCTAGAATGTGCGTTTAGAGAGCACTAATGACAGACTGAGTCAGGACACACGTTGTAGGATTGGAGTCAGCTCTATGAATATCTTTATATGGGATGTATTGATCATTACAATTTCTCAAGGAATTTGTGATGTTTTTGAGAGCTGTATTACAGCTCAATGGAGTTGACCTGTTTGGCCAGCAATCCATTTCTGAATCATTCGGATAGATGAAACAACAAAGTCTTGAAGGTGGCATACAAAGAGGAAAAGGGTTTAGTGGAGATGTCATATAATGGGTGGTTTGGAATCGGGCAATCCATGCATGCTGAGAACAGATCTAATCTGCAAATAGAAAAATGTGGTGGAAGAAGGAATTTTAAAATTTTTCCTTAAAAACAGCCAAGTTCTGTCAATCAAATCCTAGAGTGTGCTGATGCCCAAAATGGTTAGGTGGTTGGTTGGATACCAATGTAAAAATGTATTTTTTTATTTTTTGTAACTTTGCTGAACATCTGAAACAAACTTTCTGTATGACTCATCAAACCAATCTGCAGGCTGATCTGAGACAGGACAGTCGCTGTGGAGAGCTGCTGGGCTCAGACTACAGTTTAAAAAATGATAGGAACAAAGTACCAGAAATTTAAGGTGCAATTAACTAGGAGCTGACAGGATCAGACTCCAGGGGTTACACTGCTGGTCGTGAAGGGTGTTGAGAGCAGAAGTCCTCAAACTTCATTCTGCTGAACGATGCCACAGTAAGACTCCACAAGTTATGCAGCAGGCAGCCGAGTTCAGAGAAGAACTGAAAATTAGCATTTAAGCTGCAATGGTGGCCGAATTCTCAGAGGGTTGACCTGCCAGCCTCTGAATAGTGACAGGATCAAACTACTGATGTTCTGCTGATGAGAGCCTGGTAGTATCAGACAGGCTCCAGGGAGCTGTGTGGTCAGGCTGTATATGCTGCTGATTATGAAAGACTAATGTGACATGCCTTCTGTGCGGGTGTGTGTTCACCCAGTGGTAGACTGGCACCCTATGTAGTTGTTGTTCCTGCCTTGTGTCTGATGATTGCTGGGATAGGCTCTAGCTTTCCTGCTACCCTGCTCTGGATAAGAAATTTATAAAGATGGATAGATGGATGGACAGACTTTAGGAAATAAACTGCAGTCTACTGATGGCTATTGGAGACCAACTTTCTGTCATTTGCTGCTGATCAGACCTGAATTAAATGAGGTTGATCTGACAGGACCAGATGCCAGAGGTTGATTTGTGAGACACAAGAGAGCTGATAAGATCAGTCTAGGACTTACAGAGGACCAGTGGAATTGGACACTGTAGGATTAGCTACAGGAAAGCAAGAGGACCAAACTTCAGGGATTAAGCAGCAGAGTGCCGAAGAATGACATGATCCAAGTCCAGAACGTAAGGGACAGGCTTCAAGACTTGGACAATCAGATTTTTGGTGGTTTTGATGTTGTCCAATTCTAGGGTGGTATTGAGTGCTGACAAAATCAAACTTGAGGTGTTATCCTGCTGGCTATGGAGGCCTGACCGTGCTCGGGCTGCAGGGATTATGATGAAGGCTACCGTTACCTAATAGGATTGGGTGTCGGGTTTATGGTGATGATAATGAGAGATTAACAGAAGTAGACTTCAAGACTTAAGCTCCAGTATCTTTGAGGCAACTAGGATCAAAGGCTACAAAAACTGGCTCAGACCCCAGGGGATATGCCATGCATTTCGATTTAACCGTGAAAAAAAATAAGCTACAAGTAGCTAAACACTGACCAGATCAACTCATATGTGGTACAGAGAGAAGACCAGATAGGATGTCCAGGGCTTTGAAAGATGAACAGACTCCCAGCGTTAAAATGAAGATTGATTATTTATAGAACACTAGACAACTACAAGTTTCTGCTGGTACTTCCAAAGGCCTGTCACATTCTGATTCCATTGGTTAAGCAAAGAGCGGACAAGCTTAGTCTCCTGTGAGGTTAAATTGTGGAATACTGAAAGATGACAAAGTCGGTCTCTGAGTGAAGATGCAGCCTGTTGGGAGATAACCTCAGACTCTGTGAACGGAGTTATAGAGGTCTGAGGTCTGATTTGATCAAATCTGATGGACTGAATATGCAGCAATGTATAAAAAAATACAGTCAAGCTCTAAGTGATAAAGCTGCAGCCAACTGAGCGCTGGTTAGGATCAGACTCCATTACAAATCATGTCAGGAGTGATCTCCACCAACGTTAAGCTACAGGATCCTGATGCCTGGGGTTTACTGATTTCAAGTGCTTAAGATGTAGAAGGCTGAAATGGAAAAAAATCTGCAGGCTCTGCCTCTAATGAGAGTAAAGGAGAGAGAACTGACAGAAGACGACTCGAGGGGTCAGGCTACAGAGGAGGCACAATGGCCAATTACAGAGATCTAAATGGACCAGATCTTTGACCTTGAGTTGCAGCACTCGGAGACCTGTCAAGATTTATCTACGTGACAGCTGGAGGCCAAGGTCCTCCTTTATTTCCGTGTGCTGTCAGTGCCCCAAAGAATGAGGTGAAAAGCTCAAATGTGGGGTTTGCCAATTTGACCCTCGTGTTGTGTGCCTGGACCCCTTCTGCCGACGCCGTAAATGAGACAAAAGGCCAGGGCTGAGCGCTTTGAGTACATCCTTTTTATTTTCAGTTAGGCTTACTGTACATTACGTTCGGTCTAAGTCGTGTTCAGATTGAATATCATACTAGCATCAGTCTCCCTGTGCCAACCAGTCCAAAAGAGACAGGAAGCTTACGAAATCATACAGTTAAAATATTTCATATCAAACCGTACTGTAAAAGTGAAGAAGCAGACTCATTCAGGTTTTTTTCCCAGTCATTAAGAGGATACAAAAGGAATATTAGGAAATGCACAAAACTATTAAAAGTAGCACAGCTAAATTCTACTATAAATAAGTTTACTGGACACCCAGAATACATGCACTTGTTATAAAGTGAAGGAAGGCAAAGTCACTCTGGAATCTGTGGTCGGTCGGCGTAGAGGGGGTGAGCAATCAGAAAGTAGCAAAAGAGAATTCACCATCAAGATCCATCTAAATAAACATTGGACATATAACACGACTATGATGGTATTTGTAAGATGAGACTCCTCTCACCTCGAGGAAGTGCTAAACGTTTTCCAGAAGAGGTGTGCCCGGCTGCAGATTATGATGAGTTCTGTAACTGCTCTCATCAAGTTACATTAGAACACACATCTTTAGGGAACCATTCAGGCCATTTTAATGTCGGCTGGAGAGTCGTCTCCGGACCAACTCCTGAAGCATTAGGAGGCCTCCATCTTTTGTTCAGTAACCATTTGTTTGAGTGGGCCTGCTATGTGATCAGTGGTTTCTGTGTGACAGCAAGTGTCCACGTTTTCCCTCGGATAATCACAGCCCACAATGAAAATCAAGACAGCAATGCTTTAATATCACCTCGGTACACACAGGGGCCATGTGGCAGATGGTGTTATCTTAAGTAAAGCACAATCGATCAGTTTAGGTCAGCTGTCACTTGGTTTGGGAAATAAGAGTATGAATTAAACTGGCATAGAGAAACGCCCAGTTCTCAAAACAGGTCGTCCATTTACAAAACTCTCTTCACCAGATACGCCTTCTGTCCCTGTCTTTGTACAACTTGCTGCTTTTTCCTTTGCACATTTCTGCCTTCTTCTGGACACTGGATGGCATTACACCCTGGCAGGGGCACAGACGTTGGCCAGATGGATATGTTTATATATTAGAGTGATGCTCTACAGGGGAGTGACTGGGCGCTATATGGGGTAAATTATGTTTGCCATTTTCAACTGACTATTTTTATGGGTGTGTTAAATTCTTCATATCAATAAAAAGTGACAACAAAGAAAAGAGCATAAATAAAATAAAAGAAGATGATATGGCCAGCTTGGTCATCCGAGAGTCTAAAGAAGGTGACGCATGCTAAAATGGCTGTGTCTAAAGAGCAGTAGGTAAGCTGAGAAGAAGGAATACGGAGCTCCTCAGATTCTGCCTTTGTGATAGAGAGAAGAAGGGACTGACAAGTGGGTTGTTTTAGTTGAGAGATTTTACAGGTAATGTCAGTCCGAGT
Organism: Erpetoichthys calabaricus; assembly: GCF_900747795.2. Lineage (NCBI taxonomy): Eukaryota > Metazoa > Chordata > Cladistia > Polypteriformes > Polypteridae > Erpetoichthys > Erpetoichthys calabaricus. The sequence continues at coordinate 48,298,939 of NC_041402.2, read as the reverse complement.
CTGTCTGCCTCATATAGTGTCTTTCATTATCTATCTACTGTATCTGCCTTCCCTCCATTCTCCTATCAATCTGTCTGTCTGATAAACTTGAAATATTCAGCTTGATGGCATTTGGGATTTTCTTCTTCTGGTTTCTTCAAAGACGTTTAGGGGACTGCAGGCAACTGAGCAGTGCACAGAAATCAATAGAAACATTTTAGAGAGAGACTCCAACTGTAATGTTCTAAACCAGGGGTAGGCAACGTCGGTCCTGGAGTGCCACAGTATGTGCAGGTTTTTGTTCCAACCCAGTTCCTTAACGAGAACTCTATTGCTGATGAAGCACATATTGCTTAAGTGACATTTTAATGCTTCATTTTAGTGGTCTCGCTTGTTAAGGTTCTCCAACCTTAATTGCTTATTTCAATCTTAAACTGCTGCATTCAGTGTTTTAATTGCTCCTTATTAGCAATAAGATGTAAAACAGGGGTAGGCAATGTCGGTCCTGGTGAGCCGCAGTGGCTACAGGTTTTCATTCAACCCAATTGCTTAATTAGAAACCAATCATTGCCAATCTCAGACCTTATTTAATTTTATGGCTTGTTAGTCTGTGCAATGTAAGGCTTTTATATCGTAGATTTTTTTCCTTTCCAAGGATATCATCCAAATGATTTGAAGCCTAAAACAGATCATTTTCAGTCTGTCACATTTTTCTATTAAGTGTTTTATTAAATCAAACCGTGCATGATGAACACACACAGATGTAATTGGAAAAAAGCTAGCTGGAGAACTGCTGGCTGCTTTGTCTTTTACATCTTATTGCTAATAAGGAGCAATTAAAACACTGAATTCAGCAGTTTAAGATTGAAATAAGCAATTAAGGTTGGAGAACCTTAACAAGCGAGACCACTAAAATGAAGCATTAAAATGTCACTTAAGCAATATGTGCTTCATCAGCAATAATTGAGTTCTCGTTAAGGAACTGGGTTGGAACAAAAACCTGCACATACTGTGGCACTCCAGGACTGACGTTGCCTACCCCTGTTCTAAACTGATTGTGGACAGAGAAGAAACTGGACAGTGGGCCTTCATGAATGCGTTCTGAAAAACTTGGAGGTCCTCCAACTGCTGGAAGATCCCGAGTGGTCTTCTGTAGAGGAGGCCTCCAAGGTTAACTCTTTCAGGGCTGATGTCAACTTTTGTCAAAATTCAGGAGTAGAGGACGGTAATCAGCGGTAAACTGCAACAAAACTCACCTTTACGTTTTAGTTCGACTCTCTTAGCTAGAAGGAAAGTTACATAGCTTTGTTGATTTAACCTCGACTCCCTACGTGTGCATGAGTAGCGAAGAGCAAACAACCTCTAAATTGGCACCGACATCTGGCGAGAGACCAAAGTGAATGTCCAAAGCAAAATACTCCATGGGCGTTTTACATAATTTCGTTGAATAAGACTCTGACTCGTCAGACTCTGATTTTGATGCAAGTGATCTGGAGATGGATATCAAAAATGAAAATGAGGTACCAGCAACATCTGATCGGTCCCCAGCTGATCATGGTGCTGAACACTTTCGTGTAGCTGAAACAGCAGTGTTTGCCTGGGAGGATCACCACTTACGATGACAGAAGGTACAGACCATATTGTGTCACACTGCGACCGCCACTGCTGCCCACCTGCTGTGTGAAGACAGCCAGGCAGCTGGCCCACCGTGCATTCCTGTTGACCACTGAGGTGCCCCCATGCAGTTGCTGCCACCAGAGATGCCGAATGTGCGCCAACAGCAGCCACAGCACATAGCAACAGACGTTTTATGTTGACTTTTATGTGTGAAGGGGCAGAGTGGTGAATCTGAGGCTAAGGATCTGCGCTGGTTAACAGAAGGTTGCCGGTTCGAATCCCCGTCACTGCCAAAAGAGATCCAACTCTGCTGGGCCCTTGAGCAAGACCCTTAACCTGTAATTGCTCCAGGGGCACTCTGACCCCAAGGGGTATGTGAAAAGTAACAAATTCCTAATATGAGAAATTGTGTAAGGCGAAATAAAGAACAAAAAAAAAACAAACAAACATTGCTTTGTGTGCTTTTCAGAAAACTTGATTCAGCCCTCAAAGAGTTAATCTGAACGGTGTCTTTTTTTGATTGTTTATTCCAATGGCACTCGGTAAGAAAGGTAGAGAAAACCATGGGATGCATATTTGGAACTTAGCCAAAGGACGACCTCATGGTCACGATTCTGCCATGTGAGCAGCACTCTGAATCCGACAGTGACTTTACCATTCCTCACTTTCAAAGAAGGCCGTTACGCCCTCACAGACCCAGCATTCCTTACGTGTGCTATGTTTAGTATCTAACAGATGCGGTTTGTAAACAAGTCATTACAAAAAAAGGCGAGGATGCCCTCTGCAGAGAGGAAGAGCATTCAGTGAACAGATACTGAGAAGAAAGTTCTGGAAACAGCAGCTCAGGGTTGTCCGGGCTGGACCAGGCAGGCTCAGTCAGTCCTGGTTCAGAGTGCACCATGCAGCTGAAAGTGACAGGAAAAGGAGGACAGTTAGTAGCAGGCTGGGACAGCGAGGAGAGGCAGGAACGTCTGATCACACAGAGGCGCCATAGTGTCACACATCAGTGGCTGTGTGTTTGTCTCCCAGCCTAATAACACACCGCCATTGACCATTTAATTACAACGGGACCACATTTGTCTTCCACTCTATGCCACAGCAGTTTGGCTTTGATTCCCAACTAGCAGTTTGGAGTTTCCATGTCCTCCCTATGTCCCTGAGGATCCTCTCTCTGTTCTACAATGTTCAATTGCCTCTGGGGGGCTTTCCATACACACACACACACACATTTAAGTGTTAAGTTAACACTGCAGTTTTACTGTGTATATGATGCTGGTTTGTGATGATGGGCAAGTGTTACTGGCACCCTATCATGGAGGCCCCTGCTGTCCGTTATATGGTGCCATGCTGAATGCAGCTCCTCACAGCAACAATGTAATGGATAAGAATGGCCACAGGAAGGAATTCTCTGCTTCAAAGTCACATGTACCCCATTCACCTGCACAACGAGCGCAGCCTCCCACCCTTCTGACGTTAATAATGAAGCATCTTTAGCACTGGCACAAAGGACAGCGAGCGCGAGAAACAAATGGGTTTTCTGATGGATGTGCACAAGCGAGGCAGTCGCTGCCTTCCCACTGTGTGTCTGAAATGTTTTTGGTTGAAAGCTGCGGTCTTTGCTTTTAAACTCTGTGACCTGGACACTGAATAGTAATGGACACCGTCACTCGACAAAACACTGGGACATCCCGCTTAGCATCAGGGGGTCCCACAGTTCGACTGATTCATTTTAATTGTGAATGGCACTGCATTTCCAGATGGCATGGCTGCCCTTGACTGCTCTCAGCTCCAGTGGTCAGTCCCATAGCAGGTCTCATTATTCTCATTGTGTCCAGCTGGGTGTTTCTCATGGTACCCTGACTTTCCCCCAACATGCCAAAGGCAAGCAGATTTGACTGACTGGTACCTGTAAACTGGCCTGGTGCGAGTAAGTGTGCCCTGTGGTGGACTGGCACTGTCTCTGCTGCCAGGATAGGCTCTGGCTCGCTATGCTGTGGTAAATGGATGGATTAATGAATAGTAAAAATAAACCTGAGTGTACTGAAACACTTTATAGACCAGACAAAGAACACAAATGAGTTAAGGGTGGACACATAAAATGTTCCAACCAACAGAAAAGAAATTAAAAAAAGAAAATAAAAAAAAAAAACAAAACTGGCAGTGGCAGGAAAAGAATGTCAAAATAAAAGAAAATAACAATAAGCAGTGAAGTAATATTAAGACATCCTGCCTGAAGAAGGGGCCTGAGTTGCCTCGAAAGCCTGCATATTGTAATCTTTTAAGTTAGCCAATAAAAGGTGTCATTCTGCTTGACTTCTCACTGCAGTCACAATGGCTAACACGGTACAGCACCCTAGGACTACAACACGAGTCAATGGATGGTTAATGCAATGTAATAACAGCAGAAAAAAAGATCAGCAAACAATCCACTATCTGTACCCACTTTGTCCACATGGTCACAAGAATATGAGTTATGACAAACCTATCAGGAAAAATAAAAATATCAAAAAGACAAATTAAATAAATACAAACTCCAATAAGTTGTGTCTATCTTGCTGAAATGAAAATGGAGAACTGTTGACTGCCTGAAGGGACTGAATTAGAGTCCCAAAGACGCAGGCCCAAGTGGTACACCATGTGACTCTTGTGAAATATCGGAGGTGAAAAGGCGCTATATTATTCATTTACGCTTCTTTAATTCCCCCTATGGCACAGTCATGGGCAAGGGGAGCGCCGGCCCAGACGTCATGCTTGGTGCTGGCTCTGGTCTTCACCCAAACTGACTGAGGCTGCTCTGTAACGTGATCTTTAACAGCAACCCCAAAGCAGTAACAGTCTTACACTACGGAGCAGCTGGCTCTTCATTGAACTGAATCAGGAAATGCCAGTGCGCATGTTGGCTGCACTCGGAGCATCTCTGAACGTTAGCCTTTCCATCAAATGGCATCCTCACTCAGCGGCTAACTCTGAGCCAGTTCACACATGCTTATGAGCACTGTACCAACACTGGACAGGGCCTCCATTTGACCTCAATCAGCCTCAGTTCCCCATGGCATGGATTCCTTTGAGATTCTGGTCCATAGTGACATGATTATATCATGCAGTCTCTACAGATTTGTCAGCTGCACATTCAACCCAAACATGTTCTATAGGATTCAGATCTGGGAAGGCTACTGAAGAGCACTGAACTCATTGGCATGTTCATGAAACCAGTTTGAGACGACTTTAGCTTTGTGACATGACGCCATTATCATGCTGGAGGTTGCTATTAGAAGAAGCTGTCATTTATAAAGGGAGGCACATGATTAGCAAGAACATTCATTCGATGGCATTCAAGCGATGACCAACTGGTTATAATGAACCCAAAGTGTGCCACACAGACATTCCCCACACCATTACACCACCAGCACTACCACCAGCCAGGACTGTTAACACCTGGCAGGCAGGGTGTGTGGATTCATCCATCTGTGTGATTTAAAAGAAACGGAGATTCATCAGATCAGGCTACGCTTTTCAGGTCTGAGTTTGGGTGCGTCCGTGCCCACTGCAGCCTCAGCTTTCTGTTCTTGGCTTACAGGAGTGGAGCCCAGCATGGTCTTCTGCTGCTGTAGCCCATCTGCCACAGGGTTCAAAATATTGTGCATTCTGAGATGTGATTGTGCTCACCACAGATGTACAGAATGGTTAGTTACCATAGTTCATACAGTATGTCTCATCAACAAGGAGGTTCCATCTGGATATTATTTGTCTTTTGCACCATTCTGAATAAAGACCTACAGACTGTTGTGCATGAAAATCCCAGGAGATCAGCAGTTACAGAAATATTCAGACCAGCCCATGTAGCACCAACAATGGTGTCTCGGTAAAAATCCCTGAGGTCACATTGTTTCTCCATTCTGGTGTTTGATGTGAACATCATGTGAATCTTCTGACCTGTATCTGCATGACTGCTGCTGCATGACTGACTTGTTAGACAACTGCATGGATCAGCAGCTGTACAGCTGGGCCTCTTAATTTGCTAGGCAAGTGTTTCAGTCCAGCGGAAAGACCGAAACAAAGTAACAAGAGCATTGGGAGAATATGTAAACCTGATGCAGACATGGAGCAGACAGGGAACTGAACCTGGGTAGCTGGAGCTACTAATTGGCCTGGCAGGAGTGAGTGAGTGTGCCCTGGGATGGACTGGCACACATTGTCTGCTGTTAGGCTAAGCTGTGGCTCCCTGTGGCCATGTACTGGATAAGCCCACACCATAATGAACTGCAGTTCAGTACATTGACCGTCATCATGGGAGAAGGACTGGCGTCAGCAGACAGGCCTACAGCAAGGTTGCTCAAACCAGCTTTCAGTTTGTCCCTCACTGCTGATCTCAAAGAGTTTCTTCTTTTCTTCTGTGAAAAATTCCATAAAGACAATAAGCATTTTTTTCTCTTGCTGCCCAACATTAATTTAGAACTTAGAGTTGTAATCATCAATCATGACCAGCAGAGTGCAGTGTCCACACTGAAATCATCATTCCAGCTACTTTGGGCTTTGCTGAAGCTCAACAATACAAAAATTCCAAACTTTTGCCCAGTAGCTGCATTGGGGGGTGGTGGTGTAACAGAATTAAAAAGCTGACAATGAGCACAAATTCTGACAGATCAGTGAACAGGTGGCATCAGGACCACTGACACTGCAGTGAGCTATTTAGGAGTATCATTTATAACAGTACATAGGGCACTGCACCTAGGCACACAATTCTCCGCAGATGCCCATAATTTAAGAGAGCAGATTGCTGTGTTTGATGGTCAGTAAGTGGGGATCGGTGCCCCCTTTAGTAAAGCTGCCTTCAATGCTCCAGAATATTGGGGGCACTTTGGGAGTTCAGAGTATCTTGAATGCTTCACCCAATCCTATCCTGGCAACACTAAATGGAAGGTATGAGCCAAATGCAGGCTGGGTACTCATCCATTAGGGGCACAGCCATTCACAGACTCTCACGCGCTCACACTGGAATAATTTAGAATGTCCATTTGGGATGTGAGAGGAAAACCCAGGAAGATACAGGGAGGACATGTCAACTGATGCTGAGCGGACCAGGCTGAAATTCCGACACCGTCAAATTTTGTATTGAGGCCGATATGTAGAATGGTAGACAGGGGTGTCACATGGTGAGAGTAAGCAGTAATGTACAGCTTGTGCAAACTACTCATAAAAGAGGACATTTTCCCAGCTATGAAGCAGAACTGGTGCCAGTACAATGAAGTGAGGATGAGTTTTCATGAACGAGACTCTGGGGGACTGAGAGAACAATGGCTGGAGCTTTAAGGAGATTTTCTTACTTGGTGAAGAATTTAGATGTGGTAGAATTGTTTTTCTAAAATGTTAAGGATCCAAACATACAAGCTAAGCAACACTGGGTGGGCATTAGAACAACAAAGAGAATGGCACAAGCAATGCCCTCTTTGAAGAATGATCATACAGGTATTTGATTAACTGTCCACCATACTGGGACTGCCAAGTCAGACCTTTCCTTTCCCTTTTAGATTTTCTATCTATCTATCTATCTATCTATCTATCTATCTATCTATCTATCTATCTATCTATCTATCTATCTATCTATCTATCTATCTAATCAGATGTAGCTTGAACAAACCTGCCAGAAGGGGCAGTCAGACAAATCCTCACACGAATGCCCAATTCAGGCGGGCACCTCAAGATGAACCACCCAAGGCATCGGTGCAGAGGGCCTCTCACAATGTGCCTCTACACATTGCATTTACGCATGTCCTTCTAGAGCAGAGGTGACCAGCTCTGGTCCTGGTGGGCTGCAGTGACCGCAGGTTTTCTTTCTAACCCTTTGCCTAATCAGTGACCAGTTTTCACTGTTAATTAACTTCTTTTCTCTTCATTTTCATAGCCCTGTTCTTAATTATTCAGTCCTCTGAATTGATTCTTTTCTTCATTAAATGGCAGTCAAACAGAAATTAGACGTGAAACGAGCTGACAGATGACCAGCTAAATTGGGGCTTCAAACTCCAACCAATTTCACTCCAACAAGTTTCTTAATGAGAAGCCGATTCTTGCTGTTAATTAAACCCATAAATGAATTCCACGGCTTGTTGCTGCTCTCATTCTGTACTGCAGTACACTTTTCTAAAACTGTTCAGTTTCTTTTTTCTAAGAACACTGTCAAGATGTTTTGGTGACCTGAGCAGGTCAGCCTTACTGAGGCCTTCACCTTTCTTTATTTTCAGATATTGTGTGATGGGCACAAGTTAGTGGGTTGTGTGCCGGCTATTTTTGTTTCTCATTATTGTTTGGCTGTTAATTAAGGAAAAAAAAAAACATTCTGGGGTCTGAGACAAGTCCATTAAAATTAAGGTAGTTAAGAAGTTAATTAGCAGCAACAGGTCACTAATGAAGAAGATGGTTAGAATGAAAACCTGCAGCCGCTGTGGCCCTCCAGGACTGGAGTTGAACACCCCTGCTCTAAACGAGTACCTCTACAGAAGAATTTCTGCAAAAGTGCCAGTACAATTTCACTCTACAAAGATGCCAGTGCCAAGATGGTGCCACAATTTGTCTTTACAAATGCCTGTCTGCAGTGCGGCCCTACTGAGGGGTCTCTCCAAAGGTACCCTTGCAATGTGCCTTTACAAATGTAGACGTTCAACCTGACGCTACCAAGATGGCACTGTGATGTGCCCGTACTGAAATGCCGGGGCTAAGACACCACTGCTGAGACACTGCTCCAGCGTGCTTGTACAAATCTCTCCAGTTTGAATCTCGTGTGAACATCTAGGGGGTCCTTAACCGCTGCACCTCTACAATTTGACTTCACACTCTGTCTTTACAAACGTACCTCTGTAAAGATAATTTTGCAAAATCAGAGTCTCCTCAAAGTCCCATCTATGTGAGAAGCTATACAGAAATGACTGTAGCTGGTGCTTTTCAATTTCAAATGTGTGCCGCATTTGAAGTAAATAAAGGAAGAAAACGAAGCAAATTCAGTCCTTAGGCGTATAATGTGCCTTCCTCCAGGAGGCATGAATACTCAGTGAAGCCTGGGCTGTACAGGCTGCTTATTCTCATACTTACATTTCTTTTATTTGGGTGGGCACAGAATGGCGTGACTCAGGTTACTTTTTCTGAGTGACCTCAACTTGGTTTCTCCCACTGTGGTCATTAGAATTGCCTTCATGATACTCACCTGGCACTGCAACATGGGACATGACTTCAGGCTGCACCAGGGTGTCCACCTTCACGTGCTGGAGTGCCTTACAGACTGCACTCTGGAGATGCCTGTCAGGATAAAACAGGGAGAGCAACACATTAACATGGCTGACATGAGCACCACGGGAGGCTGCTTGTCATCTGAACAGCGCACATATGTGCATGGGTGCTTCATCTGTGTCAGACTCACTTTTCTTCATTGCCTATTTGCGGTGTCCCCCCAGTAAATATGACATGATTGTGATTAATTATCTTTCCCGATTCAAGCAAGACTCCATAAACCATTTGTAAGGATTTAGAACGTGACATTGGCTTGTTTCCTGATGACAGGAATGCCATTACTAGGAGTCATTGGGGTTGGCAAAAAGAAAACTGTACTAAGTAACTGCTCCTGTACAATTCACACTGAATCGACTTCACTGTACCAGCAAGCATTCTAGCAGAGTTCATGGACAGATACAGTATGTGGTTGGATAAGAATCCCTAAGACAAACACCACACACAGGGCCCAGTTCTGACACATCGTTGAGTCATGGTAGGGTCCCAAGATGACCGTGTTCCCCTTGATACTCTTTATTTTATTATGTAGACCATACTGCCAGGGTTGACTGCTGTCTTTAACATTCCATAACTCCAGGCAACTAGACGTACCAGCGAGTATCAATTACACCTTTATTCATGTATAATACGCGTAGGTCAGTGTCTCTTAACCTAAAAGTGTGTCATGGAATAGCTCTGATGATTGTGCTCAGTTCACCAAAGGGCACCGCTAAATGATCACACTCAATTTCCCATGGGGGACTCCGTCCCCACCGGTGGGTAGCAGAGACACTTCTATGGGAAAATGTGAGTTTGTGACACAAAACAGGTTGCGAAACACTGCTATAGATGAATTGCCCAACATAATTAACAAAATATAATGAGTGTGACAACCCCAGCACTACAATCGAAGTAGCATCTGATCTTGAGTACATACAGTACGCTTACCACCGGGGGGCTCTCTGTCTGATGGTCTGGTCTGGCTTGGTCTTTACTGCCACATGGCCTTTAAATGGAGTCAACAGTGGCTTGTCCTCCCTCCTCAATGGCAGAGAGACAGAGAGACCTTGCTTTGGCAGGCCTTATTTATCCATTTCCATGGTCCTTGAATCACCCCCCAACCCCGCGTAAGTGAGAGTGTATAGTTCTCAAAGACTCCGTTCCGGAATATTCAAGCCTATGCGCTAGCCATGCACACTGTGTTCCTGGCAGGATTTTCTCCAGTTTCAAAGAATATACAAGTAACTAAGTCATAAACCGACTCCCCAAACCTACCTGCCTAGGCGGTCTTCCTGGGGGGAGAACTCATAGAGCGTAATGCATTCCTGCACACCTGGCCCACTCTGGTCAGCTCTTCTCCTCTCTGTCACAGTTGGCCAGAGCATTTAGAAAAGGTCTTATCTGATCTAGTAAGTCGTAAATGCCTCCCAAGCAAGTGCTGGCATAGACAGCGTCTCTGCATTTTAAAATACTAGGGGGCTTCGCCTCCTACTCACTTCGCTTGTCAACCCCCCGGCCTGGGCTATGTGCCAGCCACTTTGCGTCTCTGCTGCTTGCATATTTGGATTTCACTTTCACTAAACAACAAATCTTTTAATTCTCGTGGATACGCCTCTTCATTGGGTGGAAACACTGCTTTTCCCTGATGGCAACACGAATTAGATGATCTGCAAGTCTCCGACTTAAAGTTTAAATCTGAACAATATATTCAATAGCTTTTCACTATTCCATAATAATAATTTCCGTTTGTTAGCTCTAATGCGATCTTTACTATCAGTTTTTAAGACTTTCAAATTTTAGTACTTTCATTATCTCTAACTTGCTCTGCATGTGTATCACGCCAGCATTTTTGAACCTCTTTACGACGTTCTACTTTGTCTTCTACTCTTTGTCTTTTATTTCTGACCCCACTTGGAGCTGAGAGCGCAGGAACTGTGTCTGACAATAGCATTTACACCAATGAGAAGTGAGCGGACCGTGGCCGTGGTTGTAAATGTTTGAGAGGAGGGCGGGACTTGTCAAAATCTCTTGGCAAAAAGTCTCGTCTTGCAGAACCTGAAATTATCTCTCACGGGAGTTGAAATTATCTCCGAGAAAGTCTCTTCCCAGGATTTCCTCTTATAATAGAGAGATGATATTGGTGGGCATTAATAAATATATTAACTTATTAGCAAGATGTTATTCTTTATTACACATATTACAACTCAAACTGTATGGCCGTTCTGGAAGTACCCATCCACTTGTTGTGCCACTTACTCTACAGATGAACACCATTTCAAGGTGCTTTACAAGACTAGGACTGTACTGGAATGGCTTACATGCACTTTTTCAGTCAGATGGTGGTGTTGATGTTGGTGATTCCTACCTTGCACCCAGAGCTGCCAGGACAGATTCAAGACCTCCATGACCCTGAATTGTATTTAGTGAGTTTGAAAAAAATTTCCCATTTTGCGGTTGGGGGTCAAAGCTGCAATGTAGGTGTGAAAGGGGGCAAAAACAAAATGGCAGACCAACTCTGCTCAAGCATTAGGCACACAAACTGGCCAAGAGCTTTGGAAATGACGGTGCTGTCATGGCAGCAGCATTGTAGACCCACAGGTCTCCTAGACAGAGCAGATGTGGAGAGAGTTCAGATGGGAAGATCACAATCACAATCACAATCTGCAGCAGTAAGCACATCACAATATTAGGAGCTGGGAAAGTCTGGCAGGGATATTCACCCACTTTACTGCATTCACTTTCACATTTAGACAAATAAATGGTCAAGATTTAAAATATTCAATAAGGAGTGGCATTCCATGCTGTGTGAGATCCAACTATGTGTCCACTGCCAATTCCCCGTGGTCCGTAATGGGATAATGTGGTTGAGAAGATCAGAGGCATGACTTAATTATGCCTGTAAAATGGCGTCCAGTGATGACCCCATCCCGTATCACTCACATTGCCCAATGATGGGATCCACGTCCTTTGCACCCACTAAGTGTCAATACTGCTCAGATTACACTGATGTTCAGCTGAGGTCCAACTTAACATATCAAGCCATCCTGCAGCCATCAGTGCGCTCATGCAGTGGTTTCCTTGCCCGTTTTACCATTATGTCATTAACTTTTGTCACTTTCCTTGTTGCAGTCACTGCTAGCGGTAATTCTTTCCACATCTACTCCTCATCCTTTGACAAAGTTTCCATCCATCCATTTCGTAAAAACAAGATTCATTTTTATGGGTGCAGGTAGTTAACATCTATCCTGGAAGCACTAGGTGTGTGGCAAGAACCAACCCTGGCCAGGGGTGCCACACTGACAAGAAGATCACTGAAAGTCCACACTGGCCAAGACCCAGTCCTCTGGAGGTGTGCGGCGCAGGATTAGTTTCACTTATTCTGTTCTTATTCTTCTCTTGGGTGGAGCGACAGCTGCACTGTGCACTTTGGGTACACTGAGTCCTAGCAGGGACTGTCCTGGCTGGTGTGTCATGGATGGTAACAGTGACTTCTGTCATTTTAATCCCTTTCCTCATCAGCACAATCGCAATGTGCCAGTGACACTGATGTCCAGTGAGCGGGGAAATGGGCCCTGAAGATTACACTCACTAGCAGACATTTGTGTCATTCAGGAGCAAACCATCCCTTTGGGGTCCATAATGGTAAAACTGCCTCTTACATGCTGATTATTTACTGGACTCCCAAGGCAGAGCCGTCACACAAGATTCGCCTTCAGATTTGACATTTCCGCAGCAAAGTGTGACTTAGATTAAGAGGTAAGCTGTCAAAATCTGTAAAACAAAAGCCCACATAATGAACCTTATTGATCCGTCACAGAGCCTCCTGGATCAGACTCTCCCCGCTGAGCTCTTCTCCAGGAAGTAGCGGAATTCCCTACATGTTTGGTCAGATGAGACTGATCAAACAGGAATCTAATCATCCCTTGCTAGGGGGTCGATACTTCAACTGGCGGGGGGAGGAATACATCGTGTATGACCTGAGTGACAAATCTCCAGATATTTGGACAATGAGATCCGTCACCCAAACAACACAGAAAATATCTTTTGTGTCCCATGCTCCCCACTTTCTTCACCAAGATGATGTCCTCAGGTCGGAATGGGGGGCACTCGCCTCCACCTATCACTTTGTTTCTTGCTCTTGTCCTCAGCTGCTGTCTCTGAGCTAATTTTAGATGATGGCTCTGAGACTTGTGGATTTAAATAGCCACATGGACTCAATGAGCGAGAAGCCAAACCTGTTCCATTTACTGAGTTACTCATTCAGTGTTTTCTTGTCGGCTGCTGGTATTCTATATCCAGTATATCCCCTTCTGAAATTGATTGTCCAGCCCACCCTTCAATCCATTTTCTAATTTGTTTATGCAGGTCGGGGTTCTGGGGCGCAGCATTGGGGACAAGTTAGCCAAAGCTGCACATCTTTGGAATGAAGGAGGGCAGAGGGCCAATGAAAAGCTCAGACAGTCACAGGACGACCAGGGCCTGGAAATGCACCCATGGTGCCACTATGCTGCCAACAACTGCTGGTTTATTGTCTGGGAAATGCTATGTGTTCACCCTGCCACAGACTAGCGCCCTGTCCTGGGATTGTTCCTGCCTTGTGCCTTTACTTGCTGGGATTGGCTTTAGCTCCCTGTGACTCTGCTCTGGACAAAGGGGGGTTGGAAGATGGATGGAAGGAAGGGTACACTAGAAGTGGTATGATGTGTGGCTCTCAGCATGGACAATCTGACTTCTGGAGACTTGTGGGTGGCTGGCAAAGTCAATACAACACACCCCATGGCCCAAGACTGTGGAGATGTTGACCATCAAACATTCTACTGCCCAATATGTGTGTTAAGACACAGGAAAACCAATAAAGTGGTATGGTATATGGAAAATAGTGTCCTAGAGGAAGTGCTTTGGACATCTGCTTAGGAACTGTACAGTAGTATGAAAGAAAAAAGGACCTCCTTGAGCCTGCACTAATGAGATTAGTTAGCAAGGCAGTGCGTGTCTCTCTTATTTTCATTAAAACATTGTCACAAGGAGGGGCGCTATTGTAGCAACCTTCTTACCCAAAGTAACACCAAGGAGGTCACAATGTGCAAGTATAGACATTTAATAAATAATTAATGACAGTGGAAGCAGCGAAATCACAAAGTATCATATACAGTAAACAGTATAGAATAGGGTCTCACATTTGGTGAGTCCACCTTAAACAACTGAAAACGCACTCACAAACCCACCTCCCATGTTTGTCTCTCATGGTGTAATCTGTCCTCTTTCCCTGCCAGATGATCACTTGTCCTACCGAGCTTCTAACAGTGAGCCCATGGCCAGAATGTGGTGTTAAATTTCATCCCAGGCCAAGCGCTGGAGTTACGTTTTCGGGTCAGGAGCAGGCCCATGTTTCCATCAGGGACCTTGGCCTGGCAGCCACTGGTGTCCCTGCATCTATGAACTCTCAGTGTCTCTCATATCCCCAGGGTGGCCCTTTTACTGCTCGTTCTATTAGTCAGACAGCATTAATACAGGGGCTCTGTACCCTCTAGTGGCCACAAAGCATTTCCACCTCTGCTGTTTCCTTACTGGCTTAATTTCCCAATTAGTAAGAGGAGCGAGCAGCCATCCCTGGTACTTGGTGGGTTTCCCTGCCCTCTAGCGCACTGGAGGAGCATTGCCCTCTTCTTGTTATGCGGCCTTTATTGCTCTCATTCTTTCATCTTTAATGATTAATGATGATATACTGTATTAAGTGCCCCATTACACTGGACAGATAAGCCTCTGGACCTGAGAGGAAGCCGCGTTAATTACTAAACAACCGTTCTGCTCAATATCAATTTATACATACCGTGTAGTACACGTTTATATTTACTGTCATTGGGTTAAAGCTGATATGGACCCAAACACTGGCATTTGCTGTTTCTGAACGCATTTTATTATGAAAACCAAATGCACTTTTCTTTTTCTCTTTCTTTCTTTCTTTCTTTCTTTCTTTCTTTCTTTCTTTCTTTCTTTCTTTCTTTCTTTCTTTCTTTCTTTCTTTCTTTCTTAAAAACATGGCCACTGAATCCTCTGACAGCTCTCGATGGGGTGGTTATTTTTAACCCTGGTTGGGATTCCCTTTTGGGGTTTTCCCAGTTACTTCAGGCAGAGTGGTGGCTCTGAGGCTTGGGATTTGCCACGGCAATCAGGAGGCTGCCGGTTTGAATCCCGTAAAATGCCAGAAGTGACTCTACTCTGTTGGGCTCTTGAGCTCCGTCTTGGGTATGACATTAATGTGCATCAAAATGCCAGAAGTGACTCTACTCTGTTGGGCTCTTAAGCTCCGTCTTGGGTATGACATTAATGTGCATCCAGCCCTGCAAGCAGGTCCTCCAACATGCAGGGAAAACCTAGGGGTTGGTGGCAGGATTGGCATTCCAGCCACATGCTTCCAACCTCCGCCTCCAGTTACTTCTGGGACTCCTATGGTCCTCCACAGTGCCCTCTGCCTGTCCCTGAAGTGACCCTGATAGTCACTTAAAGGAAATACCATACAGGATTATATTCTAACTGTAGCAGTTTATTTGTGGTGCTGCCTAATAGTTTGGGAGATATGACCTCTTACATTTACATTTACCTACTTGTCTGATGCCTTTATTGTAAGACATTTGAGATACACTTTGGTTACATTGCCTCTGCTTTTCCAAATGAAGCACAGGCAGGTGAAGTGACGTCCTCGCAGTCACACAGATTCTCATAGAGTTGGGGTTTAAAGTCCACACTACCTGCCTACATAAGATATGACTTCTTCTCCAAGAAGGTTCCCTTTCTACTCGACACTGAGCAGTGTCACTACACATTAAGATGTCGGGCATCAGCTTTAAATGATGAGACCACCACTGATATCACCCTTGTCATCCTAATTACTGCAGATCTCATACTCCTCAGCCACATGTTCTTCTTTGATCTTTCTGTAGCTCAACTTTTTCCTCCTGTGTTCTTGTTTGTCCCAAAGTTCCTCTCATTAAAAATACATAAAAATAGGATAAAAAAAACTGATGAGACTTAGTGAAGAATAGAAAGTACCAAGTGGATTGATATCGATAAGTCAATCTTCTACTTTTCAGGAGAACATTGAAGCAAATCTTTCAAATGAAGTTCAAACCATCAAAGACTCCAAACCCTTCCATCCAACCCTCCAGTTAAATATCACTTTATCTTCAAAGAGGACTCAAATAAAGGCTAAAATGTCAGCTCTGACCTTATTGTCCTATGTGGTCTGCTTTACTGTGTAATGCTTTGTATGCCGGTCTGGTCATCACCACCGCTGTGTATTGAGTACAGACTGTACAGACTGGAGTGACTCACCATACCTGTCAGTGTTCTGCTTACAGAAAGACAAAAGCCATTATGCTGTTCTCAGGGTACACCAAATAAAGTGTAGGGATCTGTGGCCCAAATGCTAAAGTGTAATGGGCTTACGAGTTTATCTGACCCCATATGTGACACTGAGGGAGTCAATAGTCCTAAATATGTGACTATGGAAGAAACTGAAGGGTAACTGTAGTTCAGCTCTGTCACAGAAATACTCAGTACAGTGACTCACTCAATAAGGAGAAGGACGGTAAAGCACAAGGCTGCTAGTTCACTCCACACCTCCACCGAGCCTCTCATAACTCGTCACTGTTCCCATTACCAAAACTTAACATCTACCTTGATTTGTAAGTTGATTTGGACAAAAGCAAAAATAAAAAATAGCTTTGCTCTGTTCTGGTGTTTAGCCTCCTCCATGGGCAGAACATTGCAGAGAGAAAATGGAAACTATATAAAGAGTGTGCTATCTCCTGTCTGGTTGCTAAAAATAATAATAATTACAGTGTTGCTTTCTTAGATGTTTAAAGATTTGTGGTCAGATGTGGCTCAGTTGACTGGGTGTGAATGAGTGCGTCTGTTGGAGCTGCGATGGACCCGAATCCCATCCAAGTCAGATTCCAGCCTTGTGCCCATACCTGCTGGGGCAGACAGCGGTTCCCCACAACGCTGAACGTGACACAGTGAACAGAGAGCTGAAAACGAATGACATACCACTTCTGACAATGAGCCTCAAGCTAAAGTTACAGGGGGCCATCATAGCAGACAATCATTCAGGTCATTACTGCAGCTATCGCACTTGCTTGGCTTTTTTAAACCGTTTGCATCTCGTTTTTTTCTGGGTATCTGGTGGCTTCACTTTCATCTTTGAACAAATGAGGAATAAGCTTATTGGAGAAGCAGCACCACAACAGAGCAAGAGCAGAAATTCTGATAGCAACTTTTAGACAGAGCAGAGTAACTTGTACGACTACTGCAGATGGTCCCGGGAGGGCGAGGGAGTCCAGCTAGCTGAGGTATTTTGACGGGATTTGGCCTTTCTTTCCCCACATGTCCACCTTAGTTACTACAAGTGTATTAGAATCTTTTATAATACCAATTTTGTGTTTTATTTTTTATTCCTATACTAACTAGTAATCTCTGTGCAGTTCTCTCTGCCAATCCGCACTAGATGAACTACATAAACAGACATTAAATTTAAGGTAAAGTTGACCTGAGTAGGGTAGCAGTCCATCCCAGAATAATAGTAATAAGAAGGAGACTGAGGCAGACATATCACTAGGAGCCTTTTGTTAACACTTAGCAGCTGTTTCAACATTACCTTTTCCACTCCTCTTCTCCCTCCCAGAATTCATACAAAACAAAGGTGATTCCATCGGGAAGCCTCAAGGCAGTAGCACTGTCAAAGAGAAAAAAGTCAGCGTGAGTATTCAGAAAGACCAGCAGACAACAAGACCAAAGGGAAGCCCTCAAGAGATGAAGGGCCCCAAATTTCACTGAGCACCCACTCCCTGAGAGGTGGCACAGCTTTAAGAAGTGACACAAAGAAGCAGGAGTGTCCTCCATCCGTTTGACAAAGAATTAAAGAAATATTAAGGGATACCTTCCGATTTATTAAAAGCAATTAGCTGTCTGCAATTACAATGTGGTCTCAAGGTGAAACATAACAAAGCAAAATCCAGTTTGTCTAAATGATCAAGTAGAAGCTAACTGAAAACTGAGTTGGACCAGTGAGGTATCTTACAAAACTGTAATGTATCCTATCTTACTTTAAATTACAGAAAACATTACATTCACCTCACAGTAAAAACCATCAAGACTTTTTTAGAATCCGGCAGGCCTTTACACAGGCTTTTTCAGTACTTCTAGAGTTCTTTCCATCTTTTGCTTGCATCCCAATGGAGCTGCTGATAAACATCTCCCTAACATGTATTATTGCCTGCTTCACTGATACTTAATATGGCCACTGTAATGAAACCCTGAAGTTAATAAACCAAAATAAATTATAAAGCCACACTCCTTGGGCATCAGTGCGTCTTTTCCATCAAAGTACTGCACAGGGACAAGTGAGTTCAATTTAAAGAATATTGTTGTGTATTGTGGCCCCCAGCACACGAGTATGAAGCCTTTTGGGTGCTGCACTGAAGTCTTGTCACATCCACAGGTTCTACAGAACTCTAACTGTATTAATAAACTGGGTCTCCTGCTGAACAATTTGAGCACGATAGCACAAAGATGGGGCTGCTTTTAAAGCAGGACTGAAGAGCATTAGGGTCCCTTATGATGAATGACTTGTTAGCTGCACTGCAATGGCAGAACCGGACTGCTGGACAAGAAGATTCCTTCTTTAACTCTTTTGGGGTTGATATCAACTTTTGTCAAAATTCAGGGATAGAGGACGGTAATCAGCTGTAAACTGTGACAAAACTTGCCCTTACATTTTAATTCGACTCTCTTTGCTAGAAGGAAAGTTACATAGCTTTGTTGATTTAACCTCGGTTCCCTACATGTGCATGAGTAGCGAAGAGCAAACAACCTCTAAAATGGCGTCAACATCTGGCGAGAGATCAAAGCGAATGTGCAAAGCAAAATACTCCAGGGACATTTGACATAATTTCGTTAAATAGGACTTGTCAGACTCCAAGTTTGATGCAAGTGATTTGGAGATGGATATCGAAAACGAATGTGAGGTACCAGCATCATCTGATCAGTCACCAGCTGATCGTGGTGCTGAACACTTTCGTGTAGCTGATGCGCCTACAGCAGAGTTCGCCTGGGAGGACCACCACTTATGATGACAAGAAGTACAAACCATATTGCATCAGACTGCGATCACCACCCACCTGCTCTGTGAAGTCAGTCAGCCCCCTGTGTATTCCTGCTGGCCATCTAGGTGCCCTCATGCAGCCAGTGCCACCAGACATGCCGAACATGTGCCAACAGCAGCCACAGCACATAGCAACAGCCGTTTTATGTTGATTTATGTGTGAAACCATTGCTTTGTGTGCTTTTCAGAAAGCGGAGTTCTTTGGAAAAAATATTCAGCCCTCAAAGAGTTAAACCACAGGAGGATTTGCACATTGATTTTGTATTTCATTGACTGGTATCTCTAAATTGACCTGGCGTAAAAGATTGCTGCTGTGTGTGCCCTGTGATGCCATCCCTTCTAGGGTGGGTTCCTACCCTCTTCTCAGTGTGACCTGAATTGCCGACTCCCTGAGTTGCAGAACTGGATTAGCTCATCAGAAAATGGACAGATTGGACCAAAGATCACACGGCAAATGAATGCACACAAAGAAATCTGTCATTTTCCAAGTGAGCGGACATAACAAAAGAAATCTTTTTTTAGCTCCCTACTGACTTACAAGTTGGTTTGGTTGAAAAGATTTATTTTAAATTGTTTATTTAAACTGTAAAAAGCTTAACAATTCATACCATGTGTGAAAAGGAGCAGCCATACCTGAAGCTGCTGCTCAGGTTTTCATCTGAGGGGAGGGAGACCTCAGGCTTTAAAACACTTTACTCATTCTCGATACAGTGGATTTTTAGGACCCCTACAATTCACACCTTTGCTCCGCTCAAGAGAGGCTGCGTCAGATTGTGCAGCTCTTACAAAGGGTGCTTTAGGCCTCCCACTGTCCTCTCTGCTCTCCAGCCATCTCAAACTGTTTGGGCCAACAATCAATTCTTTCTCACTACGCCACTGACCCCTGATGCATTACTAATAGACTCGCAGAGTGTCTCTTCTAAAGTGTTACTCTAAAAGCTTTTGTGTTTCAATGGGGAAGCATTTTATTTTTTCCTCTGCTATAACACTTCTTTGCAAAGTGAGAAAAGCAAAGTATTCATTTTGTGAGACACGCTTTTAATTGCTAAAAAAGAAACAAACATATTTGACAACTCTTTTCTGCAGGTCCAGGACTATCTCCATGTCCATTAGATTTTGGCTCTGGCCTCGTCCAATGTCAGCAGTGGTGGTGGTAAGCTGTACCTGGGCTGCTCTTAACTGAAGCTCAGGGTGTCCGCATATAATAATAATAATAATAATAATAATAATAATAATAATACTGTGGTGGGTTGGCACCCTGCCCGGGATTGGTTCCTGCCTTGTGCCCTGTGTTGGCTGGGATTGGCTCCAGCAGACCCCCGTGACCCTGTGTTCGGATTCAGCGGGTTGGAAAATGGATGGATGATAATAATAATAATAATACTGTGGTGGGTTGGCACCCTGCCCGGGATTGGTTCCTGCCTTGTGCCCCGTGTTGGCTGGGATTGGCTCCAGCAGACCCCCGTGACCCTGTGTTCGGATTCAGCGGGTTGGAAAATGGATGGATGGATGGATAATAATAATAATGTATTTTATTTATAGGACACTTTACATTAGCAGTAAATCTCAAAGTGCAACATAAAAAGATTAAACAAAGGCAAGGCAAGATAAAAACAGAGATAAAACAACAATACTTATAACATTCTTGTTAATAAGATTTCCTAAATAGAAAAGTCTTTAGCTGTTTTTTAAAACAGCCCACAATCTGCTGTGTTCTTAGGCTCTCTGGTAGGCCATTCCAGAGCCGTGGAGCAGCGGCTGCAAAGGCTCGGTCACCCACTGTATGAAGTTTGGTCACAAGGGGGTGAAGGCGGTAGGTATTTGTAAAATGGAGGTTTCTTGTAGTGGATGGTAATATAAGGAGTTCTTTAAGATATTGTGGAGCATTTCCATGGATAGACTGGTGAGTAAACAAACAGAGTTTGCATATGAGCACAAACGTGAGCAGACACATGCAATAAGCAGCTTGGCTTTTACCAGCATGAATGTAGAGAAAAGCCAAGCAAAATGACACCTTTTATTGGCTAACTAGAAAGATTACAATATGCAAGCTTTCGAGGCAACTCAGGCCCCTTCTTCAGGCAAGATGTAATACAGAAACTGAAGTTTCCTATGTTTATATACACACTCTAGGACAAGAAACAACATTGGTAAATCTTTAAATGAGAGATTTTGTATGTAAAAAATTAATAGATTCATTCAGGCTAGGGTTAATAAAATCAAACCATGAGATTAAATATGAATGGAACCCTGCATGAATGTGTAAAACAAATTAATAAATGGGAAGGTGCAGTAAGTGTACAGTAAGTGACTATCTGTTGTCCAGTTTCTGTTTATAGGAGAACAGTATTATATTATAGGTATCTCCGTTCTTGTGGTGTTACAACAAAAATGATCAGACACTGACTGCCATTGTGGTGCAGTGGTAGCGCTGCTGCCTCTCAGTAAGGAGACCTGGGTTCACTTCCCGGGTCCTCCCTGCGTGGAGTTTGCATATTCTCCCCGTGTCTGCGTGGGTTTCCTCCGGGTGCTCCGATCCAAAAATGTCCCTAGTGTGTGCTTGGTGTGTGGGTGTGTTTGCCCTATGGTGTGACCAGGGGTTTGTTCCTGCCTTGCGCCCTGTGCTGGCTGGGATTGGCTTCAGCAGACCCCCGTGACCCTAAGTTAGTATATAGCGAGTCGGACAATGAGTGACTGACTGGCTGACTGCCATTGGCAAAGTGATTCATAGAGTAGCATTATGTGTCATGTACCTGCCTCAGCACAACTACAGTATACAGTGGGCTAAAGCGTTAAAAACTAATAAGTAAAACACAGAGTGAATGTTTGGTAGTGTAAATATTAATTTTAAAATCAACCTTACAATCTGCATCCTGTTAACCCTCACCAAGGTTGAGTGAATCGTTGTACTGTATTGTCCATCCATTTTACAACCCGCTGAATCAGAACACAGGGTCACGGGGGTCTGCTGGAGCTAATCCCAGCCAACACAGGGCGCGAGGCAGAGAACCAATCCCGGGCAGGGTGCCAACCCACCGCAGGACACACACACACACACCAAGCCCGATTTAGGATCGCCAATGCACCTAACCTGCATGTCTTTGGACTGTGGGAGGAAACTGGAGCACCTGGAGGAAACCCACGCAGACACTGGGAGAACATGCAAACTCCACGCAGGGAGGATCCGGGAAGCGAACCCAGGTCTCCTAACTGCGAGGCAGCAGAGCTACCACTGCGCCACCATGCCGCCCGTTGTTGTATTGTGTTCAATCAAATATAAAAAGTTGTTCTTAGAACCAGACCAGTACTTTTAATGTACCACCACAGCGGCGACTCTGTAAATGAGCAAGACGAAAGCTACAGTAAAAGCAGAACAGTTCAAAATCTTTTCTTTTTGCTTTCCAATTTAACCAGCATGATTCCAGTAAGAAGAGACGGATGGCACAGCCGACTAACTCCAGGTACGACTAGTTGAAATTTGTTTTTCATGAGATTGATGAACAGAAAAACTATATTGATTTATTTTCGTTTTATTGAACAAAAATACACCTGTTAAGCCTGAAATGGATAATCTGCTTAAATCATGTAGGAATAAATAGAAACAAAGTTTGTCTGTTTATTTTGTTGTCTTTAAAAAACAAAAAAAACAATAATACTTTGTGAAATTGCTGCATGTTCTTTAAGTTTATAATGTAATAAAGCACACTTCTGCTGAGCGATGACTGTTGGTGCTATGTAGACAGTAAGCATGTACTTCTGTAAAGGATGGTCAATACTTCTTTGAGTTTTCAACAGATTTATACATTTCAAGCATCCCTGAACGAGGTTTGATAATGTCAGAGTGATCTTGGACTTTAGGTGTACATCACCGAGCCTGAGGCGTGACAACTCAAAGACAAATCATTCAGTTGGAAAGAAACCTGGCACAGTTATTGGCACTGTAAAATGCTAGACTGTTAATGTGGATTTTACTTTAGAAGTAATGTGTTTGCATTTTTGTGCAGTGCTAACAGGGAAGGAGAAAAACATTTTCCTCCAAGATATGACTTTTTCATTTCATTCCACATAAAATACTGGGCTGCAGGATCACACTGCTAAAATGAGAGCTCTGTGTATTGCTAGTCGTGTGCTTCAAACATGAGATGTTTTTGCGTACTGACTGCCACACTTGTGTGCCTGGGGACCACCTTCCGGGCTCTGAAGAGGTTAGCAGCTCTGTCCCATGTCAATAGGGGGGCTGATGCTAACAAAATCTTCTCTCGTCCCTGGAGCATTGAGAAGGCACTCAAGGATGACACCTAGCTGCGAGAAGACCCCCCACCTCCCCTTCTGGCTTAGATACTATAAAACAGAGCCGCTCTCACAAGATGGTATCAGTTACCGATCTGGCACTCGAGAAGGGCAGAGCTCAGACTCTTTTGTTAATTGTTAATTGTCTGACTGGAGACACTTTGTTTTCTTACATACAGGCACCAAAGCCGATTGTTTCTGTTCTAATTAAAAGCGGTGATCTGGCTGGTACCCCAATGTTTTGTCCGCAGGTACCCTGCACGTTACATCACTCTTTGTCCCTTAACGCCTTCAAGGTTTCCAAGTCTCTCCTTCAAACTAATGAGCTTGTTACACTTTAGTTACTTTTCACTCTTGCTGCTTGTTATCTGAATTAGCAAAACAGCAATCAAGAATGAAGCTTTATGCGTTTTTGAAGATAAATATCCTAACACTATTAAATACTAAATTATGTTGCATAAGACACACAAAGGGCAGGAGCAGAAGAGCTTTGGCAGTGGTAAAGTCTCTTAAAGACGAGACTGATGCCCATGTCTGGTGGTCGAGCCGCTCTACTGCTGCCAGTTTGTCTTTTGCTTTAGAGAGCTGCTACTGTACATTTAGTCAGTGAAATCACAGAAAGGCGTCTTCACATCCTGCAGGCAGGCAGCTGAAATTTATGGGTGGGATACGGTGTGCTGCGGTGGGTTGGCACCCTGCCCTGGATTGTTTCCTGCCTTGTGCCCTGTGTTGGCTGGGATTGGCTCCAGAAGACCCCCGTGACCCTGTGTTCGGATTCAGCGGGTTGGAAAATGGATGGATGGATGGATACGGTGTGTCAGTGAAGTGGGGTCTGTTTAATAAACTACTGTAGCTCAGACTTATGCTGGTCGTTACATTATATAAGTTAATTAATTTTGTTAATACTATATTTTTGTTAATAGAGTTTTTTTTGTGTAAGTAAATACGACTATTTGCAAAACTAACCGACTGTGTATCATTTTTGAAGTAGCCGTTGTGTTATCTGTCTTTACTCTTATTCATCATGGTCTCAGCCACAACCCCTGACAGATAATTGAGGCTTTACTGTACTTGTAATTAAACGACTGTTCCTCACAGCGCTCTGTGCCTGCGCCATACAAACAATAACTTGTTGCTGTTGTCTGAAATCGCTGGCTCCTGTGCTGACCGCAGCAGTAATTGGAACGCTGAGATGTGAAAGGCGAAAGTCGTACCCAGAGACTCGCAAAACTAAAAATCAGGGGTCTAAAGAATCCTTTTAGATGGGGCTCTGGAACTGAATGGCTCTCTTCTTTGGGTGGGGGGGTCATTGCTGATTTTTATGGAATGCTTTTGGAACCTACTATGTTGTTTTCAATTGATTCAAACATATATTTTGCTATTTTGATTTTTTTCTTAAAAAAAGCAAACTAAAAGCACATTCAAAAATAGTAATATTTCCCTGTTATATTTTTTGCTGTTTCAGCAGTAAATCTCTTGTGAAGATCTTTTTTTTTCCTTCCTCAGGTTAAAACTTGAATGATGCATTAGGCATGCTTCCATCTTTAAAAGCACAATTGGAGCAACACCATGTGTGTGTCAAGCTACGTGTGTGTCAAGCTACCTTCAAATGCCCTGAATCTGCATTAAAGATGACAGCAGCCATGATTTGAAAGTGCTTGTTCTTGTAGGATATCATGGATTCTCCCAGCATGACTGGGAGAATGGTAAAAAATTGAAGCATTAAGAAATGAAATTGTAATAATATATCAGAACAAAATGAAAGCCTTAGAAACTGCTTACTACCACCATGCTGTGTGTAGAACTTAATCTAACTGATTAAGTCAACCTGTTAGCGAAGTTAACCTCTTTGCCTCTGTATGCTTATATTGATATTTTAAATGCCCACACATAGAGGTTCACATCCATGCATTCTTTCTAAGCCACTTTTTCCAGTTCCTGGTGGCAGGGAGCTGGCGTAAGGTTGGACTCTTTGCACCATCTATCACTCTATCAAACACCAGGGGTGATTTGGTTGATCTCACTGGCTAGGCAGATGTCCTCTTCCTCACTTGCTGTTGCATGGCTGTGCCTCCCAAAGCCAAGCACTTGATGGAAGAGGATGATTCTCCACAAGGCAAAACAATGTGGCTCCATGGGTTTATAAGTAGCTTGGCCCCCTTGCTAGAACCTCTAGATCAGGGGTTCTTAACCTTTTGATGACTCCAGATCCCCAATAGTTTGTCCAATATTGTCTCATACCCCCTTTACTTGACTGTCGAAATAATCTTCACCATTCCTTACTAGACAAAGAGCCTGTTTCGACAACGTAAGATGAAACGAGCACGAGTGGAATAGTAATAAGTATAAGCACCACAAACCTGATATAGGTGTATTGAATGAATGCGTAATTGAATCAGAATGCGTAATTAGGCCTCGAGCTGTAGTCGAAATCACCTTTCAGGCCTCTAGAGCTTTAATCAAAGTCGCCTTTCTCTTTGAATTTTTGCGGCCGTAAATCCGCCTCCTGCCGCGATATCGGTCTCATAAGGTTTTTCGGGCAGCTGCGCAGAAGGCGACTGCGCATTCGGCTTCGGACGGACGTGAGTGAGTGACTGAGTGAGTGAGGAGGCTGGCGAATTATGTATTAAGATATTAGTTACCAGAATGAATGGCGGTGCACAGTTGCTGCCTTTATATACAATGCAAAACGCGCTTCTAGAGTCTTCAAGATACGTACATTGCCAATAAACGAGTAAATACATGCTTGTTCAGTAAATATACATTTATTAAATTTAAATATTAAAATTAAAATGTATAAAATTTAAATTGTAGTAAATACACACATGTAAAATTAAATGCAAGCATTTGCAGGAAAAGATTCTATCGCGTTCCATTCACGTACTATCCAAGTATAAATTAATACATTAAATAAAATAAATACCAGTACCCAGAGATTGAGTCCCATACCCCCAGCATTTGGTTCCCATACCCCCAAGGGGTATGGATACCCCCGGTTAAGAACCCCTGCTCTAGATAAACTCAAGAGACATCTGCATATGCATGTTATAAAGAATTTAGAATGCTGAAAAACTTTACTTATGTGGCTGGTGGAAATTAAAATATTACCTTGCATAGTATTTTAGGGAAAAGCTTTACATCAGCCAGCTGAGCCAGTGTGTGCATGAATCTGGGGTCGAAGATTTTGTGAACAACATCAGCGCTTTACCTGGTGTTGCACATCATTGATGGTGAAATTTGAAGCAGTTTTCTGTTAAAACAATGACTAAACATAAAAGCAACAATCTATCAGCTGATAACAGTCTCCTAAGTATCAAATTGTTTTGATCACTAATTTCAAGCTTCTTTGTAATTACCGGTGCTTTAAAGTTAGCTTGGAAGCTGTAATCTGAACAATCTTAGAACAGTGTTTTACTAAGCCCTTTCCAACAGATGGTTCTAGTAGTTTAGGTCTGTTAGTTTCGGTCAGTTTCATTGTATTAATAGTGTGGCTGAATTCTGGAGACATATTCAAGATCAAGGTCAGTGTATTGTCACATGTAGCGATTACAATGAAATTGTAATTAGCAGCAGCGTTTGTTTAAGTTCTTCAGTGCCCAAGAAGCTGAGACACTTTCTCTGGAACAAAAGAATTTCTTAAGAAAGTAAAAATAAAAAAATAATATGCACATTATTTTCGCTGCTTATGTCTTAAAATAAATCACAATATTCTGTTCTACTTGTTACTGAAAGTGTTACATTACAAAGCAGCAAGTTCCACACTTTGAGGCAGCTGCGTCCCTTAGTTATCTCTAACAAAGATGAATGCACCATGGCAACTTCAGGTGACCTCAACATTGAACCCAATTATCAATTTCCACATGGCAACAATCTACCTCATTTCGACATATTCACAAGATATGATCTTTGAAGAAGGAACAGGATGTATTAGGAGACAGCAGGATGTACAAGATTTGACAGATTAAAAAACACCAGCTAGTAGCGTCAAAAGCCACAAAGTTCATTATGTGCAAATTGGATATGGAATGCAAATTCTGTAACATCGACTTCTCAAGAAGAATGTGGAGAAGTCTGAGATCTTTCATCAGTAGCAGATGTAGAAACAAGGCTTATCATGTAATGCAGATAGCATGGACTACAACAACAACAACAACAACATTTATTTATATAGCACATTTTCATACAAAAAGTAGCTCAAAGTGCTTTACATAATGAACAAAAGAAAAATAAAAGACAAAATCAGAAACTAAAATAAGACAACATTAGTTAACATAAAAAAGGAGTAAGGTCCGATGGCCAGGGTGGACAGAAAAAACAAAAAAAAAAAAACTCCAGAAAGCTGGAGAAAAAAATAAAATCTGTAGGGGTTCCAGGCCACGAGACCGCCCAGTCCCCTCTGGGCATTCTACCTAACATAAATGAAATAGTCCTCTTTGTAGTTAGGGTTCTCACGGAGTCACTTGATGATGATGGTCATACAGACTTCTGGCTTTTAATCCATCCATCATTGTTGGAACATCATGGTGCTTTGGGTAGATGGTGGTGGCGCAAGCCTACTACTATTTAAGCTTTACATGCCAGGTTACTGGTCACCATGTGAACCTAAGCAGGCTGTCTAACTTAACTGCAATCATAAAGTATGAATGCGTATACAGTATATGTTCTTGTATATAGTTAGGGAGAAGTGGTTTGGAACTAAAACGTGTAACAGAAGAGGGCATCCTTCACATCCAGAATAATGCCAGGGAAAGAAGAAGTAACAAAACTGTGCATTTATTGAATACTGCACACAAGGAAGAACTAATAACCACAAGCCCAACAAATCCATGCTGTCCCTCTGGGCCTGAATATGTGGGCCTTGAGCCCCTGTCTTTGCAGTGAGGTGGCTCAGCTATTTAAGCACCTCAGACAACAATGAGAGCTCCTCATGTCATCGATCATCTCTCTCTATCTTTCTTATTTGCAGTGGTGCCGCTAACTAGTGCCTTTTGAGGGCCTCACGCCTTAAAGGGTGTACCTCCTCCTAGTGTCACATAACTCTCCACACTAACATGCAGAGGTACTCTTATGTTGACAATGTGGGGCTCACATTTTCTTAGAATTCTGTAGGAAGGTCCATTTGCATTTTGCCACTTTTGGGTCAGCGTCTAACCAGGAGAAAACCCCTTCGCTGGCCTGTACAAAAATAAAAACTGTCTGTTGGAAACACTGAGGTAAAAAACATTGTGACTCTGGGCAGATCCATTGTGGTCTACTGCCAGGATAGGCTCCCGTGCCCTGTGACCATTACAAGACTAATCAAGTTCAGAAAATAGATACAATTGTGCATTGTCTATGTCCTCAGTTCTCTGTGGTAATAGTTATTTGTGCTTATTTATTTGTCTACAGTGAAGATCTAAATTGTTAAGATTTAAGCAAATTAATTTCATTTATTGCATCTGTTATTCATTCTCTGTTTGTATTCTCTATTTCTGTTCTGTATATAGGGCGGCACGGTGGCACAGTGGTAGCGCTGCTGCCTCGCAGTTAGGAGACCTGGGTTCACTTCACAGGTCCTCCCTGTGTGGAGTTTGCATGTTCTCCCCGTGTCTGCGTGGGTTTCCTCCGGGCGCTCCGGTTTTCTCCCACAGTCCTAAGACATACAGGTTAGGTGGATTGGCAATTCTAAATTGGCCCTAGTGTGTGTTTGGTTTTTGTGTGTGTGTGTCCTGTGGTGGGCTGGCGCCCTGCCCAGGATTGGTTTCTGCCTTGTGCCCTGTGTTGGCTGGGATTGGCTCCAGCAGACCCCCATGACCCTGTGTTCAGATTCAGCGGGTTGGACAATGGATGGATGGAGGTTCTGTATATGCTGTGCAAGGTGGCAGTTTTTTGGCATTATAATTATTTTAATTAAAAAGGAGCGATAATGGCACATTATTTGGAGCTGCTCCTTCACAACCCTATGGATTGGTGTTCTGTTCTTAGCCCAGACACTGTCTACTTGAAATGTTCAGATTTGCACAATTAAAAGGTGTGTGTTATATGTGTGTGTGTGTGTTCAGCCTGCAATAGGCTGGCACCCTGTCCAGAGTTAATTCCTGCCTTGCACACTGTGCTAGCTGAGGTAGGCTCCAGCCTCAATCTCCTGTACATAGATTAAAAAATGACAAAAGTGCGCTTCAGGGCTACCTAATTACGAACTTACCAAGGCTACAGCACTTCAGTTTGACGTCACTTCCATCTCTTGTAGTGTGGTGATATAAAAGCAGATGGGCTTTTATTTATTAAAGGAGAGTGGGATGGTTTAGGTACGTGCTTTATATTTACAGTTATCAGTCTGCACACTCATACAGAGCCCCTGAGGGGATATGGTGTATTTTTTTTTTCTGGGAAACAATTTGGTGCCAACCACTTACTATCTCATGCCCACCATTTATATATCTTATGCTCACCACTTATTATCTTGTGCCCACAGCCTGAGCACCAGGTATTTTAAGGTCACACCAACTATTATTGCGTGTGTGCCACATACATTAAGATAAGCACCAAATACCACCATGTGCAACTGTACATCATTTTCTGGAAGTGAGACATTGTGCTAAACAGTTTGTTTTACTCCATTCCACAGAAATGGATATTGGCAAGTTTATAAAAGCAGGCTATGAATTCAAGTCCAGATTGTTGGATCTGCGAAGCAGCAGCACTAAGCACTGTACTAATGTGTAGTAAAAGGCAATGACATTTGTTAGCTAACTACTTGTATCTACTTACTAGCTCACAGCCAGCTTCTTATTCACACAAGTTATGAAGGAATTCATATTTCACATATTGATTGCATGTGAACTTTACCTAGTCCAATGCGGGTACGCTAATGTAACTCTCTGATAAACCTGGCACACTTGCTCATCTATACCAATGGACTGTGGGATTTAACATGCATCTAAAGAGTGAAATCCAAATCGGGCCACTTTAATTCCCACTATTTTCCCATTACATGAAAACATCTCGTATACCCATGAAAGTATCCTGTAAGTATGAGATATTTTCATGTACATACGGAATAACAGTTATCCCAAATATTTTTTTACTGTGCAGTTCAGACCTTCCATACTCTCCCATCCATATTGCCACCAATTAACTGGCTTGATGTAAAAGAAGAATGTGTGATGTGATGGATTGGTTTCTGTCTTTTTGCCTACAGATAGCAAGCTAAGCTCCAGCTCCCCACAAACCTACACTGAAACAAGCAGTGCATGGTGAGCTCCATGTAAAGGGACACTTTATGCAGGACTGAAGATTCTGGAGCTTCAGACAACACATACAGTAAATCTCTTCTTGTTTTCTGAAAAACTTTAGAATAATAACTTCAACAAATAAAAGTTAACAGTTGTATCTTATGAATATTGCAAATCTCTCCTACAGAAAAGCGTTGCTCCTTAGCCTACTTGAACAGTCGAGAGCTCCGGCCCAAACCTCCCTAACAGCATGACAAACTAAGACAGCACACATCTAATGTAGTTAATGGGAAGATAAATCAGTTAAAGTATTCTATAAAATATTAACACAGTAATACTTACACTCTTCTTAATACTCCTAACTAAACTATATTTTATATTCATTATACATAAAATCAGCACATACATAACCAGACTAATAATATACAACAACCTCAGATGCAATCAGCAATATTTTATAGGAAACTAGTTGATTACCCAGTGGCTTTGCTCACTGAGTGCAAGGGAAAAAAATAAAATGTAGTCTATAAGTTATTAAACAGTAAAACATTAACATTTAAGAAGTAAAGATACATTGAGCACTACTGGAGTGGTTTTGGGTAAACTACATTTTAAAGGCACTATAACACAACAGGTAAGTAGTAGATCCCTTGTGAAAGGCGCTACATGACCGTTGTGGTATAGAAATTCTCGTCCAAATTTTTGCCTGACAACCTTGCACTACATGCCTGTGATTTACTTGTTAAAATAATTAATCACAAAAGCAAGCTTGAATGTTGTGGGGTTTTAGTGACCCGAACTTACCTTAAGGGACAGTAAGTAGTCGTGCAGGGCAATTTACAAACAGAGTCCTGCTTCGATGGCGCCGATTACACTCATTTGCAAAGATTTCCACTCTCCCAGGAGCCGACGGGGGACTTGAAGTGTCACAAACAGTGCGAGAAGAGAGGACGCTGCCCGAAACTACGACGCTCTCGACTCGGCGGACTCCCAGCGTCCACTTTATTCTCACGACCCCTCGCAGCTGAAGGTGGTCTTGTCTTCACATTGTTTACAGCTCGGCGCAGTTAAAAAGTAGAAAGACGCAAAGCTGTTTTCCTCATCTCTTCTACTATCAAGTACTGCCAACTAAAAAAAAGTTACAATGTGGCAGTTTCTGCAACAGTCACGTGGACGAATAAATAAAACGTCTCTGTCAGAACGCGCCTGGTGGCGGACGGCTCAGCGCCATAATTTCCATATTACGTGGTCATATGTAATTTCTGTTTCAAACACGAAAAGAATTTTATATATAGAGATGGCTCTTATAAAGAGAATGAGAAAAAATGGAAGAATAAAGCTACCTCCTTAGTCTGCAAGCACCAGCACCACCACCACCCGATTCCCTACAGGCCCTCACCCGGTACCAAGAGTCCAGCATGTTTCTCCCAAACAAAACAGTTTGCAGCATATGGCCGCCTACTTTAAGTGCTCCCCTCCGCGTCTCCTGCCACTTCACTTTGACTTGTTCCTCTGTCTTCTCGCCACGTCCTGCTGCTGATTGGCTGCTGTCTCATTGCTGGTACTATAATTTCTTCAAAATCTCCTTGTGATTTTGCTCATTGTGAAAGTGCTGCTTAAAAAGTGAACTGATTGAAACTAGCTAGAAACTGCATTTTTTAATTTTTAAAATAAGTTAGTCTGCATCTGTATAGCCTGAGTATCTCATCAATGGCTGAAGTTAAACATACGAATAGAAACCAAATCTGTGAAAGAGTAAACAAAGAAATTTATGAATGAATAATAGTGATTGTAACCAAACTTACTGGAAACAGTCTTTCAAGGTTGTGATGTTTTTCAGATAATTTTTCAGCGCCTCACAGAATTCTCCAAGGTGTTTCTGGGAAACCACCATTTCTTGGCGGACCAAGTACAAACACTGCAAAAAATTAAAAAGTAAAATGTAAAACAACATGTTAGTGTGTCATAGTCAAGAAATTTGACTGAAAACTCCAAAGTGATTTATGACAACAGACCAACAGATGGAAATGAGTGTTTCAATTAGGATCTGAGGACAGACTTTGTGGTGCCTCTGGGCATGCATAGCTCCCAACACAGAAATATAACAAATGCAATAAACTATAAGAAAAGAAAAAAACAAGCACATTCAGGCACATTTTCTTTCTGGCCACATTTAGCCAACTTGCAAGCTCCTGAGAGGTTTTATCAAGTCACAAGAAAGGTGTTGACAGTCACTACTTATGAGGTAGCAGATACATTCCAACATGAACCGAATGGATAAAAGGCTCCTGATGGTTTTCGATAAGTCCTGCAACAATTTGATTTCTTCAGGTGTGAGATGTACTGGAAGCTGATTTTGTCTTCAGTTTTTCATTGACCAATCAGGAAATGAATCTGTTTATGCTTTTGCAAGTGAGGCTGTGAAATATTTGTGGATGCATGGGAAAGACGATAGACTTGGGTGACTTATGACAAGAAAACCTCTAGCATATGATATTTCTTTGGAGAGTTGCACCTCAGTATGAGGCATCACTATTATTTAATTCCATTCAATTTATTGCTACTGTATTATGCCCTACAACAGACTTTAAACATTGCTAACTAATGCACCACTGGGATGTCATTTGAGAATACAGAAGCCAGTCCTGCCACCAAAAGCATGCACTGAGATATTAATAGCACATTTTATTAATGTAGTTTCTACCTCGGCCAAAGACACTACCAAGCAATACTTCACGGGAATTTTATGAGCAAAAATTTCAAAGGAAATACTCAGTTTCATAGTGAAATTATGGGGATGCATTCTTTATTAAGAAAGCCACATAAAAAAAAAAATCCAAAGAACAATGAGAAGGTGGTCACCCTCTGCCCTATAAAGCCGGCCTGACCCTGCCTGAACACCGCAGAGCACGACTCTAATGTGCCATAAGTGCGTCACTTCATTAAAATGACATCTTAGGCCGACTGCTTGCTCTTCTTAAAGTCAGGTCAGATATCGACAGTCGCTTTCATGATGATTTACTAAAAAGCCCAAACTGATGGCCTTTTAAATCGATCTTCTTAAGCAAGGATCATCTTGAACTGAAGTGAGTGCTGGGGCAATTGTTTTAATCCAGAAATGAAATGACCTTTTCAGGCAGCTAAGAAACTCACTTGATTCCACAGTTAAAGTCCATTACAGGGTAGCGGTAGACAAAGCCTATCCTGGTAGTACTGGGCAGGAACAACACTAGATGGGGTAACACTCCATCACACGTAACTCTCATATACATACACACTGTCACATGGGGCTAATTTAGAGTCACTGACAAACCAAACCACAGAACTCTGGGAAAAAGCCATAGAAAGATGAGGTGAATGTGCAGCCTTCACATAGGCAGCAAACAGGCACAGCATTCAAAGCGACTGTACTGTAGAACCGCCAACCACTCAGCCTGGTGCTATCCTAGATTAATACAGCAAACACCAATTATACTGTATTTCCGATTCAGGGATAATAAAGTTCACTTTGACTTCAATATCAATGAAAACAACTATTAAAACTATTTTAATATCCCTTTTCATTTAACTCTGAGTGAGCTTGGTAAAGTTATCTTTCAGTTACTCAATACAACCTGTAGAGAAAAGCCAAGCAAAATGACACCTTTTATTGGCTAACTAGAAAGATTACAATATGCAAGCTTTCGAGGCAACTCAGGCCCCTTCTTCAGGCAAGATATAATTTCCAACCCATTCCACAATTCCATATGGATCATTGGGTGTTGGACAGTATGGCAGCTTAGTGGTTACCCTGTCTGCCCCACAGCTTCAGAGTCCTGAGTCCTAAATCGGCTTAACCTCATTCAAGGCTGTGGGTGACAAGAAGCCAACTCTGCAGGGACCCTGGACAGGGCCAGATATGACAAAGTGTGCCAGCCAAACACATTTCTTTGCTGCCCTGTTGCATCACACTCTGGCCCATAGGAACTCTGTAATGATGATGGGTCTCTGGATATTTTCAAGGCTGCCCACAGTTACTGAGACTACTGTCAGCAATCAGACATGGTCAATCCTTATTGAACTTACTCAGCTAAACAAAGTTAAGCTCCAATGAGACAGAATACACTGCAGCCTCTCCTCTCCAAGACAAGGGCTCTATTAATCTTGCCAGACTTTATTTTTCACAGACAGGCACACTTAGATACTGAATGTCTAAATTCAAATCCATTTAGGACAGCTAACTACTTAAAAGAAAGCTATTGCCGATGCGGATATGTTTTATAATGTGACAGATCGAGAAGTCAATGGATGTTTGGTTGAAACGGTGCATTAAGGGAAACTTGACTTACCATTGGATTATTTATTTATTTTTTTAACAATTATGTAATCAAGACAAACCTATAAAGCATTGAGAATGCAGAGTTGAAAAGGTGAAAAGTCTGAAGCAGCTGAACTTTGGAGAGGAAGAAAGGTGACACAAAGGTCACTGCTGTTAAAATGCTTTATGTAGTTGAGCCTAAGATGAATAAAGAATCAAAATGGCAGCTCACCTTTCAAATTATATACTGGTCCTAGGATTGGCGCAGACGGTGTGGCCTAATGGCTGTGGAATAGGACATCCAACAATAACTTTCTTGTTTCAGTCCCCATCACCAGCCTATTGCATGGTACTGGTTGAGCCATACTGGAAGCTGACATTTTCATAGGAATTGTTTGTAGAATTCCAAGTGAATGCACTGGGAGTGGTATACAGTATCCCGTTTGTGCAGTCCTTAATGGTGCTGCGCTGCAGGACAAGGTGCGAAAATGGGGTGGGTGGGCTTGTTCTAGGGCCTCTAGTTAACACTTTAGATGACCCAAAAGTCTTTAAATAAAAATTATGGTGGGGGCACTGTCACTGAAAATATATTTTAAAACTCTATACTCTAATTCAAGGTGTTCATAACAAATGTAATGATTTATTTCATAAGGTGGAAGTATATAACAAACAAGAATAGCTGCATGAAATATTTGAAATATTAAAATCAAAAATAACTTTATATTTGTAATCACTGACTTTGAAATAGCCTAACACGATATTCCACAAACCTATTTTTGAAATTTTTAACCTAATGGGAATGGCTCTTAGCAGGCTAGGACCACATGTAAAGAATCAGATATCAAAAATATTACCATATTTAGTTGTGATCAGCAACTCTGAAATAGCATTAAAGGACACTCCACGCGCCTATATTACCAATCCCCATTTTTTCCAAGTTTTGTGTAAAGGAGTAACGCTGCCCAGTAGGGAAAGAAGACAGACGTGTTTGACCTCTGGATTAAAGGTACAAGGGAGTCAGCACCAGTCAGTTCTGGTGGTCCCAGCTGCTAGTGCATTGCGGCTGCAGGCTGTGTTTCCTTTTCAGACAGGTGTGTGTAAGAATGGAGGACATACTGTGTGTGTGGCTTTACAAAACTAACAGCCTGGGTGTAGGAATTAAAGAGTCTATGTTTTAGGATAAGGTCACCCCAAAATCTTTCCACGACAGGTTTTCGCCTGCATCTGATGCTTTGGAGATCGTTTATTAGACTAACTGGGTTAAGAAAATGAATGGATGGAATTTATTTTTCACAGTACATATTAAGACAAAGGCTTTTTTTCTCCTATTATTAAAACCATTTTAAACTTCACAGGAACACCATGATGGCAGGAGGGAGGAGGGAAAATGAATTTTCAGTCATTATCAAAACTGCAGGGTTAAATGTGAGCACCACAGGATCTAAACAAGACTTGCAGCACTTAATCACTTAAGAACAGTAAGAAATTATGCAACAGGACATTTTGAAACAAAGTTGGGATTGTGAGGGATGGGAGAAAAAGAAAATTCACAGAGCTCATTATCTGCAAGGCACTAAAACAAGCAGATCGCAGAGTGTTGACCTGTGCACCTGTAGGTCACAGTGGCTGCCATATTTTGCATTCTATCCGAGCATGCATTAAAAATCTAAAATAAAATCCTCCAGCAATTCTTCTAGTTTCTGCCTTTCTTTTTTTAGATCATGGAGAGGATAACAAAGTAAAACATTTTCATATATAAATGTAAACCCATTCCCACTGGTGTGCACCATAGTCCACCTAACCCCTGCATCTATATCAATGAAACAGAGTTAACAAGAAATTGATAAAACACACGGGTCACTGAAAAACCCCAGAGGCCCAGATGGAGAGAGAAAACTAAAATTTACAAATTAAATCAGATCATGAACTCGATGTCATCCACGACATAATCACGGAAATAGTGTCTTCCCACTTGCTGAAGGTTCAAGCAGATACACCTTTGACGCTTACATCTGACAATTCTAATAGAGCAAGGCTGTAAAATTAGGACCTCCAGACAAAGATAGTAACAAGGTCACGGTTATTCAATCTGAAAGTAATAAGAACTTTCGCTACTATAGTAGCTATTGAAATAATGTGTAGTTGATGAGAAGAGAAAGAAAGAGTAGAGCAAATTAAAAGGAGCAGAATGCCAGAAGAACAAGAAATAGAGCCAGAAAAAATGGAGGAGAGCATAAGAGCAACTGAAGACCAAAAAACTGTAATAATGGGACAGTCCTTGAACGTGTGAAGAAAAGTGCCTGCTGCATTAGGGGAACACTGGTGACAGACTGAGCCAGAAGCTAAATCCATCAGGAAACGTTTTCTAGAATAGTGATAAACTCCATGAATAACTTGCTGATGATTTCTGGAGGAATATTATGTTTTCAAAAATTGTCTAGTATCTTCATTTCTGAACTGTCTGCTCAAGGCTTAAAGCATCTGCTGATGTTCTTTGCAGCAACAGTCTTTAAAGATGTCGTACATTGCAACCAGCCATGATTTTTGTGACGTCTCACTCAACCAATCATGCCTACACTGCACTCAACTAAAATTTTGTTGTTTAATCACTTAGGCAGCAAATTTAAAAAGGCTGCTCTATGTAACTCATCAGCTGTTTGTTGAGTACATTTACTAGGTTCTCAAATCACTATTTTCTTTTGAGCTTCAGCCTCTATCTTTGAACTTTCATCTTTACATTGCCCATTGATTGTTTTCTTAACCAACCATTGCATGCATGACAAGGTCTCTTTGTCCTCCAATCACCTGCCTTATTAAAACAGATCAATCTGTAAATAATTCAGCTTTTGTTTTCTTGCATTTGAACAAAGGTTTTGTGCCCAAGCACCACCTAAGGTGTGTCAGGAGATAAAAATGGGGAATGGGACAGCATTAGCCTGCATGGGTCTAGTCTCTAGCCAAACAAAAGCTGAATAATTTTTTGAAAATACATGTCTGGAGACAACCTGTTAAAAAATGTGTAGTGAACAGGGACAAAATCCTGTGCCTTACACGCTACACCAACAGGACTTCTTCCTAAAACACCTGTCCTCAATTCCTCCTGTCCATGCATTTTAAACCACTGTCAGGGATTCAGGGAGAGAGCAAAGGATGCTGAACAAAAGACTTGAAGCTGAGAGAAAATTGAAAGGTAAAATTGTGGTTATCTATTTGGGAACTCAGTCACACAAGGTAACTGATGCTTAATAATGAATTGGCATGTTGTAATGAGCGCTGCGATAGTGGAGACAGACAGACACACACACACACACAGACCACTGCAGCTACTGGGCTCCACACATTTGAGAAGTGCCTCTGTCATTTTAACTATTGCATCACTATATGACAGCGGTTCTCAAACTGTGGGGAACGAAGTAACAAAAAAGAGGGCGCGAATGTTGCCATATGTGGAGTAATTTCACTATTCGTAGGAAAATGTTAAAGTTGTAGCAGTGTATCAGCAGCAAAAAATATAGGAATAAATTTTATTAGGGTTTCAAAAAACGTTAGGGGGTGTGATTAAAACTGTTATGAAAACTCAGGTCGCAAATACTTAAAGGTTGAGAAACGCTGCTATATGACAACAGCGTGTAGAGTTTAGACAAACACTGTGGTTGTTGGGTATACAATGTGTTAAAACACTGAGGATACTTAGTCACGGCATGCATTTCCAATTAGATAGCAATGTTAAGTTTCTTTAGTTATTCATTTGGAAATGGAGTCAGAAGGTGGATGTTATGCAGTCTCATCTGTGCATCTACTGGTGTTGTACGGTAAATTTGTCGATTTGGGTGTTTTGAGTACTGAAATCTACATCTTCAGTGTTTCTTGTTATCAGCTCTCTTAACAGAAGTCCTTTTGACGGAGTGTGACAGACCCTTTACTTCACGCTAAACAACAGCACATAGCACACATAGCACCAGCGACAGCCTATTGTTCACATTTACCATTTATCCACTGATGCCATCAAATGTCTAAGTATAGTCTGATTCTACAGAAAGTATTTTCCCTTGTGTCAGGTTAGGTTTATTTTAAAATGTGTGTTCTCCACACACGTGACACACATTTATATGTCCGACAGCATTTTTTTTAGGAGACTTTTCAACTGTAGACGGTTTGTCATAAACAGACACTTGCTCTCTTTCAGACCAGATTAACAAGAGCACCTCTTATCTTTGCAAAATATCTGCCCCTAGTTTGAGTACCACCTCCATAAGGCATTGGATTGGTTTGGAAATGAATTGTTCCCATATAGTTTTAAGTAACATTCACATGTGGTTGTCTCCAACCATATATTTATATATCTGGCTTCATCGAGACTAGCATGGGTCTGATATAAAGAACAAGATTCACAATAAGGGCTTTAAAGGGGGGTTGTTTATTACCAATGGACAATAAGTATGTTCATGAAATGCTGTCACACTCGTCTAGATGAACTCCTCTAGTCAGTTTACTTATAATAGTGACTGAATGGCATAGTATTTTTCCTCTGATGAATAACTCTGGACAGATCTACTTTACCTCTGGCTCAAAGGTGCACTTCTCAGGGAAATAAGCACAAGGTCCTCTAGAGAGTGACAGAGATAGAGGCAACTCCACATCATGTTATAATCTGCCTACTAGATAATCTCTAACTGCCAAAGCTGTTGATAAACAGGGACTCGGCCAGTTCTTCAACTCTTTTCATATGTTCTTCTTTAGGCTCTTCCAGAACATAAATATCTTTATTCCTGTCACTGGTGAAATCCTACTACATCTTCAGGTTTAATTGTACTATCCTGCCACCAGTACTGTGGATATCAGCATTTTGACATGTTTATTTTTATACAGAAAACTATAGGAAAAATTTCACTCCCCATCTCCTCTTTAATTTATCAGCACACATGCATTATCATAAGAGAGACAGACCACTTTGTTTTGTTAATTTAGAAAGGCTGCTTTCTGAAATCAATAAAGGTTCAGAGGGAACATGTTGGCATTTCAAGCAGGATCAATAGAATCAGCTTGTCCACATATTTATAATCTAAAACATTTACTGATGTGTGACTTGGTTTGTCAATCACATTTGTTTATTGTGTCAAACTACATAATTAATCCTTCAGACAAGCCTATTAGAGCCCATACTTGTGAATGTCAGTCCAAATTCTCCAGTACATTCAATCCACCCGTATGTCAAACCCTTCAGGTGATTGTTCCTGTCAATCTCATTTTTTCACGGTAAACCAGCCATTTCCTCCAGACTGTCATATTCTGCCAATTCCTCATACAATTTATTTAATTTCAACAAAGGCGTGTCCATTATTAGCCACGTAGCAAGTGTGTGACATCACCTGTCTGGGAGAGCAGCAAGTATAAAAAGTCATTGCCTCTCCGAGGAAACCACAGGTCGGAAAATGGAGGGATAGATGGACAAAGGGCATCTTGGAGGCAGTGTATCTCACAGATAACACTTTATTAATAAAGGATTGTGTTCACTTTCAAGACATGTCACCAGTCTTTTCATAAGAACATAAGAAGTGTGATAAATGAGAGAATACCACTCAGTCCATTAAAATTTGTCCAGTTAACTAATAGATAAGTCATTTCAATATCTCGCCTGTATTTTTAAGACTCTATATGTTTCCTGGCTTCAGCCTTGAATACACTTCTCCTTGATTTTCACTAGCACCATTGAGTACATGATTCATTATTGTTACTATTTAAGGGACAGATCACATTTTTAAGTTTCTTTGTTTTCCTCTTCAAGACTAAACCAGCATAATTCCCTTAGCTTGTCCCTATATGCTCTAGCATTTTTTCCTTCATGCACTTACTTGCTCTTCTCAGGACACTTTCTTGTACACAAAAATGGGTGGTATATGTACATTACAATTGCCTTTTAATTGCTCCTGTCAATTTCCTTTTATTTTTGCTGACAGTCACTTCTGCTAATAGTCCCATTAGGGTTTTTTCATAAGCGGCATATTGAAAACTCATTCATCTTGGGAATTGGCTGAATAAAAACAAAACACTTTAGAGTTTGAACCAAGATTCATCTGCTAGAGTGATTGTTGTCTTTCTCTTTACTTGAGTGAACACCCATTTAGCTTTTTTACTAATGACATATAATAAAAAAGCACCTTTTCATTAGTAGAATATCTACTGAGAATAACAGAGGTGTTTGAGCCATAAGTCATGGCTCCACGGAATTTCTTATGTGCATATTTAATTCTTTGGACTCAGTGATCCAGTGGTAGATGGCTTATGGTGATGTTTTTCAGATGTTAGGTCTTCCATGATATTGTCTACCCATCCTGTTTTCTTGCTCCTGCTTCATCTTTTTCCAAGGTTTAGGGCCTTTTCTTGTGAGCCACTGGTAATTGTAATGGGAATCATATATTCTACTTTTTGACAATACACAATTTTTGCTTGCAATTGGATCATAGATAGATAGATAGATAGATAGATAGATAGATAGATAGATAGATAGATAGATAGATAGATAGATAGATAGATAGATAGATAGATAGATAGATAGATAGAGATTTTCTCAAAGTCTGTTTCCTGTAAGTCACTGCCACTGTTCTTGCACTTATAATTCATATTCCTTTTCCCTATATTTATCAATTTGAACTTTTCCACGTTAAAATGTAAGTTTTAAACATTTGCCCAGTTTCTAATGTTTTTTAAATCTTTGTTTGCTATTTATTTCAACAGTATTTGCCATCCCTTCAGTTCTGTTGTCTTCTGTAAATTTCATGAGTTGGCTCACTAGAATAGCATAAACCTCATTAGAATAAATAAGAAAGACTACACGTCCAAGGATGGATGCTGAAGTTGTGCAGCCATTTCATCCCCGTCTGTACTGTTTGTCTCAATCAGCGAG
The DNA here is from genome assembly GCF_900747795.2 of Erpetoichthys calabaricus. Lineage (NCBI taxonomy): Eukaryota > Metazoa > Chordata > Cladistia > Polypteriformes > Polypteridae > Erpetoichthys > Erpetoichthys calabaricus. Next base: position 48,257,219 of record NC_041402.2, on the reverse strand, counting down.
ACTACTGAAACTCCATTCAGATGTGAGATTCAAACTCAAGATGCTATAGCCACAAAATAGCAGCATTATCATCTACATTACCATTCCAAATATACAAAAGCTACTCATCTGTACAGCATTCAGTTTGCTAGTTAACAACATTTCCATTTCTAATGCCATATGTTTCTGTTTTTCAACTCATTTCACTTTCAGCTGCAGTGCAATGGATAACATTTGGCAGTGTAGTAGGCCTCAGAGATAAGCGATCAGAAAGATATATTCTTTTCCACTTAGGTTGCAAGTTGCTGTCCTGGTACTAGTAGATTAGATATCTGTTGATCTTCAATTGGGTTCCTCTCCTCTGATCTAAGCACTACTTAAGTCATACCTTGATGACACTGTGAGTAGCATAAAGAGACAGATGGAAATTATTGAGTATAGACACTTAATATTTTAAATATATTTCCACACCCTAGATACTGTACTCTCCATGCATTGTCAAAACATTTTTGTTTAAAGCCAATGCTGTGCTCAATAGTTCTGGACACTTGCATGGCTTCATGCTATTTTTGATTACCCATTTACATGAGAACTCCACCCATGATGGTCGCTGTGAACACACAAGTGAACAGTAGTATATCCTTACTGTGCTAAGTCAACAGAGTGGCAATTTTTAATGAACAAGGACCAGAAGATTCAGTGTAGTCAAAGACATGTATAAAGTTTAGTAACTAGGAATTCAAGGCCCAGTACAATAGCCACAAAATCAAAGTAGTATTTTCAAAACAGAGGTTTAAGAAGCACCAAGTATATCCTAAGGAATTGTTTTCTAAAATACACAGAATATTCCAATCTTGGACAATATGAAAAACACACGTGTCAACCTTTATGTGGTTGCATTGATAATGCCACAAGTCAGGCATCCCTGTGGACTGTGGGTCAAACTGTCACACCAACCGACAATACAAGCTTCATAAAATGGCAGTGCCCATGAGTAAACAAACATGCCATTGTCGTAAAATATTTCAACTTTTCAGGAACACCTTCTAAATGAAAAAATTTGAAATACTTGGGTTGAAAAAACTCGGGATATTCCACAAAACATTAAAGACAAACACCTTTCACAATGCTTACCTCAGGAAAAATGCTGTCAATATTCTAAAATAAAATGTATTACTTCAGGTTTCCTAACACTGTCATAAACAAACCTCAGAAATGCATAAGGCATGTTTTCAGTTATCAAATCTTTTCTGCTTCAAAGTGGATATATTGGCAAATTTTTAAAGGTTTTATTTTCTTGTTTGGACTCGTGCTTTGTAGACACCATTTCAAACTGAAGCAACATTACAGAATTTTTTATTTTTTTTAAAAAAACATTTCACTTAAGAACACAATTTCCCATGGGAAATTAGTGCATGCCATAAACTTGAAAAACTAACTTTGATTTGAAAAATATCTGAACCTTTAATGGACATTTTGCAAGGGAACAGCCTGATTATTACATGCAAGTCCGACATTCACTCAACTCTGTACAAGTGATCCTACAGACCTATCAAATCCAACCACCCTTCCAGTTCCACTTTTGCCCTTGTAGGGTTTCTTGCAGAAATAAACCCAGGATATCACATGAGCCCATCATCAGGGAAACCCAAGTCACTCATGCCAGATATTTAATGAACTGTAGAAGGAGTTCAAAGTGTCTGACACAGAGGAGAGGAGAACATGAACATTCCACATAAGCAGGAACTGAACGACAGTCCCAATTGTTGTGAGGCAGCAGAACTAACCAGTGCTGTCCTGAAAAAAAAAACTCACTGAACATTTTTTTGTTAAACTCCATAAAATCACATCGTCAGCAAGGCAATAAAATCACTTAAGACAAAAAAAAAAAAAAATCTGAGGCTAATGGAAACAATCCATTGTGGGCGACATTTAGCTTCTTAAAGGAGACAGATGGGGAAATGAAGCATAGTTCAATGAGCACAGTGTGGGGGTGAACAGAAAAATGAGGAAAGACCCTGCAGTAATCATGCATATTGACAGGCCGCCGATCACTAGCCACTCACTGATATGGAAGCTAAATTGAATTTGTTTTCTTTTAAAATTTCAACAAAAGCAATCGTCTTGGTCAATACTGTTCTGTAGATTTGCAAGGCTAAGTAATTAAACTGCATGCAAGCCATCTTTAGTGCTGCAATAAGAGAGACGTGCCTAGAGATTTATCGCACTAATTCATCCGTTTGTTTAATGAACATATGTTAGCAGGAGAGACCAATAAAAACAAATGGAAAGCATTAGGAAGGACTGTAAATGGAGGGGACAGTCCAGTGGCATTCTAAAGGACAACTGCATGGTGAGCAGACTGGCCTGACCAAATGCCTACATATACAGCCACACATTCTCCCAAACACACCTGCACCTATACTCCAGCACACTGTGTGTGAATATATCACTCCCTTATGCAAACACTTGCACACCCAACACTTACACAACTATACTCCTTGATGTACACACTTCTATACAGTAACCAAACCTTACCACAACCCGCACCTACAAATCCACATCCCCTATTTCTACAACAACGCACCTCCTGCACACTAACATACCCCTGGACTCCTATATGCACATTTCTACATGTGAAAACGTTTTTGCCTACACACCCCCCATATACCCAGTTGCACAACCACAGGCACATGCACTTACACACTCACACATACCTATCTACATATTTACACATTCATCCCACAAGTCCTCACACTTTCACAACCACAGATCTCTATGTACACACTCACACCCCCCACTCACACAACTATACTCTATATACATGTTCAGGGTCAATAAAGTTCTACCAATCAATCAGAGAACATCACATAACCATACACACATTTAAACTTCAAGCATATGGCTATTAATTATGTGCAAATATCTACATTTATCTACAAAATATCTACATCCCTTAAAGATAGGGTGAGAAGCTCAGTCATCCGGGAGGGGCTCAGAGTAGAGCCGCTGCTCCTCCGCATCGAGAGGAGTCAGATGAGGTGGCTCGGGCAACTGATCAGGATGCCTCCTGGACGCCTCCCTGGTGAGGTCTAACCGGGAGGAGGCCCCGGGGAAGACCCAGGACACGCTGGAGGGACTATGTCTCTCGGCTGGCCTGGGAACGCCTTGGGATTCCCCCGGAAGAGCTAGAAGAAGTGGCCGGGGAGAGGGAAGTCTGGGCATCTCTGCTCAAGCTGCTGCCCCCGTGACCCGACCTCGGATAAGCGGAAGAGGATGGATGGATGGATGAAATATCTACATCCACAGGCTCATCATACCTACATCTCCCAACACACACACACACCTTCATGTGCCACACAACAACAGAAACATATACATGCATTTACACACCCAGGCATCCAACAGAAATACACTCAGACACGCACATACACCTAAACTGCTCATGCATATACACTACAACATACTGACACATCCCACATATTTGCACTCCTATGAATACACAGCACTCATAAACACACACCTAGCACTGTTATTTATACACTCCTACACTCACATGAATACACATAAATATGTCTTCACACCCTCAACCAGGGAGGACTAGCCACTAAGAACACTGGGAGATTTTTCCAGTGGGCTGGTTGAGATACTGTTAGCACATCTTCATATTTTCTAGTAAACCAAAAAAAGATAAACCCCCCAAGTAGAATAGCATTATTTTGCATGCAGGTATTCATTGTAGGTGGAAAAGGAGGCAATCCGTCCCCAAACGGTGCAACCCTGCGCATGTGAAACTAAAGCCATCCATTTCCTCAACTCACTTACTGCATTTAACCATTTTACAATGGACACCAAGAAAGAAAAAAGTGCTGCTGAAAAGGCAAGGATTAAGCAGAAGAAATGGCACCGGAAGAGGACGCAGTGTGACGTATGAGAATATCAGCTTTATTTAGAACAGGTGAGAAAAGTTGTTATTTGTTACCTTTACACACTGCATTGGTTCACGACGGGTTGCTGTCGGTGGGAGGTGAGTAGTTATTTCAGGTACTGCCGACATATGCAGTGATCGACAGTACTGTGCAATATTTTTTTCTTTTTATAACCAAACTCTTCCACACGTACTCGTTTCACAAAGGAGATCAACTCATTTCACAAAGTGGATGAAGCTCCCACTTCTCAATTGCTGCCTGTGGGTTGACATGGAACTTATAAGGGTAAACGTGGATCCTGAGACCATAATAAAAGGTTGAGAAACACTGGTTTAGCTGAGATTGATGTGTGGTGCTTGACATGACAACACAGTTAAACATCAGTTCACTTATTAATTTAGCAGCCAACAATAGTTGTTGTAACTTAGTGCCACTACCAAAATTTTGTACTTAGTGTTATTCTTTAGAATTTAGGCTACGTTTAGCCTAATGTTTAGTGAATGTACAAAGCAAATCTTAAGTAACCGAAACGCTACCTGTAATGTACAAGGAGAACAAAATGCTGTCTGTGTTTCATAGTTCTGCTTCAACTAGAAGCCACAGAGAGTCATTCCAGTGATGTTGATGGGGCAGTGATAGGTGGTCACAAAAAAGGGCAGCAACAGGTATATGTAACATAGTGGTGCTGTGGTGTGACGGTAGAATGGAGGTTTGTGGGTATTTCTCAGTATCACAGAAAATTATATGACCAGTGTGAAATGACTCCAAGATATGAAGAAATCATCTATGGAAGGATATGCAGTGCTATATTATAGCTAAACAGTCATCATGTTTTATGTATTTCAAAATTATAATTAGCCATGCTACACAATAATACACATTACATAGTAGCAGTCCTCTTAATTACTTAATTTATTTGTAATTGAAATTAAGATCGGTCCTGTGGGAAGACAGGAAGTCAGTTCAACTGCAGGATCCATGCCAGAGACAAGAAAGTGTTGTAGTTCTGGGTACATGACGAGGCAACAACAATAACTGAGAGGGATAAGGAGAGAGATACTCAGGCAGATGAAAGCGATCTGGAGAAGGCTACTGCTTTGTCTAAAGCCCAAGTTCAAAGTCTAGTCCAAGGATTTTGATATGTTTGTCTGCTATCACCTCCCACAATCCCCAAGACAGAGCATGTTGTTAATATGGTAAAAATGATTAAAAAGTGTGGCCTTAACTAGCAAGGGTAGAAAGTTGAAGCTACCTATACATTACAAGACAATAACTCTTGATCATGTCAACTTGTTGCTCCAGCATCTACACAAGCGCATTGAATGAGCAAAGACAGCTTATTTAGGTGTTGTATGTCTCTTTTCTTTTGTTGATAGTTACCAATGGCGGCCTAGTAATAATGGTCTGTATCATGTCACTCCAGGGCTGAAAGACCGTCCCACTCCACCCCTGTCCTCAACACTCACACATACACATCTGTGCACACTTTAGCCTCACAAACACTCACAAGCATACACCTTACACATAAAACTCACCCCTAACTCTCACACCCACACGCATACAGATTTGCTCAAACACACGTTAGCCTTGAATAGCTAAGCACAAACACACACACACAGCAGCCATGACTCCTGTGCTTTCATCGTCAAGCAGCTTCTTCATGGTTTCCTTGTCTCGATCCTCACAACTGTTCTAAATAAGCCTTTTGTTGCCGATGACTTCCAGCAGTGTCAGACATTCTACTCTTGACAAGAAGCAGACGCCTCAGTGACAAGCAGTTGCCTGAAGACACACGGGATGGGGTGTCTGATGAGTGGAGAGTGACAAACAGAAGCTGGCAGCAGCAGGTTTGCTGGGCTTTTATGTTTCTGGTGAGGCTGCACAAGTGATATGCTGTGCTTGGATAAATTGCCTCAAGAGAGAAGGAAAATAAGCAAGCCACTCATCCGAAGCTTTGGCCAAGTAAAATATATAGCACCAACTATGACTCCTATCCCAGCATTTTGGTCAGCCTGACTCCCCACTCTTTCCCTTAGTGTGCTCAGCACCTAATTTCAGTCTGTTGCATATGAAGCCTTGAGGAGGGAAAAGATAAAATGAAAATGGCTTGATTGAGGTCTGTCTCTTGATTTTGTTTTGCTAGCTAATGGTAGGCACTGGTGAGGTTAAGCACATAGTGGCCTGCAAAGACAAATCAGGAAAAAAAACCTACCAGGCTAATTCCTCTTTCCTTCTTTCCCTCATTCCCTGATCACTGAGAGCTAAACTTGCTTCAGGTTTAGTGGTAAATGATTAAATGAATGCTCATTTTGGTCCGGTGCCAGTGCACAAAATGCACTGTGGTAATAAAGGGGTCCAGTTAGTGCTCCAGTGTTGGCTAAACACTAAATTATCTTACTCTAGTACTATTGAAGAGTCAATAAATGATCCATTGAGAATTGTGTCAGTTAGAATATATGTATCTTAAGTAGACAAATAGCAGCACATGCTGGTTTGAAATCTGCAAACAATTTTAATCACACATCTGTATGGGAGAATAGAAGTTTCCAACCATAGTGCTACGCTCAACAGCAGTGAAACTTTTTGGTTGAAATTTAAATTGGCACATATTCATTGTTCTGTAAATCCAAAATCCATATTGTAAGAGTAGAGAACTTTGTATTCTATTCCTCCAGAATTAGGCTAAACAAAATATAATTTTACCCACCCTGCCACACACCAACACTACAGCTCTAGATATTTAAGAGCATAGTCTATAGAAACAAGTCAGTTCAAGGGTAAAGCTGGCGAAAATAAAAAGAAATCCCTTAACAATTATATTTTAGCAAAAATAATATAAGGGGTACTGAGTAATTTATAACACCATAACATGCATTTGAAGCTTATTCTATGGGACCTTCCATCATTTTGGTTTAAGAGCTAAAAGGTTCATTAGAAGATCCTGAATCCACAGTATTTTGCACCCTGAGCTGAGTGTCCGTAACTGGCTGGTCAATATGTAAAACTCAATCTGCATGTTAAAACACTGCAGAATAAACTCTTAATACAAATAAAAGAAGCACTGAGTCTAATGCCTAAGGCACTGAACTGAAGGTTGCGTGTTTAGTCACTGTTAGCCTTCTTAATGGCGTCAGAACACTCTCCGGCCGCTGATGGTGTCAAGTCCACTATGATTCCTAAATCCTCTTTATAAGGTGTCCTTTCGATTTTCAGACCCTCCATTGTGTATTCAAACCTAACATTTCTACATCTTATGTGTAATACTTTACATTTACTTCTATTAAATTTCATCTGCCACAAATCTGCACAAGGCTGTATGCTGTCTAAGTCCTTCTGTAATGATTCACCAGATTTTAAATTATCTGCCAATTCACCTAGCATGGTATCATCTGCAAACTTAACCAGCTTTTTACTTATATTCCTGTCCAAATCATTTATTTATATTAAAAATAGCAGCGCCCTAGCACTGATCCCCAAGCAACAAAACTCTTAACTTCACCCAATTCTGATAAGGTTCCTCACACCACAACACTCTGCTTCCTGCGTCCAAAGCAATTTTGCACCCATTTACAAACAACATCCAGAACTCCCACTTTTAGTTTTTTGATAACGAACCTCTCATGTGGCACCTTACAAAATGCTTTCTGAAAGTCAAGATAAATAATATCGTATGCTTCACTTTAATTACATCCTTTTGCTGCTTCCTCATAGAATTCCAGCATGTTATTAAAACACAACCTTCCTCTTTTGAACCTATGCTGACTGTACAATAAAACTCCTTTTCTGGCCATGTGTTGCTCAATCCTTCCCTTATTAATTCATTTCATTAATTTATCTTTAATGCGCATTAAGTTTATTTGCCTATAGTTGCTTGGATCTGCCCGGTCACCCTTTTTATATAACGGGATAATATTTCCATTCTCCAGCCCTTTGGAATTTTCCCAGTGCACAGTGACTTCATAAAAATATCTGTCAAGGGTTTATATGTGTACTCGCTAAACTCCTTAAGAACTTGAGGATACATTTTATGTGGTCCTGGTGATTTGTTTGATTTCAGCCTATTTAATCTGAGCAGTACTTCTCCCTCTACAATTTCCAAATCCCTCAGTACCTCCTTAGAAGTCCCTTTTACCTCTGGGAGGTTATAAACTTCCACTCATGTGAAGACCTCAGAAAAAGTTTAGAGCATCTGCTATTCCACTGTCTGTAATTTTTAATTCCTCTTTACTTATCCTGATGCACTTTACTCACTCAATGATCCTACACAACTGATAACTAGTCAAATAGGACATTTCTTTAAGTCATTCTCGGCATGATTCCAGCTTTGACGAGCCATTTATTCAGTCTGGAAACATTTTCTAGCACAATGCCACAGACTGTATCAGCAGTGCCCACCAATCTATTAATCTACCCATTTACCTGCCAGCTTCCCTCTCCATTAATCCATTTTCTACTCCATCTCACAGTAGGTGATGCTTCTTAGTTCAACACAAGGCCAAACAAGAATTGTACTCATGTGCCAATCATCTGAAAATCTGTCGCATAAGCTTCTCTTAATCCTGTTTTTAGTCATAAATGAGAGAATGTAACAAAGAGAATGTGCTGACGGAGACAAATGAAATAAGAAGTTGACTCCTTTGGATTTAGCTCATTAGTACTCATTTAACCTTCTGGAGTTCTAAGTTATTGTTGCTTTTTCATTTATCTGGAGATATGATCAAATATATGAAAAGGCATACACTAAGTGATGCAAAATTGATTAGGGAAACAGCAGATTTCTTTTACATTATACAATGATACAAGTCTGGACCGAGCATGTCACATACAGTATGTAAGGAAATCAGCAGTGGGTCAGGTTGTAGCTAAGGTGACCACATTTTCTATAAATCGGAGAGTTCATGTGATATCATTTGAGTGACAGAGCTTCAGTACTCAAACTACTGGTTAATGTACTAACAGAATTGCCAGGTACTACATACAGTATGCCAAGAGTGCAGAGCTTCTGGTGAATGTGGGCTATAAAATGAATACGGAGAGGTCCCCATGTCTTTGCTTGGTCTCTTCTTTCTCTGTGTGTGTGTGAGGAGTGTGTGGGTGTTTCATTCAATATTTCCTTAAGAAAATGGGTGCGCCCATTGTGGCTAGTAATGTTAATTTATTAATATGTGATATAAGTGTTGTGCATGGGGCTCCAAGATAATGATAAAAGGTATGAGATTTTGGGAAAAGATTTTCTTTGGTGAGTCAGATCTAATCCAATGTTAAATACCATTACTATGTTCTAGGACAAGAACAGTAGCTAATACTGGAAAATGTCATGCATGTCAGCTGGTTGAAGTCATTATGAATTTTTTAAACTTTTTCTAAATTATGTTCTTGTTTTCCCCATGTGGCTTTGTTTAATAAATGATTTTCTTTTGTTCCAGGTATCCAAGATAACTGCAGGGTTTTGACATTCATTTGGTTAGTATGACCATAAATTGCAGTGGACATGGTCACTTATTGGTATCAGGAGCCACAGTAGTCATCGTCCAAAAAACAGGGCTGGCAGCACAGTAAGCTTGTCAACATTTCTGATTAATTTAGAACAGCCAGATTATGTCGTTTTTATTTTTAATTAGCTATTTCTCTACCATTGGAGGTCTGGGTCTATTGGGTCAATACTGGCATATTGCCACTTTAGATACCACTGGTGTCAGGTAGTCCTATTGCCCCTGGGACAGTAACCTCTACTGTATTCCAAGAACATGTTAGCAGAAGTAAAGGCAAAGCTTGTGGAGCAACTCACAATATGAACCCAACAGAAACCTAAAGCAAGCACATCAATGAGCTTCCTTTTGTTAAACTGACAAAATTAACTAGCAGGGCTTCTGAATGCTGAGAGCATATCGATTAGCATCTCTCAGTATGTCAATAATTTCATAATAAGATACCGGTTCCCCTTGAGATCAATGCAGCATCAGAATGGTGGGATGTACAGTTGAAGTTAAGGCATGCATTTCTCAGATTAGTCTTTGGTTTTGTCGTCCCATGCAGTGTTGATGAGACATAGTGAAATTTGGACATCTTTAAGAATCAGAATGAATGACATAGAAGCAATTTGTACAAAAAAACAGACCATGAACTTAAACTCTTTGATTTCAATGTTTTACATGGGGATGCCACATGCAGGCATGCAAAATGAGAAAAAAGGAATAAAGTGTCTGTGCTGATGGGTAAGTGGTACATACAACACCACTCACCACTCATCTCTTCCAACCCAAGGTCCCTTTAAGGATGCAACGTCTGGCAATACTTGTCATTCTCTCATTTTGTTTTTCAGCAAGTAACACTTTTCTGACCAGCCAAAACAAGAGAACTTTGGCAGATGGTGTCCAGGACACATTTATGAGCAAAGCTAGGTAGACGTTGGCCTGTGTACCTTGTCTCAAAAGGGAAGCAGCCAAGGTTTTTGTGCTTTGAAGAACTGAAATTACTTTTCAGAAGATATTATTTTACATTAGAGTGTGGCCTGCTATCTAAAGAAATGGATTGTAAACCACAAGGCTGCTAGTTCAATGTCCATCACACTGACCTTCCATTAAACAGTATGAACTTGGGAGCGTTTTTCCTTGAAGTGTAAAGTTACATGAGGTAGTGCTCATTATGGAAAGATGCTACGTAATGTAAGAGTTCAAAGGTACTAGCTAACCACCTCCAATAAAAAGAAATAAGAATTAGCAGTCACTTGGGCTAAAGCAATGCTCTGCTAGTTCAAATACATTGGCTCTTAATTGCAGGAGAGTTGAAGATACAAAGGGACCATAGGGACATACAGTCTTTGACAGTAGTGATAGTCCTGTATTTGTCAATAGCTTTGGACCACAACTGTGACAGGCTTGGGTGATGTTTCTCTGTAATGCTCCTTTGATGAATAGAGTAAAATATCTTCTTCTATGGTATGTAAAACTGACCATAGTGTTAAGAATCCTGATTTACATGAAAATAAGAAGAATATTATTGACTGTGTCAGTGCTGTTGTGGTGCAGTAGCTGGTATAGTTGCCTCAAAGTCCTAGAGTCCAGGGCTCTAAGTTCTGCAGAGGTCATTGGGGAATCTGCCTCTCCTGTCTCTGTGCTCATGTGAGTTTCCTCTGGGAACTGTAGTTTCTGTCCACATCCCATGATGAGCATGTTAGGTTTGTTGACTTTCAGGGAGTCTACAAATGTTAAAGGATGCATTCGTATCCTGTCCAGTATCGCTCCTGTCTAAAGTGGCCAATACCCTGATATAGCCTACTGCCCACCACAATCTCATAATGCAAGAAGTGGGTTCAGAAAATGAATGGATGAATGTTAGATTTGTGAACAGTGTAGGGTCTGCCACTAATGGTTAAACTTAAGTGTCAGTGAGAATGCAGGATGTCCATAAAGGCATTTAAATAATACTTTCTTTGCTTCAAGTTAAAAAGTGGACTATGACACAATATGCCTGATGACTGGAAATGGAGAATACCAAAAATAAATGCATTAGCCATAAGAGATATCTCCTTTTGGCTCAGTGTGCAATGATCCTTTCAGAGATGGTGCAGGACGTTGTACCATTAAAGGGAACCAGAAGTAGGGGTTACTTACTGCGCAGGCTGTCCCGTCGGACTCTGTCAGCCTCTGGTGAACATCAAACCATACAGTCTGCAACAAGAATCACAAAGAGTCACAGTTTAATTGTGAATTGGACAAAACCAACAGCTCAACAACCTAAACATCGGAGAAACTAACAGAAGAGGAAATGTGCCCTATTAAATATATTTGCTCTAGCAAAGCCCAATATATTTTGGACAAACCAAGGCTAAAATGACATTGGTATAAAGGTATGGTATAAAGGCAGTCATTAAACAGTTAAACGATCACCTGAATAAACATTCTGTTCTTGACAATTTTCAGTCAGGTTTTAGAACAAATCACAGTACAGAACCTGCGCTAGTTAAAGTAGTAAATGACTTGTGGGAAAATGCAGACAGAGGCTATTTATCTGTTCTTATCCTTCTAGATCTGAGTGCCGCATTTGATATTATTGATCAGAATATTCTTAGAAATTGCCTTAGTCAATTGGCGGGCCTCTCTGGCAGTGTCTTAAATTGGTTTGGGTCTTACTTGGTAGGTAGAAAATTCTTTGTTAGTTGTTGTAATTATACTTCAAAGACACATGATATTCTATATGGTGTTCCACAAGGATCTATCCTGGGTCCACTGCTCTTTTCGATCTACATGCCTCCATTAGGTCAGATTATCTCAAGGCATAACGTGAGCTACCACAGCTATGCTGATGACACACAACTGTATTTATCAATAGCGCCTGATGACCCCGACTCTCTTGGTTCACTGACCCAATGTCTCACTTGTGTTTCTGAATGTAAGAGTAGTAATTTTCTCAAACTAAATAAGGAGAAAACAGAAATCTTAGTGATTGGCAAAAATGGATATAATGATGGTATTAGAAATAAACCTGATCCATTAGGATTAAAAGTCAAGACGGAGGTAAAGAATTTAAGGGTAATTATTGACTCTGACCTGAATTTTAAATCACATATTAATCAGATTACCAGGACAGTATGTTTTCATTTAAGAAATATAGCAAATGTTTGATCTCTTATAACTTTTCAAGATGCTGAAAAATTAGTTCACGCTTTTGTTTTCAGTCTGCTATATTACTGGATTACTAGATTACATGTAATGCACTCCTCTCAGGACTACCCAAAAAAGACAGCAATCGATTGCAACGAGTGCAGAATGCAGCTGCTAGAATCTTAACTAGGAAAAGAAAATCCGAGCACATCTCTCCAGTTTTGATGTCACTACACTGGTTACTTGTGCCATTTAGAATTGATGCTTTTGGTTTACAAAGCCTTAAATAATCTCGCTCCATCCTATATTTCAGAATGCCTTTCACCTTACACTCCAAATCGTAACCTTAGATCTTCAATGAGGGTCTGCTTAGAATTCTGAGAGCTAAACTAAAATCTGGAATAGTTTACCAATAGAAATTCGCCAGGCTTATTATGGTGGAGCACTTTAAAAAACTGCTAAAAACATTTTTTAACATGGCTTTCTCACAGCTTCATTTTAATTTAAACCTTATATTCTGTATATGCATTTAATTATCATTTTCTTTCGTGGCTCCAAAATCCGTACTAACCCCTACTTTCTCTGATGTTCTTTTTCTGGTTTTCTGTGGTGGCGATCTGCACCATCAGCACCCGATCAAAGCACTGTGATGTCCTTACATCGATGGATTGAAGGCCAGAGGTCCACAAGACCATCATCGTCTAGTTCTAATACGTGGAACCTGAAAACAACGAGGACTGATTGAGGTCATTTATGTTAGGTAGAATGCCTAGTGGGGGCTGGGTGGTCTTGTGGCCTCAGAACCCCTGCAGATTTTGTTTTTTTTTTTTTTTCCTCCAGCCATCTGGAGTTTTTTTTTTTCTGTCCTCCCGGCCATCGCACCTTACTTTTATTCTATGTTAATTAGTATTGCTTAATTTTATATATATATACTGTATATATATACTATATATATATACATATATATATATATATATATATATATATATATATATATATATATATATATATATATATACATATACATATATATACATATACATATATATACATATACATATATACAATGATCCCTCGCTATATCGCGCTTCGCCTTTCGCGGCTTCACTCTATCGCGGATTTTATATGTAAGCATATTTAAATATATATCGCGGATTTTTTGCTGGTTCGCGGATTTCTGAGGACAATGGGTCTTTTAATTTCTGGTACATGCTTCCTCAGTTGGTTTGCCCAGTTGATTTCATACAAGGGACGCTATTGGCAGATGGCTGAGAAGCTACCCAACTTACTTTTGTTTCTCTCTCTCTCTCTCTTGCGCTGACTCTCTCTGATCCTGACGTAGGGGGATTGAGCAGGGGGGCTGTTCGCACACCTAGACGATACGGAAGCTCGTCTAAAAATGCTGAAAGAGTTGCTACCTTCTGTGTGCAGCTGCTTCGTGAAGCGACATGCATACTTAAAAGCTCGAAGGGCACGTATTGATTTTTGACTGTTTGTTTTCCTCTCTCTCTCTCTCTCTCTGCTCCTGACGGAGGGGGTGTGAGCTGCCGCCTTCAACAGCTTTGTACCGGCGGTGCTTCGCATACTTAAAAGGCAAACAGCACTATTGATTTGTTTGCTTTCCTCTCTGTTTCCTTTGAAGAGGAAGATATGTTTGCATTCTTTTAATTGTGAGACAGAACTGTCATCTCTATCTTGTCATGGAGCACAGTTTAAACTTTTGAAAAAGAGACAAATGTTTGTTTGCAGTGTTTGAATAACGTTCCTGTCTCTCTACAACCTCCTGTGTTTCTGCGCAAATCTGTGACCCAAGCATGACAATATAAAAATAACCATATAAACATATGGTTTCTACTTCGCGGATTTTCTTATTTCGCGGGTGGCTCTGGAACGCAACCCCCGCGATGGAGGAGGGATTACTGTATATATATATATATACATACATATATATATATATATATATATATATTTGCAGCTGGAGATCCACAAAGGGAGAAAATGAATCACGTATCAAAAGTAGTTTTTTATTCCTGAGCTGAGCTTGGAGCTGGGATCTGAGTTATCACAAATTTACATTGGCAAGTAGTGAAGCAATAAGAAGTTATGCTTATGGACAGTGCCCCAGAATTAAATCCTTTAAGGGCACAGAGGTAAGAGAGAAGCAGAACTCTATGCAGTTCACCATGTTTGGTTCAATGCTATTCATATTTATGCACTGGAAACACTGGGATTGGCCTTGGCCTCTCAGAGTAAGTGGAGTGCGAGTCTTCCAGTAAGAACTTTAGTAGAGCATAGTGCTGAGACTTACAGATATTGCCTGGAAGTGGCACTAGGAAAAAACCCCTCCTTTGTAATCACTGATCAACTCTTCAGAGCCTTTCCTTCCAAGAGCTATAAATGCACTCAATCAGTCCATCAAGTGCTGCCAGTAGAACTGCTTGTACTTAGAATTACAATGACCTCACAGGGCTCTTGCACTACAACTGTAATATTGCACAACCTGAGTCAGGTGTTGAGCTGGAGAAAGGTTTGTCTAGTCAGAGGAAGCAAGTCCAGAATCTTTTAATTATAACATACAGGAGGGGCAATATGGATGTGGGAAGTGGATTAGCCAACCCACCACATAGTCTGGTAATTTGAATTGATTTGCAAGAAGGCCCAAACAGGCATTAGAATGTATTGATTTCTATTAATTCTGTACTTTCCAATACTCCTTGTGTTATTGTCCTTCCTTGTTGTCTTTATGTGTGATGAAATGACATTGACATTTTTTTTTAGATTCTAGATTCTGACCCCTGTTGTCACCATAAGATTCATTAAAATTGATATTTAGAAAATAGCATCAAAATTAAAGCATAGGTACCCAGTATGAAATGCAAGAGCAGGCTACTTATTTTTTAAAATGTATAACATAGACTTCACTTTAGAATGCAATTTCACATGGCAAACTAATATATTCCGTGATTGTGAAGAAATAACTTTGACTTGAAATATACCAAATTTACCCTTAAAGAAATTTCTTCTCTACAATCCATCCATCCAGCGCACCTTTCATAACAACAATAACATTTATTTATATTGCACGTTTCTATACAAATGATGTAACTCAAAGTGCTATGCAAGAAAGAATATATATATATATATATATATATATATATATATATATATATATATATATATATATATATATATATATATATACTGTATATATGGAAGAGAAGGTCTGTGATACGGTTTGCATATTTGCAGCTGGAGATCCACAAAGGGAGAAAATGAATCACATATCAAAAGTAGTTTTTTATTCCTGAGCTTTCAACCCCTGTCAGGAGCCTTCATCAGAGGATAATGCTTAGACTTACAAGAATCAAAGGCAATACATAGTAAAAAATTACGTGGTAGGGGGGCTAAGTCAGAGTGATCAGGAGGGGGGGGGTATTGGGTGTACAGTTTATTTATTATGAACATGTTCTTCTTAAGTTTGCATATGCTGGATTTATGTCCAAGTATCTGTTGATGGCGTTCTCATTTGATAGCCCAGATTCGGCCAGCTCTCTGGCACTTTTAGTTTAAATTTTACTTGTACATTGTCCCAGTTAAATGTATGTCCTGTTGATTTAGTATGCGTGTAGATCAGCGATCATGAGTCCTTTCTTCTGATGGTGTTGCAATGTTTCTGTATACGTGTTGCGATTCTTTTTCTTGGCTATCAAATGAGAACGCCATCAACAGACACTTGGACATAAATCCAGCATATGCAAACTTAAGAAGAACATGTTCATAATAAATAAACTGTACACCCAATACCCCCCCTCCTGATCACTCTGACTTAGCCGCCCCACCACGTAATTTTTTACTATGTATTGCCTTTGATTCTTGTAAGTCTAAGCATTATCCTCTGATGAAGGCCCCTGACAGGGGTTGAAAGCTCAGGAATAAAAAACTACTTTGATATGTGATTCATATTCTCCCTTTGTGGATCTCCAGCTGCAAATATGCAAACCGTATCACAGACCTTCTCTTCCATATATACAGTATATATATATATATATATATATATATATATATATATATATATATATATATATATATATATATATATATATATATATTCTTTCTTGCATAGCACTTTGAGTTACATCATTTGTATAGAAACGTGCAATATAAATAAATGTTGTTGTTGTTATGAAAGGTGCGCTGGATGAATGGATTGTAGAGAAGAAATTTCTTTAAGGATAAATTTGGTATATTTCAAGTCAAAGTTATTTCTTCACAATCACGGAATATATTAGTTTGCCATGTGAAATTGCATTCTAAAGTGAAGTGTATGTTATACATTTTAAAAAATAAGTAGCCTGCTCTTGCATTTCATACTGGGTACCTATGCTTTAATTTTGATGCTATTTTCTAAATATAAATTTTAATGAATCTTATGGTGACAACAGGGGTCAGAATCTAGAATCTAAAAAAAAATGTCAATGTCATTTCATTACACATAAAGACAACAAGGAAGGACAATAACACAAGGAGTATCGGAAAGTACAGAATTAACAGAAATCAATACATTCTAATGCCGTTTTGGGCCTTCTTGCAAATCAATTCAAATTACCAGACTATGTGGTGGATTGGCTAATCCACTTCCCACATCCGTATTGCCCCTCCTGTATGTTATAATTAAAAGATTCTGGACTTGCTTCCTCTGACTAGACAAACCTTTCTCCAGCTCAACACCTGACTCAGGTTGTGCAATATTACAGTTGTAGTGCAAGAGCCCTGTGAGGTCATTGCAATTCTAAGTACAAGCAGTTCTACTGGCAGCACTTGATTAACTGATTGAGTGCATTTATAGCTCTTGGAAGGAAAGGCTCTGAAGAGTTGATTAGTGATTGCAAAGGAGGGGTTTTTTCCTAGTGCCACTTCCGGGCAATATCTGTAACTCTCAGCACTATGCTCTACTAAAGTTCTTACTAGAAGACTCGCACTCCACTTACTCTGAAAGGCCAAGGCCAGTCCCAGTGTTTCCATTGCATAAATATGAATAGCATTGAACCAAACATGGTGCACTGCATAGAGTTCTGCTTCTCTCTTACCTCTGTGCCCTTAAAAGATTTAATTCTGGGGCACTGTCCATAAGCATAATTTCTTATTGCTTCACTACTTGCCAATGTAAATTTGTGATAACTCAGATCCCAGCTCCAAGCTCAGCAGGCGACATGCGAGGGGTAGGTTTAAAATCCTGCACTGGGGTTACTTCTGAACCCTGCAATGGAACCAGTTCTGGGGAAAGGACAGATTATTTGTACCTGAAGTGATGCCCCCTGAGGCCACTGCACCCTTGAACTTGCGTGCTGTCTGATGATTTCTCAAACGTGAAAAAAAACACCACTATGTCCTGCTGTCTCTGCTCCCCATTGCCTTTTGCAAGCTCAGTGACTCTCCACAATATTGAAGTTAAGATAATAAACTACATGGGTGTGAGGAGGAGACTTTCTATTAAAAAAGTAAGATGAGCAGAACTTGTAGTGGATTTTACATTAAAACTTAGTTTAGAGGCTGGAGAACGGAGATCTTTAAACAAAAATGAAGGCAGGACTTCACAGTTAAGTCAAGAGTAAAATGTGTACAGTGAAAGCCATCACTTTGGCTGTGCTCATAATGGTTCTCAAGCTAAAATTAATACCAAGGCAAGTCCCTAGAAGTTCTTCACAACTGGGGAACAATTCAGGTTGCATCAAGTATTGCAATAGGGTTACACTAATACAGTAAAGCTTTTCAAATTAAAACTGTTATGAATAAAAGTACAGTGATCCCTCGCTATATTGCGCTTCGCCTTTCGCGGCTTCACTCCATCGCGGATTTTATATGTAAGCATATTTAAATATAAATCGAGGATTTTTTGCTGGTTCGCGGATTTCTGCGGACAATGGGTCTTTTAATTTCTGGTACATGCTTCCTCAGTTGGTTTGCCCAGTTGATTTCATACAAGGGACGCTATTGGCAGATGGCTGAGAAGCTACCCAGCTTACTTTTCTCTCTCTCTTGCGCTGACTTTCTCTGATCCTGACGTAGGGGGATTGAGCAGGGGGGCTGTTCGCACACCTAGACGATACGGACGCTTGTCTAAAAATGCTGAAAGATTATCTTCACGTTGCTATCTTTTGTGCAGCTGCTTCCTGAAACGACATGCTGCACAGTGCTTCGCATACTTAAAAGCTCGAAGGGCACGTATTGATTTTTGATTGAAAAACAAACTCTGTCTCTCTCTATCTCTCTTTGTCTGCTCCTGACGGAGGGGGTGTGAGCTGCCGCCTTCAACAGCTTTGTGCCGCGGTGCTTCGCATACTTAAAAGCCAAACAGCCCTATTGATTTGTTTGCTTTTCTCTATCTATGTGACCTTTGAAGAGGAAGATATGTTTGCATTCCTTTAATTGTGAGATGGAACTGTCATCTCTGTCTTGTCATGGAGCACAGTTTAAACTTTTGAAAAAGAGACAAATGTTTGTTTGCAGTGTTTGAATAACGTTCCTGTCTCTCTACAACCTCCTGTGTTTCTGCACAAATCTGTGACCCAAGCATGACAATATAAAAATAACCATATAAACATATGGTTTCTACTTCGCGGATTTTCTTATTTCGCGGGTGGCTCTGGAACGCAACCCCCGCGATGGAGGAGGGATTACTGTATTCTTTAGTTTTTGTTCATTTCTGTTCCACACAAGGGGGCTCTGCCCCCTGCTCGCTTCGCTCGCCTACCCCCGGCGTTGGATATCTTGAAATACATTAGTCGAGCTCGTTCGTTTTGGAGCCGTGCCCGCTTTGCCCGCGGCATTTCAGACGCGCGTTGTAGACGCCTGCGTTCATTGATTGTATCCATGCGGGCGCGTGTTTGTATATCCGTCAGTCAAGCTCGTTCGTTTTGAACCTGTGCCTGCATTGCTTCCGCAGTTTTAGACACGTTTTGTAGGCGCTTGCGTTCATTGATCTTATCCAGGTGGGCTCGTGTTTGTATCGTTGAGCTGTATTGTGTTTGAATTTGGTGCAATGCGTTCAGCGGTTTGTACAGTCCCAAGCAGCACATTATTCCTAACTTCACTTCGCAGTAGTGCCACTCACAATATGCCGGTGTCACCTGCTCCTTCACTCCGCAGTAGCGCCACTCACAATATGGCGGTGTGTGGACCTGTGGGGCCTCCGTAGCCTCTTCCGTTTGAATCTGGGCTGCAGCGCAGAATCCTCTTTTTTGTGCGGCTGTGCCGTTAGTCGTTAGCTATGGGCGCGTTGTTGCTTCATTTTTCATTCACGTCAGTTGAGCTCTTTCGTTTTTGGGCCGTGACTCCTTCATGCGCGGTGGATACGACTTCGCTTGCGGTTTATGAGACGTGTGCTGTACGCGCCTGCGCAGAACATCCCATGGTCCCATCGCCGTGTACCTGCGTCCATGCCATCCGGTTTACCATCCTCGGTTAGTAATATAGATATTTTCTTGTTCTTTTCTTCTCCCTGGGAGTTTCAGAAGACATGGTCTATTTCTTTTGTTAATTTTGGGCTTTGAGGTTGTACTAAAAATATTTGTGTTTTGGGGTGCTGTCATTTTATTTTCTTAAAGATGCTGCTGTTGTAGATAGCTTTGTATATTCCCTTTGTTACCACATGACAAGGGAAGTCAATGCGCGTGACCTCACCATTACGGTGGTATAAAGGTCAGCATCACACACTTTCTGGTTGTTCAATCTTTTGGATTCAAATCATAACAAAAAAAAAAAACTTTCACAGTTAGTGTGTTGTACTGACTAAACATTTAGAATTTCTTACATGCCTCCTTGGATTTTTATTTTCGTATTGGGATTAGTGTTTTGGTATATTTTGATATCCTGTAATGACCCTCATAGTTTTAACAACCATGATTTTGTCACATCTATCGCCTGCTCCTGCTTCCTTGCCTATTTCACAGTCACACACAGCATGGGTTTATATCTTTTACAACAATAAGATATGCAGTATGTGACAAGAAACAAAGCTGCACCCGTAGCAAGTTTCATCTGGGAAAATAAACATCACACAGTGAAATCTACATTCATAAAGCATACCAGAATTATTTTGCAAAGTCTTGGTTGCAAACAGAGAAGTGTTCTTATTAAAATAAGGACTGTGGAGCACACTTGGTGATGTTTTCATTGTTAAATAAAGACCACTTGCTGAAGTCAGAGGGTCCTCTAATAGCTTCACTGCTTCACATGCAATCAAGGTTAAAGGCTGGACTAAGGAGGTTAAAGGTTGTACTTGAATGAATTCCATTGCTTGTCAATGGCACTCATAATAGCCTTTAGTTCAAAACAAGGACTGAATAAAGCCATTGAAATGAATTTTCATGTTATATTAATGAATGAACCCTCCACTGGAAATGGTCTTCAAATTATAATAAATGCCGTAGGACCTTTACACATGAAGAAGTGCCCACTTCACATGGTGGGATCCTGACAACAGGCCACTGTAAACACCAAGGTTGCACAAGGAGAAAAGGTTAATTTAAATTAAAGGAACAGGTCACTACGGTCAGTCAGGTATGTCATGAGGAGCATGGATTTCACATTAACAAATGGGGTCAAATATGAAAATTAAGAGAGTACTGAAGAATATATGAAGGACACAAATGTAAATAAGAAAAATGTAGTAAGGACTGTGAGCAGGAGTACATGGTTGAATGATACGACAGGACATGTCCCACAAAGGAAGCCATTTTCAGGCTAGGATGCCAAGCTGAGATATTAAAGGTTGAGAAACTGCTTTGAAGAGATAGTAAAACCCCATACATTTTTGTGCTCTGAGATTTTTTTAGGTCAGGGCTTCAGATGGGTCGAGGGAAGATAATTATACTAAATAATTATGGTGCCAGAGACTTGTGACGTGTTATATGTTGGTTAGCAATTTTACAGTACTCTGTAAGCATGAGAATAATGACCCATATGCAAGATACCTACAGAGACCCCTGGGAGTTGTAGGTTCTGCAGGAGTCACTGTGGGAGCCAGGAAGTTCCATAAGGATATCACCAGTAACAGGAGAGGCACTAGATATAAGGTCAGGTTTAGTTTCTTAGTCGTGTCCATATTCCTCAGGTCAGCTTAAGCTTGAGGTTAGCAGAGAATTACAAGCAAGGATTCATGTAGCAAGAGGAATGAGACAGAGGAAGAGGAGACCAATTTGTTTTGCTGAAGGAAGGCTAAGAGGTGCGAAGGAATCTCTGCAAGAGACTAGGTAGCCAGTCCGTGTTAAGCTAAAATTTTGCTTTGTTATACTTTTTCTGACTGTGTTCCTTCTGTTTTGCCCTTACTGGATGCTTTAAATCATTTTAATAACTTCTTTCAATGGCTGGACTATATGGTGTTTTATGGGTTTGGGACTTGCTCCATAGTGCTTCTTCCTTCACAAGGCTTACAATGGACCATTTAGTGAGCTTTAAAAAGTGCCCTGGTTACTAACATCAGTGGTTCTTGAAAGCAGCTTAAAGGGCTAATCCACAAATATGTATTAGAAGTGTCAAAAGTCATGGCTGAACATAAAATTCGGATATACAGTATCTGGACTTTCTTTGGTTGACATTCTGGATTCGTTTGATGTTAAACATGTGGATCATGAGAGGGATCAGTGGCACAATGAATAGCACTGCAAGATTTCAAATCGTGGCCCAGCCACTGTCGGTGTAGAGTTTACATGTGATCAGAGTGTTGGTATGAGTTTTTCTCTCTGTGCAGCCCCATATGAGTGTGGGTGTTTGTCCTGCAGTATACAGAGTTGGTTCCTGTCATCTACCTGATGATGCCAGGTTAGATTCTGTGTCTGTGAACTGCAGTCAGAAGGTTTCAAATAAAATAGAAGCAGAAAAGGCTCCTTACTGGGAGCCACTTAACCCTAACATTAAACAGAACATTGCTTTCATAAACTACAGTTATCCCTTGCAATTCTTGGGGGTTACAGATGCAGGACCCACTTGAATGCAAAAATCAGCAAGTACATTTTGGGCCCATGATTACTGTATGTTCTAAGTGTATTGCACTAAATAGGATGCACAGAAGTTGCGAGAAACGCAAGACAGAATCATTCCTATGCAAGCAAAGTATGTGTATGAGGCTAGCTGCTGTGACAAAGCTACAGTATGTGGCATCCTGCAGACAAAGTGTGTAGTTCAGCAGTTCTTTAGTGAACTGTAATGTTTTATAAAATGTAATTTATTATAATAAATTTGTGTGTATACTTATGGCAATAAATAACACAAATGATTAATATTACATATAAAAAAATTAAACAAAACACTATTCACAAAATGATAAAAAAAAATCAACACTCACAGCACAGTACAGTTTCACAGATGCAGTTGTGTTGCAGTTGCGAAATAAAATCCCTTGTGAACAGCCTCCTGAAAGTTATGTAAAGTTTGTCCTACCATGATGCTGATTTGTAGAAGTTGGACAAGAAAATAAATCCAGAGAAAACTGTAATCTGATGGGTGCAATTGTAATCAGATTGTCCAGTGAAGCGTTGAAACAAAAAGTTACCACTGATTGCAATCCTGTCAGCTTCCTATGGCTCACTGTTAAAACTAACACCTTCATCTTAAACCCAGCAGGCCTTGTGGTAACCTCTGCAGATGCTTAATGACGCTGTATTCCCGGGGTTGCTGGGATTTGAAGTCCATTTATGCAAGGATATAGTGTCTTCTGCTGTTTTCCCCAATAGATGGCAAAACTTGCAAAATAATTTCCATTCAATGATGACAAAAGTGTGAATCATAAACCCATAAATCACAAGGGGTGACCTGTATATGTATATAACTGATTGTGGACTGAGTGGACACTGTGTGTCTTTGTAGCCTCATGTGCTGCAGATGATCAAATCTCTTTATTAAAGACTGCATTCACAAGCTGTAGTTCTGCTTTATAGTTGTCACTGGATATTGTCGTACACGTGCATGGCAAATCAAATGATATCCATGATTTCCTTTGTTATTTAAATCTCATTTTTGGTGGATGGTTAAGGAAACAGGAAACAATTAAAACCAAAACACAACTGTTTAAAATTAAAATAAGCAATTCAGGAATCAGAATTGTAACAGGTGAGTCAACTAAAATTAGGGCCCAAAAACATATTGTCTTTGAAGCAAATAAATGGATTCTAATTAAGAAATTGACTGAATTGAAAACCTGCAGACACCGAGGTCCTCCAGGACTGTAATTGAGGACCCTAACTAAAAGGTTTAAGATTTCTGGATTTCAGACTGGATATTGTTACTTAGATTAGGCTTTTAGAAATACCTTTTTTATTCAGTTTTGATCTTCTTTGTTGTTTTTCCTAAAGAAATCTTTACATTTAAAGATTCATTGTTATTATTATTTGG
The DNA here is from genome assembly GCF_900747795.2 of Erpetoichthys calabaricus. Lineage (NCBI taxonomy): Eukaryota > Metazoa > Chordata > Cladistia > Polypteriformes > Polypteridae > Erpetoichthys > Erpetoichthys calabaricus. The sequence continues at coordinate 48,233,320 of NC_041402.2, read as the reverse complement.
TGCCAGGGGTTTTACAGGTTCCTCTCTTCCGTTTTTGTGAATATATAACCTTGGCTTTTGTAGGCCACAAAGCCATCTCCTTGAGATAGAAGACAGACTTGCTTTGATTTTCAAGGGCTGCTAAATGATTGTAGGTGTCAGAGGATCCTAGAAGCTTAGTTTTGGAGGCATAGCCTTGGTTTTGAGTTTCATGACTAGGGCAGATCCTTACAGCGGTGGTCAACACCCTTGTTCATTTGTTCTTTGGATCTTTTGTAGTTGGGGTTGGGAAGGAGGAATACATTGATGTTGATGTACAGTAAAGGGCAGATTTTGAGGCACCCGGCCTTAAAAACTAACTCCTGGTAATCATTAATATGCATCTCTGATGCCTTAATCCAACAGACCTCTTAAAGCCAGCATGCATTACAGTTGTTTACAACTTGATCACAGTGAAGTCACATGTTAAACTAGAGGCAGGAAATGATTGCCTTTGGATTTGAATTTCAATCCATTAGTTAGTACACTCTACTTCCTACTTTGGACTTCTCCATGAGTGTGCGGCCATGGTGTCTTATAGCACCTTGCTTTGAATTTATCAGCTAGAGTTATATCATGCTATAAGTTTACCATCAGGTAAAGAAATTTTGTAATACCACCCCAGAGCCCAAAAACACGGTGCTGTATTATAAAAGTTTAATGAGACCGTGGAGTTTGAGCAGTAGCTTTTTACTTCATACTCTGCAAATCTGCTTGCATTTAAGTTAATAGCTCTACATGTTAAGAGTCAAATCTAATGGTAAGAATTAGGAAGTCAAACATGGCAAGGTTGTCATCTGCTGAACTAGATTACATATTGTGGGAGAGACTGCTGCCATACACAAACACACAGATGTTTCAAAAGTTCTGTTAAGAATTAACACTTGAATAGATCTGTGGGTGCTCAATCTCCATGGGCTGTGGCGATTCATAAAGCCAGCATTGTTTAAAATTGTAGTCTCCTGATTCAGAAAACAAGTTAACCAGAAGTGTTTTTAAGTATAAATTACTCAACACTGCTAAAGCGAATAAAGGCAAAGAAAAAAGGTGGAAAAAGGGCACACATAAGTTACCAGAATCACTCTTGAGTTCCGCTGTAGCTAATGCTTCCATAATTACACATACAATTAGGATTTGTGCCAGATGCCTTTTTTTCACCTTTTCAGTTTAAAAATTTTATAAGAGCCATATTGACAGACACAAATCTTTTCTTTTTCGGTTTCTGTTCTATTTCATTTTTGTTCCATATTTCTCTGTAGTTAATATCTTAGCTGGATTTACCTGCATCCACAGGTCACTGTGTTATGGGCCTCAGCAGGCACCCTGCAGTTTCCTTCATTCCCATAGTAGCTGGCTAGATGGAGATTTTAATTCCCTCCCCGGAGGTTAGCCAACCATATCCTTTACTAACTGAACAATACAATACAATACAATTTATTTTTGTATAGCCCAAAATCACACAAGAAGTGCCGCAATGGGATTTAACAGGCCCTGCCTCTTGACAGCAGCCCCCCAGCCTTGACTCTCTAAGAAGACAAGAAAAAACTCCCAAAAAAACCCTTGTAGGGAAAAAATGGAAGAAATCTTGGGAAAGGCAGTTCAAAGAGAGACCCCTTTCCAGATAGGTTGGGCGTGCAGTGGGTGTCAAAAAGAAGGGGGTCAATACAATACAGCAGCGTTTCTCAACCTTTAAGTATTTGCGACCCGAGTTTTAACAGTTATAATTGCGACCCCCTAACGTTTTTTTGAAAGGAGCCCACAAATACCAATTTGTTCTTTTTTAATTAATGATATATCATAGATGCATATTTTATTATACCTACTTAACTTTTATCGACATTTATCTAACTCTATATTTATTTTTCTAGTATCAGAATGTAGTTTAAGTTAATTTGTTTTGATTTCAATAGATGTATTTTTCATATTTTTGATTCATCGCGCCCCCCTTTTTATTACTTCGCGCCCCCCTAGGGGGGCCCGCCCCACAGTTTGAGAACCACTGCAATACAGTACAATACACAGAACAGAACAAATCCTCAATACAGTATAAAAATAAAAATTTTAGAAGTACGGAGTAGAATTTAACAGTAGATGATATCACATAATATGATTGGTATTTGTTTAGAGTCATGGAGACCTCATTCATCAAGCTGCCTCCCCCATTTGGCCATTCCAGAGCTGAAATAGCGCTAATCTGATGAAAAGACCCCTCTATCCAACAATTCCTGCAATCCTCCATCAGGGATGACTTTACCTTAGGCAGACAAAACAACTTGGTATGTGGGCCGTGGCACCAAGTGCCACATTTGAGTACCGAGAAGAGAAACAGAATAGGTGAGGGTTAGTAACAAATTATAACGATCATGTTACTTATGTTTTAGTGCTAGTGACTAACAACAGAGATGCAGTCTGTACAGTTAATCAGCAGGTCTAGTCAGGATATGCTAAACTGAAGTAGTGAGTCTTCAGCCGGGATTTAAAAGCTGAGACCAAGGGGCATCTCTTATAGTAGCAGGCAGACCATTCCACAGTTTAGGGGCCCTGTAACTAAAAGCTCGACCTCCCACTGTTATTTTATTAATTCTTGGAATCCTAAGCAGACCGGCATCTTGAGATCTTAATGTGCGCTCAGGTTTGTAAGTCATAAGTTCAGACAAGTAAGCCAGACCTTGGCCATTTAATGCTTTATATGTTAAAAGGAGGATTTTGAAATCTGCCCTAAACTTAACCGGGAGCCAGTGTAAGGATTTAAGAACTGGAGTTATGTGTTCGTATTTTCTTGTTCTTGTAATATATGAACATATGCTAGTACAACTTTGTTTGAATTTTATCCAATTGTATTAGTTTCCATTTTCTCATGTTGATGTGTATGATTGTGTTTGGAGATGTTGAAACGATTTGTACTTTACTGCTATATTTGAGAAATCTGTTTAGACACTCTGTGCTTGATGAGCACTAAACACTACAAGACAAAAAAGGGAATTGAATTAAACCAAGTGCATCCCTCATACAACACATAATAACATAAGCACAGATGAGTCAAAGAGCAGCCACTGAGACGAGGAGGTGCATGCATGCTATGAAGAATGTCTTTTTAAATTTGGCTTAAAGGGTTAGCAGGATGGAGTGTGCTCCCTGGATCTGAACTGGACTCATGCATCTTTATCTCTAACTTTGCTTTTGTATGCTAATGCCAGGGGGAGACATTTAAGAAGAGGATAAATAAATTTGATTCAAATGAATTTCTCTGCAGTGGATTTATAAATGTGTTTGGTTACTGCACATTTATTCATTGACCATTTATTGATCACAGAAATAACAGCAAATGTAATGCCTGATTGGTACCTTGTGGTCCATATCCATCCATCCACCTTCAGTTGTTGTTTTTTTCTATTTCAGGGCAGCAGCACCAGGTGCATTGAAGGAATCAATCTGCCAATCTGAATTGGATTCTTTTATTTTGAAGCTTACAGATTACATTACAGGATCCTATGTGTTAAAGCCTATCAGGAAACATTTACACAGAAGGCAGGAACCACCCTCAGATAGGATGCTAGTATGACGCAGGTTGCACTCACAAACCTGTACTCATCCACTCATTCATTTTCTAAATCTTCTAATTGCAACAAAGAAGTTACCTTGGCATAAATTAGGAACCAACTCTGGACAGGACAGCAGTTGAACACAAGTCACACAAACACAACACTATACTCATTCATTTCTCATGCCCTCTTATTTCCGATACAGAGTCAAGGGTGCAGAATTGGGTGCCAGGGAGGAAGAAATCCTTGGGGACCCATTGTAAGGCACATGCATACCCAATCAAATGGGGCCACATTAGAGTATCCATTTGTAGCAATCTACGTGTCTGTATGTCTTTCATTGCTTGCCTGTACCCTTTGTTATTACATCAGTCATAATTTTGTAGTGTCTTAATTCTGCTGCATATTATTATATAGTATGGTGTGGTTTATGTTTGGGATGGTATACTACAGTGAGGAGCTCTGTAAATATTGTAAATTCGCTTTGTGCTTGCTTATCTATCTATCTATCTATCTATCTATCTATCTATCTATCTATCTATCTATCTATCTATCTATCTATCTATCTATCTATCTATCTATCTATCTATCTATCTATCTATCTATCTATCTATCTATCTATCTATCTATCTATCTAATCTATCTATCATTTTTACATCAACTTAATTAAAGTTTAACTTAAATTTATTTGTGTGTGTGGGTCAGAGTAGGGGAAGTGAACTGTGGGACCCAAACGCAAAAAAGTGTTTGTCGATTTGAGTCATGCACATAATCTTGTGGGAGCTAGGAGCTCATTACACATTTAAGGTAAAAACCCACATCCCTAGAATATAGAGGGACACAAACATGGAGACAACTCCTTAGCATGTGTGGATAACCTGCATTATATCCTCTATGCTGACCCTCAATACAGGCAATCCACTTTGTACTCTTTATTTACCTATGACTGTATGGCCAAGTACAGTTCCAACTCCATTATGAAATCTTCTGACACCACCATCATAGGCCTGATCACCAAAAATGATGAGACAACTTACAGAAAAGAGTTTACCTACTGACAAAGGGTACCAGGACAGCAATCTCACTGTTAATGTCAGCAAAACTAAACAGCTGCTCATAGACTTCAGAAAGCAGAAGGCAGACCACAATCCTGTCTAGAGGGAAATCTGTTGTATCTGTTGCTTTTAAAATTCCTGCAAGGACTATTAGTGACAAATCAAAGTGGGTACAAAATATTTTGGCTCTTGTCAAAAAAGGTCAACAGCACCTCTCTTTTTTAGATGTCTGAGGGCAGCTTGCACTTCTCCATCGATTCTCATGAACTTCTATAAGTGCACAGTGGAGTCCATCTTCACTGGCTACAGCATATCCTGGTATGGCACCTGTTCAGCTCACATAAGATAGTAAACCACTGTAGACAGTGGGGAATGCAGTAATGGTGCCTAACAGCCTTGATGCAAAAGCTTCTGTATACTTACGGCAACTCTGAACCATGCATACGCAACATTTCAGAGTAACTGGGAAATGACGACACCCTTGATCACACTGGGAAATGTAGTCAAACCAGCAAAATGACGACTTGCATGCATAGTAACTCATATCACTAAGGCATTTTTCCTCCACGTATAGTTCTAAACCTGGATGCATTAGTATTTATGTGTGTTGCTGTAACAAATATGTTACACCTCTGAAGTGTTGAATATGATGTACAGACAGCACTGCAGAAACATTTTGGGGTTTTCTCAGTTTATATAGCCTTTCTGTTGTCACTTTACAGGGAACCAGCCAACGAACCAGGAGTATCTCTGTCAAGCCTCACTCCATCATGCCTGCTGTGCTGAAACCTTTAACTGATTGGCAAGGCACTACATTCATTTTTGTATAGTGTGAATGCATATACTGTACATTAAAAAACATGTTCTTGCCAACGTAAAAAGTCAATTTGCAGCAATGTCCAGTTCTCCTAATGTAATCATTGCATTTTACTGAACTCATATTGCAAAAAGAGCACCTAGCGATGTTGCAGAACCACCATATGAAGTTCTACAATATCGTGATTGCATATGTATGAAGTTGATTAGTGTACTCCATATATGGTTCTTTCAGGGGACATTCGATGTATGCTCATGTATTGACAAGGTGATTGTGATTTATAAATGGTAAACTGTATAGAAATGCGTGTACACCAGGTTTTGTAAATCTGACTTTTTTTTTTTTTTTGCATACGCATTTTTTTTTGGTGTGCGCATATTTTCACACACAAACCCATGCAAAGTTTTGTAAATGAGGCCCCCAGACACAAGTTCATTTTATTGCTAATGTGCCTTGTTTTGGGATTTGTATGCTAATGTATGTATGCTCACCATCTATTAGGTTCGGTTGGCCCCTATAGTGCAAAATCATGGCATTAGGAACTGGCCTGATGTGGGCATGGAGTAGGCTCATTTTGTGATGGCATCCTGCATGGTGTTTGTAACTGCCTAGCACTCAAAGTCTCCCACTCTCTGGAAAAAACAGTTTAGAAAATGAATGGGTGTATGGGTGAGCAGGGAGATGTTAAACATAATGGAATTTCCTATTAATTCCAATTTTAGGTATGTATCTGTCCTGTGTTACATGTAAAACATTTTTAAACCTGTTCCACTCCTCCTCGACTGTCTCTACACTTAAAAGTTTATCCCAGCCTATCCTACTTATACTTTGTTGCATCAGGTCAAAATTGGCCCTACCAAAGTTCAGGCAAACAGAATGTTAGGTTATATAGCACGGTGTGTGGAGTACAAGTCCAAGGAGGTTATGCTCAACCTTCATAACGCACTGGTGAGGGCTCCTCTGGAGTACTGTGTGCAGTTTTGGTCTCCAGACTACAAAAAGGACATAGCAGCACTAGAAAAGGTCCAGAGAAGAGCAACTAGGCTGATTCCAGGGCTACAGGGGTTGAGCTATGAGGAAAGATTAAAAGAGCAGAGTCTATACAGTTTCAGCAAAAGAAGATAAAGAGGTGAGATGATTGAAGTGTTTAAAATTATGAAATTAGTCCAGTGGATCGAGACTGTTATTTTAAAATGAGTTCATCAAGAACACGGAGACACAGTTGGAAACTTGTTAAGGGTAAATTTCACGCAAATATTAGGAATTTCTTTTTTACACAAAGAACGATAGACACTTGGAATAAGCTACCAAGTAGTGTGGTAGACAGTAAGACTTTAGGGACTTTCAAATGTTTTTTGGAAGAAATAAGTGGATAGGACTGGTGAGCTTTGTTGGGCTGAATGGCCTGTTCTCGTCTAGAGTGTTCAAATGTTCTAATAAAGGAGAAAAGTAAAACAAAGTGACACAAAGAATACCTAAATATTAAAAACTGTGATAGCAAAACCCTGATTAAAAATTTTTTAAGGAAACACACATTTAATTATTTGTGAATCTACAGACTAAATTAAGAGATGTTAAACCATAAAATGATCATTCACTGAACACAGCAAATGACTCTTGATGAAGAGATCACTGGGAGTGAAAATGAGTAACCAGGGACCACCCTAAGAGCAGGATGATTAAAAAAACAAAAGGACGGAAATAGGAGAATCAATGGTAGCATCTGTGGAGACTACTGAAAGTTAATTGTGTGGCTTTGATTTTGTGTGAATTGGCCTATCAATGCATGAAAACTTGTTTTTGCACCTTAGTCTTCCCATCACACCCAGGGAATCTGGAAGAGGTATAAAAACACAAGACCAGATAAAGTGATTCACCCATCTGTTTTCTAACCTGCATGTCCAGGTCAGTGATATGAGGAACTGGTTCTTATTCCAGCAGTATTCAGGAAAACTATGCATGAACCTCTGACAGGGGGCAAAGTCTATCACATGACACATTCATGTGAAGAGAAGATCTCACAGACGTCTGTGTTTATGAATCACAATCCATGTTGTAGATTATGTTTACACAAATGGGGCAAAGAGCAGTGCCTGTGTTCCTAACTCAGATGCTCTTCATTTCAACTTTCACACTTTATTTACTTATGAGAGCTATACGGGGCCTAGTTTTAAAATGACAGAACAGATGGTTTTCTTTTCTTATACATTTTTAATAAGAGTCTGCAGCGCTTGGTTGGACACATCATGCCAACAAACGGAATTATTTACTTTTCCCGTTTTTCCCTGTTTTCTGCTCTTTTGAGCTATTTACTGTCTGATATGGGGAAGCATCGAGCTTGGTCAGGTTCACAGTATGTGGCACTCCCTGCTTCTCTTCCCTGACCAAATGCTGGGGCTTATCCACTGAGGGAATGTTCTCCCTTTGTTAATTTCATGGTCAACTCAACTGTGACCAGCTTTCCTTTATTGCATCGTTTATTTTCTGCTGGGTGTTGCACTAAAGCAGCATGTGATTACACTGTTTACTCCAACTACCCTTTGATGTCGCAGCCTTACTGTCTATTTATTTATGTTTTTACTCATCATCTTCTGCTCAGAAGTTTTGTCATTCAAACAGTTGTATGCCAAATGTTTTAAGTTTTATTTATGCTAGATTTCTTACTTTGAAGTTTACAGGTTTTTTTTTGCTTTTATTTTCTATTCCATATAACAAAAATGGTAAGGATGAGCACAGGGGGCACAGAAGCCTGTCTTTGCATTTATTATGTGACCAGTGTCACCAATTACATGTCTCATGGGGCACAGATGCTCTGATCATGGGGTTTGAAAGGTTTTCTTGGATCCTGATGCCAAATGAAATTAAAAAAAAATTCAGTACATTATGGGGTCTTTTTGCTTACTGCCTGACATTTTATGGTAATAAGGGGAGTTTTACACCTTCTCTGTGGCAGCCAGGTCTTAGATTTGGGAACATTTTGCTGATGCAAAGAAAGTCTGTGAAATTCTGGAGTGCTGAGTTTGGATGATTCAGGGTATTTTCTGCAAAGAACTAACTCTTGTGGTTTTATGGTTTAGATTTGACAACAGGGATTAAATATACTGTAGATATGGTATGGGCTGGGGTTTCATTTTGATTCTGTGGATTTTGGTACTTAGTATTTTCTGTAGTCTTATTCAAGGCTGTAATAATAAGAAATTGTTTGTGCTCAAGAAGCTGCCTACATATGCTGTACATGTGTGGACGTGTGTGTATACATGTACAGCACAATTAAAGTACAACGGAGCTAGTACAGGGCTGTGTCAGCATCCAACTTCAAAGGAAAAAAGGGTTAAAGTTTATTTGCACACTGAAAATAAAATAAGGTCAAAGGCACAATGTTTTGGCAGGGTGAAGGATGGAACAAAGCCAGAGCAGATGAAAGGAGAAAAGATGAGAGTAGGTGAGAAAAAGCTGACATTAGAAAAGACAAAGGGAGAGATTAAAGAGTTATTTGGTCATTAAGACTAGTGATGAGCGTGCCCAACAGAGTTCACTTTGTTGTGATTCAGTGAAATCACCAAATTTGTCACAATGCAATGAAGTCAATGGGGAAGGAGGACTGATTGTTCTGTCCCAAAATGTGACCTGAGCTGTGCAGCAGCAATGCTAACCACCTAACGCACATGCTCAGACACAGATTTAGCACTCAACAGGAGGATTTTTACTGTGAGAAACTCTTCCTTAAAATAGGCATTTCCCACACCAAAATCATAGTCACAGTTATAAGCACAGCAATACTGTTGTCGCTGTCTCTTTCTCTTCCTCTCTTCAGTACCTCCACTCCTCTCATCAAGTGTTGTCCTCCTCCTCCTGACTCTGGCTTCCGGTGTCCCATAATCATGGGAGCACTTCTGGGTTAGGTTGGTGTCTGATAAAAGAGGTCTCTCTGCCCCCTGGTGGCGCCCATGGAACACAACACAGCTGAGCTAAAGAAGTCCAGTTCCCAGGATGCCCTGTGGGAATCCAGAGCGCTAATGCAACCCAGGTGGGCTGCCATCTAGTGATCTGGAGGAGACAATGCCTTGCGCATGCTATCTTTCTGGTTCTTCCAAACTGTGGACGTCCTGTCATGGTAAAGTGTAAACTGAACCAGTGTTTAAGTCCTAGTTTCCAAAGACCCCGCTAGCTCAGTGGTCACATGCCAGGTCCATGCAAGGCAAGGGGGTGTGGGCAAAATGCATGCACAATTTGCCATGTAGAGCTGTGAAAGAGCTGTGATAAATGAAATATTAATTACTGTCTACAAAGAGTTTCTATCTATTTTAACGGGAGAAAAAGTACGAACCACCTAAACGGATGGTCCAGATATGGCTGGCTTTAGACCGGACATATTGTTTTTGTTTCTGACCTATCTATATTGTTTTCTTACACAAAAAGATAGAAATGCCTTTTAAATACTAATGAATCTTTTGATATTATTATTATTATTATTTTACAGAGTCTCATGTGTTTTCTGACTCTGGGATGGGGAGGGATCAAACTCCTTTAGAATTTGTTTTTACTTCCGCCATTGCAACATGGCTAATTACGCATGCATTCGGCATGTGCTCCAGCCCTCTTCCCTTATATGGGCCTGGTGCGATGGACTGCAAGACAGGTTTGTGTTAATTGCCATACAGACATTTTCCTGTTTGAGCTTCAGAATACCAATAGATAACATAAGCAAACCAGTGCACATTAACCTCCTTGGCTCCTCCCATAGGTGGTGAGCCCATGGGAAGGGGGACCCACGTTGCCTCTTCGGGCTGTGCCCGGCCCGAGCCCCATGGGTGCAAGCCCGGCCACCAGGCGCTCGATACCTCCAGGCCTGGCTCCAGAGGGGGGCCCCGGTGACCCGTGTTCGGGTGAGGGAAAACGCCGTCCAAATTTTTTATTCATCATAGGAGGTTGTGTTGAACCGCACTTTGTCTCATCCCTCACCTAGGACCAGTTTGCTTTGGGTGGCCTTACCAGGGGCATAAAGCCCCGGACAACAGAGCTCCTAGGATCATTGGGACATGCAAACCCCTCCACCATGATAAGGTGGCGGTTCGAGGAGTGGTGTTTTGTTATTGGACTTCTGTGCTCGTCACAGATTGCCCATAACGAACACCATGTTCAAGCATAGGGGTGTTCATATGTGCACTTGGCCCCAGGACACCCTAGGCCTCAGTTCCATGATCGACTTTGAGGTCGTGTCGTCGGACTTGCGGCCACATGTCTTGGACACTCGGGTGAAGAGAGGGGCGGAGCTGTCAACTGATCACCACCTGGTGGTGAGTTGGCTTCGATGGTGGGGGAGGATGCCGGTCAGGCCTGGTAGGCCCAAACGTGTTGTGAGGGTCTGCTGGGAACGTCTGGCAGAGCCCCCTGTCAGAAGTAGCTTCAACTCCCACCTCCGGCAGAACTTCGACCATGTCCCAAGGGAGGTGGGGGACATTGAGTCCGAATGGGCCATGTTCCGTGCCTCTATTGTTGAGGCGGCTGACCGGAGCTGTGGCCGTAAGGTGGTCGGTGCCTGTCGTGGCGGCAATCCCTGAACCCGTTGGTGGACAACGGCGGTGAGGGATGCTGTCAAGCTGAAGAAGGAGTCCTACCGCTCCCTTTTGTCCTGTGGGACTCTGGAGGCAGCTGATAGGTACCGGCAGGCCAAGTGGAATGCGGCTTCGGTGGTTGCCATGGTTGGGGAGGCCATGGAGAACGACTTTCGGACGACTTCGAGGAGATTCTGGTCCACCGTCCGGCATCTCAGGAGGGGGAAGCAGTGCAGTGTCAACACTGTATATGGTGGGGATGGTGCACTGCTGACCTCGACTCGGGACTTTATGGGTCGGTGGGGGGAGTACTTCGAAGCCCTCCTCAATCCCACTAACATGCCTTCCAATGAGGAAGCAGAGCCTGGGGACTCGGAGGTGGGCTCCTCCATCTCTGGGACTGAGGTCACCGAGGTGGTCAAAAAAGTCCTTGGTGGCAGGGCCCCGGGGGTGGATGAGATACGCCTGGAGTTCCACAAGGCTCTGGATTTTGTAGGGCTGTCTTGGTTGACACATCTCTGCAACATCGCATGGACATCAGGGACAGTGCCTCTGGATTGGCAGACCAGGGTGGTGGTCCCCCTCTTTAAGAAGGGGGACCGGAGGGTGTGTTCAACTACAGAGGGATCACACTCCTCAGCCTCCCTGGAAAAGTCTATTCGGGGGTTCTGGAGAGGAGGGTCCGTCGGATGGTCGAACCTCAGATTCAGGAGGAACAGTGTGGTTTTCGTCCTGGTTGCGGAAACAGGACCAGCTCTACACCCTTGGCAGAGTCCTGGAGGGTGCATGGGAGTTCCCCCAACCAGTCTACATGTGTTTTGTGGACTTGGAAAAGGCGTTCGACCGTGTCCCTCGGGGAATCCTGTGGGGGGGTGCTCCGGGAGTATGGGGTACCGAACCCCCTGATAAGGGCTGTTCGGTCCCTGTACAATCGGTGTCAGAGATTGGTCCGCATTGCTGGCAGTAAGACAAACCCATTTCCAGTGAGAGTTGGACTCCACCAGGGCTGCCCTTTGTCACCAATTCTGTTCATAACTTTTATGGACAGAATTTCTAGGCGCAGCCAGGGTGTTGAGGGGGTCCGGTTTGGTGGACTCAGGATTGGGTCACTGCTTTTTGCAGATGATGTTGTCCTGTTTGCTTCATCAGGCCGTGATCTACAGCTCTCTCTGGATTGGTTCGCAGCTGAGTGTGAAGCGGCTGGGATGGGAATCAGCACCTCCAAATCTGAGACTATGGTCCTCAGCCAGAAAAGGGTGGAGTGCCCTCTCAGGGTTGGGGGCGAGATCCTGCCTCAAGTGGAGGAGTTCAAGTATCTTGGGGTCTTGTTCACGAGTGAGGGAAGAATGGAGCATGAGATCAACAGGCGGATCGGTGCGGCTTCCGCAGTGATGCGGGCTCTGCATCGGTCTGTCGTGGTGAAAAAGGAGCTGAGCTGTAAGGCAAAGCTCTCAATTTACCAGTCGATCTATGTTCCTACCCTCACCTATGGGTAGTGACCGAAAGAACGAGATTGCAAATACAAGCGGCTGAAATGAGTTTCCTCCGCAGGGTGTCTGGGCTTTCCCTTAAAGATAGGGTGAGAAGCTCAGTCATCCGGGAGGGGCTCAGAGTAGAGCCGCTGCTCCTCCGCATCGAGAGGAGTCAGATGAGGGGGCTCGGGCATCTGATCAGGATGCCTCCTGGACGCTTCCCTGGTGAGGTGTTCCGGGCATGTCCAACCGGGGAAGACCCAGGACACGCTGGAGGGACTATGTCTCCCGGCTGGCCTGTGAACGCCTAGAAGAAGTGGCTGGGGAGAGGGAAGTCTGGGTATCTCTGCTCAAGCTGCTGCCCCTGCGACCCGACCTCGGATAAGCAGAAGAGGATGGATGGATGGATGAAATTCATCTAATAGGTATAATGGAGAGGCTTCATTTGTCAGCTTGACAAAAATAGGTTACCCTAAAAAAAGTCTTGTTGGCTATAGGCTGTGAGACCTTCATTAATAAACATGAATAACTAAGCAGAAGTAAAAACATGATAAAAAAAGGCCACTGAATACATTGGCCAACTAGCAAGCATTTTAATACAAGGCTTGTAGTGAAACGACCAGGCAATTAAATACTTGAGCTGCGAAATAAGATTGACGGGATAAGAAAATGATAAACAACCATAACCTCCTGGAAAGAAAATATGAGGCACAGACAGATTCATACATTGCCATTTCAGCAGATGTGCTGCAGACGACAAACTCATTACTTTCACTTTGCCTTATTGACAAGCTAATACAGACACCGTATGCCTAACACAAGCGCATACGTATCACCATAGACAGTAATGTGGCAGTTTTGAAAATCCATAATTGGACCCTTCCTTTCCGGGCAGAATAACAATAATAATAGGAATACTAAAAGCCATCTTGCAGTATTGCTGGAGGGTACCTTACACTGTATATTCTGTAAATAAGCCTGGAACTGGATTATTGGCCCTTGAAAGTTCACAGAATAATTGCACAGTTTTAATCATTTGTTGTCAAGAACCCGTTAAAACATTCTCACGCCACTGTTAATTAAGGGAAGATTAGACAACATTTGACTACGTGATAATGAGGAAATAAAGGTGAACTTTTGTAATCATGAAACAATTCCGACATGCTTTTGACTACTACGTTGTTAATTTGGTGGAAAGGGGGGTTCAGTCAAATAGGTATATCTGTGAAAACTGTCATATTAAATAAACAGTGGTGCCTGTTGAATTGTGTAAGTGGTTAGGGTCACACATTATAGTAGTGGGACAGAAATCTGAGAATTATCATTAATACTGTATAATTTAATATCATGGGTTATTCAGTCAGTGTATTATTTTTTAGTTAGTAAAAACTGAATCATTCAATTGTCTAAAAAACTAAAAACAGATCTATCTAACAGGCTTTAGAGATAGCTGTGTGACCAATGGTTATTGTGTCAACACTTGCGTCATATAATGTGGTCACTGTGCTTTGGTAAATGAGAATGCTGGCAGCGCATTTTAAAGTTGTGATCACTTCACTCTTTTTGGGGGAACTGATATTAACAGTGATTATTAAAATCCCATCCATGTCTGACTGAGTGAGCTACAGAATCTCTTTTTAATGAGAAAGTTATAAATTATAGCAGTTACAAAACAAGTGATCTGGCTAATTAAAGTTTGCTTTTTAAATTAATTCACCCTTACAATGACTATTTACTATACTTAGCTATTAGAAGAGTTTAATGCCATGATCTGCTATTTATATTAAATTGTAAAAATAATAATGTATATCTACTCTCTATATGTAAAATCCTAAGCCTAAAAGTGCAACGATTTTGTACCACAATTTTATATGACTTTTTATGTCACTTCTTTGTCACCCTTTAAATCGGGCTTATTTTAAAATCTACATGAATATGTTTGGTATCATTCTTTTCAAAATTTATCAAACTTTAATGAGATGTTGTTAGATTTTCAGATTCTTATTCCATTTTTAAATTATAAACTAAAAAATATCAGGAAGTCACGTCATGGAAGACAAGACTTTGTGCCAAAAGATTTAACCACACCTGGGGCCGGAAATAAAAGACAAAGAGCAGGACAGCTGCTTTACAGGCTTTTAAATGTTTGAAGCGCCGCACGAGATGCAGATCACGCTGCACGGCAGCAACAGCAAGCCAGCAGCTGATCGAGCAAAGAGGAGGTAAATAAAAAAAAACTGTATTTGTTTCCCATTGTATCACCGTTTAAAAGGGGGTTTCAGAGGAGCGGCTGTGTCTCCTTGGGGTGCGTTCAGCCCCCTCTTCACAACGAGAGCGGCAGACATATATAAAGTATGAATGTGCCAACAAGACTTTTTTAGGGTAGCCTATTTTGTCAATCTGACAAATGAAGCCAGTTTCTTCTACCTATTAGGTGAATTCTGTAACCATAACATAGTATATACTGTAGTATATGTACAGTATATAACAAATGCATGTACAAATGCAACCATTGTGAGTGTTTTTTTGTGGATTAATAACATATGGGGGAGAGAGGAAGGAAGAACACAGTTTTTAACCAGATCTCTGCTTTCAACCTTAAAGTGGATGAGAATGCATCAGAGGGGAACCAGTAACGCCATTTCTGCCTTCCTCCAGCTCTGCCACTTACGAGGCTGCAGGATAAAACAAGAGAAGAGACCAGAAGCGAGCCTCCACACTTGAAGGCACATCTGAGCTGGGGGCTGACAACAATTAACTTGCTATTCTGTTCTTTCTTTTCTTTCCATCCATATTACTTAAGGCAACTAAACAAGTTTTCCAGTCTGAGACCCCAACACTCTGATGTGTTGCTTTTGTCTATTTGAATTAGTATTTGTTGTATTACTGCCTTAAATACACTATAAACAAACACTCAGTGGACACTTTATTAGGTAAGCTTTCTCATTAACTTCAATAGCCTGTTCCTCCAAACATCAATTTATGTAACTGGTACTCAAAGCGTTGAGCATGCTGATCTGATCAAGAAGTTCAAAATGGGCAACAGGCATAATCTAAGCAACTTTGGCTGTGCTAAATGTATTTCTTCTAGCATCTCAGGAACAGCTTCCTTCCTGGGATTTCCTCACAATAAAGTCCCTAGAATTTAGCATAAATAGTGTGATTAAAAAATGCCAGATGTGCAGAATTTGTGGGGGTGAAAACTGTGGGTTATTGTGACTGGCCAGGGGAAGATGGCCAGATTCATTCTAATTAACAGAAAGGCTAGAAATACTAAAGTACATCTCTGAATTGCCAATGCATTAGAACTTGAACTTATTGGGCTAAGCATCAGAAAACCTCTATGGTTCCACTGCTGTTAGCTAGGAACAGGAAGATGCAGCAAATCTGGATGGCAGGAGATTTAAAAAATGTGACCTGGTCTGATGAAAGTGGTTTCTGCTGAAACATGCAGACATTAAGGTCAAAATTTGATGTAAACAGAAGGAATCCATGGCTCCATCCTGCTTTGTATTAATAGTACTGCCTGGAAGTGGTTACATAATAGTGTGGGGAATGTGTTCTTGGCCTCTTAATATCAAATGAGCATCATTTGAATGTCACAATATATCTAAGTATTGTTGCTGGTCATCTATATGCCTTAATGGACACATTTTAATATTTTTCAACTGGATAATTCCAGCAGCATAATCTGCTAAGTTACACACTAAGCATCATCTCACGCTTGTTCCTTTAACATGACAATGAGTTCAAGGCCTAAAAAACTCCCAGATCACAGTTTAATAAAGGGCCCATTGAGTAAATATGTAGTAAATATAACGTAAACACTCTTCATTGGGTGTAAAACAGCAAAGTACAAGCAGCAAAAATTGACATATACAGTATGAAGTGTTAATTTCTGAATATACAGTATAAACTAAATTTGAAAATGCATGTGGAAAGCCTTTTGTTTGACAAAGTCAAACCTGATACACAAGATACGCTCACTAAGTTCTAAGATTGGTCATCACAGGGAGTTGCTTTGGTTGTAAGCCATCGGCACATCCGTGTTGCATGCTGTAGTTTAGCAGCTCTGTCTGCAGTACCAAACATTTGGTTACTCACATGTGCACTGAAATTGTTTAGTGAGATGTGCATGGAGTATTAGCTAAGCAAAAAATGACAATGTCTGAGCAATGAGCCAACTTCAGAATTTGCCAGCTCCTCATTAAATCAGCAAATGAAATGATATAGCAGCTGCACAGTGGAAAGAGAAATGGAAATGGAGCAAATTTTGACACATAAAACAGCTTATTATTCATTGTAATATACTATATCTATTGGACAACTGCTTCATTTCATTTTACCCAATAAAAGTGGAATTACAAATTTTGGAGCTAATACTTGCCCTTCACTGATTGCCCTAATTCCTCACTTGACTTTTTATTGAATCCATTCCAGCTCTGCCTGTTTGTCTTTCAGGTATTTATTATTCCACACCAGACAAAGTCAAATTAGGCTCTATCAATTCATACACATTTCAGTTTTGGTGTTAGTCTTGGCTTGATTGGGTTTTGTGCAGAAATGGTGTTTGCAGACCCCTATCTTTTACAGTAATACTCTCAATATTGGTGGGTGTCCCATTCCTTTTAATTATCTATGCGTTGACCTGCTCTAGACATTTTACACTCAGTGTGTTTCTTGGGGAGTCAGGGTTCCTTTCTTCTAAACATTTTCTTCTAAATTTCCAGCATCTTCCTCTACTGTTTTTTTTTTTTTACCTACAGCAAAGGTGGCGATTTCTATAATCAGGTACAAGGAGCCCACATCTCACAATTCACCAAAATCTTTGTAAATTAAGTCATTAACATGCCAAAGCACCAAGGGGTTGTTCTTACGTGTGCTCCTTTGTATAGTACAAATATATTGGGAAGGCATTCCAGTTAACTCAGTAAAAAGAATTTCATCTTTAAGTGTCTCATTGATTTTAAAGCATAAATAAGATGGCTACGCTGATGATACACACACTGGAATGAAGGAGTCCTATGAAGAGTGACAACACTCAAGGACAGAGTTACTGATTGTTGATACTCAGATTGACAAAAATACTTTAGTTAGATGCCATGAACAGGGTGGATTTGTAACCTGATATTCATACCTTGTTCTCTAGTCGCCCGATTAGCTCAGCCAGTCTTTTAATCTGAATTTCCAGGCCCTCTTCTTTGACCTCTACTGGACCTAGTAAAGGAATAATATTCAATAAATTCCATTTATTTTTATAAAGTACAAGAGGCTTATGTTTCTGTGCAGGCTGTCAAATTCAAAGAACATACACAATTCAAAAAAAATCATAAACTAATAATATAAAAGTGTAATATTAAATCATGGTATAAATATTTATGAGAATTGAAGTTATTATCATTTTCACAGCAAGAGGTAAACACATAGTTTATAAATTTAAACTATGCAAATCAGAGAAAGACTGTCTGCAGATGATGCATTTCAGTACTGACACCATTAAAATAACAATGAGCAGAACAATTGGATATCTGTAGCAGGTAATCTGTGATCAGTCTAATAATAATTACACTCATTTATTTTTAGCTACATTACACTGTGCATGCAGTTAGAAATAAATTACAATATAGCATATCTAATGTTCCCAGCTAATATTCAGGGCTGTGCTTGTGGTTTAGGGCAGAGCCTATTATAACAGTACTGGATACAAGACAGGAAAGATCATTGCAGGGTCCGCTCACATACACCTCTGATGGGCCAGTTTGGAGACAGCAATAAACCAAACTGGAAAATCTTTGGGGATGTGGGAGAAACACACATGGAGACAAGTGCAGAGAATACACTCACCACATAGACTATGTCTAGGCACTGGATTAAAACCCAGAACACTGGATCCATGAGGAGGAATGTGCTATCCTCTGTATCACTGTGCCACCCTAAACTAGAGATGTAATTATACAGTAATGCCTTATATACAGTATTATGGACAAAGAGCGATGGAATGTGTGACTGAACAAAAAACATTTTGCATAGGATGATAGAGAAAAAGGGAATGCAATGAATTCCCATAAATTACTCCTAAATGTGCATAACGGATGGGGAAAGTTACAAATCTATATATATAAAAGCCAAATACCACTGACTCACTCATCACGAAATCTCCCAAACCATGAGGACTTGGGACTTGAAATTTGGAATGTAGGTTACCCTTGGCCCATAGATGCTCGCTAAGAAACGGTTTTAAAAATTTCATGGTCCAAGTGCAAAATTTCTTATAGTTTTTTAGACCCGTTTGTATGTCTGTCTGCTTTTCACGAGAGAACAACTTAACATATTTACATGAGGTTTTTTTCTATAATTTGCTTGAACATTCCGTTGATTTTGCGACTTTTTCATCACACTAAGTATCATAGTTCGCTTGTGGTACTGATGCATTAATGTGAATCCAAGAGAGACTCATCGGGCTGTGGGGCCCTCCTCACTCACGCGTCTGCCTCGGGGCGTAACCTTAAATTCCGCTTAATTAGTGAATGAGAGAACTACTTAACGGAATTAGATCTTTATTTTCTATAATTTGCTTGAACATTCTGGTTGATTTTGCGACTTCTCTCATTGCGTTAAGAAACATAGTTCGCTTGCAGGAGTGATATATTCGCGCTAATCCGAGACAGAGGCTGAGAGCTGAGGAGAGGGGAAAGAGTGAAGTCAGGAGTAGAGAGCCAGGCAGGGCCCACCTCACTGTCCTGTTTCACTAATACACGGGTGAAGCCGCAGGGGATGGCTAGTAATATATAAAAGAGACTTAAAAACCAAATCAAGGCATGTTAAGTGTAAAAACATATTGGTGAGAAAAGGTCATTCAGTCCAACATATTGCAGTTTGTCAAATATAATACATTTAATATTTCCAAGAACTATTGGGATTTAAAGTACAAAAGGATGATTTCATTTAATTAGGAAGGGAACTTCATTCACTTAGCAAAATTTACAATATTAGTGCAGAATGTAATGTATTAAGTGCACTGCCAACTCGTACAATGATACATTGATGTTCACTCTTTTGCATTAGAGTTGTCTTATAACCAGGGGTATACAACTCTGCCCAGTGCTGTAGGCTCTAATTGTAATGTGGCTGTTGCATTTATAGTAAAAGGTGCGGTAGTACAGGGTGGTACA
This sequence comes from Erpetoichthys calabaricus, assembly GCF_900747795.2. Classification (NCBI taxonomy): domain Eukaryota; kingdom Metazoa; phylum Chordata; class Cladistia; order Polypteriformes; family Polypteridae; genus Erpetoichthys; species Erpetoichthys calabaricus. Next base: position 48,213,689 of record NC_041402.2, on the reverse strand, counting down.
TAAAAACGTAGCCCCCAACATACTGTAAGAAGCCCGCTGTTGTTCTAAATGTAGCAGTCATTGCCAGGTTGAGGTAGTGGGAAGTCTCTGTGCAAATGTCTGTTAATTCTTTTTTCCATATATTGCAGAAGGGTGTGAGGTTGGAGTGTAATTTGGGATACAAAGAGTGCTGGATTGTGATTGGTAATGTTATAAAGATTAAAAATAATTCAGAATTGATTAAACATTGCTACATATTAAACTTCTGTATTAGCATCAAATGATAAAGCAGAATTGTCTTAATTTAAAGACATGTACTTGCAAAATTAACAACTGACAATTATTGCTCTTACTATTGTACTTATGATCATTAATTTCAAGTAACAGAACTACAATGAAGGATGTATTTTGTGTAGCTCACTGCATAAACTGTACTCTGTATACAAATGTGGGCCAATGTTAAACATGGGAATGTTAAATTGCATTAAGAAAACAAAAGATGAATGTATACAGTATGTATAAGCAATGCAGTTAATAAAATCTGAAATAACAGTAATTCAACATTAATAATTTAATGTAAACACCACCAGATAGTTCTGTTGTATAGGTATGTAAAAGCATTAAATGAAATGAATTCTTTAACTATGTAGAATATGACAACATTGCTACAGCATAGACACCATGCTATGCACAGTGTTCGGATTTAGCATAACTGTCATAAGACATGCAACCAATCACTACACACAGGTTATGACTAAAGCTCTGATCTCTGGTCCAATCATTGACAGCAATGGCATTCACTAGGTTCACACCATGATTTGTAATTATGAAAACCTGCCAATTTTTTTACAAGTCACAGAGGCCATTGCAACAATCTCTCCTTGAACAGTTGCAATCCTGTTCTTGAGGGAAGTATTCTGTGTTCAAGCATTCACATTTCAGTGCACATCTCTCATTAATATAATGAACAGTGATGCTCAGGCATGCTTGCATAGTTTTACTCAAGCATTCATCAGTTGTGGTTGCATAAAGAATCACTTGTTTCAGGTCTATTTCAAATGTATTTCAATTTAAAATAAAGTAAAGCAATGCAACTTTGGAAAAATAATTGTATGTAGGGGTGGATCACTGTGGGGGTTTTTAATCAGAGCCTTGTCTTTTGATCAGTAAAACATGATGACTTTGGTTTGGCTTTTGATTGCCTTCTCGACATGGAGATGCTTTAGCATGGACAACTAATGAACGGTTATCTGTGCGTGGAACTAATGTTACTGGGACTTGGTGCTGCTTACTACTTCTGCACACTTCTGGACTAAATATTTGAGTGCAGTGTTCCAACAGTTTGCACAATATTCTATTCCAATCAATTTATTCACTGTTGAAAAGAATTATGGACAAAGCAATTCAATATGGAACTAAAATGTTTAAAAAGTTCCAGGTGATTTGGGTTCAACATTATTTACAGTTCTCAGGTTTTCGGGAGGATATTGCAAACACTTTTTCAAAATGTACTGTCAGTGATTGATTCCAAATGTACCTAATATATTTGCACAGTCGTATGACGCAAGTACTTTGAATTTGTCAATGTATATATAAACAAAAATAAAACAATGCAACAAAACACAATTCAAAGTTATCACAAACAGATAATCAAAAATAAAGGAATAATTTAGTCAGTCTATTTATCGGATGTGGTTTGATGGCCATAAGCCTTATTGGTGGTACAGAATGTTGCCAAGCCACATATTAAAGCTGGGACACAGTAGACTGAGAGTGTGTTTTCTTTCTGTGATTTTTGTTATTTTGTTTTTTAAACTGCTTTTGCTTTTTTTTTTTTAAATTGTTCTGTTATGAGTGACAAACAATTAGCACCATGAGGTGTCACCATTGCCTGGTGTCCTCCATACTGCTTGGGAGGGTACCAGATGCGCATCAGTCCCATTTTATTTTTTGACTTCCATTTTTGGATCCTGAAAATGTATTTAATTACAGACACATTTTCTATGAGTTATTAAATCACCAAGTAGTGTTTAGCTTCCCAGTTTAAGACCCATATGGATGCTTACAGTTTTATTGAGCATTATAATTTGGCTTCTGCTATAAACACCAGACAATCTGCTTTGTTAATGAGCATCTTACAACTGCTAAAAAATGGAGAAGTAACTCAGATACTTTAAAAGTCCTCCCTGCTGCCTCGATGTGGTGTATCACTTACTTCTTGGTCAACTTATGATGCTGGCTGGCAGTAATACTCCTCTTCCCCTCCCTTTATGTATGAACAAAATTTGTATTCTTGGGGTGGGGAGTCTTAAATAATTTATTATTATCAATTATTATTTACCTGTTACCTTACTGTACAAAGGAACAGAGATTGAAGCTCCTCTGATGATCTTAGATGATCCTTAGATGATCCTCAGACATCCTTACAGTCACATGAAATGAAACACTCTCTAACTTTCTAATTTTGGTTAAAATGCAGTATATGGATGACATACATTTATGAACAAAGCTGTGAAAAACAGAGCTAATGCTAATTGCGTGTCAAATGGTGTTTAAGGAAAAAGAATGTGGTTTAAAGGAACTGCCGCTCAAGTTGACAGTATCTAAATAATCACTTGCTTGAGAGCTCTCATGTAGCAAACAGCATCACAAGTGCATTTTCATAAGAGAAATATTCCATAAATGTTAGAGATAAAGATGCAGAAATTTTACTTCATTCTTATTACAACTAAAATTTGTTACTGAATGCAACTATGGGGGATGCAGTATATCAAAAATTTAGTGTAGAGCTATATAATGTATCAAACATTAAGGATTTTTTACCTGAGAATTTCTTCAAATGTCTTTATCTCACTCTGCATTATCAAATTACAAGTGTACATTCAAAACTAGCAGGTTTTCTGTAAAATGAAATCTGTCTGTTAATATAAAATTGTTTTGGTGGGTTAAGTTACCTTCAAGTTGCGAAAAGTAACATAAGCAGTCTATGGAGTAAGATCACTGTCAAAAATAACTCGTAATACATTAAGTCAAATTTACATTGCACACGTGTCAATTACACTTGCACTTCTGAAAGTTATGTGCTTCTGAAAATTCCGAGTACAATTCTCAAACATGAACAAACTATCAAACACGCGTCACATGACACACAAGGCATTCTCTATCGAAGAAGAAACAATTGATTTTTGTTACTACAGTAAGCATGTGCCAGAAAGGAGGAACAATGGAGTTACTTTTGACAGCGACCCTTCTCCATATATACAGGCTAAAGCTTTGGTTGTCGGTTCAATTGCCACCTCGGTGTTGTGTGTTTGTGATCTAACTCAGGGACTGGAGTTTTCCCTAACAGCATTTAGTGAACATCCATGGGCAATCAGCTCTGGCTGTGACGCTAATCCATTACGGGGTTGCACCATTGGACCCTCTATTTACTTGACCTGTGAGTCTTCGGGAGGTGTGGCATAAAGCCCACTGAGACATGGGGAGAACGTGACCGTTTCATGTGAACCTGAAGTTATTTGCTTCCTGCCAGATTCTTATTTACATAACTTGTTTAAAGCAGTTACTTATTCAGCTTTAAGAGCCAATCATAATATTCTGAAGCCTAAGAAGATATTAAAATGCATCACTAAAACAGGCCCTTTATTTGAAATAAGAAATCAGTTTTCCACATTTCCTACTTGATCGGATACAAAGGAGTTACATCAAATTGGACCAACTTAATTTTCAAAGTTTTGCAACAAGACAGGTGCTTTTATTAAAGGGCAGTTCAGTTTTTTCCCAGCTGAATGACAAATGTAGCACACTGTTATATCTAATGAGTAAGATGTACTTATGGGCAAAGTAAAGCGTTAAGTGATGTTGAGCAACCCTCATTTTCACGGCTTTGTGACAAGACAGATGATGCCTTTGTTATATATGAGTTGGGTACATGGGTCATATTGACAGGCAAAGTTGGCACATTCCCATATCTAGTGAATGGAATTAGATGTTTAATGGGCACTGCAGAGGGTTAGATGGCATTGGGCTACACTAGTTTTGAGAAAAGAAAGATGCCTTTGTTAAGATGCAGTTGAACTTTGGGTACATGGGTCAAATGGACTGGCAAATTTGTCATTTTCCCATACTGTATATCTAATGAACAGATTTCAATGTGATGCTCGACTGGCATTATACAGGGTTGTATGCCATTGATCCACTGTAATTTTCTGAGAAAAGTGAATACCCTTGTTAAAGTGCAGATGAGTTTTGCTGTCCCAGTGCGGTTACATGAGTCAGACTGACTGGCAAACTTGGCAATGAAGGAAGTTAACTGTGATGTTTAATGGGCACTTTAAAAGGTTAAATGGTGTTGGACCACCCTAGTTGTCACAGTTTTGAGAAAATGCAGATGCCTTTGTTAGGTTGCAGTTGAGTTTTGCAAAGACCAATGTGACTACCTGTCTCAAACTGACTTGCAAATTTGTCACATTCCCATTTTACTGACTAGGATTAACTTTAATATTTAGCAGGCGCTGCATTTTGCCACCCTTATTTTCATAGCTTTGTGACAAGATTCCTTTTTTATGTTGCAGCTGAGATTTGCCTGGCCCAAAGTGAGTTCATGGGTCAAATTGGCTGGCAAACTTGCCATATCCAATGAATAGGTTTCACTGTGATGCTCAGTTGCCATTGCAAATGGTAAAATGGCACTGGACCACACTAATTTTAATAACTTTGTAACAAGATGGATGCCTTTTTAAAATTTCAGTTGAGTTTTTCTTGTCTCAACATGGTTACATGGGTCATGCTGACTGGCAAAGTTGGCACACTGTAATCTGATGAATGCGATTATGTGATATTTAACTGGCACAGACAAAAGGAAAGAAACCAAAAATAAAAGAAAAGAGCTTTATACTTCCCGGGATAGGCTCCAGCTTGCCTGTGACTCTGCCTATACTCAGGTTAAAGTGGGTTTAGAAATTGGACATGGACAAATGCACAAATAAATAAATAAAATGAAAATAAATAAAAGTGTTGTCAAATGTGACACTAAATAAATAATAACAACTGGAATGCAAGTATAAATAATTAAATAGGTCAGGAAGTATGCCTCTTGTTCCTTATTCCTTTATGTCAGTCAGTCATTTTCAAACCTGCTTAGCCCTAAACAGTCCTCCGGAGCCTATCCCAGCCAGCACAGGGTGCCAGTCCAGCTCAGGGCGAACATACAAAAGCACCTAACCTGCATGTCTTTGCACCATGGGAGAAACCCCTGCAGACAAGTGGAGAACTTGCAAATTCCCATATTTAATGTTATTATGTATTTATTGTCATAATTCACAGGTTTTGATTTTTTTTGCTTATTTATTTTTGTCCTAAATATTCCTCCAATATAAGGGCATAACATTATCCACACTCAGTTGTTAATCTAACTCAGTACTTCCATAGCAAAATTGTGAGCGTTAAAAAAACAACAACAACAAAAAAAAACAACACTCACTTAAAAGCAGTGCCGTCACGAGGGGGCTGCTTCAGAAGTTTATATTGTGCAAAGCCCCCGATCTTTACGTCTGTTTTGTATATAATCCTATCCTGCGGGAAGCACGTCCCACCCCAAACCCAAATCTATGACCAAGAGTGCCGAAATCTGAAGGTTGGGAACATTCTGCAACAACAAACATCTGGACACTTGGTTAAGACATTACGTGAAGTTTAAAATGCACTGCCATCAATTTGTTAATTTCATGCTCTCACTTTTTATTGTTAATTGCATGTTGTCATTTTTTAAGTAATTTCATTGTGTTGGTTTTACTTTGTTTTTTGTGTTTTGCCCTTTGGAGCCACTGTAAGGGGGCTAAGCATGAAGTATGTCTGCTGTAAGAAATAACTCAGGTATTCTACCTCTGTAGCACATGCTTAGTAACAAAAATTGATTGTTTCTTCATCGATAGCGAATGCCTTGTACCTCCAATGATGTATTTTTGACAGTTTGTTCACGCCTGAGAATTGTACTCGTAATTTTTAGAAGTGCAAGTAGTGAGAAGTCAAGCAAAATGACACCTTTTATTGGCTAACTAAAGAGATTACAATATGCAAGCTTTCGAGGCAACTCAGGCCCCTTCTTCAGGCTTGCATATTGTAATCTTTTTAGTTAGCCAATAAAAGGTGTAATTTTGCTTGACTTCTCGCTACATTCATAATGGCTAACATGGTACAACACTCTAGTACTACAGAAGCGCAAGTGTAATTTTCAGAAGTGCAAGCGTAACTTTCAGAAGGGCAAGCGTAATTGACACAGTGTGAAATGTGAATTTGGCTTAAATTATTACGAGTTATTTTTGACGGTGATCTTACTCCATAGCAGTCTGTCTAACATACAGGTGTTCCTCATGGTCCTTATTTACAAAAACACCTGAGAACATGAATACAGCTTAGATCATATGGAATGATAGAAAGTAGTATCTTTTAACATGTAATGATCTTCTATTTACCTACTTCTTGAATTTGCACACTCATGTACACTCCCACAATGGAAAACTTACTTATGCCATTCAACAGAACACATCTTTGCAATGTGTGAGAAAAAACAATGAGACTAGAGGAAAACCAACATTGACATTGGAGCAATGTGCAAATGGCAAATAGACAGTGTCTGGAGCTGTAAGACAATAGGGCTAATTATTGTGTAATCACAATCCCCATGTTTAAACAGATCAATGAAACTGATGCAAAGTTTAGAAAAAATAATTCCTACTTCTTCTAATATTGGCACAATCCACTGCGCTCTACTCTATCATCTCAACATATAGTTTGCCATCACCACCCCAGGTTAACGTTTGTAGTATAAGAATGATACATACAGTTAATTCAGGAAAACAAATTTTGGTGCTGACTCTTTCGATACAGTATTTGTGCATTTATCTTCTGGCCTCTACAGGGTGAAAACTGACAACAGCAGACATATCTTTGAATGTTAGTCTGTTTATATTTTATTCAGTAGGACTATTTTGTGCTGATCTAGAGAAATTCCCAACAGCTTGTACTGGACCTTTTTCATCACCTTCATGATTGAATAGACTGAACTCAATACAGTTGAGAATATGTCATCATAAACTGGTGCTCAAAAACCACAACTTTTACACTGTTTTCCCCTGCCCTCTTACTGAAACAGTGCAAAGACTGCAACAATAAAACCCTACAGAATTTTACCAAACTACTTCTTGGAAATGATCACTACCGTAACAACTAAACACAACGCTTATTGAATGTAGCACTGGATGCCTAACAGTTATTAATGGATCTGTCCATGGTGCTGATTGAATTCTGTATTTTCAAGAAGTCACGGAAATGGAGATATTCAGTTTGTGTTTTGAAGGGCTACAGTGGCCACAAATTTACATTCTAGCCAGTCTTGAAATTAGTTGCTACTTTATGTGCACAAAGAAGTCTCACTTTTGTTTATAATTCTTGCTTAATTGTTTGTTGTGGAACAAACATGGTAAAGAACATTTCAGTTTTGTCAAAAATATTATTGCCAGTAGTGGACTTCCAGGTTACTTTAAATGAACTATGCAACTTTAGCAAGATCTACTAATTTTGCTGAACTGGAAATCTGTCTCGACTGTAAGACTGCACATCCCTGCATTTGATGAGTTTGAATTCCCGCTTGAAAGGAGAATTTTGAGCATCTCCTAGAGATCTGGACACTTGGCCTCTTTAAAAGTCAAATTTGAAAGGCAGTAATGTAATAGCATTCCTGCCTTTTAAAAAGAGTTAGTAGGGGCAACATCCTGCAAGAGCTATAGAAGCACCTGACTACATTTCAAGTTGGGCCCTAGTACCACTAGTACCACAAAGGCCTATGGACACTTCCACCTTTCATTCCTAATTTTAGCCTCCTAATTATTTTTCTGTTCAAAGTCTGCTGACATTTTCAGTCAGAATGCCTTCCCAAAAAACTCCCTCAATCTGATTTTGTTCCACCTGGTGCAGGCTGTCAGCTGCCAGGCTGCAAGAGGGCAAAGTGGTGCAGACTAGAAGAGCCTTTAATAAGTACCTGCCTGACATATCCCAGCAGGGTGCAGAACCAATTAAAATGTAAGAGGGCGATAGGCAATCAAGCGAGCCCTGTGAAACACTGAGTCCAGTGGAGAAACTTGATCAGCAGCCCCTTCTTATCTTGTGCTTGCTGCTGCTACACAATATACTTTGAACAGCCCACGTCTGCCAAACCCGGGAATATTTGATTTAAAAGTTAAGTGTAAAACAAATGTAATGAAAAGCACAGAACTCAAGTGAAACACATGCACAGTTTGAGTTGTGACTGTTAGGCTGGCATACTGACATTTTCTAGTATTAAATAAAATCTGACTAAAATGTGTCATTTGGATCAGATTATAGAAGCAATACCGATTTGTGAGGCCCAATTTTGCAGTGCCTGCACTTTTCTGATGGTGTCTGTGGATATTCATACCTATGACAGGAGACTCATAGCTTTACTGTCCCCATCCTATATGTCACACAGCTTGATTTTTGGAATTTATCAACTCCAGTTCGATTAAATCAGTCAGTGAAAGTAAAAGCAGAAGGACATTTGTGACCCACAAAAATCTAATAACACATTAGATAGATAGATAGATAGATAGATAGATAGATAGATAGATAGATAGATAGATAGATAGATAGATAGATAGATAGATAGATAGATAGATAGACAGACAGACACACACACACACACCATGGTCTGAACACACACATGAATGACTAATAAGAAAGAAAATTAAAAAGAAAGAAAAATTCTGACTTGGAAGTCACAGTTATAAATAATGAGGCATTAGGCAGGCATATAGCCATTGGTAAAAATAAGCCCCTGTAGTGTTTCTTAACACATTTCTGCTGAGTAATTCATTGACCGAAACTCTTCAATATTAGGTATGTCAGAGACAGGAAGCATGACATCGTTCATAATGACAGTTTAGTTTAGTTTTAATTCTCTACTCCTCTACGGGTGTCAGAGTGTGTCACATAACTGACCTTGCCCATTTAGTTGATTAGGTGGGCATCTCTTCAAGTGATGTTGCTTGCCCAGCACACCACAGGTGTAGAAGAAATATTACGCAAGTTTATGTTGCTTATATATAATCAAATTTGGGGTCAATAATAAGGTTTCAGTGCCATTATGTTAAATAACACAACTGGATTGCAGAACTCACAAGCATCTTAAAGAAGGAACAGCAGGAAATCATCATTAGTAAGATCAGCAAGGATGTCATTTTAAATAGTAGCCCTGTCCAGACAGATGAGACACCCCTCCTACAGTCTGCTGCATTTTGGAAATTCCTTTAACATCTGTTTATGCCTCACACATACATCAATCAACTTTCATACCTGCTCCATCCAATTCAGGATGACAGGAGTGTGATAAGAGGTCCGGGCCAAAGCATGATTTTTAAATAAAAAATTAGGTCCTGGAGCATGCAGGCTCCGAACAGGTGTGGGTGTACGCATGCCAACACTCGCTTCAGGGTTGACTGGGGTGCTTGGTTGATCATGTATTCACGTACAAACGCAAGCAGATCAGTCAGGTGCATCATTCATACCTTGGAGTAGGTGGGGGACCACACCTGTACCCAATCTGGTAGGATATAAGGGAGCCTGCATGACAGAGAAAGGGAATCAGATGAAAAAATAGAACGAGAGCAGCTGAGAATACCATGAGTGAGCAGTATCAGGTGCCTGAGCAGAGCCATTGTACGAGTGAGAGATACAGAGCAATCCTTAGCCCTGCAAAAGAGGGGCAGATTGTTACCTCTGATTTTTCAGAGGAGTGGGCTCAATGGTGGTCGAGTCTTCTTCAGGGATCCAAGGGTGTGCGAGAAGGAAGATGGAAAGACAACCAAGCCCGAGCGAGGACCGATAAGAACAACTGCATCTGCTGGAGTCTCCGCTAGCTGAGCAAGCTATGGGTGAGTTAGGGAGACAGAGAGAGAGTTGCCCTGGGCTCAGTTTAAAGAAGATAGGAGAAAGATTTAGGTCCTAATGACTGATGTTTAATCTCTGGCTTTATGGGTGGATTTTAACTCATGGACTATTCATTGTTTTATGGATTATTTATTTATTTAGTGAAGATCATTTGCACAGCACTATGGGACACTGTTCATGGATTTTAATAAAAGCACTTGGCGCCTTTGCACCAACCTCTTGCTGAATGTATGAGTCCTCATTTGCCTGGTTCATCTCGGTTTATGACTATCAAAGGTTCTGGGTTCAAGATGCTCCCGGAGGTGACCAGGAAAAGTGGAGCCAACCCAGACTGTCATAAGGAGTGTCAAAGAATGTTTAAAGGAACAGTTCATCTCACCTTCCAAATTTCACAGTAACTCAATGCATGCATTCTTGTCAGGCAATCATTCTCTGTGCTCTTCTAAGGTATGTACTTCCACCCGTAGTCAAGAGGGGGCGCTGGGCGCTAACCTTATGCTATTTTGTTCCCTCCATAGTGGTGAGAAGATGCCCAGTGAGGGCAATTGACTCTGCTCCTTCTGGTAACACCACTACATACAACGCAGTTCCCAGAAGGGATCACTCATTTATAGAATGCACCACAGAATGCAAGTCCTTCCCACTGTGACTTTCACAGGCTTTATCAGCTAAGAAAGGTCCCTGAACCAATGACCTGAATTTTCACTTGTTTGGTGCCACTGAGCATACCTTCTGTTTGCCATTTGTTTCAATTAAGCAAGGACATTTCATGCTGTGGACCTGCAGTTCCTTCCACTGACCACACATAAAACATACGTGTGGAGGTTTGGGGGATAAACTCAAACATATCTTGCTTAACCCACTTTCCTGTGTTCTGTGCAACTGCCAGTTTAAACTTTCTTCCGATCTGCATTACTTCATATAATTTAAAATTATGCAACTGAATTTATTGTGTTACATTTAAGATTAGCTATTTATACTTGCCAACAAAAAAAAATATATGCCATATATTTGTTGTGAATGGCAAATTTCTGCAGTCTCTTTAGGCACAATACTTTATGTGGAATGTCTCTGTTCATATGCGATCGGTGATCAGAAACTAATTACTAACATCAGTCTCAAAAGATAAAATCAATTAGCCTGAAAATGAAGACAGGGAATTAAATCTAGCAATATTAAACAACTGGAAAGTAAAACAAATCCATGTAAAGATTTTCTAGGAAAGTCCATTTCATTCTAAATAGTGACCCAAATAGAAGGGAAACTACTATTATATTATTATTTTGGAAACTGTTCATTTTACGGACCTACAGTAAGTAAGTGAGCTGTGATGAAGCCTCTTAGTCAATATGAGGCAAGCCTGAATTGCAATTTTAGCCAAGGGCCTCCTGTTTGCTACATACACAAACGGCCTCCTGAAGTTATACATCCAAATTATTCTTTTTATCTTGCAGTGCTAGCACTGATGCCTTGCAGTTAGGAGACCCGGGTTCACTTCCCAGGTCCTCCCTGCGTGGAGTTTGCATGTTCTCCCCGTGTCTGCATGGGTTTCCTCCAGGTACTCCGGTTTCCTCCCACAGTCCAAAGACATGCAGGTTAGGTGCAATGCGATTCTAAATTGTCCCTAGTGTGTGCTTGGTGTGGGTGTGTGCGGGTGTGTGTGTGTGTGTGTGTGTGTGTGTGTACACTACAGTAGGCTGGCACCCTGCCCGGGGTTTGTTTCCTGCCTTGTGCCCTGTGTTGGCTGGGATTGGCTCCAGCAGACCCCCGTGACCCTGTGTTAGGATATAGCGGGTTGGAAAATGGATGGATGGATAATGGATGGATGAATGTTTTGCAACATGCTGTGCATGGATCTCCTGAATTTAATATTTTCTTTCCTCAGAAGAGGGCATCTACAACTAATAAAAGCTTATTTCTAGAATATGTTCAAATGAAACAAATTCTAAAGAATTGTCTCCTCTGTTAATGAGGCTTGTAGCTTATATCTGCATTAAAATATTTTTTTCTCTTTTTGCCACCATACCAATTAGACAGCAATGTGTCACAAGAGCAATGCAAAATAGAAGGCATATGGAGATAATTAGATAGAAAAACGTCACTGGGAAAGGCCTGTTGACCACAAAACAGCAATTACAATAAATAGTAAGAGTGCAGCGAGAAGAAATGTCCACAAGTGTATGGTTCAGACTGGCACTAGAGGGGGATACCTGTTTTGGTATTTCACTGCTACATGGCTACTGAAGTTGATGGAGATTAGGACAAGTGAAGTGAATACCTTTATTTATTCTATAGGTTTGTTCAAATAATTCTAAAGAAAATTGCTTTCAATTAAAAAATTATACTGCAAAATGTTCTGTGCAACCCTTCTATATTGTTAGAAGGTGCCAGGAGCAAATGCCACAAGATGGCACTGAACATGGCTAGGTAATATAAGAAACAAATAGAGCCACACTGACAGTAGGAGAAGTTCTGCAGATACCATTGTGGAGGCAGAACAGTTGCCAGATGGTGATATGTCTACTGGGTTCCCTAGAACGAGGATGAGAAAGAGAGTGAACTAGGTGAAAGCATGGAATGTTCCCAATGAGGAATAGGGAGTGGTGGCCCAACAATGGGCAAGGATGTCCACCCTCTAAATAAAGAGAAAGTGAGGCTAGATAGGAAATGCCATAAGTGACAACCCTATCTCGTCATTAAACATGATACAGCCCTGTTCTGCTGTCATTCTAATGGAAGAGGCCAGTAGGGAGCTCTCCTGGAAACCTTACTGACAACTAAAGTCCTAGGGATGCAGATACACCAGGAGTTGCTATAAGGGAAATCAAACCTGGTGTTGAAGAGCAAATGAAGGACTCTGCCCTGATCTCAGAAGAGATTCTGAGTCTTGGCTGGAAGTGACCTCTTGATGAGGTTTATCATTTCTCATTGTCTAAAGACAATTAAGGATAGAATTTTGGATAAACTCTCAGCTAGTAGAGGAAGAGAGACCAAGATTCAGAAAAAAGAGAGAGAGAGAGAAGGTAAAAGAGAAAAAATGCATTTTTACTCATTTACTATTAAGTAAATTAAGTAAAAATTAAGTAAATTAAGTAAAAACTATCTCCCCCAAACTATGCGACTCTTTAATTCCATCATTTGGGGGGGGGGGGGGGGGGGGGGTAAACGTTAACATTTAACATTATACATAGTTATTGTCTGTTTTTCACCTGCATTATTATAATTCTTTAATTTAATATTATTTATTGTATCAGTATGCTGCTGCTGAAGAATGTGAATTTCCCATTGGGATTAATAAAGTATCTATCTATCTATCTATCTATCTATCTATCTATCTATCTATCTATCTATCTATCTATCTATCTATCTATCTATCTATCTATCTATCTATCTATCTATCTATCTATCTATCTATCTATCTATCTATCTATCTATCTATCTATCTATCTATCTATCTATCTATCTATCTAATACGACCTTACCAAGACTTCTTTTGATGTTAGTAATACTTACAAAGCCTCAGTACAGCGATTATTCATCTATGCAATGTGATCTACTAAAATAACTTAATTTTGGAGCAGTCAGAGGTGGCTTAAGAGAGACAGATTTCTCTTGATATTGCATACATAATTATAAAACTTGGAAATCCTTTATATTAACAAGGAATTTTTCCAGTATATCAAAGGGGTTTTAATATGTCACATTGCACAGAGATGAATAACTTATCTACTGATGCTTTAGAAGTGTAATGAAGACCAAAGAAAGCTTTTCTTAAAGTCTTGTTACTTAAGAGAAAATGAGTAGGTACTGTAAAAATACAGTGTTATTTATTACTCTGGCAAAAAAGATGCATACCTTGTTAGGTCTAGAAGGTCACATGTCCTGTTGTTTTATTTCTGTATATTTGAATTTTGTATTTTCACCTTTGTGTAACACCTCCTTTTGAGTATTTCTGTATTCAATGAAGTCACCATGTTGCTAATTTCCGGCCTCCTTTGTTATTTTTGTGTGTGCAGGAGAGCTGCCACCAGGACACTTCCTGTCACAGTATACTTTAGATGTTTTCCACACAGGATGTGGGACTTTGGAACACCTGAGGTCCCCATCGGTTCCTTCCGCACAACAAAAACTAAAACCTGTATGCAAGAAATGTGCATTGTGAAGAGGAGTGATGTAGTGCAAAGCTAAGCATGTTTGAGAGTTCACAACCGATGCCCACACCTTATTCCTTCAAAGCAGTGCACCAGGAAGATGGTTATGAAAAGTGATGGGGTGCAGTGCTCTATCTTCACCAATAACTCTCCAAAGTCCAAACTACTAAGAAATTTCTAACCTGTCGCCAGTGCTTGTGGTCAACCAATAAGCACAATTCATCACCTGAGCCTCATCCATTATAGTTTCTGACTGAACGAAGAGTACATTCCCTGAAGTAGGAGCTAAAAAAAGTTCTAGAAACTACAAATGGCCTGAATTCATGTGGTGGGAATGCTACAATAGCTCCTGGGTTTCTAAAAAAAGTCCCTGCAGAGGAAGTGTCCATTTACTGTCAATAAAGTATATCTCTTATTATCAACACAAGATTGCTGCACTGTCATGGAGTGACAGGATAGCATTTAATGGCTCATTAGAGTATAGTAGAGACTAGTTTAAATTGGTGGTTTAGTGACTTAGTGCCAATATGTACTGCTAACCCAGTGTGGCGACAAAACATACCAGAAAAATAGAGGAAAATGGAAAAGAAATTTGCAGTGAGCTGGAGTGTGTTGGGATGTAGAAGGCCAAGATGGAGCAGACAGACATTTGTGAGATTAGCCAGTTGAGGTATTTTATACTTATATGGGTTGCCTATATTCACCTCAGACTTATTCATTTCAGATAAGTTGAGTGCATCATAAAGATAATTGAGTCAGGTAGGCAGGATTAGTAGTGCAGCAAAGCAGACAGCAGCCAAAGGGAATTCAAAAAATCGGGTTTGAGACCACAAATCCCAGCAAAGGAAAACAAATACACTGAAGTTACAGTAAAATAAATATGCAATGATATTCAAGAAAAATGAAACACAAAGTAGCAACAAGATCATTACAGACTGAGAGGTCTGAGATGAGACATTGTGGTTTTTGATCTACCTGGGCTGAAGGCAGAAAGCAGAAGGTGCCCTTGGCATTAGGTGACATATGATATTCACAACACAATAAATGTCTACTTTGTTAATCTGAAAACATTGAAAGGCAACAACAGATCTGGTCAAGTGTAACTCTGCAGTAGGTTATAATGCTGGATCATGAGTCAGAAGATCCATCAGAGGTCACTTAAGAGAGCAAACAAGCTTGCATTACATGTCTGGATTAGTTATTTTGGCCTACCTTTACTAGGCTGGATGTTCCTCTTCTGCTCCTTAGCCATAACTCTGTTGTTGGGAGGATAGTCAGGAACCTTGCTGTTGTACCAGCGGTCTGTTACAACATGACTCTCTTTGCTTTGACAATGCCTGCAAAAGAGAATACAAAGGAAATGAAAATGAGGTGAACATACACGACTTTCTTTCTGTTTTAGTTATGTGTTGTTCAACATTTCTTGCATCGCATTTCCTGTCACCCTACATTTCGTTGTAGACATGGAACACACATGAAATGGATGTGTTCCAAGTAACAATATATTATTTACCCTATACAACTTCAGGCACCTCACACCCAGAAAAGGAGACTTGAGCTGGGAGAACTTCAGATATGTCAGTGGAGGATGGGATAGCAGGCTGGTTGCTGCTTGCACTGATTGACACATCTGCAAAACAAAGATGCTGCTGACGAGGTGCGATTATGACTTTTTTCATAGGTTTCAGGGATTCTGGCATTAATACCATGAAGAGGTGGCATCACCAGACTTTGTTCATCAGCAGACCTGAGTAGCCTGGAAGGGGGAAAGGACCTCATAAATATCTCCATATACACAGGTTCTGACCCACTAACTACTCTGTAGGCAAGAACCAAGTTAGACTGTAGTTTGTGAGACCTGTGGCCTGGTCTAGGGGCTGATTTTAGTCAATAGTCGGCTGGCTGTCATGCCAATGTGGTGCACCCAGCCAACCCTAGGATGGAGTTGTAATTGTGTTAACTTTGCACATGACTTCTCTCAGACTTTAAAGATCTGGAGGTACAGTGGCCTTATACTTTTTTGGGCCAGGTTTCAGTTCCTAATCCAATTAATATCTTTGTTGAGGTTGGGTAATCTTCTACTGCTTGCAGGTATTTCTCAGAGTACTCTAGCTTCCTTCCACACCCTTTGACACATGTTAGGTTTAAACTGGCGAGTGAGTGTAGGTATGTATGGCCTCCTTTTGGATTTCTCACCCATCTTGCCTTTAGAAATACCTTGCATATGCACAATTTTCTTATGACCACACATTTCATGCTCTATTTGGCTGTTTCCGCAATTTCAACTTTAAGTTTCAGGACAACTGTAATTATTATAGTACTGCTGTATCAATGAGCCACAAAGCTGTGCACCTTACTGGTTCTAACATAAGTTGGAAACTTTAATACGGATTGAGTTGGTGGCTAATGGATATCACACAAATCCGTGACCTTGCTAATCCTTTGGCATTTAGCTGCTGGGTGCTTGTCAGTTTTCTAGAACATTCAGTAGTACTGTAGTGTTGTTTCCCCACACATTACTAAAGTGAACACAGCTAGCAGCGTGGTTTTCACTTGCCATTTCACTTGCATCACTGAAATTTTCAGTATAATATAAAACTCTGGCACATTTTGCACTTCTGTTTGTTTCCTTTTCTTAATAAAACCTAAAACAACTGTTTGTCGAGACATTGTTCACAAGACATAACCTAACAGTAGTTCATGAACAATTCTTTTTGAACGACTCTTTCCAGTGTATCACATGAATCAATTTAGTAGAGCTTAACAGGAGTGCTAAGCAACTTCAGTGAGTTACTAGCCTCCTGTTAATGTCACATGTTTTGAGTAGCTGTGACTGGCAGCATTTTGTTAATCTTATTTTCTAAACCTTGTTATGCAAATGCATCCATATATGCACTTTGCAAATACTTTTTTAGGAGTTAAGCAAACATCTCTAGTGAAAAGTTAACACTGGTGATTTTGCTGTGTAAGTTCATAATCAACTGACATTTTAATTAAGGGAAATGCATATTAAATGGCGTATATGCAGTTTAGACTAATTTTCATTTGAAGAAAAATAAATTTTAAAAACCTAAGTTATAGGGCATGACAATAAAGAAAGTGGGTGGACCCAAGTCCAATACTTGTTTTGCACTGAGTCAGCAACAGTGTGAGCTTGAATTCCATATTCAAATAGAAACTTCAGTACCAGCTGCAGTGGAGCCTATAAACAGTGCAGTGGCACAATCTCCATTCTGGTATGGATAAAGAGAGGTGTCCTTCTAAAACTAGAAATCATTGGTTAGCACTGACGATCACCACACAGTGCTAAAATGCAAATTCATATGTCCATTTAATATACTGTCTTTTTTCCTCTTCAGGGTGTCAGGAAGAGAGGTCTACCTTAGAAGTAACATGCATAAGGCAGAGACAACCCCCTTGTATAATGCCAGACCATGGCAGGGCACAGAATTGGCATTTACATGGTGCCAATTTACAGTTGGCTATCATTGTAACAGTCTTTGGAATAGCTGAAGAAATCCAAGCTCTGAGTGGAAATAAAACCAGTGTCAAATGATGCCACCCCTTCAAATAAATATGTTTTTGGGTAAATTGTTTCAAAATAAACAACATTCAACTGAAAGGAAACCTGAAGTGAAATAGTTGAAAATCTTCCATAACATTCTATAATATAACAGTAGAGGTGTACCGTGCGGTCTGTCTCTCCAGAAAACTCCTCCACGAGTACAGTAAACACACACATATTATATATATATATATATATATATATATATATATATATATATATATATATATATATATATATATATATATATATATAAAATCACATTCACGGAGAGAAGGGCTTGGCCAAAAAAAAGGAAAGGCTTTGAAATTCTTGGAGCATTGCAGGAAACAGTGCTTATAGTCCTTTGACAGGCTGAAATAAATTAAGTTGCAAGAATAATTATCCAGCCATCTTGTCTGGCTTTTTAAATTAGTATACGCCTGGCTGTTTCTTTAGTGGTACCTCTAGCCCTCCTCAAAATCCAATTAATTGTGTTCGCTTCATTGCCTTCTGTTCATATTTTTGCTTTTATGGGTATTTAATATTATCTTTCTTTTCCAGCATAGTCAATTCTCAGTTCTGACTCCTACTCATCTTCTTATCTCTATGGCCTCTCAAGCAGCAATCACATCAGTTTGATTCTTTTGCACTTTAGATTTCTGCACTTCTGCTTGCACGTCTGAGATAGCCTATGGATATAGAAGATACCTCTGTGCCACTGTCCAATTGAACAGGAGTAGAAAAAAAATCTGAGAATTCCTGTTGTCACCACAAAACATTTGATAAGAATCTTCAGGGTTTAATCCAAGAAATAAAACGTGGCACAAAGCAAACTCTGAACAACCCTGTCCATTTCTCTCTAAACTGCTATTCCTCTATTTAAAGTACTGAACCAAACTGTATTGTACTTTGGTTAACAACAACAATTTAAATAACTAATTACATTTACATAGCACTTTTCTGCCAAACAAAATACATAGTGAGTGGGGAGCCACTTCAACCACCACCAATATGTAATGTTCACCTAGATGATGCGACAGCAGCCATTCTTGTGTCAGTACACTTACCACACATAAGGGGACCATTAGTGTTAATTACATTAATCATTAATAAGTAAAACATGTTTCATTATAATCATTATGTACAAAAACACTACACTGGCATCTAGTGAGACCATTAGAATTTTCAGTTATCCCATGACATGGCCGTGCCACCCACTCCTCCTACTATGGTACCTTTTTAAAAAAAATTTTATTCTAATTTCAAAGAATTAAAAAACATTTTTGAAAGAGAAAAGGTCATTGAGTTCATTGAGCTCTGTGCTACTTGATAGTTGGTTTCAGGCCCTTTATGTGTGGAAATGTTTTCCAGTTTAACTGCAAATCTCACTCAAAAATAACACTCACTACATAGATGAAAAAATTCTACTGGATCAACTTTTATCATTACCTCAGAGAATTTTAAAGATCTGGAGTAAGTCATCACATTGCCTTGTCTGAACACGTGATGTTGGTGTAAGGGATAATATAAAATGAACACTTATTATGTCAAAAGCGCACAGACCATCTGTAGCACACTCAGAGTCATCTATGAAACATAAGGGTGAAAATGAAAAATCTGAAATTTTGAATTCTGCTTTTGTCTTGTCTTTTAGACGCCTCTGCCTGATTAGTTATTTTTCCGTTTTACCCTTGGAAATTTTCACTGACTCTCAGATTTAGTAATACACCTCCTTTTATTTAATGTATTTAGAATATCTCTTTTTAATTTGGCTCATCCAGATGTGCACATTTACTGTGGTTTGTGCTCCCAAGTGTCCTTAACAAGGCAGCTTGCCACACTGCAGTCCCAACACCTTGGCTTTTCCCTCTCAGAGGCTGATGTCGAGAGATCACGTTGAACATAAGCTTTGGTTTGTCTGGCCAACACAGCCAGAGCAGAGGGTATGACACAGGCACATAAATAGGAATTCACCAGGCTAATACAGTGGAGCACTTTAACTGCTGAAAACACATTATTTTAACATGGCCTTCTCATAACTTCACTGTAACTTAATCTCTGTATATCCAATTCATTATAATAACTATTCATGGTGGCTCTAAAATCTGTACTAACCCCTACTCTCTCTTCTGTTTCCTTTCCGGTGTCCTTTTGGTGGTGGCGCATCTACTCAAAGCACCATGATGTTCCAACAATGATGGATGGATTAAAAGACAGAAGTCTGTATGACCATCATCATCAAGTCCTTCCGTGAGAACCCTAAATACAAAGAGGACTATTTCATTTATGTTAGGTAGAATGCCCAGAGGGGACTGGGCGGTCTCGTGGCCTGGAACCCCTGAAGATTTTATTTTTTTCTCCAGCCGTCTGGAGTTTTTTTTTGTTTTTTCTGTCCCCCCTGGCCATCGGACCCTACTCTTTTCTATGTTAATTAATGTTGTCTTATTTTAATTTCTTATTTTGTCTTTTATTTTTCTTTTCTTCATTTTGTAAAGCACTTTGAGCTACTTTTTATATGAAAATGTGCTATATAAATAAATGTTGTTGTTGTTGATGGATTTATTTTAATAATATATATTCTTTCATTAAATAGTACTATCATTTGCAAATCTTCTTTGTCCAGTTCAGGGTTGACGTGGTACCAGTAATTTGGGCTAAATCCGAATCACCAATTAACATCATATGAGTGTTTTTTGGCATATTTCAAAAAGCTAACATGCCTGAAGAAAAACTCACCAACAGTGCCTGGGTCAGGAGTTAGACCAGAGGAATGAAGCTGGGAGGCAGTGGTGATACCCACTGCACCACCACCTAATGTAATAAATGTCCAGTATAATTTAATTTAAGTTTTGTACAGTAGAACAGTGGTTATTGATGCTGCCTCGCAACTCCAGTGATCTAGTTTGAATCATGCCACAGTTCATGTCTTCATTGAGACTGGATATTCTTCCCATGTCTGTGTGGGCTTCCTCACACATTCTAAAGAAATGCATGTCAAATTAAATTGGCCTGAAATGAGCACTGTACCTATATGTATAACTATGCCCTGGGAAGTTATCTTGGGTTGGTATCAGCACTGTACCAAAAATGCAAAGCACCCTCCAGCAGGTGTTTTGTATCTTTGATGAAATGCCTCTGTACAAATACATGAACTAAACCTGGATGTTATATTTCTGACATGCTGGACCAAAAACACCAGAAGTTCAGTGTTCAGTCCAATTTATGGATTGGCAGTTTTCTCAATACCTGCTAGCAGGGTCCCAGATTGCATAGCTTACCTGGACTGAGAGGTCTGCTCATCTATGGCATCCACAGCACTCTCCACAGAATTCAGCAGTGACTGAATCTGATTGGCAGTCTCTTTTAACAAGAAGCGTGTCACAAACTGGTCCACATTGGTGCCTCGCTCATAAACCTGGAAAACAAGTAACAACAAGAGAGATTGGAAGCATTTGCCAATAACTTGAAAAAAGTACAAGTAAGGCAATAAACCCAAGGAATAAATATTACATAATATTTATCAATGAATAAAGCCATGCAAATGACCTTGAAAAGTCTGGTAGCCCACAAAGGGAGGCAATGTCTGGGAAACCCAGAGAAGCCTGATAAGAGTTCTGGAGAGGCAGAGGACTTTGGGTATTCCAAGTGAAAATGGATACTCTGATCTAAGTGAATGTATTGTCTACTTTGCACTTCATCAGAGCAGAATTTCTTAACTATGGAAGGTCAAACTTACAGTAAGTGGTATGATTTTACAACTTTCAGTCACATAATGAATGGCCCAGTAGGACACTGAGAAGAAGCTTGCCAGTCTACATACAGTAATTCATGCGGTTTGTTAGTCAAACATAATACATCCATCCATCCATCTTTAAAAAAAACACTTATCTAGAGCAGGGTGTTGGGGCAGCAGGAGCCTATTCCAGCACAAATTGGACACAAGGCAGTAATACTGCCTGGACACACACACACACACACACACACACACACACACACACACACACACACAAGGCCCAGTTTAGCATCACCAATTCACTTAACCTACATATCTGGACTGTGGAAAGAAACCAGATCATCTGGAGTAAATCCACATGGACAATGGGAGAACGTGCAAGAGAGCAGCACTACCAATCTTTAACTGTGCTGCCCCAGTCGAATATCATGTTACACAAAACTTAAATTAAAGTACAATTCAACATTTAATATCAAATGAATTTACATGAAAATGCAACATTCAATATCAAACAAATTTACACGAACATTCAAAAGATTGTGAGGGCTGTCAATGTCCCCTTCACATCAATAAAATGCCAAAGAATGTTCTAAATATAAAGGATTGGAAAAGAAAAATAAATAAGCATGTGGTGGTTCAGTAGTTTGTATGTTGAGCACATTGTAATTCAAGTGATGTGAAACTGGCATCGATTGATGTCCTATTGGTATTGGTCACATGACTAACTGTAGTTCAAATATCTTAAAGATAACATTTTTGAAAAAAAGTACCAAATGAAGAATTAAAATCTCTGTTGAAGTCTCAAGGTAAAATCGTTGGTTGCTTCAGACCATGATGGAGAGGGGGTCTTGAACTTTGCTGATGAAGTGAAAGTGTCAGATAAATGCTGTATCATTACAGTTAACAGATAATGAAGCTGTGAGGTTGGTTTTAGTGCGACATACTTGAAATACAGAGTACATACAGGTATTTGTGAAATCTGTGCTTACAGAATGATACTTATGTAATCCCATGCTTCTTTTATTCATCTCCAGATAATGATTTTGCATGTTTTTTCTTCATTTTATGGTTAAGTAACTTCAAATAACAGGATGACATCTGACTAACTTGTATTGGGGATCTTTTTTGTTATCAAGAGTGGCTGTCAGATCAGTAAAATACATAAGCTGATGTAATTCCCCTTAAGGTAAATTTGGAACAGTAAATTAAGTCACACAGGATGTTTCTTGGTTTCTAAAGGGAGATTTTGAAATGTCAAAAATTTGTATAGTGTGCTCTATTTGAAACATTTCAATGAATATGGAACTTTTCCAGCAAATTTCCTTGAAGAATAAGTGTGATACTTTAACAAAACTGGTCTACTTGGAGCCATGTTGTTTCAAACAAACAGAAAGAAGGTCAGATAGACATACATGGTGACTACAATAGCAGCATGGAGAAGGAATATGAGCAAATGCACTGTAGGAGGAAAATGGGCCCTCTCAGCCACGAAGGAGGATGTGTTATTACCGAGATGGGAAGCCAAAACGGAAGGACAGATGGGATGGCTGGTTGGACAAGGAAATAACTCTACACTCGGCCGGACTAATATATTGGATGGACCAGCAGAAGCTGAGAGTTAGGAGAGGTTCCATCCCCCATACGCCAGGTGGCAGTGGTCCTCGTATGGGAACCCAGCTGGAATTCCCCGCAAGGGTGCTTGACAGATAGAATCCGGAAGGGCAGCCCTGGGGAACGAGAGAGGGTGCTGTTGGGTGAGGTCCTCCCTACTTTCCTTATGACTCAGAGTCAGAAGGGAGCAGGTGACATTTGGCAGAGGAGAGAAGGAGGAAGAATTGTGATTTACTGTTATTTGTGGCTTATTACTAGAGAGGTGATTGTAGAAAGTGCATTGGTAGAATAAAAATCCTTTATTTTATTTGTATAGTGTGTGCTGTACTACTGTGTCTGTGGTTTGGGGCTTTCTGGCGCCCCCTTGTGGACATAACACATAAGACTAATATTGAGGAACACTAATCCTGTTTGGAAGGTTTAAACATTTTGGTGATCTGCTCTCATTAATGCAGCAAAATAAGACCAGGAATAAATCATCTAAAAAACAGATTTTTCTAACAGTTATAGAGAAGGTACTCTGTCCTCTGGGTACAAGAATTTGAGACCTCTTCTTAATGGTGGTCATACTATAAGCTACTCCCTCTGTGTGACACTCAATTAACTGAAGTGGGATTAATGCCATCTCTATCAGTCTATTTTTTATTCCTAGTACTTTGCTTATACATAAAACTTCCTTTAGTGTCAGTTGTGCCATCTGTTAGAATGAAAAATGCAATGTATTTTATTATTATATGCAAGTGATGCCTTGGAATGAGTATGTTGAAAGTGACTCCATTGAGTGGGTATTCTGTGAGTAACACCAGTAGGTGTGACATGAGTAATATCCTAGGTATTATAGATAGCAGTTACACTCTATTGGGAATGACACCCCAGGCACAGATATAATAGGGGGCCCATGGATAGCAAAAAAGTAAGAACATGTTATTTTGCTGATAAAATATTGACAAGGACACCCTTCACCCTGTGCTTCCACCAAATGCAATCAAACATTGAGACTGGTGTCCAAAAAGCCTGTAAAGATGTCCTGTTTGACAAATGGTGTAGTGAGTGTCACCATTTGTTAAAAGTTTTTGCTTTTTAATCCAAAGCCAGCAAGTTTTTATTTTCTTTTATGCATTTGAATGCTAAATCTCCCGGTAATGTCATTCCTTTCTTGGGCACTTCTCAATGTGCATTGCTTTTTTAATAGTGAAAGAGTGGAAATATGACATGATGCACCTCGCTGTCTGGCAACACGTCAAGGAAGTAGACACAGGATGCCAGCTCTCATTGCAAATTACGGATGCAGAATGATGAGTGAATGATAAGAAATAAAATTAGCAAAATAACAGGACAGAACCAGGATGTCAAAATTAATTAACAACATCTTCCTGAAAGACTGTAACATAACTCCACACTCATTTAGACACTAAAGCTATGTCCATGCACTACCATGAGTTTTTAAATGAAATCAATCCCTGTTCACATTGTTGTGTTCATTATCATTTACAAAACTATCCCTGTCCATATTGAAATTGCCAAAAACGCATGACAGTGCCCTTCGCCTGCACTGGGCACATCTCATGTCAGCGGCAAACTCATTGAAGAGACCCTTATGAAAATCAAGATTCCTTTTTGCTTTCTGTGCTTTCAAGAGTGACTAGGCTGATTCCAGGGCTACAGGGGTTGAATTATGACGAAAGATTAAAAGAGCTGAGCCTTTACAGTTTAAGCAAAACAAGATTAAGAGGTGACATGAATGAAGTGTTTAAAATTATGAAGGGAATTAGTACAGTGGATCAAGACTGTTATTTTAAAATGAGTTCATCAAGAACATGGGGACACAGTTGGAAACTTGTTAAGGGTAAATTTCGCACAAAAGGAAGTTTTTCTTTACACAAAGAACAATAGACATTTGGAATAAGCTACCAAGTAGTGTGGCAGACAGTAAGATGTTGGGGATTTTCAAAACTCGACTTGATGTTTTCTTGGATGAAATAAGTGGATAGGACTGGCGAGCTTTGTTGGGCTGAATGGCCTGTTCACATCTAGAGTGTTCTAATGTTCTGATGTTCTAATTAACATAGAATAAAAGTAAAGTCCAATGGCCAGGGAGGACAGAAAAACAAAAAAAAAATAAAATCTGCAGGGAGGTCACATGTGTAGGACTCTGATACATGTTCACGGTGTAGAAGGAAGAAAGAAATTCTTTAAGAAGCCAGAGTGAATTGCCCCTGTATCACATTAGTGCACTGATTACAGATGAAAATTACAGTCTTCAGAGCTGACAGTGGTCATCTTGTCATTAGATAAAAACCAAAGCAAATGTTAAAGCAACAAAAAAAAAAAAGTGTTTAGCGCTGTGTTCATTTGAGAGATGATTGATTATAAACAGTCCACAGCAATCTGAGCGCCATCTTGTACCAAATAAAATTTGTAAAACTTCATCAATAAAGAAAGAAAGAAAGAAAGAAAGAAAGAAAGAAAGAAAGAAAGAAAGAACGACTTTTGTGCCTCTCTCTGGCCTGTAAAATTGTGAGCTCGGTTGCATTCTACACATATCTATTTCCTTAAGCGCATTGTTAATAATTTTACTGTAGAATGCACTTCTCCTTACTGAACAGATTATGTTTAATAAACGTGTATTAGAGGCTGTCAACTGAGTTATTTATAATCTGATTTTCACAGGGCTCTGAATTTTTCACTACAACAGTAACATTGCCGGCCACAGGATTTATTGCATAATTGTAGCTACCGATAAGGAATTTCTTTTTAGGCATGTACGCAGCATTCAGACTTTACAAAACATAATTTGATGCATAAGGTAGGTAGCACAAAAATTGCCATGCCAAGCAACTCTTTTACGTTTGCTATGGTGGAAAATGTTTCTCTTCCATGAAGGATGACCAATCAGAGAATGCATCATTGTAATGAGCAAGATCCAATCAGAGGATGGGACACAAAATAGGAACATGTGGAAGGGATGAAATTCCTCTTGCCCCTCTAATCAAATACTGTAGAGTGCCAAACATTGGGTAGGAGAGAAAGGCTTATAGATACCAAGATGCCATTTTACAATTTTACATCAAAGCAGCATCATAAAGTAAGAGTGGCTGTAGAGAATCCGCTATTGCACTTACCAGGTTCTTCTTGGTTTGCAGGTGACCTTGGTAGCATAGCAGACTGAGTCCTTGATGTTTGGGGAGGTACATAGAGATGGTCACCCCAGTTTGTGGACTACTTGCCAATTGTATTTTATTTCTTTTATAATACTGTACAACAGTGAAGATACAGCACTGAGCTACCCAAGAACACTTCACATTTTCTTCTGCACTTTTTTTTACCACCTTTTTTTGCTCCTCCCTCAAATAAATTCAATAAACTTTATTAAAACTTCCTAACATGAACTCCTGCTTACAATAAAGATGTCTAGGGAGAAAGAATGACAGAGTAGGAGCCAAGTCAATGGGATGACTGAGAGACTTCACAGGTTTATATGAATTAAGCCACCCTAAACAGTCCATTGGAGTTTACAACTTTGTAATTTCCTTAAAAAAATTCTGCATTATTTTAGAAGCCAGACTAGTGGAATAAGTTGTGAGGTAATTTAATTGTTGCGTGTAGTTGCTAGCAGTGACATGATGATTTTCCTTTAGTTTGTACTCCTTCATGTAGAAGTAAAGAGGCAGGGCCCTATGGTGGGGCTTTTCATTTTTGTTGGAAAGATGTTTTGACTGCCTCTGAGTTTTGAAGATCAGGGTGCTATCCAGTTCAACTTTAATTAATCAAGCTTTATTTTATATAGCTCCTTTTAGTTTGTGAAACATCACATGGATCTTTAGGAGATAAGCTGGAATAAAGGGTCATGCTTCACAAATTGAACATCTCAGTTTTAGCCTTTAGGAAGAGTGCAGATGGAGAAGATGGGAAACACAACTTTCAGTCACTGGAGCTGTTGAATGCACACGTCTTGAAGTGCTCAGCTGTAGGGAGTTATTAGACATACCTGTGAGCTGTTGGCACTGAAACAATTAGTGGACTTGTCAATGGTATTTGTGCACCCCAGAATGATGGGAATGCAGAGATGGTTATCTGGGAACATTAGGCCAAGCTGGTGAGTCCTGTATTTATGTGGTGTAAAGAACATTTGGAGCAGGAGAAAGCCAAATCTGAAGGAGGGCTTATAACAGGGATAAAAGCTGGATTCACCAAGAAAGCAACTGAGGAACAGGAACTGAAAATCTGGACAAAACAACAATCTGGTAAGAATGTTGTTTTTAGATAATGTTCACTGTCATCTTCCAGATTTCCATGTGTGCATCTTTACGCATTCCGTATCACCATTTCTCCCTTTGGTCAGCACTGCTTTCAGACATCTGGCCAGGCGCCCCCTCGGAGCACCCAGTTTCCTTCCTTCATACATTTTCCAGGATCTTTCATCTTCTCTTTTAATTGATGCACACTTCAGTCCTTAAGGCCATTAAAGTGAATGGAAAATTTACAGGGACACAAGTCACAAAGAAAACAGAAAAATGCTGAGAAGGTGCCTTAACACTGTGGTTTACAGCAAGCCTTGCTCTTTAATTCAACCGTATTTAAAGCTGCAGATTTATTAGCCTTTTCATTTTTTTCCATAAGAGAAACCTTGTGGGAAAGTTTAGGCTTATGCAGTGTTGCACCTTCACTTTGCAATGCAGATGAGTACCGCAGTGCTGATCGAAAAGTCATCCCCAGGTCAGCAAGCTGCATTTGGCCTCAGCAGGCTTTGCGCCACTAAAGTGGTTAAAGATAACTAAGCTGAAACTTTATTGCCTACCTAGGCTCTCAGATGCAGAGTTTGGGGAGGAGCTGTGAAATCACGTTGCATTCTGATTGTCCTCCATACTCAATTGACAAGAGTTTGCCAGGAGAAGGTGCACCTCGTACTGAGAGAGAGAGAGAGAGAGAGAGAGAGAGAGAGAGAGAGAGAGAGAGAGAGAGAGAGAGAGAGAGAGAGAGAGAGAGAGGGACAGAGAGAAAGGTCCTGCAGAGGTTCTGCAGATGCCAGTGTGGAGATACAGGAAGTCACTAGGAGGCAGCATCCTCTGTATATATTGTAACAAGCACCAAGATGGAAAGACCAAGACACACACCAAATGGGAGTTAAGCCCAGAAACAGGCATGTTTATCGCACAAAAAATGATATACAGTAGTCTTCTAGAATAATCAAACTGTGCTGTAAAAGCCTATAAGACACCCCATAAAAATAACAGTTACTTCCAGAGACAGGCTATTCCACTCACGCTGTGTTCTCAATCGTCATCTAGCGTCTCATGTGAAGTCCCCTTTCCCCGTCTCCTCGTTATCATCTGCAAGGCTGTATTTATAATGCCCTGGGAGTCTCCACCTGCCTTCTGTAGCCTTCTTGGACTTGTAAGGTATAACGAGAAAGTTCAAGGGGCTCCTGGGATGCAGAGCTCAGCACAACTGTAAATACCCTGCAGTCAATCACCTGTTCAGCCCTGGCCCAGCTCTAGGGTGGCAATGCTTGCTATTACAATATTATGGGTACCCTGAAAGGACCTTTGGCAGGGGGAACAACACAGATATGAAAAAGCAGACTGCCATAGTGGAAGAGTGTAAGGTTTCACTAGAATGTCAATCCATCCATAAGTAGAGACACCTGGTACTAGTAAGGCCAATCAGAGACATGAGAGTTGACAACATTTCTTGGCTTCTAGAGGCATACAGTCACTGAAGAGAATCTAATAGGAAAAAGTCTGAAATAGCAAAAGCTGTCCTAATTTGGGGTGTTCACAAGAAATGTAATGAAGTACTTCATGAGGTAGAAGTACATAATAAACAAGAATAGCTGCTCTAATATTTGAAACATTAAAATGTGTGCTTCAGTTTATATTTTTAAAGTCTAAACACTCTTGACAGTAACAGAAATATGTCATTTTTCACACTCTGGTAGAACTCCATAGAGGGCAAATCCCTAGTAAAGGATTAAAAATAACATCATATTCATAATCACTGACCTTAACATAGTCTCTAAATGATACCTCACATGCTTACATTTGAAATGTTTTACCTACTGGGATGGGCTCTTAGTGGGCTAGGGCTACTGGAAAAAAATCAAAGTATTATCATTTTCAATGATCTGAAAGTTCCAAATAGCATAAAACCACACTTTACATGCCTATGTTACCAATCCCCATTTATTCAAAGTTTTGTGAACAGGAGTAAGTTTGACTCCTTGTGTCCTATTAGTGGGTGAACCCCTGGGGTCGGTTGATGTAGCATGAACAGCTTCACTAATGCTAATGGCTCAAACATGCTCCATGAAATGGTTTGTTTCTCTCTTTCACCTATGTAGATAGTTGGACACATCCTACACTACATGCAGTGATTAGGATTTTTAGACTGGAAAGACACCCATTGCTTCATATTGAATTTGCCAGCCTGGGAGCGTATTTGAGCTGCTAAGATCAAAGACTTCACAAAGCCTATTGTAGAACATTTCACATCCCAAAATCATAGCCATGCTAATCTTTCTGTGTTCTTTCACAGGTCTTCACAGACACTTTTGAAAGAAAAGAAGAAGAAGCTAAGTTCATTCTCATCCTGTCATCACATACTTTTCCAGGTATCAATGACTGAGAAACTTTTTAATCTCTCCTGGCAGCTTTTTCTCATCTACTCTCACTTTTTCTCCTCTTGTCTGTCCTTGCTTTGCTCCCTCCTTCTCCTCCTTTATATGTTACCCACCTTTTCTATTCAGTGGCAAAGCGGATCAAGAATATACAGCCAAAACATCAAGACTTTAAACTACATCCCATTCCAGCATGGAAATAACTGTTAACCTTTTTTTTTCCTTTGCTATAGAATATATATAGTTTTAAAAAGTTTTTCACATTTATGTAAAGATGCTGCCTCCAGAAAAATATGTTAATGAGTTGATAAGTAAATGTATGAAATTTGGATTCCACCATATATGGCATCATAAAATTCAAACTTGGTATCTTTTGTTTCATTAATGTGCTTTCAATGCTTCTTTCTCATCTTGCCATAGGCAGGAAAGAGATTGTGTTTTTCATAAGTGTGTCAAGCAGCTATCAAAGTGATGAGGCCTTCAAGAACCTCCAAAGCTTTCAGTCCTCTCACCCCTGTGAGGATTGATGAGCTTGTCAGAACAGCTCTGATAGCAAAGAGTGTCCTTGAAAGAACCTTGTAATCAAAAATCACATCTCTTCTGAGATTGAAAAATAGGGCAGCAGGAAACAAGGCTAATGCCTTTTAGGGTTCAGTTCACTTGGCAGACAAATCTCTAGTGATCACCTAACAGAGCAGACATGGCCAAGGTGAGAACAGAATGGAGTTTAGCAACTCATTCCATTCGAGATTAGTAGATGGACCAATAGATAATATTTAGTAGAGAGAATAAGATTTTCAATGAACACACACAATGCTGAAGGACTGATTGCTTGGAAAAAGTCACTTTCATGAAGTTTACAAACCTGTCTTCACATTCTGAGAGAATGGCACAAAAAGGCCTACTCCCACTAGGCAATAAATTCAATTAGAGCCTACCAATAATTGATGTCCAATATGAAGGACTTCAGGCATAAGAACAGCTCTGTTACCAACATGGTGTTGGTGGATCTAAAGAAAATTAGAATCAAAATTAAGGTCCACTTTTTGTTTAGAATAACATGAAGCATGCCTTAAGATATCATGTAAGACTTTTTATGAGCAAATGCATGCTCAAATTCTAAGAGAACAGATCAACCCTTATTAGGAACCCCATATGAAATATAACATAGCAGGTTTAGCAATTGGCGATAAAATAGGACATCAAAGTAACCATGTTTTATTGGTTTTATTTTCAATAAATTCAAGCACTAGCCTTGATCTCAACCACTTTCAAGGCATCACACTTAAATCCCTCAATACCACTATCTTCATCAGCCTGTCAAAAATGTTGTAGGAATGCCCCCTTCAACAGCATAGACAATTAATGCTTGCAGTACACAGGAGACTGGTCTTGGCTTATCTATAAAGCAAGCCAAAAAGTCATGGTACAAGAAGCAAGACTATTTATATTTGAATAATAAAAGATGCATAGCAGAATGATTGTAAAATGCTTAGACAGCACACATCAATCCATCTGACGAAATAGTACAGTAAAAAATCATCATCATTCAAGAACAAGTCTTTCCACATAATGAACATTATTGAGACAACATCAAGCACACAGAAGTGATGGCTGTAGCAGGCTTGGACCTTAATATCCGAACAAACAGTGTTGTGATGTACACAATTTGTAATGTCAAACTACATACAGATGCACCTGTATGAGTACAAATGTTCTGCACTTCTACAGTAGGTGGGCCTCCTGTGCTATAGGAGTCTAATATTCATATGATGCCTCTTCTCATTGTAGGACAAAGCCTTCGCTCTTCAAACTAAAGGTAATATCTGACAAGAAGGTTTAGTACACTAGCAGCTGCAATAACCGCCAGTTTTGTTAAAGCTAAACAAAAACTGAAATAAAAAAATAATGGCAAAAATGAGCTGTCAGAATACAGTGTGCGTCTCAAAGCACTTCCTTAATAAGGATGGTAATTACAACTTGGTGCACATGTATCAGCCAGAATTTACCATGTAACAGAGCATGCTGAAAAGTTCAAACATGACATGCCTAATTCAGAGACAAGGAATGCCAGAAACGGAATGTCACTCAATAGATTTCGCTGGCACACATTTTCAAATAATCTTTGAGGAGGTCCAGCAGTACTTAACTGACATTCTCCTGACAGTATGGATTGATTTGTTATTTGGCTTTTAGGCGACAGGTTCAACTCAACTCCAAAGTCCATCTATAAAAGTCATGCTTGTTATAACCACAGCATGATAATCTTGGATATAGCTGGAACAGAATTCTCATAAGACAGAGGGGAAGGCAGAAAGAGAGAGTGTCACATGCTTGTGCATTGATGGTAGTTTAGAGGCTCAGATAATTATAATTTCCTGCCAGAACACAGGAGGGTTCTGTTGACTAACACCTTTTCTCTGCAGACTGGAAGACTGACAGCTTTACCACACTTGACGTCACTTCTGATGTCTGCCTGCCCAGACTCCCCTCTTCCTGCTGGAAGTCGTTATCGGCGAAAGCTCGGCAATCTTGAATAAGTCTACTTGGAGACTCACTTCTGCAACGGTGTTTTCTTTTCAATGTGTTTATAACCTGCATTTTTAACTTATACTGGGATTGCTTAAGGGTGCTCCAACAGTTCACAGTTGTCCGTGTTCTTTCTTACAAGTAGGAGAGACAGAAAAGAGAAATTGAAGGAGCACAACATGAATATCCGACCAGTTATCCTCTTATATAATACGCTACCGTGGCTGTTCATTTGTCTGTCCAGGATTTTAAATCACCTGTAGTGCGCAAACCGTTTGAACTATTGACCTGAAATTTGGTACACATATACTACATGACTTCTACCGTCCACTTTCGCGGTGATGATTTTATTCCTCTTTTTACTTTTATTCTATTTTATTATAGAATGAACTCTCGGCAGTGGCAAGCAGGGCGTCCATGCGGCACATGTTCTCATCCCTACCACCTTCGCCGCCACTTCCTCTACCTCTTCATATCTTAAATCATTCTTGAGGCAGAATGAACACTTAAGTGCCAGCTTAAGTGAAAAATTAAAGAAAACGTACTAAGTAATTGCAACACAAACACTGACTTAATCAGTTTTAACACGAAAAGATGCCAATGGAAGAAGAGAAGAAGTGGGCCACTAGGGTGTAGAAACGAACAGCTGCTCAGAAAGCAGCAAGCGCATCAACCTCTGAGCAAACGAATGCTAAAGGTACAGAGAAAGAGGATGAAAACTATAAGTCAAGTGTATTCATTGCTCATTATTGTGCAGTATGCCGTTACTGGTTATTAATATTTACATATTACCAACTATTTTTTGCAATAATAAATAGAATCACCTGGATTCTTTGCAAATGGTATGGGTATTGGAATTAGTTACATGGAAATTTGATCTCATCTGTGTGTCTCCATTAGGACAGGAATTTAGAGGTAAGGTTTTTTATCAAAAGTGAGTGTGATAATATTGATGTTGGATATGAAAAGAAGTGTATCAGTTTAAGTTAGGTGTGCACCATCAACACCTCACATACCGTATATCCTCAATGGCAGGATTTCCTAAACATTTTTATTCTGAAGAATGGAAAAAGAAATTGGTACCATAGTGGGACCCAGGATGAGGATTATTACTACAACAGCAGACCTGTATATGAAATGATATGTTTAGTTGCTAAACTCCAAGACTGTACGTTTAAGAAGAATGTAATAGGTCAATAACATATACTATTTATGACTTTATAAAATATCTTTAAAAATTCATTATGTTAAATGAGTGCTATAGTATGCATTATAATAGAATTATAAAATATGTTGTAAAAAATAATTAATAATGTAATAACTTAAATAACATAATATAGTTAACAATAGGGCACCATGCAGTTCTAGACACTTTCCTCATTTAAGATGCAGATGGACTGTGGGGAAAAAGCTCTTCTTCAGTCTCTCTGAAATGGACTTCAGAACAGAGAAATTCCATTATTAGGATGTCTGGTGTTTCTGATAATTCTCAAAGCTATATATGCCCAGGGGCTAGAAGAAGTGTGTTTGGAGCTGAGCAGCTGATGCCTAGTGTACAGACTTTTGAAATACATTTTTGCAGACTAAATTCTTTAAAATGTGCCATCTCTTCAAACTACACATCAGGCAATTTTTGTCCAAAGCACCTCCGAAATGCCTTACAGAATGTTTACCTCACGCCCTGGAGATCGCCTGCCATTAATAAGCTGTATTTTATATAGCACATTTTTATAATGAGCAACATGTCAAACCACTTCACACATCTACAATGGTTTCCACATTTCTACAGCTGTAAAACTGTCAGTTTATGTTACACACATCTGGTTAAGTAATGATCACATGAGAAGGAGCAAACAGGCAACACTTCAATTCACAATACAGCAACTTAGCCACAGAATAATAGAACATTAGAAGAATATACACCAACTTAATAGTTAAATCAGTAAAAACAGCAAACATTCAATCCATCCATTTAATAACAGTGTAATAGAATCTTGGAGCTGAATTATCTTGTAATCTTTGATGGCCTGGTAAGAGAGACCTTGTGACAGTGTTATATAAAACAAAGAGTAATTGCTCTAAAAAGTGCCTTGTGATGGCACATGTTGTTACTACCATTACATAAAATATTGATTAAGTGACTGAATGAAACATGAGTTTCATCAAAAGTTGATTGGTTTTGATCTTAAATCAATATACTCATATACATCCCAAGATGTTCTCTAAACCTGCCAGGCTTATGATCCCTAAATTTTGTTAGAAGGACTTGGTGGGCAGAAATTCCTTCTGCTGCCTCGATGTTGTTAAGTTCTACACATCATTTAAAAGACTCATAGGCTGAAGCATGGGGAGACTACATGGTCATTTTAGATTCTTAGATCCATGATTTAAGGTGTGTGAAGTTGCATAAAATGGATTTTGACAGCCCTCTGATGA
Organism: Erpetoichthys calabaricus; assembly: GCF_900747795.2. Taxonomy (NCBI): domain Eukaryota; kingdom Metazoa; phylum Chordata; class Cladistia; order Polypteriformes; family Polypteridae; genus Erpetoichthys; species Erpetoichthys calabaricus. The sequence continues at coordinate 48,179,124 of NC_041402.2, read as the reverse complement.
CCTTCTCATAGGCCTGTCATTATTCTTTCCCAATCAAACTAAACTTTTATTTGTCCCAGCTAGGCTAACAAAACAAGGAACTTAAATCAACAGCCCAGTGCCTTGGATTATTTTTGTTTGTTGGCTGGAGTTTTGCTGACAGTAAAAGCAAAAATCTGAAATGCTTACAATTGAAAAAATATATCCAAAATTTAATTTCCGCCTACTGCATCATGCAAGGGAATCACTGCTGGTTGCCCATAGGAATCTGAGAACAAGGACTCCTCAGGCACTTTAAGTGTGCTTCCCTAAAAACATTTTATCTTTATTCCTGTGGATTTCTGTGATCTATCACTCACAAAGCACTCCACAGTGACTGCCTCTAAAAGACACTGAAAACGAGGCAAGATTAGCGAGCAGCCAAACAGCTGAGAGATACAGTTGTGCTTGAAAGTTTGTGAACCCTTTAGAATTTTCTATATATCTGCATAAATATGACCTAAAACCTCATCAGAGACAAAAATATTATACTTGGTCATTTATTTATTGAGGAAAATGATCGAATATTACATATTTGTGAGTGGCAAAAGTCACACCAAATACTGAAAGGAAAGGTTCACATACTTTTGCCACTCACAAATATGTAATATTCGATCATTTTCCTCAATAAATAAATGACCAAGTATAATATTTTTGTCTCATTTGTTTAACTGGTTTCTCTTTATCTACATTTAGGACTTGAGTGAAAATCTGATGATGTTTTAGGTCATATTTATGCAGAAATATAGAAAATTCTAAAGGGTTCACAAACTTTCAAGCACAACTGTAAGCCTGATGTCACTTGAAATTGCATTCCCGAAGTCATCCTGTCTCACATTACTCTTGTACAAACTGACCCAGATTTCATTGTCAATTGAGGGACCTTAACTTTTATAATGGGGATTGCATCGCTCATGCCAGTGTAAAAGTATGACACCTCATCTCATCCGCCAATCCTCAAATTCAGTTAAGTTGTTTCAGGGAGCCACAACCTATCCCAGCAGCACTGAGCACAAGACTGGAACAAACCCACTGGTGCCAGTATACAGAATCAGGGGCAAAACCTGTTCTAACAGTGCCAGTGTAGAGTAATCAGTTAACTTAACATGGAGGTCATAGGGAATACAACTGGAATATCAGGAGAAAAAGCCCAACAAGACAAAGGGGTAACATGCAAATTCCACACAAACAGTAAATGGACTGAGATTTGAACATAAGAGTCTGGAGCTGTAATGCAGCAGCACTAATCACTGCACCAACATAACACTCATAATTGCACCTAAACCAAAGAGACAGATTTATGTTGAATTGTAATTAATATTTTGCATAAGGTGGCATGTCATACAGTGACTACACTGGTCACAAAGCTCCAGGGGCCAAGGTTGAGATTTCAGCCAAGAGAATCCATGCTCTCCTCATGTCCTTGTAAGTGTCCTTCCACCTCCGAAGCGCATTACAGTATCTTAACTCTGCATTTCTGCAGAATGATTATGTGCAGCAGTGCTACGGAGTTGTCTGCCGTCTGGGTGTAGTTTCTCCCTTTTTTCCCATATTGTCAGAATTGAATTAGGATCCTGGATGGCTTTATAATAAAGAAATAGATTCAAAGACTAAATTGATTAATTTGCAACCTTAATAAAAAAACAACAATGCAGATACCAATTAAATTGACAAGACAATACAAAGCGTCAGTAGAGCTGGTTAGTAATTAGCACTCCTTGAACAAACAGAAATAACTGAAGTAATAACCAGTAATGGCAGCATGTCAATAATGCTGCAATATCATGGATAGCACTAAGCAAACTGAAGCCTCCCAGCACTAATCCTCTTACAAATAAAAATGTCCTCATGCTTTTATACCCAAACCCAAGTAGCCAGGAACTCAAAAATCCAAATATTGAATTTGTAAGCAATCACTTCTAATCCAAGAATGATACGCTGGTGTGCTGTGTCAAAGCAGATTTTACAGCAGAGCACATAAAATAATAAATAAATCTGCAAAGCTTTGTTTTTTGGAGCTGCTAATTTCCATGGTCATTCTCATTTGTATTTCTGCAGTTGGCATTTTTCGCTGTTGCTTCTCCAGAGTAACAAATGACAGAAGCTTTATATTTAAAAAGGAAAGAAAAATCCCCAGAACAACACTGCATTCCCTTAAGAGATTAGTCCAAAGGGAATTCTTTCAAATCTTTCTTTTCTTCTCCTTTACTGTGAAATGCTGGTTTGTCAGCAATAAATCCAACTGTATCAGAATAAACTTGGCATGGGACTTCTAGTACATGCTGATGCCAGAATACTTTGCTGAACATGTTCAGTTACTCTGACATATTCTGCTACTCAAATCTTCAAGAGAAACTTCAATAAGAACACCAGATTTGCTCATTAGTAGTTGCGAGATGATACATTGAGAATCTGATGCCATATGTTGTCATTTTCAAACAGTTGAATCTTTTATAGCATCTTTCATGGTGAAATATCACAAAATTCAGCACCAGATCTGAATTGAGCTGTGATATAATTGCAATAAAAAAATATATGAGTTAGTGTATTACAGATGGACCCACATATCTAAGCTGGCAGACCTTGTGGACTTGCATTGCATTGTTCTGCATGGAACCCCTGACACTTAAAGTGAAGTTTACAAAATGACTGACTCATCCTTTAAATTTTCCAAATTAAAAAAATTGGTGAAATTGTCTCCAATCCCATGTTCAACTGCAGAAGTACTCCACGTTGGTAAGAAATCAAACTAAGTGGTGACTTGACCAGAAACCCGGATACATGGCTTGGCTTACAGCTTGAAACCACTGGTGAATGAAGATAGAATTTTAGGTGGTGAAGTGGTGGAATGGATAGCCACTAGACCAGGAGTCCATCTCTGTGGCCTTAGGAATCAGTTCTGGACAGGACTCCTTTCTATCTCAGGGCACCCTAATACGAACACATACGCACAATGGACAAGTTTGGATTTGCTGAACAACCTAACAACATGTATCTGCATTACGGGAAAAAATGGAATTTCTCAGGGTGGAAAAGGGAGTACATGAAAGATTTGCACTGACAAGCATGATACAATGAGGTTCTTATACAATATTCACATGTCCACTTCTGAACAATCTTCTTTAAAGAGTCAAGAATTGACCTTTTGACAAGGCAAAGATCAAACATAGATTAGGACACATTCACTCACATCCAATACACTTTACTTTATGCTGAACCTCTTTATAGTAAACACCATCCCAAGGCACATTATAAGAACAGAAACATTGTGTACAGCATTTTAAGTGGGTTGGAGAACAAATGACCTACTGACCCATTCTCAGTTCAGTTCCTTATCCACTATGCCACACCAGGCAAATCCAAATATATACAACTAGGGGTTTTAATTGATTCAGCAATTTTTCCTCAATAAGAGTGTAATGGTGAATTCTTATAAGTATCTCCAGATTATATATCACAGAGGAGCAAAGAATGTTATTACCATATGTATGTTATGGTTATTATGCTTTCTGTTTTAAAAACATTTTCATCATCCTGTTGATCTCCTTGGATCCACATTATCATTAAAACAAATAAAGCTAAGCTACATAAACACAGTTTACCATCAGATAAAAGAAAAAGCATCATTACAAATTGCATAGTTGTGAGGCAATTAATAAATGAAAATAAACTTGATACAGCTCTCCTCAGAGGAAGTATAAATATTACGCACCACTGCATTAGTTAAAAAAAAAACTCGCATCCAGAGCTATTTTACTACATTATTGTTTATCATGGTGCTTGAGAGTGGTGATGTACAGTACTGATTGTTGGTTGGACATTCTAGCATGAATTTCTCTGAGTTCTGTTCAAGATACAGTACAATAATCACACTACTGCTGCTAGTACTACTACTGCAATATTTCATATGGTTGTTTCATTCATTGCAGTTAGAATAAACTGTCAGTGTGGATCTCCTGGGCAACAGGAATAATTACAAAGACTGTGGTGCCCTGAAAGTATTGGAGATAGAAAGAAGAGATTAAAGCTTCCTTGGATATTCAGAAAATAAGGTGTATTTGGTGCAAAGACCTGCCAAGTAGACACAAATATACAGTAGCATGGAAACCTCCTTAAAGTTGACTCCATCCTTAGTCAATAGCATAATGTTTAATTAAACTCTTTTTAGGTGTATTCACATACAAAAAGTACTTACTGCAACTGCTATGTCTGTTCATCTGCAGGAAACAATTTGTCTCCCAGTGGACTTGCTTTTCTTTCCAAATTTGGCACACTTATTCTTCTAAGGAACCTTGTTGGGAAAACTGAATGCACCTAAATAGTATACTATGCATACATTTTCTAACTTGCTTGACTTATTAAGTCGCAGGAACTGGATTCAACAGCATTTCAGCCAAAGCCGGTCAGGCGAACATATTGCCAATTCATCATAATATGAGTCGCCATTTCCTTGAGAAGGATTAAAGCACTGTAAACTCAATTCATTTTGTGACAGAAATACACTGACAGCATCAACAAATAAGAAGTGAGCTTCACTAGTGCTGATATGGCACTCTTTTAAATTACAGCCTACCTGCAATAGGGAAAGCAGCCATTACTTAATGATTTCCAATACTGTAGAAACAAAACTTGCTAATTGATTTGCTCCTTCCCAATACCAGTTCCTTATCAAGTAGAGGTATGTCTGTCACAGGTGCCCTGTTTTTCACATATCTTCTGGAGTTCTGATAAACCACCTGCCCTCTATCCTCATGACTAGCTGAAGCAGCAAATGTGGGTGACACATGAAAAAAAAGTCAGACCCATAAAATGTTGGATAGCAGAAATTCAGGGGCAGAAAAATGAGGAAGGAGTAGTAATTATGGCCAATTACTGCACTAGATTAAACATCTAGTGATAAATATCAGCTGCTCACTTTTATTAACTTTGGCAGATTCTGAGTGTCTGATAACTAGACTCCTGGGAGGACGTCAGTATCCTGCGAAAGACCACACTTATTGAGAGGAACATTTGTGGGTTTAGTTTGTAGCTATCAAGAGACAGTGAGAGTGCTTATTATCACGGACTCAATAAAAGAAAAAGAGGCAAAAAGTACAGTATATAATTTTTTAAGAAAATAGCAAGTGAGAAAAATAAATTTTAAAGTCTTTAACATTCCTTCATTTCAAACCATTAGTCGAGGCTTAGAGCTTTGGATGTTTACTGAAAGGAACATGCATATTCTCTGTTTTTGCCTCATTTTCCAAACTGACGGAGTCTAATAAAGCAGAATGGTGGTGCAGTAGTTAACATTGCTGCCTCATGGATCCTGTGTCCTGGTTTCAGTTCAGATGAATCATACAAAAAACGCTTAAGAGTGAGACTGGGGTTCAACAAGTAATGCTCTTAAATCCAAAATTCACCATTATCACCCTCATATATTGTAAACAAATGTTCATTCACTCATGCCATCTCTCTTGTAAAAAGAGAATCACTGCCATTCACTCCCATACTCTCTTACATTACACATCTCTTGCACATTCTCACTTACACATTCAGGCATTTAGAGTGAATGCTTTAATGTAAAAAGAAATCCCACTTCACAAGGGATACAACTACTGTGCCTTGCAGTTTAAACATAGGATGACAAGCAAGAGGACAAACAGTGTTGACTTTCACTACCTTGGCTGCTGTGAGAGGTCCAACAGAGACAGCAACCAGCTAGAAATTGAGACCGAGACTCTAGAACCCATGTCTCTAGCTGTCAATACATTAAACACCATGTCACTGTTGTTCTAAGATGCAAGATAGTGTAATTTATATAATTTATTAGACTAACTAAATTATTAAAACAAAGGACAAATATACTGTACATTTATTGTTCTCATGATTGTTGTGTATAAATAAATGATGCTATCTACTGTAGAAAAGGCAATAAAAAAACTAACAGAAAATTATAAAAACTTAATCATTTGGTGTTTTACTCCCAAGAGCACAGTCTTTCACCTCTATTTCTCTAACTCCCATCTGTGGGATTTTATTACCTCATCACTTTCATGGAACATCTGGCAAGAACACAATACTTTCTTTAGCACCTTAGGCCTATTTGTAGTTACTTACAAGTTTGTATTTGAATAACTTGATGGTAAAAGTGGAATCATAGATTAGATTTCATAAATAGTTTGGCTTGATTTGAAGTCACATTGGGCAAGTATGAATGGTTATGTTTACTGGTCTAGCTAGATATGCCTCTCAGCTGAAACCGGTTTTCAAACCCATATTTCCGTAAACCCACCCTAATATTCTGTCCCACTACGGAGTCATACAAGAGATGTTTTTTCAGTCTGTGCCCACAAGAATTGTATCCTACCAGTGTTGTGGCGTTGAGCCGTTTACCACAAGGCTGGATGGCAATGAGCATGTCCTTGATGTTGTTAAAGATAATACAGTCAACTAAATGATTGAATTGAAATGTTAATGAAGAAAGACATTATTAAAGCATTCAACAGTAAAAAAAAGGACTAATGGTTCCATTACATCATTAAATCAGTGGTTCTCAAACTCAGTCCTTGCAACCTGCAGTGGCTGCAGGTTTTTATTCCAATCAACTTCTGCTTTTATTTGGACTCCAAGCCTAATCAAAGAAGCTGTTACTTCCCAGTGTCTATGTTCTGGGGTCAATGTAGAAATGACACTACTAAGTTTGATATTTTTTAATTGGAATGTACCAAGCATTTATGTATGTTGCATGAGGATAATTTAGCATATTCTACTTGGGTTTACGTTTTTCATCCTCATAATTATATTCATTCTGCTTTTCCAGGTGTTCCAGTTATTTCATCCATTTTACTCATGAGCAAATCAGTGGGTCTGACATTGAAGTATTTGCAACCCCTTAGCATTCAGTGTGGTTTGCCTGAATGCCTGTTCTGCTCTTTGTTATTTAATATAATTGTGAAACAATTAAGACAACAACTTTTACAGAAAAAAGAAAATTTATCGGAAAAAACAAAAGAGAGCTGAGAATTAAAAAAAACTATAGCAAAAATACAAATATTTCTAACAAATGTTAAAATTACACTGTTACGCTTTTATGAATGCAGAATAAGGAAAGACAAAAAAAAAAACAATGACCTACATATTAGTGATCTGTTAGAGGGAACATGAATGCTTCTTAAGCTGGCTAGAACAAAAATGTGTAGCCATATGGGGTACCCAGGACCAAGTTTGAAGACCACTACAATAAAGCATTGTTTCACCGAAGAGACTATGACTGTGACTTATCCCTGGTCTTCAGCATTGATGTCCTGTAGCAGACTGTCACTTCAGCTTGGTCCAAAATGTATTTGTCCTTCCCTTGGGATACTGTGTTACCCTTGCCAAGATATGGCACGATCATTATATTATTATATTTATATTGGGGTGTAATGTAAGCTGTTTTGGAAAGCTTTTAAGTGGTGCTCATAATAAAAGACACACTAGATAGATAGATAGAGATAGATAATTAAAACTTTTGGGCTTAACTGTTCATCATCAGAGTGACCACGCAATTATCTGTGGGTAACATTACAGGGTCTAGAAACTCACATCACAAATGTGGAACAAAGGACAGATTGCCTGAAGCTAAAGAAGAATAAAACTCATCCATCTGAATGTCTGCCATGCCAATTATGCACAAACTGGACTACTGAATCAAGACAAGCAGTCTGAAGACATGATGGAACAGATACTGTTTCTGCTCCTTCGCACCTACCGAATGGATTCAAATCACAGATCAGTCACTGTTTCCACTGTGTGGAATTTGCATGTCCTTTATATTGATATGTTTACATATATATGAAATATTTGCAACGGACTAACACCTTGTCCACGTTTACTTTGTTCCTTTCCAAATGAGTCTTAATTGGATTAAGCAGGTTCAAAAACTAATTCATGAAGACATTCAAGGTTGTAGTTTATTTTCAAATGAACATGACAGACTGAAATGTCTTCTCGTTTGTCAACATGGCACAGTTTTAATGTAGATTTGTGTAACTTTATTTGGCTAAAGATGTCCGCAAAATTAAAAAAAGAAAAAAAAAACACATTATTGTTATTATAGTTGTCACCCTACCAGCTGGAGCACAGGTGCAGGACTGGGAAGAGTTGACATTTGTGGACTCTAGTAACAATGGCACCCAGCAGCCACCTGATTTATATGAATCTCTTGCCTTTTAACTATCTGCTACCCTGTCACCTCTCTCTCTCTCTCTCTCTCTCGAGCCATCTTGAAGCTGCAATTCTTCTAACAACAAGGAGGAGGATGCAGGCAAACAAAGCTGACTTGATTGGCACAATGGAATTTATTTATTCTGTTGCTAGGTTACTGGTAAAAGTTGTGGTGAAATTTCCTGGTAATATTTTATCCCTGTTGCTAGGTTACACCGAAAACTAGCGGAGCACAAGTTCTCTTCCGACACAACAACCCTTCAAAGCCAACGCCCTGAGGATGCTTTTAGCCTGAAATTCTTCTCCCTGTCTATAGGACCTGGAAAACATGTTTTTTGATACAACTATTCTGTCAAAGGGAGTTTACTCAGAAATCATTATGTTTATCCAGAAGAGAGCTCTCCTATTGCTAAAGCATCATTTTTTTTAAGATATACGTCATACTTTGATTCCACTTACTTGTAAAACATGCCACACAGCATTCTGTCTTGGAAAAAAAAACCTTTTAGGGCTCATATCTAAATAAATACATCAACCAAACATATGACAGACAAAAAACAGTTTTCCACATCTTATTTCTTGTGAATCAAAATAGAAATGCAAATTAAAGAAACAAACATGTTGTTGTCATGGTATAACCCACCCAGAGGATGGTGATAGAGTTCAATGGACAGTTCAGAGTGCCACACTGGACAAGACCTCAGATAAAATATTGGAGACGGATACCACACAGGTGATTTGCTACAGTACCCCAGGACAATATATGGGCAACATTAATGCCATTTGCCCACCCAGAGCCACCCCTTCCTCTACACAGATCACGCACTGCACAAGGGGCCTGTGATTGCAAAACCGATGTGACGGGGTCCAATGGGGGATTGCAGACCTCCACGATTCAGGAGCACGGCTGCACAGCCAATTGGATTGCATATTTTTGTTGCTTAGTTTACTTGACTTGAGTCAGATGACTCCTCCCACAACCCTAATTTTAACTATAGTGTTACTGAGTGTATCGCATAACATCACTGAAGTATAGTGTAAAGTGACAACGTCCTCAACAGATCGGAGCTCTGGAGGTCCACAGTTACAGTCTATTCAGGATATTTCTGTTTCTAATCAATGTCGTCGACAGTCATCTCTTATGATAATTGTCTGTTAACGAGCAGAGAGATGGCTGCAGGTTAAAACCAGTCAGAAGCAGAGAAAAAAGACAAAAAAAAAATCAAAGCATGAAGAAACTGTAAACTGCATTTGCAGTTATGTTTAGAAATGTACATTTGTCCAACTTCCAGTAAGCTAGCTAATGTTAAATCAGTTATCATTACACTGAGGCTAGTGGTTTTCTGAAGTAACAATGCAGGTGTTCGCTGATGTTATAGTACCTAGCTGACCTAGTTGTGGATTATTTATTATTGCTATATAGACCTCAGGACATCTACATATTGTTAAAGGCTGCTAATATTAGTCGACATATGAAGAGCTCTGAGTGTTATTGCACTGAGGACACATTTGTAAATTTCACCAACACACACACTCTTTTGCTTACTATTTAGTTATTAGCTGAATTATGGAAAAGCACCATGTGAGCAACTTTGACATACAAAGGAGCAATTGGCTCAGATGAACTTCAATTGTTGGTTAACTTTATTGGTAGCTAACATTACTGACTTAGTTAAATTCTCATTGCTATCTGCTGTCATTGAAAGGACAAAATGAAGTTTAGATACATTCATAAGTGTGGGAGATATATTCATATGTTATTTTGTTTAAGTATATAAATATGCAGTGGGGATCCAAGGCACACTTACTAATTCATAAGCACTTAAAACAGTCACAAATAACAAGTCCTATTTGCTAAAGTTGTGTTTTTTTTTTCTTTTTTGGACCAACCCTGAAGATTCAGCTGTGTGAGAATGAATAGAAAAAATCACTGCTAAAGGTGGTTATAAATGAGGAGAGTCAAGCCCATCTTTAGTTGTGTTGGGAGCAAATGAGTTAATGGAGCTAAGATGAGAGGAGGATGACAAATGCCTAAGAGGAGAAGCACATCTGGAGAGGAGGTTGCTGAAGTGTAGGACACATCTGAGGCTCACATAGGCGATTGACGGCATTCCTTTTCATCAAAAATTTCCAGCAATGACACTCCTACGCAATTAAGAGCAATACTTTCCTCATATGTAGTGCATGTAACCCATTAAATAAATCCTTACTTTCAAAGATTTTTTTCCTGGACTTCCAAAAAAATGTAACTTGCCATTGTGACCTAGTAAATGAAACTCAGGACTATTGAACTAATACAGTTTAATAGCCATTACAGGGACATTGTGTGACCGTGACTATGTAAGTTCACCGGCCTGATCTCTATTTGGGCAAGTATATAAACTATTACAGCATATACAGTAGTTCCTGTGGAAGATGCTATAAAATCCAAATTTAATATGCATTACTGAAAAGCTCTTTAGCCTGATAGCAGTCAACTATGACAAATGGACAACTGACATAGAAAAAAAAGTCTATACTTTACTAAGCCATTGATTTATTTGATTTAATGTATTTAATGCAGAACCTTTAACGGCAACTGCTATTAACAAGATCCTCGTGTTATTAGTATGCTTACTCCATGTTATGAAGCACTGTTTAACAGTGCTATAAAAACCACTGAAATGAACACCGATCTAAACTCCAGTCATGCTCAATGCCCCATGCTCAAGTACCATAATGTAAATTTCCTTGTTCAGACAATGCCAAATAATTAATTGAGAAAATAGTTATGTTAAAGACAAGCTTCAAGGTAAATGAGAAATACTCTTTACCCTTGATGCCAATCAAACCAGAAACACACAAACCTGATTAACTCACCAACATTGCTATGCCATGGCTCTGACTGATACAAGAAGAGCTAGCTGATGACTGGTAGTGTACATTAGATCCACTCTGACCAAACAGAATAGATGACAGATTATTAATAGTCCAGGGTACAAGGAAAGTATAATTGGTGCAACCCTCTACCCAGGTGATGGTGTCACTGTCCTGAATCCTGGCATTCATTCCTCACCACTCCCCCCTGCCATTGTGCCAACTAGATTTTGGAAATCAATGCAAGGACTATCAGTTGGGGCTTGCCCCATTACCCTTATGGGTTGAGCCTGCCTGTATGCACATCCACTTCTGTAAGAATTTTCAAAATCAATCCACAATTAGAAATGCACAAAGTAAAAGGCCATGCCATGGCTAAGTCTTCTCTAGTTTTGTGCCGAGGAGTTGAAAGCATTCCACTGAGTTGCAAAGAGGTGCTGTGTGCTTGCTAAAATATTCAGAAAGCTGCACTTTGAAGTTATAAGAACAATTTGAAGCGTGATCAGCATCCGCACATGTTGGAAAATGCCATTTAATTCTCTTACTTTTTCCTTCACTTTTTAATGTGAATCATTTGTTCTTTTTTGTGTTTTTCTTTTCATTAGACTGGTGGAGAATAATGGGATTCCTTGTAAAATAGGGCAATGCTAAATAAAGCAGCTCTGTCTGAGCGAAATGACAGCTTCAGCTTGTTATCTAAACCCGTATCTGCCATCAGGATTTCAGACCTGCACAGGAAAAGCTTAGGCAGAGTGTGAGAGCACACCAGGCCTTCAGACTAGCAGCACAAACTGACGACCCTCCTTCAATATGTCATTACTAAATGTTGCATTGGTGGATACTGCCAGTAAGTGGTCCTTTCTGCCACTGGAAGCAGCGGGTTCCACAAGTTGTCTTCTCTTCATTAAGATATCAGGTACAGACAGCTGTGGGGAAGGTTTTACAATCATTAATTAATATTTCTGAAAAACATTGCGTACAGGCATAACAGATACCGTGTATTGTACTGATATCAGATTATTATTTAAAATTTCATTCTAAAGTGCTGCCAGGGGAGTCTAAGCTGGGAAGTGAGAGACAGCCCCTCAGTCCAGAGTTTAGGATGAAGAAAAATGTCCTTTACATAGGATATCCCTGCTAGAGCTGCTGGTATGGTGCTACATAGTGCATCCTTGCTTTTGCTCTTTTTTTTTTTTTTTTACTGTAAATATCTGGGTCATCACTCCAGTTAGCACTGCAAGTCCCTTATGCCCAGTATATTGAATATAGAGTCTAGGTTTTCACAGCTCTATGTTAGACAGGGTCTGTTAACCAGTCATTTAGCCTCTCCTTTTCATATCTTTTTAATCCAATTCAGGGTTTTGAGAGGTCAGAGCTTATCTCAGCAGCACTGGAGACTGTACAGGAAATAGGAAACTGGAGTCAATAATTAAGTCAACCTACCCATCTTTGCACCTGAGGGAAAATCTAGAATGGCACAGGTGTGACGGGCAGCCTCAGCCATTACTTAGCCAGGACGCCAGTGGGATGGAAGGACTTGGGGAGGGAGCATCTCCGAGGCACTACCCCCCCGGGATGCTAGAGGGCAGCTGTGGCACCACGGATTCCTGCAGGGCATACTGGGACTTGGAGTTTGGTACAGCCCTGTTGGGTTGTGTGGGGGCTGTCAGGGGGGGCTGCAGAGCCCTATAATGGACTTACACCACACCTGGGAGTGATTCCAGGTAATAATAATGAGCCACCTGGAGCACTCCCAGGAGTAAAAAAAAAAAACAAAAAACAGCTGCCTCACCCTGTTTGAGGAGCCAGAGTCGGTGGACAAAGCTTGCCTGAGAGGGAGTGGAGGCAGAAGGACTACGAATTGTGCTTAGGTACTATGCTGTGGGGAGAGAGAAAACACTCCCCAGCTGTAAATAAATCGTGTGTGTTGGACTGGAACTTGTGTCTGCCTGTCTGTGTCGGGTTAGGGCTTTACACGCCCTGGTGGTCCACACAGGCTAGATTGTGAGATCTGGAAATAAACAAGTGAATGACAGATTATTGACAGAGTCCAGTGATAGACTGGTATCCCAATAAAGGCTTCTGTTTTAAACCTGCAGCTGGAATATGCTGTGGCTCTCTGTGAACATCTACCATATTAAGCTGGTTCAGAAAATGAGCAAGTAAATAAATAAATAAAGTTAGTGCCCAGGAACCATTAATCAAGAATATTCTGGTGAAATGCAGAATTCATGGGTCCTTCAATAATGGCAAGTTTTCCAAGTCCTGAGGCAGAAAAGCATCACCACCCCATTACTCTATCACTGCCATTTTGTACTGTAGGTATGATGTTCAAACTGTTGAATGCTGTACTAGCCAGACACAAAGGGAGCTATGTCATTCAAAGAATTCTGCATTTGATTGCTCTATTCATAGAATATTATTCCAAAAGGCTTGGGGATCATCTAGGTATTTCATTGCAAATACCATACCTGCACTGAAATTGCGCTTGGGTAGTAGAGTTTTCCATATTGCTATTCTCTCATGCATTCAAATTCTATTTAATCTGTTTCTTATAACGGAGTCATTAACACTGACCTTAACTGTGAGTAGAGATGTGTGCGTTTTTTTTGGATTGTAAGTGTCATGAAGGATTTACAGGTATCCTGGCCGAAATGGAGGGTAATGTCTCACCTGGCCAGGAGACCATAATGGAATGACAGCATGTGTAGAGATGTAACCCAGCTGAAATGCCTTAAAATCTTCATCTTAGAGGGGACAGATGGATAATGGATGGACTGGGCAAACATGGATGTTGGAGGCAGTTCATCTTCTTACATGATAGGTGTCAGTGCTCCTCCAGGCTGATCCAAGATAGGACTCCCGCAGGGTTGCGTGGGAGTTGGACTGCAGAAAAGCAGCCTTGTTGGGGTCCTTGGGTGCTGCAAGAGTGCAGTGCCTGGGGAGGACTGTCCTGGCTTCCTTACAACTCAGAACTGCTCCGGACATCAAAAGCATTCCGGTGACTGGCTTAAAAGAAGCCCAGCTTATCACCTCGAGGGGGCTGGGTTGGGAGTCAGCAAACAATACTTACTTGAAGGATGGAAGGAAGGATAGAAGAAATGATTTATCTGATATATTCTTGTATTCATTTTGGTTGGTGCTCAATTGGAATGTGTTGGTAACAATAAAACCCTTTTTTATTTAAGATTGGAGTTGTGCTAGGTGACAGTGAGTCTGTGGTTTGGGGCTCAGTGGTGCCCCCTTGTGGTTACAGGATGTTCTTTTGGGATCCTTTGTGATTTCTTGAATGAATTATTGCTCTACCCTTGGGGTAATTTTGGATCTTACTGTAGTGTGGTGGAGTTTCAGAGCCTTAGAAATGACTTTGCCACCCTTTTCTGATTGGTAAGTTTCAGCATCTTTTTTCCTCACTGTTCTTTTCATTTGATAAAGGCATAATGCTCTTCTAGAAAACTTGTGACTACTTTACTGCCATGGTAAAGGTCAGTACATTGTGAGGTTGAGATTCAGCATGGCTAGCTGCTCTCAGATCTAGCTGTTTCCAGTCAGATGAGTCTAATTTTCAATTAACTTTGGTCAGCTGTTTGAGTGAGTGACTAAGAGGGCAATTACCTTTTTACAATACAACTGTTGGAAATCTTTATTACCTAAATATGTTAAGTAAAAATTTACAAATGCTGTTATATTTACTCCGATTCCCAATATTCTAATATTACATTTTCTCTATAAATATGACGTCATTAACTGTGACAAAAATATAAAAATGAAGGATATATCAAAATACTTTCTCACAGCATTGTAGATAGATAGATAGATAGATAGATAGATAGATAGATAGATAGATAGACATACAAACTACAGTTAGGTCCATAAGTATTTGGACTGTGACATAATTTTCATAATTTTGGCCCTGTACGCCAATCACAATGGATTTGAAATAGAGCAGCCATAATGTGATTGAAGTGTAGATTTTCAGCTTTAATTTAAAGGGTTCACCAACAATATCATATGAGCTGATTAGTAATGAAAGCCATTTTTCTGCATAGCCCCTCTATTTCCAGGAACTCAGAAGTATCTGGACAAACTAACATAACCATAAATGTAATGATCATTTTCAATATTTGGTTGAAAATTCTTTAATTCAGTCAATGACTGCCTTAATTTTGGTTCAGGTCTGTTCAGAACTTCTAAATGATGAACAGCTTGTAGTAATCTAAAATACAACTTTTCTGTTGCCATCTCCAAGTGCTGGGTTTCCACCCTATTGATGTTTTGCCAGTCCTTTACTGCTCCTTTCCAACTGTATATGATAGATATAGATTAATAGATAGATATAGATGGATACATATGATATCCTCCTTCCCTCTGCTCCTGTCTCCTGAGAGTTTAAGCCAGTCCCCAGTACAGAGCCAGCTTTCCTGATTAAATTAACAAGTGCTGCTGAAATATGCTATGGCTTCTCACAGTCATATATAAGAAAAACGAGTTTGGTATATGAATAAAATAAATTAATGAATATAAGTAGTGCTTGACTAAGGATTGGGATATCCAGGGCTGATTTCTGCCCTAACACATTGCTGTGGTTTGGCAACCCTGCCCTAGACGAAGTGGGTTCTGAAAGAATACATTAACCACTCCATTGTTATTACAGAGGCTGTTATACATGAGACAGCTAAACAAGTCTGTAATGTCACAGAAAGCAAAGTTCACTTTCTACAGAGCTTTTGCTGAAAGTGTTTTGAACTTCTCCATTGTAGTTTAACATTGTGTAATTTTTTGCTGAGGAAAAAAGTGACAACAAAGAGAGAGCGTTTTGTGCAATGTTTAAAATTACTGATCATCACCACCCCACTGTGGGATTAATCGACCTTGGCCAACTGAAATATAGGGCTGTCAGGAACATTTCTAATCAGTGTCTCCTATCCACTATATACTCTTGTTCTGACAAGTTGATGACCTGGGCTTATCAAAATCAGAACTCCTAGGTTTCATGACAGTACTTATCTGCAAGCATTGATATATATGAATTTAACAACTTGACCATAAGGTTCGAGGAAGACTTAAATATGTTTGTGTTAAATTGTTTTGTGAATTATTGGAGAATAATTTATTGATGATTTATTCATATAAGCTTCACCAAATCAAATTCTATGCAAATTACACTGTTTCAGTGATTTAGGATTTACTTAATGGGTGAATTCAGCCTTCTAGCCTAGTCTAGTTTGGAAAAGACAGAAGTAAGTGATTAGTGAGTATCTAGTCAGGGATAATGAGAAGCAGAGTACATTGCCATCCAAACCTTAGTATATTCAACATATCAATTTATGTTAAGGTATAAGGTAACAAATACAGCTATATAATTTAAAACACAACCACAGCACCTATTCACCATACAATAAACTCATATTTCCAATTTCTTTGAATGTAGGAAAAATATTTAGGGGGATGATCTCATTTTGATACTGTATATGAATTAGATCATTTGAGTTTTGTTGCAACCAAGACCAGCTATCAGTGTGGCTCTACTATGTAGCACCTTTCATAGACAGCCAACCTCATTACGCAGCAATCAAACACTCAAGAAACCATTTAATAATCACAAAGTCAGCAAACAGACTATATATAAAACGAGGGCTGACTAAGGAGAAGATAACAATAAATTAGAACTGAAAAGTATGAAATCAGGACTAAATACAGTAGAGGATTCTTAACATAAACATTCTGCCAGACTTCTATTTTCAGGAGCCATCAGTAATTCAGGGTCACCTGAACAAGAGAAACACCCACAAGGTAGTCATTCGGCCTGGGCAGAGCGGGCCACACACAATTACAACTGGCTATGTACTGTACATGGTGACCCTGGGGAAACTGGGGTTAGATACCTTGGGTAATATGTGTATGTTATTGTGAAGTGCATTATTTTAAACAGTCCAGAAGAAGGACTTACCTGTAAAACATAGAACATATAGCAAATGAGGCAGATAAAGGGGACCAATATCAGTATATCTCTGGAAAAAATGTCCAATGTAGAGATTATCCTTGCAGCCACAATTATGGGATGGAGATGAATCTGGAAGACCTGAAGAAGTCCCAAACAGACTTTTGGAGAACATTTAAATCCTGGTAACATGTCTGCCACATTTTGAATTAGAGCAGCAGTGCAGGTCATGAACAATCAATCCGAGTCCATAGTGTGCTCTATATTAGGCGGATTCTAACCTAAACCTTCTGCTAACTGAGGAAGTAGGCCATTACACCAAAAAGTGTCAAAGTATCAAAAAGTATCAAAAAAGATTAATGCAGTGCTTGGGTCTATTAGACTGCTGAATGCAACTTCGTTTCACTCTCCTGACCTCTATGCTTTGATAAGGATGTAATCCCTCTTCTTGGACAGCCTGTTATTTCACTTCTGTGTGGTCCGTAATCAAGCAAGGCTCTCATGATGCCCTTAGTGACATCTGGCCTAATGGAGCTCTACAACAATGGCCTGAAAGCCAAGCTCTTGAAAGGGAGAATTATCAGCTTTTAAAGTATAGCAAGTTGCTGCCGCGCTGTCAGCAAAGGGCGGTCACATGGCCTTGATGCTGGCCTCATCTTTTCAAGGTCATCAGTTAATCCTTCTCTTTGGTACATACACAAAGCATCACACCTTATGTGACAAGATGTGCTTTAAAAGTGAATGTCTTAATAAAGAACAGCTCACAATCTCTTTTAGACCTATTAAAATGCTATTTTTAGTTTATATTGGTGTATTCTTTATCTTCATATTTTTAAAGCGATGCAGAAAATACAACAGTATCACTATTTTGTTGAACAGTATCAGACCTCTTAGTAAAACCACCTTATTTTAGGAATCGTAGTAGTATAACAAAGCAAACACTCCCTCTATCTGTTTTCTTGGTGCTTTAAGTATTATACAGTACACCTTTAACTGCATCTCTATATAAGTCCTATTTAATGAATGGACATACAAATATGCATGTATTGGCATGACTAGGAAAGTTAGACTCCTTGAAAAGGCCTCCAAAGCCAACTTGTTGTGAAAAAGAGGGGAGCGCTCTCATACCATCATCCAATACAGAATAATACCAGGGAAGCCAAAATATATATTTATTATTAAGTTATAAATGGAAGGGTTGAATAATGTGCAAATCAAAATGCAAAATATAAGAAAAGAACAATCAACTGAAGAAACTCTGGGCCTACCAAACACAAATGGGGTGCCCCTATCTTTGTGTGGGGTGGCTTGTCCATATGCCTATAGCTCCTACTTTGTCTAGGAACCAGGACACTCCATTTTACCTATAGTCTCTATCTCCTTTTCTCTCTCACTTTTCATCCTCCTACCAGATGATTGCTTGTACTTCCATTTTTCCCAAACCCATAATTTGTCAAGCAATGATCTTAAAGAGGCTTGTATGCCAAAGTTATGGATGCCTTTATTCCTGAATCAGGAAGGCCCCTGGAGTTTCTGAAGCTCACCTCCAAAAGCTCTCTCTACTGGCCCCAGGTGTTCCAGCAGCCATTAGCCCTAGCTCATCCTTAAACAGACAGCTCTTGGGTAACTTATAATTTATAGCAAGAGACCTGGCACTGAGGTCTGAATCCCTGCTGCCTACAATTCAGGTCCTACCTGTCACCCATCTACACTGTGCTAAACCTATTTAGAAGCAGGTGTTGTGGAAGAAAAAATTAGACTTAGGGGTCACATAGTCATTTAGGATAAAAATGTTTTGATATGCTTTCCATTTTAAAATATAGCATCCATTAAAGAACTGTAAGAGATTTAATAAATGTCAGAAACCTGTTCAGACATATCAGAAAACCAGATAAAGGTCAAGTGAACAACAAAGGCAAGAATATACCAGGAGAAGGTTGATGTAATACACCAAGCATATCATTAAGAGATCGTCAAACATTCTGTAAACAATAAAACTGGACAGTTGTCACATACATGGAGATTTTAAGGGTAATATCTAAAATAAGAGATTTTGAAGAATAAGGATACAATGGAGAAACACTTTTATTTAGGCTGGTTGTGCTCTGTGCTAAACACCTTATGTCTTTTAACCACTCAGAGTAAGAAATGTATGGATTGATTGATGCTGCATGTAAATTCAATAGTTAATATAATGAACCTCTGTCCTTTGTTTCTGTGACCATTCTCATTATACTGTAAAGCAGTGTTTCCCAAACTCGGTCCTGGGGACCCCCTGTGGCTGCAGATTTTTGTTCCAACCAGATTCCTAATCAGTGACAACACCTGATAGCACTGATCTCATTTAATTAGCTGTTTTTTTCTTCTTTCATTCGACATTCAGAAAAGCACAGCAGCATGATTTTTACATTTATAAGACATTTAGAAATTTTTCTGCTTTTGCTATAGATTTAAATGCTTAACTCTCTTTTGTTGATTTCATTATACTTTGCCCTTTCTCTGTGCAGTTTTTCCCCCTTCATTGTATCTTAATAATGACAATTTAAAACGAGCAGATCAGACACCCAGGCAAACAACACTAAATAATCAAAGGCTGCAGCTACTAACCCACTAATTAGTAAAAAATGGATTAATTAAACAATTAGAAGACCTAGAAAAGTAGAATGAAATCAAGATGAAAATACTGTTAAAAAGAAAACAACAACATTATTCCTATATAATTGCTTGGTACATTTTAATATTTTTTTTTTTTAGCAAACTTACTTTTCTAATTTCTATATTGTTCCCTAAACACAGAACTTGGGAAATAACAGTTCACTTAATTAGCCCAGGAGTTCAATTAAAAACAGAAGCTGGTTGGAACAAAAACCTGCAGCCACAGGGGTTCCCCAGGACCGAGTTTGGGAAACACTGATGTAAAGGAATGCTGTAAGAGATGCTCCCTCCTCACCATGGTGCTGCAGGTGTCATAACTGATGCAGATAGACAAGCTTTTCTCCTGCCTGATTACTGAATAAAAGATTTTTTTTAAATTTGTCCTGTTAGAGGACAAGTATCTTTCTTTAATTAAGATGTCAATTTCTACCACAGCGTGGAAGAAGAGAAATCAGCTTAAAAACTAAAGGGGCAGCTTTGGTAAATGTACAAATACCCATCTGTTTTATAAAGCTGCATATTTTTAATATGGGGTTGTGAAGAACACAGAAGGATTGGGCATGAAGCAAGAACCAAACCTGGATGGGAAGCCATTTCATTATGATGCACATTGTCCAAAACAGAATTAATCATCATACTACAAGATCTCACAATTAGCCAAAGCTGAGATTTGAACTTGCTGCCCTGAGCTTCTCTGGCCATCTTCTAGCAGTGTGTGTGTCTACCACACTGAAAATGACAACGGAATTTTGTGGGGTATTTTGCAAATTTGAAATCTTTTTTATTTATGCTTTATATATATTGTATCTCTGTCCTATGAAAATTAACCAAGCTAAAAAAAATGTAATAATACTGTTCATCCGCCTAATTTCAAAAGCATATGCATTTTGGGTGAATTGGTGATTCTAAATCTGCCAAATAGGAGCACAAGTCTCTGTTTAAATTGGCTGTACATTCAGTGATGGTGCCTGCCTTGCACCCAATGTTGTGTTGCTGGGCAGACTCTGTCCTCCTGAGACACTGAATTGGATTAAGCAGGATTGAGAATTTTATGTTATTCTATTTTTCCTGAGAGAGGGAGAGAGATAAGAAAGAAAATAGGATTAACCAAAAATGTGCAGATCATCTTAATGTAAGATTTACACACTCTGGGGAAGACAGTGAAGGAATGTAATGGTATTTTACATAAATGGTGTATGTCCTGCCTATGTTTTCATTATGCACATATAGTTCACAGATATGAACTAGAGGATGGGTGTCACACTAACCCAAGATTGGATCCGCATTTGTAGGCCTGTACTTTCCTAATAATAAGCAGCATTTTTATATTTGTTGGTGTAGTGGGTTTCATTGCTGCCACAGTTCAGTTCAGGACTGCAGTGACTTCTGGGAGAACCTTTCATGATTTCCCCATCCCCATGACAGGCTTAATATGTAACTGTGTTCTCTTTTGCCTGGGTGCTACTCCTGCCAATTTACTCTCACTGATCATCTTGGGTCCTGAACTGTGTGTGAAGACTGTATGGTGTGTTGTTGGATTAGTACTAAAATACTGACTTAGTATCAATACCAATGTTTGGACCTTAGTACCAATACCAAAACAGTGATAAAGCAAACAATGTATAACGCCCCATATACCAAAGTCTCACAGCAGTCGTTCTGCTCTGCCAAACAATTGCATGCTTCCCTGCCATGCCACACACCACGAACAATCTAAGAGGGTTTGATGGTCCCCCTTAGTAAATTGAGCTAGATGTGACATGCATATTTTATCAAGGAGGGGGAGGGGAAGGGGTTGCAATCACATTAATAACTTAGTTTAAGGTGCTTGAAAACTACCATTTACTTCTTGTACCATATCCTTTTAAAAATTTGGGATTTTAGCACTTTTTTAGTACTGGTATACTGTGTTACCCTAGTATGGTAGCCATCTTAGGTGATCAAGAGACTAAACAGGTTTTTGACAGCCGGGGTGTCAATTTCACCCCACTTAAGGTCTGCTACAATAAATACATTGGTAACACTTTAGTTACTGCAAAAATTAATTTATTACCCATTTACTCTTATGTAACAAGACCTTAATAAAGGCTTCTTTTGGTCTTTATAAAACTTACAAAAACATCAGTTTTATCAGGTTATCTCTGTGCAGTATGTCATATCAACATGATGGCAATATGATTTCTTAATATGAAGGATTCATAGGTCTTATACTAAACCAGTAAACCCCAGATTCTCTAAAGAATCACATTTCCAAGAATGGCAATTACTTTCTGTTCCCTCCAATCTTTGTAGGGATGAAAAATCATGGAGGGTGGGAGCATCCTGGGAAAGTTTTCATTTAATTAAATAAATATATTTGTACTAAAGCTGTTTCTTTTTGGAGCCGTGACTCCTTTGGTTCTGGTGTTTCAGAAGCGCGTCGTAGGCGCCTTCGGTCATTGTTTTTATCTATGCAGTCTCGTTTTTGTTTTTCTATGGGTGTGTTGTTAGCTAGAAGTCGTTTGCTGTTAGGAATCATAATTGAACTTACTTTTAACACTGAATTACCTTAATGTGATTCAAATAAGCCACACTGACAGCTGCCACACTGAGTGCTGGCACAGTGGATTAGAGCACACTGACTGGTGGCACTGTGTAGTGGAGTAGCTGCTGGTACTGTGGAGTGGAGAACACTGACCACTGGCATTGTGGAGTATCTGACTGCTGGCACTGTCAGTAGTCACCAATACCTCAAGTTTAAATACATAGACAGATATAGATAGACGGCGCATTCACTGTGTTTCGCAGACGACACGATACGTCAGCGCGTCATCCTTATTGCGAGTGGCAAAAGTGGCATTTAAACTAATACAGGTGGAAACTGGGTTTTCTGATGAAAAAACAATAACGTTTAAAACAGTATCGTTTACATACAACAGATTTTGGCATATCGTTTAAATGCAATTGTTTATATACATTTATACACTAATAATGGCAAATATTAAATAATAATAATTATAATTATTATTATTAAATAATTCCTCCCATATAAGTAACATTTCGGGGACTGCCTTCTTCTACCTTCAAAACATTTCCAGACTTTGTCCTGTTCTTACGCCAACACAGTACTGAAGTATTGGTTAATGCCCGAGTCACCTCACGTATAGATTGCTGTAATGCTATTCTATCTGGCATCCCACAAAAACTTATCCATCGCTTACAACTTCTTCAAAATTCTGCTGCCAGGATAATATCCTGCTGTTCTAAATCCATTGAACATCTTACACCTACTCTCTCTCAACTTCACTGGCTCCCTGTTAACTACTGAATACAATACTAAATACCTCTCTTAACATTTAAAGCTCTCCACAACCTCACTGATCTCCTACAGACTTACAGTCCATCTCACTCACTCAGATCCTGTAATTTGAGTGTATTCAGTCTGGCAATATGGTGCAGCCTTAGTTTGTGGAAGACAGACACAAATAAAGACATGAGCATAAAATGATGGTTGTCAATTTCAAACGGTGTTTCCTCAATGTGCTCCTTGAGAAAAAACATCATCAAGTTTGAGAAATGTTAACAGCTAACAACAATCTACATAGGTGGTGACTAAATACGTTTAGCCAAAACATTGTTTGAAGGCTCACTTGAGCACATAAATGCATAGCTTTGCTAGCTTAGCTGAAGTAAAGATTATAAAACGGGATTTTCTAATGGCCAAATATAACCAAAACAATTGTTCAGCCTTACCTATGAAATGTAATCCCCCGGGATCTGGTTTGGAGCATACAGTGGTTTGTACAATTCCAAGCAGCACATTATTCATTACTTCACTCCACAGCAGTGCCACTCACAATATGGCGGCGAAGTTGACGTACGATTCTTCTGGTCATGAGGCGTCTAGTTATTCTATGTCTAAATATGTCACCATGGCAACTTGTTGTCGTGCACACTTTACCTCAAGTTTAGTTTACAGGTTGTGTTGTGTTGTTTGGGCGCCACTTACTGACTCTGGGAATCCGCTGGGTTTGACTCTGGGGTGCTGAGGCGCTGTGCGAGTGTGCGTGCGCTTTTGGCACAGGTTGCGTCTGGCATCCATGCATATATACAACCTTCGTAAACATTACTAAACAAAGGTTGTATATGCGGTGGTGTGCGCGTTCGCGTTCGGGCAGCGATTGTATTGTGACCTGAAGTTTAGTTTACAGGTTGTGTTGTGTTGTTTGGGTGCCACCTACTGAGTCTGGGAAGCCGCTGGGTTTGACTCTGGGGCGTTGAGGCGCAGTGCGCGTGCGCTTCAGTGCACCTGGCCTCTGGCATCCGTGCATATATACAACCTTCGTTTAGTAATATAGATATGTAATATCAAGAGAAATGGAAAAAAAAACTACACTTGAACTTGAATTTAAAAAGAAAGTAAGCGCAGACAAAGAATGTCATGAAGATGAAATGATGGACAACATTACTGGAACCAAGATTCCATTGTTAGGGGATCACTGGGAAGCCAGCTAACTCCTAAAAACATCAAGGATTTAAATCAGGGAATGGCAAGGACCCACCATTATGATCTCTGTTGCCAGTAACACATCACCAACAATGTGTGTGCCAGAAGCCTAACAAAGGTGCATCTGGTAGTTTAGTGCAAGATATCTGGTTATAATATTTGCCTCTACTTGGGGTCAGCGCAGTCCCATTAAAGCACACATCTCCCACTGCCAGCTCTTTGATGATCAGAAAAGCACAGCACAAAATTGATCCCAAGGAACACCTGTGTCTACATCTTAACGAAACACCACCCAAACAGCGTTGCACAGCAATGAGAGGTCAGAGGCTAATGAGGCAAGTGAAGCTGGAGGTTTAATTTATTCTGTCTCCTTGCTTGTGCTTTCCCATAATTGGACTAATTCAAGCGCTATGCATGAACTAGGTATGGAAATGAGCTACAGGCCCCCTGGTTTGTGCACAGAGGCTTAATTATCTTTAAATCCAAATCCCCAGTAGCTAAGCCTTTTTCGTGCAGACAGATATTGTGTTTTTTTTTTGTAGTTATATGGTGAAGTAAAAGGTATCTTGAGACTGGAATCACAAATTAGATGCACCATAAGCAGCATGAATGATACTTTCAGATGTGGTGGGGCTACCTCCTTCTTTCTAGGATATACCAGGAAACATGCAGAGAGGAAGAGGTATCTGCAAGCAAGGCAGAGTTCTATAAGGCATGGGAATCATCATGAATGTGCATTTAAATTCAGGCCAAATGTCACTTTAAATAAATATTGAGTATCTAGAAAATGATTCTCGAGATCTGCAAAAAAGAGTAGAATATTTGATGCCTGCAAAACAAGTTTTTAATCTATCAGTTACATAGTGCCTTTAATATCAACCTATCTATTTTAATGGGTAGACTCAGTTTTGGATGAAAGAATTTTTCAATACTTTTACCTACTTGCCAAAGTGTTAAAAAAACAGTTGTAGTTTGTCAGTGATCAGATAATTTCACTGACCACTAAATCACATCAATACTGACCCATCAGAGAAGCATAAGTGATCATCTGTCTGCCCAACATGAACTCTGTTTCATGTTGAAATGCCATACGTGGAAATAAAATCAACAGCCTTCAAAGGTTTTGTGCAATCTTTTGTGGGAATTTCTCAAGGTTTGTATATTAGTTAAGGGGTATGTACTATTGGAGTCTTTATTGGTTATTTTGAGTCAGCAAATGAATTGAGCTTCCTGATCCATCCATCCATCCATCCATTTTCCAACCCGCTGAATCCAAACACTTCCTGATCATGACAGTGAATAGCAAATTCAGCTTGAATTAACATTCAGAAATTCATTGTCCTGAGAATCGATGAATCTGTTAAGGCAGGAATGTTGAGAAAGTTGAGCTTACTACTATTTGTTTTAGCAGATGTAAGATAATTCCATATCAATTAACTAAATAAAAGTCTGACTGCTTTTATAATGACAAATTTTAGTACTGAGTATTCATTGCTATTTCAGTGTTTATTTGGATTGGAAATTAAAGTAAAGTTTCATTTGGAGAACGGCTGCAATTTAATTAAAATATCACTGACCCCTTGAAAATTTCAGGTGCCCCCAGCAATTTTTTTCCCCAGGTGCCAGCCTTGTGATGGGGTAAGAAAGGCAGCACATACTATAGCAAAGGCAAATCCCAGTAATATTCCAATGAAATGGAGCAGAGACAACATATGTCATCATTCTATATAGTGCAGAAGGAATGGCACTGCCAGGGGGAGGCATACCCTGCAAACAAACTGGATGGCCTGAAGGGCTAGAGGCAGGGGCTCCCAGGAAGATGAGAGAGAAGGGTGGCCTGAAATAACACAAGTGTTTTTTCCTTAAGGACTCTAGAGGGCAGGCAGTTCAACAGATGGTAACGTCTGACCTACTTTATAGTGAGAGGGTGAGGTCATGGAGGACTGGGTGAAAGGACCTTAACAGAACAGTGCACAGTCTAAGGCTGTAAAACACAGACTAGGTAATCTCTAAAAGATATCTGGTAGCAAAAGAGATGCCCTAGAAATGTGGACAGTTTATCCTTGAGAAACTGAGGCCTTTGTGTGCAGGATAGCAGATGCAAGTTCATACCAGGGTGACCCTTTTTTGGCTAAAAGGACAACAAGCTAAAATTCTTACTGTTGGAGCCTGTTGTTCCTGCACCCCTAAGCCTTCCATTATTTCAAATGATCCTAATTTCCAAGGTGGTAGTTTTTAGGTCTTAAAGAGAAGCCTGGTCTCAATCTTTCCAGCTTGAGAATGGCCCTCTATCAGTCAAAGATTTTTTTCCAGCACACTATAACCTCATTCTCTACAAGAACAGAGGGTCAGATATCCATGATAAATGCTGCATTGTCTTCTCTGCAGCAAGCTGCTGAAAAACACTTCATGCCTTCAGTTGGGCTGCATCTCACTCTCTAAACCCTGGTCCACCGGTTTATGTAAATATCTGATACATTTACAGTGTTTAGTGTCTTTTTATCTGTAACAGCCATGACAGCCTTTCCAGTGCGTGCTTCTCACTCTCCCCCCCCATATCCTCTGGGCCTTGATAGGTTTTTTCTGTTTCCTGCACAAACATTTCACCTCAATCTAAAGGGGCACTGGTTACCATTACAAGAAGGGCTGCCACACTTAACTCGATGCTGTGGTTTAAAACTGACTTACATTCTGGTACCTAAATTCTGGCATGTGGCACATTTAGTATCAGTGGAATATTATTTGTCATTAAATTTAGTATCATTGAAATACTTGTTTGTCGAACTTCTGCTACATCCATGGTATCAAAAGCCTTAGAAACCAAATGCATCAAATATTATTTCACATTCAGAGCAATATGCCACAAACACATTTCCATCACTTGTAAATTAAAATCTGTCCATAAAATCTGTCTGTTCCATCTCTGCCCTCTTGGTCTGTTGTGGAGACACTGCTAGATAACAAGCCATTAATAAAGGAGTAATGCCAAGAATTTAGCAATGGCATTAACACAGCTGAGCTACCCCACTTGTACTAACACAGCACATTCTGACAATAAAAAATATATTTTCTGATAGTGAAATCCATTCTCCACAATCCAGCTTAATGTAATGTAAAATCCACCAATCCATCCATTTATATCCAATTTAACATTCACAATTTAAAATAGCACACTCTAAAACCTGCAAAAGATGCAGCCAGGCACCATCTCTCTTGGCTACAGGCTCTATTTCTTTTTCTCGTTTTATGCCCTATTGGTCTTATGTGTATTGTGTGGTTGAGTGCCTTTTGTAACTCAGTAGATCTATAGTTGGACCCTGTACATCAGTGGTCAGTCTGAAGTACTGTAGATGTCTTTACTACATTTCTAATTTGTCTCTTTTGCTAAAATGGAAGAGTCCTGCACCAAATTCTGTTTGTATTGGGCCCTGACTTAGAGACAAACTGCATTATCCAACATTGGCAAAAACAAAATTTACTCAAAAACCTATAAAGATGGCTGCCTTTCTTGGATATAGTATGTTTCTTTCAGCCTACACACTTATTCTTCCTCTTTCTCATGCTAGTTCTAACTTTTCTCTTTTTGTGTTTCTTTCAAGAAATGGGAACATGCTGCACATTTGATATAATCATAATGTAGTTTGGTGCTCTTTTACTCTGGAGACAAAAAAAAAAAATATTTGTCCCCATTGTTCACAAGTGATTACTAGTGTCACAGTGATTGAGAAGTATTATTATTTTTACAGTGGATCATTTGTAGTATATACATGAGCGCCAGTAAGTGAGATAAAGGAAAACATACTGTATCTGTCCCAAGAGAAAAAAAGCAACAGCAAAATGAAAATTTTATTCCAGTAAAACCTGTTTTTGCTACAGAAAACCAAAAGGAATCAACTCAAATCACCACCTCAACCTCTCACCCTCATCTAGACTTCCACAGCCTAAGACAATCTACCATAACAGAACTCTCTCCAAAATACACTGAGAAACACCCCACTGCTTGATTTGTTGTGCACTTTAACAGTATGTCATTCTTTTTTTGATCCCCTATATGTATATATATGCAAAATGCAAGAGAAGAATGAGATTAACAAAGAAAAAAGTGCAAATCATTGTAATGTGAGATATTTTCCGAGGTAGACACTCAAATAATTTAAAGAGATTTTTATTTACATGTTGTATGTGTTTTCTATGTTTCTATCTCACATACAGTATGTCTCATGTTGTGTACAATAGATAGTCAGAAATATCTACAACCAAGAAGAAGTCCAGTAGGCTAAGTGACCACACTGAAGAAAAGTTATATTGGCCACCCATAATTATAGGTATTATTTTTAGGGAGACATAAATAATTGTGGGAAATGAGACTCTGAATATCACTTCTATTTAGGCAGACTTTAGAATCAAAAGAGTGAACAGCCTGCAAATTCATTCCTCTCCTGACACTGAGATGCAGGCAGAAAATAATGAAAATGATGGGGAGAATCAGGCAGAGTTAGAAGCTAGCCAAAGTTTGATGTTGGGAAATGAATCTTAAACCTTTACCTACCACAAAATACAAACCAAAATTCATAGTCAGAAAATCAATGCTGGAGGTCAGAATTTTGAAGATCAAACAAAGAAATACACTCGGTAACGTACAGTCTAGCTGCAATCTTGGATAGGAAGCTAACTTTTTATTCTGTTAGTATGACAAAGTCACGTGCCACAAACTCAAGGCAATCTGTGCTCAGTAATGCTACGGTAACTATCCTATGATAACAAATGGAAATGTAATTTTCCAAAACCCCTAATGGATTACAGAAAACCTGAAACTGACATCATAAAATGTTAACAAAAACAAAATGGAAATATAACAATTTCACCCACTTTTGCTTTCTTAAAAAGTCTTGAAGTTATTCTTGACACTGCCCTTACATCTGAAATATCAGTCTCCAATGATTAATTTAATCACCTTAAAAACGGGACATTCTTAATCATAATTTGTAATTAACTAACTGGTGGTAGATAGATAGATAGATAGATAGATAGATAGATAGATAGATAGATAGATAGATAGATAGATAGATAGATAGATATGATTCCTGCGGTGGGTTGGCACCCTGCCCGGGATTAGTTCCTGCCTTGTGCCCTGTGTTGGCTGGGATTGGCTCCAGCAGACCCCCGTGACCCTGTGTTCGGATTCAGTGGGTTGGATAATGGATGGATAGATATGATTCACATCACTCTTTCCTAGAGTATTAACAAATAAATCAAAATATACTAAAATGAAAACATTACTTAAGTAAATAAACAAAATGGAGGGATTCCCACAAAGGTGAAACCAAGGAATGAGGTTTGCAACCTCCTGCATAGCAAAACACCTTTCGAGTCTAACATCGAGTATCAAGGGCTGATTAGTGCAAAGAAGAGAGTCAAGAATCATGATAAACATATATGACACAAAAAAACAAAAAACAAAACAAAAAAATGAGTTAAGACAAATGCTGCATTGCCATTGTAAAAAGTAAAAAGGAATCCTTAGTAGTTTAAACAGTACTCCTTCAAGACACACTGTTGTGATGTGAGATTTTACATATAATTTGATGAATATTTTGTATGTCTTTATTTGA
The DNA here is from genome assembly GCF_900747795.2 of Erpetoichthys calabaricus. Taxonomy (NCBI): domain Eukaryota; kingdom Metazoa; phylum Chordata; class Cladistia; order Polypteriformes; family Polypteridae; genus Erpetoichthys; species Erpetoichthys calabaricus. The sequence goes on along the minus strand of NC_041402.2, from coordinate 48,149,369 downwards.
TTTTTAGACAAAGCAATGTAATTTAATGTTACTTTGGTGAGAGACATTCGTGTTTGCTCCCCCTTTTGTGACTGAGCCTCTTTACATTTTTACGACAGGATTTGGGGGAAGATGTGCCTTAAACTGGTTTGGTTAGTGTTTCTTTGCTTAATTCATTTCTACCCCCGCAACAAAGACTTAAAGACATATGGTCTTGGGGGTGGCAGGTTTTAAGATGTTGCATTCCCCCATTGGTCTGAGGTATGACTGTTTAGAATTGGCTTGTCTCAGAGGCCTTTAAGTACTACGATGCCCTATTGGCTGTAGGGGTTGGACAGAAAATCTATATATTTACTTGTTTAACCTCACACTCTCTCTCTTACCAACCAACATATGATGAAGAAATATCTCTCTCTTGCTAACCTGTGATGATATAGAATTATCTCTCTCTTACTAACCAACATCTGAAGGAAGCATCTCTTGCTAACCTGTGATGATGAAGACAAAACAATGGAGAGCACAGCTCAGCAGCCATTTTGAACAGACATGTGGCTGAAAGCTGAGCACCAATGATGCCTTAACTAGAGACATTTAAGTAACTATAAGTCTGTGTGCCGCCTGAACTACATATCACCATTTAATCAGGTTGTATGGTTGCCAATATTCAAATGTACTTTGCATTTTGTTATTATTTATGAATATTATCAGTAATACATTATTTTATGTGTAACTTAACTTCTGCTTGTCTTTTTACTACATCTAATTGCCTGAGGTTATAGATATAGAAGGGAAGGTGGGGATAAGTTATATACAATAATACCTTATAAACAGTGGTAAGTCTGTGAGATTAGGCATTCTAAGGCTACATATTAATAATACAATAGGGGAAAGTAGAGCAATACATATTACTCTACCGAGACAAAACACACACCAAGGGTGAACAGAAGACAGGAGCACCTGTAGATGTTGAGAGTGTCCTGTTATGAAGGATTAGGAGAGATAGGATACTGGCAGGTTGTTAGCTTTCTTCACCTAACCAGTAGTACTAGGGCGTTATACTGTGTTAGCCATTATGAATGTAGTGAGAAGCAAAATGACACCTTTAATTGGCTAACTAAAAAGATTATAATATGCAAGCTTTCGAGGCAACTCAGGCTCCTACTTCAGGCAAGATATAATACAGAAACTGGAGTTCCCTGTGTTTATATACACATGTCCTAGTACTGAATCATAGTACTGAAGCCTAAACATAATAATGTAGAGCTGGAGACTAAGCACTAAGGTTGGTATCCAAACACTGCATAACCTAATGAGCGATCATTTTCACTCATTTTTCTCACACTCTCACACTTTATCATGCTGCTGTGAAACCACTGTGTACTCATTCTTTTATATTATATGGTTACTACGTAAATGGACAAATACAGTAGATCCTGCAGCAGGGCCCATTTGATCCAAGCCTTACTTTTTAAGAAAATGATGATTCTAATGAAAATTCACTTGTAAATGTAGCTGATATATGAGGCTAATCCAGTCATTGTCTCCACTGCAGTGAGCAGTTTGTGTTGAGCCAAGCAGGTCTGTGATATCCAGTGAGCTCAGGAGTTACACAGACTCCCTCCCAGTCAGCTTACATGCCTGCTTAACCAGCCTAAATAAAACAAAAATCATATGAGGGTAGAATCAATAAATCAGAGAGAGCACTGTCACACATCTATCCATCCATCCATCCATTCTCTAATCAGCTTACCCATTACAGGTTTCAACCCTGGTAACTTGTTTTTATCAAACATCTTTATAAAAAATATTCATTAGAATACAGAAAGGCTTAAGAAAAGCAGCTAATGACAACATATGACTCATGCTAAAAGCAAGCATTTAAAACAAATTGTCAAGCTGCATTGGAATATTACTGTATTTATAGACTCTTTCTGTTTCCCTTGGATTAGTAATATTTATTTTTAAGACCTCATTAGTATCAGTGCATTAGCTTTCTTAATTACAAAAGTACAGTACAATTATAAAATTTAAACAGTAACAATAAAAATATCAGCTAGAACCTTTGTATAATTTAGAGATGTTCAATTATTTAGTGTAATGAATCAAATTGTTTCCTCCACATAATAAAAGTCAGACTGAGAACAGGCCATTTGGCTCAAGGTAGTTTGTCATTGCACATTCATTTAACAATTCCAAAATATTCACAAGATGTGATCAAAAGATGAAGAGCTGCTATTTTCAGCTTCAATTCCTCCTTACATTTGTGCTCATTTTAAACTAACAGCTGACATTCACCTTATCCATTCCTTGATCCATTATAGGGTCACAGGTTTAAGATCGCTGCTAAGGCTACACCCCTTGTCCTTCCTTTTTGCCTGTTGTTTGTCTCGGGCCTCACCTATATTTCTGTTTCCATGCAACACTAATTATGCATCAGTCACATGATGGAAAAGACAGGGGGACTGAAAAAGGAGAGCTAGGCTATTGGCTTTGCTTGAATGCTGTGAGCCTTTCTCCTCTGCTAAGCCATAGTTGCATTCGCTTAGTGCCATCAGCATTTTTTTTTGCTATTTGCCTGTTTAGTATAGGGCCTTTTGTATATTTTTTTGGGTTATGTTATTGTCTTGTGCTTTTTGTATATGATTGCTCCATTACAAGGCTTTCTGCCTTGATGACAATTCTTTGTGGACATGAATAAAACAAAATTTTTCCTTTTTTCCATTTCACGTTTGCAACCTCACAATGTCATACACATCTTGTTGATCTCAACTGGGTACTGCATTGATTTCCACCCTCACAGAACAGCATCATCATCTAGAAAGCCAAAGTTGAAAGGAGATTTGTGCACTGTGTGTTAACAACAGGGTAGCAAAGTCTACCAAAACAGGATCAAATCCTGGAAAGGATTCCGGCCATTCATACTGCACACACCAACACTAACCCATACTGGCCAATACAGAGTCGTCAATTATCCCAACATGTGCAACTTTGGAAAGATGGAGGAAGTTAGTATACATGGAGAAAAAAAATAGACACACAGAGATTCTAAAAGCTCCCCGCAGACTGATACTAAGCCAAGTGCCTGAACCCAAAGCTTTTAGGCAGCAAAGCTATTAACCTCTGTGACACCATGCTGCCCACTCTACTCCCTTGCTTCCTAATTTTAAAAATTTCTTCCATGTCTTCTCTTAATTACAATTTGTTTAAAACAAAAATATTGAATTTCTTGAAATCTTCTTTTCTGGTCATACTTAATAGTATTAAAAAGGTTTGTTTTGTTTTTCTCATTTTGTGTTTTTTTATGAGAAGGCAACACATATTAATCTACTTGTATCTTACAAGTCCATCATTCAGGTTAGGCAAAAATTCTCTTGATGTATATTTATCAAACCCAAGGCCCAATGAACTTTTCTCTTCTCTTTAGGTACACTATCTGGTTGTGGTTAGGGACATGCCTGTTGGGACTCTCTTTTTAAAAGATGTACATTTCAGATATTATACTTTTACAATAAGGACAAAATTGCATCAGAAAAAGCACAGGGGAAAATGACTAGACTAATTTACTTATGAGTGGCATATACAGTACGTGGTACAGTGGTTAGCCCTGCTGCTTCGCAGATTTTGAGTCTGATGCCAGTTTCTTATCTGTGTGTACTCTACATGTTCCTCAGGTGTCAATGTCAGATTTCTTCTACATACCAAAAACATTCATATTAGGTTGACAAATATTTTTAAACTGGTCCAGTGTGGCACTAATGGACTACTTACCTGTAAATGCTTGGGTGCACAGTTCCAGTCTTAACCTGTATGAACCCGAATTGGAATGAGTTTGTGAATGCTATGTAAATATTATATTAATGTATTTGTAAGTAAGCCAGTTTGCCATTAAAATATTATACTGACATTAACATTCACTCAGAATGACACCACCATTTTAACTATTCACCCTCCCTGAGGTAGCAGTACTGGGACCCAAAGTCAGGGCCTTCTGCTACAATTCCGAAGAATTTCTCTTTTAGTGCAGTTGGCTAAGGAGGAAGTTCTGTAATCCTGAGGCTTGGAGTTAAACTTCCACAACTGATGAGCAACTAGTGGCATCGCCCAGAGTGAACTCCGGAGCAAATACACACACACCTTTGTACATACATAGAGACACAGAAGCAGGCATGTGTGTTAATGCTGGATATACAGTACAGAGACACAAAGGTGTTAAAATATTTTTATATCCTGTTCTTACTGCAAATTATTCCTAAACAAAATTCCTCAACAGACAACTCAGTACAAACCCAATATTTGGAAATTTTAATTTTATTAAAATATAATTTTAACAAAATGCACTAAAAATGATTGGCAACCCTCACTGTGTCAAATATTTTATGAGGACACATTATCAAAACAACTCCACAGCTTGCTAGTGAGGTCTAATCTCCTACCCAATGACACACATACACAGTTTCATACCCAAAATGCCATAATTTAAAAAGCAGATCAAATAAATTCCTCACTGTACCCACGAAAGGGACTATACCCCTTCGGGAAAAAGCTGATTGCAGATTTCATTTTAAAAATAGGACTATGAGATGACAGTCAGCCTTGTCTCCTGGAGCATTATGGGCTCCAAAGGGGATTTTCTACTTCTTGAAATGTTTTTCATTTTTAAGAAATTCACCAAGGCTCGCAGGATTAACTGCTCAGATATTTGTTTCCATTTTGAGCAGTGTCTTAATATCATGTAATGGAAATTTCAAATAAAAGACAGCTTGACGCTGTGTCAAGGAGGAAAATAAATCTGTTTTCTATTAAATGAGGAATGAAAATGGATGGAGGGAATATATAAAGTATCAAGCTAGGAACTGCGCAAGTGGTGGATATTTGGTGACATGCTGCATCTTCTCCTGAATGAATATCTGCAATGCCTACATTCTCAAATTGGCACTTTTGTTTTTGATCCATCTACTTATTTATGCCAGCTCATCTCGAACTCATTCCCACTTACTTTCTTTTATGTTCATGTAGTGATGGACACATTTTGAAATGAAATGGGCATTGCTGTTTTGTGTTGAAGAGAAGACAGCTGAAAGGCAGCTCGTCTGAATTTTAGAAATGCTCAACTAAAACACAAGAGGATTAAAGCAGGTGGATATCTATGCTGTGAGGCCAGAGTTCAAATTGCTGAACCCAATGAAATGTACCTGGGCATTAAAAATTGAAGCCCAGTGACACAAACATATGAAAAAGCAATTTGCTTGGTTTGCTCTCATTATTAGTAATACAAGGAAAGTGTCAGTTATGGAATGTTTAGGACAAGGCTGAGGCCAATGCCACCACCAGTTATTGAACATGTTAATCAACTGAAGCCAGTGCAATCCATTAAATGGAGCTCTTAAAAGACCAGAGACAATCCAGAAAATGATAATCTATGGACAGTACAGAATGGTAATATGAGGGTGGAAAGAATTTTGTTCCATGCAGTGCATGGTAAGCATTATTTATATTCTAGGATTGACATGTCACTGCACATTTGCCCTTTGCTGCATAACTAAACCATGAGGTCAGTGCCAAGTAACCAGAACGCATAGTTAGTGCTTATCATCAGGATGTCAAGCTAGTGTAATCTCACTAGTGAAACCAACTATACAGGTACATCTGGTTGGACTGGCAATCTTTGGTTAAAGACTCCCAAACACTGACAATCTACTGTACAAACACTAGACCTACCTGTCACTTTTTCCACCAATGTTTCTCCTCTATTACATTTCCTGGCTCTATTCCTTTACATCTTCAAGACAATTCTGAGCTGAAGGGTAGGTAGGTGATGTGTTGGGGGCACAGAATTTTGAAAAATAAAAGGCTTTCAATACTTTATTCTTGCAGTGTTTAAGATAGAAATGCTGTAGACGATGAGAAGAGTCAATAAACAGCTGCCAGTTTGTCTCTTAACTCTGATCTCTTCATGCCTCACAAGGGACACACTACCCACAACTCACAGATGGGGCAAGGGTCAATTAATTTGTATGTATGAGTGCTCCTGCAGAGCATCCGTTGAGATACAATAGAGAGCTAGCATTCTAACTAAGAATAAATAAGGCCAGGTAGGGAATGCCAGATGTAGCTACACCCCCTGGCTTCTAGATGTCAGCTCATCCCAGGAAGGACTGGATGGGGACTTCTGCAGAGCAGGCAGCATGGAAGCTGCTTGGAACACCCAACCTTTGAGAATGACTAAAGTCTCAGGGAAGCAGGATATTTTTAGCTTGGTATCCCAGGAGGAAATCTTAAGGAATTTTCACACTTAGATAATTTTGTACATTTTTTCTAACTCTGGTGCTGTTTCCCCAAAAATTCAGTTTGTTAAGGTGGATGTGAATACCACAGTCAGACTCTGCTGTGAACCAAAAGCAACCATATGGAGACCCATTGGAAAGATTGGTCTGGGTGCAGTACCAAGAAAACCATGGAGCGGTTCACATGAGGTATGAATGTGATCAAACATGGAAGTGAGATAACTGTAGGAAATACTGTTGATTATAGATGAAATAGTGTGACTGCCACAGAATGCACAAAGTTTTTGCTAATAGTAAGTAGGAAATTTAATTCACAGCATAATAAGTAGAGGGTTAACATAGAGCATTAAACCAATATAAAGGTACAAATATATGCACACATAGGTACTAATGCATCACAATTCGCAAAAAATAACTTGCACAATTACCATTCTGCAAGCCTACCACCTAATGAAGTTCACAGCCTCAGTGCGCAATTGGGTAGGAGTCTGAAGAAAAAAAAGAAAGTGTAAATTCACTTGTGATCCTGTGTATAAAAAATACATACATAGGTGACACAAAAAAACAGTGCCCTGTGAAACCTACCATCAAACTCCCTGATCTTATGCCATAAGAGTGATGTGTTCAGGTGGCTCGTTTTCTCATTGTGATTGCTTTACATCTGCAATGTGGATCTGGTGGTAAACTAACTTTGACATATGCAATAAATATTAAGCAAACATTCTAAAGTGTATATTAACAACAAATATTTACAAGACTTAAGAAAGTAGACATGTGATCTAAGAAAAACTAAATTCACGTTATGTTCATATGGTGGTATGGTGGCCACTGGGTAGTAAATGCACAACACTATTAAATGAAACTCACATGTTAACGTCTACTGTCATAATGCTGAAGCACACCAGGTTATACTTTGCCTTCTTTTGTACACTTGCCTATTTGAAAAGTGTCCTTTTTGTACCATGCACAGTAGTAAATAATTTTCAAGTAGTCTTCCATTTGCTCAATAGCAAGCTCTTTGCTCATAGAGCTGTGTTTGGTAAATATACCAAATAATTGTGGAAATTTGTATGGCAGATGAAATCCCTTTAATCAATAAGAATAATGGAGAGAGACAGATTTATGTTTGGAAAGATCTGTACTCCCTGCAGCACACATTGCAAGACCAAAAAAATAACAGCCCTGCTTCTTCTTACATGTCCTCCCAGATCTTAAATTGTTTGACTTTACAGACACTATGTTTACAGTACAAATTAATCAGCATTGCATGTCTCAATATTGGTACTTTTATCATTGTGAACAAATGAAATCCTGTTCATCTAAATTCAACCCCTAAGTAACATTAATATCCATAAACTATAATGCCATATTATTCAGGAAACAGTCCTGAATTAGGTGCCAGTCCATTGCACAAAGTCTTGCTTGATTAAAAATGATTCTTGATTAATCAAATCATAAAACTTTATCACACTACTCTTGTTTTATGCCTACCGTACCTGACCATCATCATTCACTCTGTGGTTGGTAATCCCACATGTCATCTTCATGGCACCTCCATGCTGCAACAGTTACCAAAATGAAAACTGACACGGAATGAGCCAAAAACCTATAAACACCTAAACCCTTTCCTAATTTCAGCATAATTATTTAGAGGAATAGTCAGTGGCATCTCTCCATTAGGAGCAGGTGGGACAATGACCAGAGCAACAGAGCAGAAGCTGTGTTGTACAAAAATTAAATAAGCAGTCAAATTGCCTTTATAATTTAAGATATTATTAAAATACTTTTAGTAAAATCTACTTTTTTTCTAGTATGTTAAATTTTCTTTGTGCTTGGCACCACTGTCCTGTTTTCGGGTGGCTTTGGTAGCCACTTTGAGCCCTGCAACATTCTTGGGATTCAACGGTGTTGAAAATGAATCTCATTTTCCTGCTGTGTGATTTTGGTTTTCTTGTGGATGCTGCCATTTTGAGAGGTTTTGTGTCTTGGTTGCCATGCTGTTACTATTCAGGACAACACTGAGTGCGTGACATGTGATGTCATTACTGTATAAAGGACAGCTTTGTGCACTTTCTGGTTGTATAAGTTTGTGGATTGAATCTAAAAACTCATTGTTATTACAGTTTTCTTGAAAAGAAAAAGATCTTTCAATTAGAATTCTTTCTGTACTTGAGTATGATTTAATTCTTCCATTTGAGATCTGATTAGCCATTCTAGCTATTGACTTTCTCGCTCTGTTCCTTGAATTCCGATTTCTGTTTCAAGTCTTGGGCTTTATTGATTGGAATTTCTGTCATCCCTAGTTACAACGCTGGTTTGTTTTTCCCACTCTAAGGTTCTGTATTACAATTACAATTTCAATAAACACCCTCAGTGCAGTCAATACAGAAACAATAGGCTTGAAATCCAAAAACAAAACCTAAGGGCACAGACCGAAGATTAGGTCTTGATGTTTGGCTACTGTTTAATGCAATCTTTTATATCATAGACACCAAGATGTCAAGCTCGATCGTAAATGGTCAAAATGGTGGTGTATGAAAAAACACATGTTAAATAGTACTGCTATAATGTCTTCAATATAATGATAAAAATTTCAAAAGTTCAAAAAACAAAAACGTAACTTATGATTTGTTTCGATCCATTTTTGCATCAATGGAAAATAAATTCCCAACAACTTAACATGGTTTTTCAATCAAACTTAATGGCTTTGGCAGTGGGGAAACCTCTACAGTAAAGAGATCACATTTAAATTTGTCTGTTATGGAAATCTGGTATCCTGCTCTGTTTGTTATTACTGTGATGTTGTTTTTATATCATACATAACAACATTTAGGTGTTCCAGTGGTTAGCTCTGCTACCCCATAAGTTTCCCTGTGTCCTGTTCCCACATTACAAAGATGTGCATGTTAGGTGAATTGAAAGCTCTAAATTGATTTGGTATGTGTCAATGTGCCCTGTGCCTGACCTGCACCCTTTCTGGCATTGGCTCCTCTCTTGTGGCTGAAATTTTCAGAATTGCCTCTGTACTCTTAATTGGATTAGGAACATCACAGATGGATGGGTCCAGCTCCTCTTCCGACCCTGACTCGCCTGGATGAGGTTGAATGGCTTCTTTTATGCCACACCCAGGAGTACTTCTGGGTCAGGTGGAAGTTCCTTAAAGCAGGGATGATCTATCCCTGTAGCTCCCCTTGGCAGCACCCATGGAACATCGCAGAGCTGTGTAACAGGTCAGCAGTTCACAGCCATGCAGGCACCACAGCCCAGGAAGACTGCCACTTATTGTATTCCAGGAGCAAATAGTGCATGCAATTGGTCTCAACTTGTCCTTCTGTTAAAATGGCCTCCCAGCAGGGTAAGGGGAATTGAACCATCCTGGCCGGAATGCCAGCCCATGCCTGGTGTCCGTTACACTGGTTTAATCCAAACTCTTAGTGAAAGCAGAAATAATGAATGGTGAAGATTTTTTTTTTCTAAGACAAAAGACACAGTGCTTGTGTTCAAGAATATTAGTGGATTAACTAATCAGAAGCCAGTCATCTTGGTTTTGCTTCATTGTTTCCTTTGAATTAACTTTAAAAGTAACCACTTATTTAAGATACAGGGTTGGAGATATCATGAATAAACTGCTCCTGCTCATTAAAACACTCTGTATGCCATTTAAGCCAAGTGAACTAAACTGGAGCCAAAATCAAGTTCCACTGAGAATTCACATTAGAAGATGTATTCATCCTTTCACATGTTTTCTGAACCCATCTTTTCTATTTTTATGTTTAGAAATCTATTAATCCATTCAATTCATTTTCTAAATCTTCTTAATGCAGGTTTAGGGTCACAAGAAATTGAAGAATGTTTTGGAATGGCAAAAACTAATCCTGGGTGAGATGTCACACCATCATATCATCACACATATCCTGTACCAGTTCAAAACCATTATTATACCAGCATGTATAGTATGTCATTAAGATGTAACAGGAACCTGGAGTACCCACATATATATCAGGAGAACATACAAACTCAATGCAGGCTGTAATCAGGCTGTGAACTTATCTTGAGTCTCTATAGTTGTGATGTAGTAGTTCTAAGAACCATACTGCTCCAACAAAATCTAATAAATGCATAACATTTTCAAAAATGCTTTATGCACATCAGAGCTGAGGGGGTGGTGGGGATGGGGCACAGCCTAAAACAGCAGCACTGGGTACCAGGCAGGATAAACCCAGGGTAGGGACAGCAGTTGACTGGAGGGCCCTCTCACACACACAAACAATTTGGACCCACCAATTAATCAAATACACATCTCTTTGGGATGTGATAGGGAAACCTTTGGATCCAGAGGAAAGCCCACATGAACACAGAAAAACACTGACCAGTGCCAACCATTGTGACACTGTGCTGTCCCATCTACATTTAACTTTGGAACTCCTCTCGTTTTGTGGAACAGGATTGTCAACAATTCTAAATAATGAAGGAGATTAGTGAATGGCAGAACCAAAACCAGCAGCCTTAAGGGTATGAGGAAGACCAAAGAGATCACCAAGATAGTTTTTACTAAAACAATAATTATCACATGATTTTTTTTATTTAGATGACCCTAAAACTGGAATAAGTGAGTATGGCCAATAGATTGATGGACATACATTAAAAACAAAAATAAGAGCTATGATTTAAAAATCCCACAGAAACACAAATAGATTAAACTGGTTTAGTAACTAGTCTCCTCAAACATGAAACCTTTCTCTCCAATTACTTACAGGCGTACCATAATTTTCACATGATGTATCAGAAAAACTTTGTTCAAATGTCGCTGCACTATTATGCTGAAACAAAGAGCCTTCAGGGTTCACAGAAAAGTTTTTAATGAGCTGAGTAGCTTACTTCAGCAGAATCCTTGTGATCATAATAAATTTATAACAGTAATAAAAATACCTGGCACGGTGGCAAAATAGTATCACTGCTGTCTCAGAGTAAGGAGACCAGGTTTCATATGATGACCCTTCAGATGCTCTGATCTCCTCTCACAGTCCAAACACATGATATTCAGGTGGATTGGTGACAAAACACTTGCCCTAGTGGCTCTGTGCATGCCTGTGAGTGTCTTTCCCTGTGATGGACTGGTGCCCTGTCTAGAGGATTGTACCTGCCTTGTGCCCTATGTTTGCTTGGATAGGCTCCAGTCTTCTTAGGGTAAAGTGGAATTGGAAAATGATATTGTATAATAATAACAAAAACTAGAGAATGTGTTGCCTTTCCTGCATTTGACAGAATGATAGCAGTTGTAGAATTGTGCTGGTTTTGGCTTTTATTTGGATAAATTCTGAAATAAAAGATTAAAGATGCATTTTTCAGTATGCATCAGCTCAGAGGGCAGAGTCTGGGCATTAGACTCAAAGAAAGGGTTGGAAGGGACCATGAGCAAACCAGGGATAGGAAGAGTACCAACAAAAACTTTGGTCTGTCTATGCTTTTATTCTGTTTTACTCTTATCAACATCTTTATTCTTTCCTACATTCTTGCTCTCAAACTTTCTTCCTATTGTTTATGTGTGCTATATAGGATTCAGAATCAGAAAGGGTAGCTTATCGGTACCTCAAAGTCACGGTCTCCTAATCCTCATAAAGACTGCACAATTATTTAATTTTTACCACCTTATCAATTAGCTGTTAATCTTTTTTTTTTACAACGTCATAAGGAGCCCGAGCCACACTCAGCCAGCTAGAGCTGCCCATTAGAGAAAACTGGAGTACCAGCAGGAAACCCTACAATGGGAGAATTTGCACAATCCACACAGGCAGTGACAGTCCAGGATTCAGATTAAAAGTTCAAAACAGAAACACAAAACTCTGCATCACCATTACAACACAAAATTAATTTTTGAACTATATTTTCACATTAACATTTGCTGTAAATGTGTCTAATTTCAAAATATGCTTAATATATCAGTTACTAAAATTAAGCTGTGCAGACATTCAGACTTCCTTTTTAAAAAGAAAGCTACTTTTTTAAATACTTTCAGTATCTTGTAATAGCAGAAAATCACCCACAGGCAACACCATAAACCAGAATGGATGTCAGGAAGCCCAAATCTAAACATAGTTCGGTCTTCCATTTGAAGAGGCAAGGCTGTGTCCCAAGAGGTTAAGAGCCATTTTTATTGTATCTGTTCAGGCAAGAGTGATTGTTGGTGTGTGACTGAGCGAATCCTGTGATGGACTGATGTGCTTTTGACTTTTTACATGATAATATAACATCAGATAACATTCTCACCCATGCTTAATCCAAATTACTGTCATGGAGCAACTCTTCGTGCAACACAGTAAGTAACCCTGGACAGTGAGGGCACCAGTCCAAAACATAATTTTTAATTAAAATAACAACAGTGCTCTCATATGTGACTAAAATATAAATAAATTATAAGGAATACAAAATCAATTGATCAGTCAAAAAAGAATGAGACGGTGAAAATAAGGGAGTGATGAGTCATGGCAGCAGAAGCAGCTTGTTTCTAATATGCCTTCAAATCAAGCAAAGCAGTGAAGTTTAGAGCAGCTTCCTCTTTTTAATGAGAATGTGAATGCGACTGTGTGCATGAGTAAGCCCTGCCATGGACTAGTGCCCTGTCCAGGGCTGTTCTTGCTTTGTGCCCAGATTATGTCCATATTATGTAGACTTCAGAATGTTATCTTAGACCTGGCTTGCACTCTCATCAGGGTATAATTATTGACTAAGATGCGATTTGTTCGTTGGAAAAAGCTGCTACAAAGGAATATGTATAACAACTGCACATCTTCACAAACAACAAGAGCCTGACACATCATAAAAGTGGTATTTTCCTTTAAATAGTCAACTATGAAATGGCACAGCCAGGATGAACAAGGTTATGGTGTCTGCTGTTGTTTCTGTGCTGATTTTTCTGAAGTAGGGCTAGCTGTAGGACATATGGCCCTAGGCAAACTCCAAGCTTTTGATTGGGTCAGCACTAGCAGGATGTACAGAGTATTTAACTGCCCCACTTAAATTAGATGATGTAAATATAACTGTTATATGCTGGAGTTTCATCTTTCCGTGTTTCAACTTGCAGCACTACACTAGGTGATGGATATCACTCTATCTTTGGCTCTTACTGGATTGCACAGCACACCCGCATACTCACTCACTTGAAATGCCTCCAAAAAACTTCCAGTGAAACTTGTGATGCTTTTGCTATATTTTTTAATAACAAAATTAATGATATTAGCAATAATATGGTACATCTCCCCAATACTGATCCTCTTAAAAATCTGGTACTCCATTTTAAACAAATTAAATTATTTCAACATGATAGATTTACCTGATTTATATAAAATACTTTCTCAACTGAGACCCTCCACCTGTATCCTTGACAAAACATAAGTTTTTTCGAAGAAGTATCTGGTGTGCTAACTGATAGTGTTCTTGACATAGTAAATTCATCATTAGATACGGGGGTCTTGCTAGACTGTGTTAATGGCTGTAGTTAAACCCCTGTTCAAGAAAAATAATCTTGACTCCTCTGCTTTTGAAAATTGTAGACCTATTTCTAACCTGCCTTTCATAAGTAAAATCCTAGAGAAGGCAGTCATTATGCAGCTAAATGATCACCTGAATAAACATTCTGTTCTTGACAATTTTCAGTCAGGTTTTAGAACAAATCATAGTACAGAAACTGCACTCGTTAAAGTAGTAAATGACTTGCGGGTAAATGCAGACAGAGGCCGTTTATCTGTTCTCATCCTCCTAGATCTGAGTGCCACATTTGATACCATTGATCACAATATTCTTAGAAATTGCCTTAGTCAATGGGTGGGCCTCTATGGCAGTGTCTTAAATTGGTTTGAGTCTTACTTTGCTAGTTGTGGTAATTATACTTCAAAGACACATGATATTCTACATGGTGTTCCATGGGTCTGCTGCTCTTTTCGATTTACATGCTTCAATTAGGTCAGATTATCTCAAGGTATAACATGAGCTACCACAGCTATGCTGATAACACACAACTGTATTTATCAATAGCGCCTGATAGCGACTCTCTTGGGTCACTGACACAATGTCTCACTTGTGTTTCTGAATGGACGAGTAGTAATTTTCTCAAATTAAATAAGGAGAAAACAGAAATTTTAGTGATTGGCAAAAATGCACATAATGAGGGTATTAGAAATAAACTTGAAGCATTAGGCTTAAAAATCAAGACAGAGGTAAAGAATTTAGGGGTAATTATTGACTGACCTAAATTTTAAATCACATATTAATCAGATTACTAGGACAGCATTTTTTCACTTAAGAAATATAGCCAAAGTTAGACCTCTTATAACTTTGCAAGATGCTGAGAAATTAGTTCACGCTTTTGTTTTTAGTTGCCTAGATTACTGTAACGCACTCCTCTCAGGACTACCCAAAAAAGACAGCAATCGATTGCAACGAGTGCAGAATGCAGCTGCTAGAACCTTAACTAGATAAAAAAAATCTGAGCACATCTCTCCAGTTTTGATGTCACTACACTGGTTACCCGTGCCATTTAGAACTGACTTTAAAATACTGCTTATGGTTTACAAAGCCTTAAATAATCTCGCTCCATCCTATATTTCAGAATGCCTTTCAGCTTACACTCCAAATCGTAACCTTAGATCTTGAATGTTTGCTTATAATTCTAAGAGCTAAACTTAAAAGAAGTGGTGAGGCAGCCTTCTGCTGTTATGCACCTAAAATCTGGAATAGCTTATCAATAGAAATTCGCCAGGCTAATACGGTGGAGCACTTTTAAAAAACTGCTAAAAACTCATTATTTTAACATTGCTTTCTCATAGCTTCATTTTAGTTTAACCCTAATATTCTGTATAAGCATTTCATTATCATTTTTTGTGGGTCCGAAATCTGTACTAACCCTAACTTTCTCTGATGTTTTTTTTCTGGTTTTCTGGGGTGGCGATCTGCACCACCACCACCTGATCAAAGTGCCGCGATGTCCTTACATTGATGGATTGAAGGCCAGAGGTCTACATGACCGTCATCATCAAGTTCTTCCATGTGAAGCCTGAAAACCATGAGGACTGATTGAGATCATTTATGTTAGGTAGAATGCCTAGTGGGGGCTGGGTGGTCTCGAGGCCTGAACCCCTGCAGATTTTGTTTTTTTTTTTTCTCCAGCCATCTAGAGTTTTTTGTTTTGTTTTTGCTGTCCTCCCTGGCCATCGGACCTTACTTTTAATCTATGTTAATTAGTATTGCATAATTTTAGTTTTATATTTTGCCTTTTTTTCTCTTTCTTCTCTTCTAACCTCATTTCGTTGTCTTGAGAACCCGCTGTCCATACCGATAGCACTAGTTGAAAGGTGGTAGCCTTAGGCAGGGTACTGATCCAGTTTCAGTTAATTAGTGACTTTAAATTAGCCTGGTGTTGTACTGGAAAAAAATTCTGTTTTAAAAGAAGTCATTCACGGAGACCTGATGAAAATGCAGAAGAATTCTTTATTTGTACACAGGTATGCACAAGTACCTCAGTCCTTGGAGTGTGAAATCATTAATACAATTCATTCCACTTTATATTTTTATATTACCATTACCTTATCTAACAAATCACATCATCTGACTCTTAATATGCAGAATTCTATCATGTTAGCGAATCGACTACAGCCACCAGTAACTTTGTATATATGTTGATTCTTCCATTATTCAAAACATTGCTTCATTAGCAGGGGCATCTTACCTTATCAACGCTTCATAATAAGTAGTGTTTGGGCTTTCTCACTAGTTTATTCTGACCTTTTAAGGGGGTGTTCATTACAAACCTACTTCATTTTAACCTTAGCAACTATCTTGGTGGCTCCTCTAAATAAGGCAAAAGCCTCACGTGCCCAAGCTTTAAGCCGTGTTTAGTTAACCCTTTAGTTACTTTCAGTTCTTTTCCTTATGCTTTTAATAATCCATTGTTACAACTTCATTTAAGTATATACTTATATTAAATTGTAAAAATGATCATGTATTGATTAAAAATATTTGATAAAAATCCTGTAGTGTAAATGAGAATGAGAATGGAAATGTGTGATTGTGCCTTGTGATGAACTTGTGGTGTCTTCTGAAAAGGGAAACAGTCTGATATCACATGGGGAAAATATAGTGAAATTGGACTGTTTCAGTCAGTCCACATCAGTTTGTGGATCAAAGAGTGTCTGCGTCTGGCTCTGCTGGTAGTTAAGCATACTGGGTGAAGCACAAGACCTAAAAGAATTTGATATAGAACCTGAGTACAGTCTGACTGAACAAGCCATAAACTGGGAAAGACAGAAATTAAAGTAAAATACATTGTACCCTGCATCTAAACTCATCCAAGGTGGCTACAGTTTGATATACTGTTTTGATGGCTTTATTCATTTTCTTTGTTGGACAGATAAGCTCTCAGTACTTTGAGCCAGTGGTGGCTAGTGCTGCTGTCTCATAGCTCCAGATAGCTGTATGGCTTGCGTACGTTCTTTGTGTCCTTGAGAGGTTGTCTCCAGGGTACTACTTACTGTATTCTAGATAGATAGATATAACTATTTGTCCCTGGGTGAAATGTGGCCTTTTACAGAAGCTCTTTAAATAAATAAATATATATACACACACACACACACTTTGGATTGAACAAACAACAGAATGAGTATAAAGAAAAAATATTAAAAGGAAAGAAAATAAAACTTCTGACTTGGATGTCACAGTCCCAGTGAGGTACTATGCAGACGTATTGCTGCTGGTATAAAGGAACCCGAGTTGTATGTCGACACACTTCTGCTGAATAATTCGTTAGCTAAAAGTCGTCAGTGTTAGTGTGTCAGAGAGAGGATGAGCATTATGTTTCATTGGTTTTAATTCTCTCCTTTGCCATTACCTCCAGGGGATCCAGAGTGTGACCTGTAACTGAGCTTGCCCTTTTAATTAGCCTCTTGATTTGGTAGGTGTCTCTTTAAGAGTGATGTTACCAGCCCAGCACACAGCATAGAAAGTTTCATGGGCCATCACTGAGATATAGAAAATGTGAAGGATGTCACTTTCCACATTAAAGGAACGCAGTGACCAAACATAGAGGTGCTTTGGTGCATTAAAAGTGAATAACCAGTTCCTTATGTTTTGTTGATGTTAACATGATGATACATCTCAAAGAAATTATGTTTTATTTAATTATCAACTCTAAACTGGCTCCCCTTCTCTCTCTATCTATCTATCTATCTATCTATCTATCTATCTATCTATCTATCTATCTATCTATCTATCTATCTATCTATCTATCTATCTATCTATCTATCTATCTATCTATCTATCTATCTATCTATCTATCTATCTTCAAACGGACTAGCACCTTTTGCCCAGTGCAACTGTAATATGCTCTGGCTCCATGTGACTTCATAACGGACAAAGTTGGGACAGGTTATGAGTAGATTTCCAGTCACCTATTTCAATAGTACTACTATTCCTAACTTTCCCATTTCTCCTTCCTTAATCATTATATACTAATCCATAGAATATCTATCACAACATAACCCTTGTAAACCCATGTAAGGCAGCAGAATGAATTTTCTTCAGCAGCAGAGGCATTAAATAGATGCCCATTCATTCCTTCTGATAAATGAAGTTCCATTTAACAAGAAGCACGCTCAGAGTGTAGGAGCTGAACTACAGAAATCTCATTTCTACCCTTTGGGCTCTTGGCTAAAGGATTATCTGGCAGGTTAAATGCACTCATTTAAAAATAATCATCTTTCCCTCATTCTCATCTAACAGACAATGCATCGAGACATGCTCTTTGCTTCTGTGGGTTGGACGAGGACCGGGCCCCCACTTCAGCATCTGCTCATCTGTGTCTCAGCAGAGTCTCTGAGTGGCCTTGACAGTCAGGGAGGGCAGCAATGGCCACCTGAGTATGGAAACTCATAATTTAAAAAATAAGGAAATCTGCTATTTAAGAGGCTTGACCATCTCTGTATATTAAAGTGCAATAGGAATATTAAAAATAAAAAATGGCATGGAATGGGCTATATTCATGTAAATTACATTTTAACGACTCAGCAGGAAATCGCTCAATGTAAGATTTTACAACACAAGTACAATAATATAGAATCAAGTATATTAACTTATATTTATTATAAGCACAAATAAGTGTGTTTCCTCCCACAGTCCAAAGACATGCAGATTAGGTGCATTGGCGATCCTAAATTGTCCCTAGTGTGTGCTTGGTGCGCGGGTGTGTGTGTGTGTGGGCGTGTGTGCGTGTGTGTGTGTGTGTGTGTGTGCCCTGCGGTGAGCTGGTGCCCTGCCCGGGATTTGTTTCCTACCTTGCACTCTGTGTTATATGGGATTGGCTCCAGCAGACCCCCGTGACCCTGTAGTTAGGATATAGCGGGTTGGATAATGAATGGATGTACAAATAAGTGTAAAAAGAACAGGAAATTGAATCAAATAAACAACTTAAATAATATTTAATTACAAAAGCTGCATATATGCACAGGATGGCACAGTCCATGTCACCCTTTACAAAGCTATTGTGGTGTGTGTCTGTATGTCATTTCTTTCTCTTCAACTTCAAGTGTATGCTCTGGTAAAGAAAAAGGCAGTCTGTTATCTTCACTTATGCATTTCTTTGAGTGTGTTTGTGTGCATGCTTGGGTGTGGCTTTATTGTGTGTGCATACACATATACTTAAGTAATGTATCTCAAAAACTACTCATGCGAAAATTGTGTGAATCAATATCATTACTAAATGGAACAGATTGCAAAAATGGCAGTTAAATAAAAAGTTTCTAAGGCAGTTATCACTGGACAGAGATGAAAGTGTTTTTGAAGTATTTGGAGATACTGTAAGTACTGGACCAAACTGGACCAAGAACAATAGGTCTGGAGCCTGTAACAAGAAAAATAAAATGCAATTTGTGTGGAGAAGGTTGGTCGTTTTTTTCTGATACTTTCATTTCACATAGACCTTGGCATTCAACACATTTATCTCAGAAACCACTTGTTCTAAAATGTTCTATCTTTGCTGGCATGTAGTCATCCAGGATCCCTGCACAATGCAAAAAATGCATAATTATCTGATCAAAGTTGTAATTTTAAAACATAAAAGTACATTTCAATTTTTTATAGATACATACAGACACACATACAGACACCATGCTAAAATTAATTCGACATCCTGAATATTTTAGAATCCGAATCTGAATTTAACTCAATAGCAAATTTTTAAACCTGCCACCAAACTTCCATTTACATGAAAGTCATACAACTACAATAATGAAGAAAGTAAATACAAAACTGCTAAAAAAATTGGATTATATATAATACTTTAAAGTGCCTGTTTCAGAAGTTACTTCATACCACAGAAAGGCAGCCAATGCCATCCCATTATCCAAAAAAGGTGACCAGGTTGATTCTGGTATCTAGTAAAGTTAATATTAATGTACATCACAGAACAATTAATGGGCAGAATTATAAAAGAATGAAAATCAGATTCTAAAAGACAACATAGACCACGAAGCTCTTCCCTATGCTTCTGGACTGCTTGATCTTTCCCAAGTTCTTTATGGCTTTAAATGTCCCAAAGTCACCTTGGTTTTCCAAGGAGGCAGTGGCACCTAATTGGTAATGCTATCCAGGTGAGTAGTTACATTTGGCTGTAACAAATTCCATCTTATCTCCAAGTTTGAATCTAAAGAACACACCAGCCTATAACTAATCTCCGGGGTCCCAGTTAATACTCTTAACACGAGCACTCCACAACACCATTTACCCCTCATAACATAAGGAATCAGCAGGAAAAAGAGAAGTTAGATAATGTTAAGCAAAGTGTATTGGGCAGTACCTACAACATCAGTAAATACTGTAGATAAATACATTCACATTAAAACACTTACACAATTCAGTCCACAGTCCACGGTGCATTTAACAGCCTATTAGTTCAACATACAGTATCTTTGTTGGCATTTATCAGTTGTCAAAAATAATTAACCATGATTTTGACCCACCATAATAGCTTAGTCTTCTACCTTCATACTCCAGTATGGGTATTATTTGTCCAATTTCAACATAAAGGAAGTCAATGTGCTTTAACACTTGATTTAAGACCCCAATCTTTCTGGTTCAGTCCCTGTCTGTGACTCACTGGTTGACCCTGAACAAGTCACTTAACCTACCAAAGTGTCAACTTCAAAAAATACCTGAAAACATCTCTAACAGATCTTGTGTACAGTATCTTGTCTTAGGCAAAGGTGTCAAGCAAATGTGTAATAATATTATCCTTCCTCAATGAACACCATCCACTCATTAAGCTTTAACTGAATGTTGTCACTGTTTTCCATAAGTTGTGCTCTTCCAGGACGATCTCACCATTAGCATAAAGAATTAAATGCTGCAGATAATTATAATAAACTGGTTTAAAATAAATGGATTAAAATGAGGAAACTATGTGATAAGCATTTCCACATCGACTACACATAAAAATGTCACAACATTTCTTAACATATATAATATCTTATAGAATACAAATATGCATGTACTTTTGTTATTCTTGTTTCAGTTTTCTAGTACTTCATTGTTTCAAAAAGAAGAGGCAATAGTACAGCAAGAAATGTTTTTATAATAAGTCAGGAGCAGCACATGAAAGTTTTTCAGAGGACTCACTGAACAAAATTAAAAACAGGTAAAGCTGGAATAATTAGCCAATTCGCCAAATAATATTTTATAGTAAACACTGTTCCTTCTCTCTCCTCTGTTCATCTACTTTTGATCCTGTTAAATACTATAAAATCACTTTAAATTTTGACTCTTTTACTGTAAATTACAGCCGATGATGCCAAAACACAAATAGGGCAAGTTGGGTTTGGAGGCAATGTTGAGTGGGTGGTGTGGAACAAGCCTCGGACACAAACAGGTAGACATGGTAAATTCACCACCACGCGTTTATTTACAACTATATTTACAATAATAAGTGCCACACAACCCACAGACTCCCCCAAAGTCCAGGCCAACACCACACTATGCCTCTTCTTCAGGCCGCCTCCTTCTCTCTCCTCCAGAACTTGTCCTCTACCACCTGACTCTAGCCCTGAATGAAGGGAGGCGGCCCCTTTTATTGTCCCCCGGATGTGCTCCAGGTGTGCTCCGGCAATCTTCCACCGACACGCCTTAGTGTGGCGGAAGTGCCGGCTGCATCCCCAGAAGCACTCCGGGTGTCCCTGGTCCTCTTCCCCCTAGCACTTCCTGGTGTGGCGGAAGTGCTGAGGTCCAGGGCTCTCCAGGCATTGGGGCGCCCCCTGGCGGTGACCACGGGCCCCTACAGGGTTGAGCTTCAAAGCTCTGTACCCGTGGCCCCCACAGCAACCAGGGCGGTCGCCCCCCTCGTGGTCTGGAGGAGGCATGAGCCCTCCTCCGGTCCTCTTGGGCGTCCCGGCTGGGTACCACCCCCAGCCACGTGCCACAGTGGATTAAACAAGAATCATAGTTTACAACAGACGACTCCAATAATTACACTTATGCTAAGAGTGGCAATTAATTATAGAATCCCTCTGCTTCTGGTTTGTGTTTTATGATTATTTAAATCATTACTAACTCATAATAGTGTGCAAGTGCTCAAAAACAGTACAAAACAGAACAGAACTTCTGAAGCATTGACACATAAAATATGCAATCAAATATTTTACAATTAAATCAGTGTGTCTTTGTTTATTTCAAGACTTAAATAAGAGGATTCAGAAATTGTAGAAAGTTAATTAATAAAGCCACTCGTATGAAAATCCCTCTGCTTGTCTTATTAGGCATTTAAATATGGCAACACTTGCATAGAAATTGAAAGAATGAAGCTGTTGATTAAAAAGTACATGAGAGCGTAACAAGAGAGTCTTCAGAAATAGCCCATGTTGTTAAATGATTTAGACCAGCAGTTCTTAACCAATGGACTGTGATGCCCTTGGAGCTCTGGAGTATTCTCAAGGGAGCCAGACAGGATCAGGGTTCACAAATGTTCATAATTTGCTGTTAAATCCCATCAGTAAAGGAGGATGTTTTCACATATTTCCAATTACTGCTGAGTAGTAGTACACATAATTAGATTTTGAAATGGCTCATCTGTGCTAAAGTTAAAAAACTGACACCCCCATTACTATGGTGAAACTACATAATGAAGTGAGAACTGCCCAAGTATTATGACAAGGTCATGACAAAAGGGAGGTACAGAATAAAAAAGTTTAAGATGTGCACCAGTTTTAAGGCATACAGTAAAAGACATGAGACTGATGGATGGGTGCCACCCCTTGATGCTGGGTCTTGTCTATCTGTGAAGTACTCTGTAACCTCCCAGCCGTTACAGAAACTATCAATGAACTGCTCAGTGATTTGGAAAATACTGAGAGAAAGAAAAGGCTGAAGTCACACATCAATGCCTAAAGTAGATAGCATTTATCTGAGAGTGCTTAAGGAGGCTGGTGAGTACATACATAAACCTTTGACACTGATATACATGTGTGCTTAAGAGCCCATTTCAGGGCTTGTCAAATGGTAATTCCACCCAAATTGAGGGTTGGCGCTATCACCTAATACCTCTCCGCTTATTGTGTCTGCAGATCTGACAATCAACAGTGGGATGATGATTGGTGTCACATCCAGTTTCCGGTTACCTGAGCCTGCCTTTTCTGCTTAGCCTACCTCATAACTGGCTGCACCATCATCTTTGGGCAGTAAAACTTTGGAGTTGCTTCTGGAAAGACATTCTTGCTTATCTGACATCATGTTTTTATTTCTTTGACAACAATTATACGGGGATCATCTACTGGTGCCTCAACCCTCTATGCTTTGTTTATAGTTTTCTTACAACACATATTAAAAAAAGTTAAAAAAAAGAACAAAAAACTATAAACAGGAAATTCCAGCAAAGCGAATCCAGAAAATGTTGCCCCAATAAACCTGACGCACTTTTGGCTGCCTTGAGTAACTATAGTTTAATATGTATTACAGGTAACTTAATGGAAGAAGTTATTAAGGATATGTCAAAGCAACACATGGTAAGAACAGGTGTACTAGTGATCAGTAAGCATGGGTTTAGACCTTGGAGATCAGGTTTCACTAAAGTACTAGTACTCTATGAGTAAATAACAAAAACACAGGTACATACAATATTATTTACCTTAATATTCAGAAACATTTTCATAAGGTCCTATATGACAGGATAGTGATATAACTGAAGTTAGGGTGTTATTTGTAAAAGTGTGCAAAATTGGCTTTAAAACTGAGAAGAAAGATTTATGGAGGGAGAAACCTTTTCAGAATTAGGTGATGTTTAAAGTGGTGTCTATGAGGGATCAGCACCTGGTCTGCTACTCTTATTAATATACATAAAAAATCTGGATAAGTTTATAAAAATAACACACAGATATCAAATGATACCAAAAAAGTCGAAAGGCAGGCAATCTTGTATCAGTAGAGTCATTACAGCTGTAGTTGGACAAAACTCAGACTTGAGCAAATTTATGGCCAGGTCAGATTAGGTTGGCGAGCATGAACTGGTACAGCATTGCCGCACCCACCACTCAGCTCAGCATCCTGGTTGGCAATTCTTCAGGCAGACAAGCGGGCCAGTCCCACCTTCCAGAAACGACCATCCATCTGCCACAGCCAGGTGTTACATCGGCATCCCCTCAACCAGGTCCGGCCACTCGGGTCCACAACAAGGAGGATCATGTGAGCCAGATCACCCTCAGGGAATTCAGACTTGAGCAAATTTGTGGCAAATGCAATTTAATGTGAATAAATGTAAAGAATTATGCACAGGAAGTAAAATGTTAGATTTGAATGTATGATGGGAGGTTTGAAATGTAAAAGTACATCTTATGAGAAGGACTGAGGAGTTGTAGTGGACTCATCACTATCTACACCTTGCCTGATGAAGGGGCCTTAGCTGCCTCGAAAGCTTGCATTTGTAATCTATTTAGTTAGCCAATAAAAGGTGTCATTTCACCATACTTTTTCCTGTATCAATCTATGGCTAACATGGTACAACACTCTACTGCTATCTACATCAAGACAGTGTGCAGCAGCAGTTAAGAAGGTCAGTAGGATGTTAGGTTATATAGCACGATGTGTGGCGTATAAGTCGAGGGAGGTTATGCAGAAGCTCTTTACTGCACTGGTGAGGTTTTATAAGGAGTACTGTGTGCAGTTTTGGTTTCCATATTACAAAAAATACACAGCAGCACTAGAGAAATTCCAGAAAAGAGTGAGTAGAGTGATTCCTTGACTATGAGGTACTGTATAAGCTATGAGGAAAGATTGAAAGAGTTGAACCTTTTCAGTTTGAACAAAGAAGTCTTCAAAAATTCTGGAAGGAATTAGTACAGTAGATAGCTGTTATTTTAAAAGGAGGTCTTTAACATGAGTGGGGGGCAGAGATGAAAACTTGCCCTGCAAATTCTAATTTTGAATGCACAAATTTTTCTCACATATTTATTTTGTTAAGCAATTTTACTTGCTTTCTGCAAGAATATTCAATATCTTCTTTAAATTAATGCTTTATAATTGTGCCTTGTTATTTAGGAATTCGTTAGTTGTTTTCATTGTTTACATTTTGTTAAGCTCACATGCACAGGATGTCACCTGTTGCAGTTGCTCGTGACATGCACCCGTGCAAACTGGCAATATGGTGTGCTGTTCAGCAGCTGCCACGGACGTGAACTGTGTGGAATGCAACGTGTTTCAACTACAACTATACTTTAGAAGAAACTTGACTAAACTTAAAGTTAAAGACTAAAGGCACTCTGAAGTATATTCTTTCATATGAATCAATACAAAAATTCAGGAAATTTACTTGGATTGTTTAGTGAATTCATAATCACTTTCGCTCCATTTTTTTTGTTATTCTGAGCACTGCTAATTTGTGTGGTATTGTGACAAACCTCTCAACCATTATTTTTCAAAATTCTTTGGTGGGTTGACTCCCTTTAGAGCTTTATCTAGATAGTAAAATCAGTGACACACACACAAACATAACAAACAATGCTACAGAATAATTTTCAATAAAATCAGTTCTAGAAATACCCATGGATAAGGCTACCAAAATGTGGAAATAAAAACTTTTTCACAAGAAATAGTGTGAAGAAGAAAATAAAGATCATAAGCAAGAGCACAAGGAGGTTTACAATTTTAGAAAACACAACGCAATGGACACATAAATATAAAAATAAATTCTGTCTGTCTGTCCGCTTTTCACAAGACAACTACTTAACTGATTTAGATCGTGTTTTTTCTATAATTTGCTTGAACATTCTGGTTGATTTTGCAACTTCTCTCATTGTGCTAAGTATTATAGCTCAGTTGCAGCACCAATTTATTCATGCGAATCCGAGAGACAGGGTGCGGACCAAGGGGAGGGGGAAGGTGGGACTTCAGGTGTAGGCCATCCTCACTCACGCACCAGCCTCCGTTCGAGTCGCTCTATCTTTCGCCACGTGTTGGAGCATATCTTGCCTCTGCTTAGCTAACAATACCCATTTGTTCAGCAGGCATCATCATCTAGAGATTGTTAAAGAGTAACGTTTTTGAGAGAGAGATCACAGAGATCACAGCTACATGTGTTTTAGAGGGTACCTGCTTATTGGCAGAGATATCACGGCCACATGCTCTTCTTCCCACACGGGGGACACTCTCCCATTAGAGATGAACACAATCAGATACAGTGGCAACATTTGACGTTGGAGCGTACCTACCTTACGCTTGGCCAGAGATACCTTGTCAACTTTTTAAATTTTTGGCAAAGAGATCAAAGCTACATTCTCAGCCCGACAGCAAAACCAAAACTATTGTATATCAAGAGACACTTGGATATGAAAGCTATCAATATAAATTCTTCTCAATACAAATTATTACTTTTTTTTATTGGATTTTTAAAGTTTATTCTGTTTCACTAATATGTGGGCAGAACCACTGGGGACAGCTAGTTTTAATATAATCACGAGCAATACAATGTTGTACTATACACTGTATATACACGATGAAGCAACTACAGCAAGACTGCTAGAGACATGGTCAGGAATGCAGAGTTAATAAAGCAGTTTTGTGTCCCACACTGGACAAGGGCCCAGAAAGGACTTGGGAGAGTCACATTTGTTAAGACATGCTACACAGGTATCAGGGAAATTCCTGTAGAGAATTCTGTTAGGCACTGCTTCCTCTTCATGAACATTTCAAGGCATGGAAAATATTCTTTCAGTGATCCTGGACTGATGTGTGGCAAAGTGTTGCAAGGGACAGAGGAGTGAGAAACTATGCTTTTCAAATGTATGCCTTTCAACATTTTGGTATGGAGAGGCACTGAGAGGAAAATCTTAAATAGAAAGCTAGATGGCCTTCATTTTTGCATTATCATTGATAATGTGTAGTACATTATATTGGGTCAACATGATTTAATGGCAAATTAATTAAAGCATAGAGGTTTGCAGAATATTATGAAAGTTCATGACAGCAATGCCTGTATGGAAGTGTTCTAATAGTGTCCCGAAATCCAATAAAGTCCAGTCACTCTGCCATAGGCAGATCCACAAGCCACCTAAACTATTAAATGGATATATGGATATACATAAAATCAAGCAGAAACTCAATGCCTCAGAAACAATGGGAAGCATGAAGTAGCAGCAAGGAGGATTAGTAAGCCCCAACTTAGTCATCTACTGTATAGCCATGCAGATAAACCTAACACAGAAATGTGCCTACTTGGTTAATTCTTAAGACATAAACCTGCTCCCAAGTAAGGCACAGTGTCATCCAATCCATGCAGGAAATATTCATAGGTTTAATGCTCACTCACAGCCAACTCTGAAAGACACATCTCCAAAGGTTTAACACTGAGCAACTTCTCTATTGACATTTTGTAATTCTGTGTGGTGTAGATGCCACAATGGCTGGACAGGCATCACGGCCCGGAGACGAGATGGTTCCTTACCTGGATGGGAGACTCCTAATAGGCAGATAAGCATCCCAGTTTTGGAGGAAAGAAGGAGCAGACCCGGAAAGAAGGATCGGAAAGGATGGACGGACAGCCCATTGAAAAGAAAAGATATCGATGGGGGCACGCTTGATGGCAGCAGCACCAGATATCGGTATCCAGTGGAAAGCCAGCAGGGCATGCAGGGAAATGTAGTCTGGCAGAGCAGCCCTGCTGGAGTCACTGGGTGCTGTAAAAGGGCGCTGCAGGGAGACAAGCTCCCTGCTGTAATGGACTTCCATATGACCTGGAAGTACTTCCATCAGGCAGGGGCACTGGCACTGGAAATACTTCCGTGTCCTTAATAAAAAGGACAGCACTTCCTTGGCCGGGCAAATCAGAGCTCTGAGGAAGAGAGGCAACACTCGACTGGAGGAGAGTAATGTGGTGGTAAGAATAATTGTAGTGGTAAATTGTGAAGAGAGAAATCTTGTGTTTTTGTGCTTTTGCAACTGAGGAGAGGATTTTGCTGAATAAACCAACCTTTATTTGAACCAAGGACTATGCTTATGTGTTTGAGTTGGGGTTTGGGCTTGCTGATGCCCTGGTTTCCATCACAGTGGGCTCTGAACATCTCATAATCCAAAATCTCCTGCTCTTCAAGGCTGAGAAACTGTTCCGCAAATTGCAAGGGGCTTCCCCAGCTTCCACCACTGAGTCACAGTATAACCCTGGATAAGTCACAGCAACTTTAAACCCTGATTCTGCAGAACTGCAGAAAGACCAGCACTATGCGTGAGTTAAGTGTCTTTGAATAAATCAAATGTAAATGAATGAATAAATTTAAACATAATAAATACATACTAGCATTAGTGGAAGTTATAAAGGCTAGTAATCGTAAATATGATGTTTCTCATGCTACTCTGACCCCCTAACCCAAAATCCTGTGCGCCACTTTCCTTTCCTCCAGCAGCGCAATCCCCAAAGACCAAATTCACAGCAATAATGGGCAAATTAAACCCCTAATCCAAACACTGGCAACATATTCATCCTACTGAAACATAACATTGGAAGATATGAAATTTGTAATTATTGAATATTGAAGTATAGATCTGAAATAGCTTTTCTAAAAAGGCAATGCAAATAAGGCCTCACAGTGAATAGAACAGTTGAGTTTTCCTAAGCTTAAAATCCAATAAAGAAGAGCTCTGTTTCAAATTAGATTCCAACCAGCTGTCAGGCGGCATTGGTTCTTGACTTTCAATTATGGCCTGAGCCGTGCGGCATCTTCCAAGTTGTGAGACTGGAAATGTAACAAGATTAAAACAACAGCGGTGAGTAGGCCCTACTGGGTCAGTTAAAATTAGCATTCCCCCTAGAAAAGAGTGGAAAATGCCTTCAGAGGAGTTATGACACTTGATGTTTGACAAAATGCTCCTGGCAGTAGATCCATAACTAAGGTGTTGTATATTTAACACACCCAGTGTCCTTATCAGGGAGAGCCTGCTTTCAACCCAATGAAATAACCCTGACTAAATATGCGAAACCTCTGATGAACATAAGGATGACGAAAATGTCACCTCTTCTCTTTTAACTCCTCAAGCCCCCATCCTGTTAGTTCAGCCAAAGAGCTAATGAGGTCATGCTTTCTTTGCTTGAGTTACATAAAAACACAGCATATTATACAAATGACAGGAGACAATCCAGTCTACAAATCTCATTCCATTAGTTAAGCGCTAAGTTGCCCTAATATGTTAGCAGTTAAAGGGTGTTAGGGTCTCCATGTCAGCTACATACAAAGGTCAACAGCATAATTTTAAATGATTGGGGCGTTTGTCCCAGATTACAATGATCCTTTTCAGGTTCCGTCTTAAATGCATTGCCACTTAAATTCTACCAGTGTCCTCAAGTATGTGATTTACTATTTGACTGGAAAACTCTTCTGGATGTGAGTATTTGGTAAAAATGAACATTGTTGATCCTGTTTTAAAATGACTGAACCTTAGAAGCTATTTGTAATAGCCAGTGACTAAATGTTTTTCATGTTTTTACCCTTTCCCCAGATTTTAATTAAATCAGTGTATAAAGCAGGTAAATTACATTGAGCTTAATACAGATATTTGTACGTCATTTTCAGTTGTTGTGGAATGTTGTGACAATGCACAGCATTTCTAAGGCAACTGAGTAGCAGGACGAAAATTAGCTTCCTACATAGAAAGACTGAGGAGCAGTGCAAGTTTGACAGAGTTCTGTTTATGTTGGGATTTTTGGTGTTTTTAACAGTGGCAACTTAGCGGGCAGTTAAATTAAGAAGGCGCTTCCAATACACAACCCTGTTCAGGTGTAGTATTTCACTATTTGAGTCTGTGTGTCAACTCTTTTTCTTTGTACCTCAGGTCATTACAGTATTTTTTGAGTAATTGTACTTAAAGAATGTGATAATTGTAATGCATAATTTACCGTAATGAGTGACTGTTGGCCATATGTAGTCCTCCATATCTTTGACTTTGACAAAGTCGTCCTCAGTCCTAAACAACTTGAAAGCTACTGCTCCAGGCTTTTAATGAAAGTTAGGCAGTGTATTCCTTCTAAAATGTTGTTCATACCTTAATATAGGAAAAATGCTGATGTTATCAATCTGCTCCTTTGCTGTTATGCTTACATGTCTGCCACATTACAGTATTTTATATGGTGGAGAATACAAGGTATTAGAGGGAAATCATCATCAGATTTACAAACAGCCATTAAAGAGAGGTGTCAAAAATGACCAGACAACTTCTTCCATGGTCCTTCTTTACTTCAGTATTTGGTCTTCAAATTTGAGGTACTCAGAGGCACAATGATCATTATATTCAGTGCAGCTCTTATTCTAAGGCTTGCAGCTAGAAGGATAGAATCAAATAAATAAATGGACATGATTTATTCAGGCTCAGCTGGAAGTAATAATGGATGTTCAGCTAGATGCTTCTTCTTTCAAATAGGGGGTAGTGAGGTGGCACTCATTATTACTGCTCTTCTGCTACTGAGGATATTCGATAACTTCTGGGCTAGAATACACTTAATACAGACCTTTCATTTTTTCTAAGTAGAGGGAAGAACTCCAGTTTCCATTTTCCTGTTCTATGTAGGCCTTTGAGTCCAGTTGCATTAGTCATCTGTCAATGAATTATTCATTCCTCCATTTTCAGGGTTGTAGGGAAACGGAATCTATTCCAGCAGTGTCCAGGACAAGGCAAGAAACTAACCCTGGATGGACTGCTATTTCCTTACACAACACACACACCACCACATTCATTCATTAGAATGTATAAGTAAACTTAGAAAACGAACTATGGTGTTTTTGGCATGGACATTCTGGTGAGGCCACACAAAACTGGGAGAAAGACACTCTCACGCTCACATTTACTCATACTAAGCCAATTAACATAACACAAGCATTTTTGGGATGTGACAGTAAAACAGATAACCCACTGAAAACTCACATTGGCATGAAAATTTTGCCAGGACATCAACAAGATTGGGATTTGAAGGCAAAACTCTGACTGTGTAATACGCCTTTAACACCATCCAACCTCTGCTCCTTAGGGACAAGCTGATAGAGATGGGAGTAGATTCATAACTGGTGGCATGGATCGTGGACTATCTTACAGACAGACCTCAGTATGTGCGTCTCAGGAACTGCAGGTCTGACATTGTGGTCAGCAGCACAGGAGCGCCACAGGGGACTGTACTTTATCCGGTCCAGTTCAGCCTATATACATCGGACTTCCAATACAACTCGGAGTCCTGCCACGTGCAAAAGTTCACTGACGGCACTGCTATCGTGGGCTGCATCAGGAGTGGGCAGCAGGAGGAGTATAGGAACCTAATCAAGGACTTTGTTAAATGGTGCGACTCAAACCACCTACACCTGAACACCAGCAAAACCAAGGAGTTGGTGGTGGATTTTAGCAGGCCCAAGCCCCTCACAGACCCCGTGATTGTCAGAGGTGACTGTGTGCAGAGGGTGCAGACCTATAAATACCTGGGAGTGCAGCTGGATGATAAACTGGACTGGACTGCCAATACTGATGCTCTGTGCAAGAGAGGACAGAGCTGACTATACTTCCTTAGAAGGCTGGAGTCTTTCAACATCTGCAATAAGATGCTGCAGATGATCTATCAAATGGTTGTGGCGAGCGCCCTCTTTTACGCGGTGGTGTGCTGGGGAGGCAGCATAAAGAAGAGGGACGCCTCACGCCTGGACAAACTGGTGAGGAAGGCAGGCTCTATTGTAAGCACGGAGCTGGACAGTTTGACATCTGTGGCAGAGTGACGGGTGCAGAGCAGGCTCCTGTCAATCATGGAGAATCCACTGCATCCACTAAACAATATCATCTCCAGACAGAGGAGCAGCTTCAGCGACAGACTGCTGTCACTGTCCTGCTCCACTGACAGACTGAGGAGATCGTTCCTCCCCCAAACTATGTGACTCTTCAGTTCCACTGGGGGGTGGGGGGAACGGTAACATTATACAATGTTATTGACTGTTATACCTGCCTCGCACTCTCCACCTTGCACTTTTTCACTTGCACTGTGTTTTTATCACTCTTTAATTAATATTGTTTTTATCAGTATGCTGCTGCTGGAGTATGTGAATTTCCCCTGGGGGATTAATAAAGTATCTATCTATCTATCTATCTATCTATCTATCTATCTATCTATCTATCTATCTATCTATCTATCTATCTATCTATCTATCTATCTATCTATCTATCTATCTATCTATCTATCTATCTATCTATCTATCTATCTATCTATCTATCTATCTATCTATCTATCTATCTATCTATCTACACAAACACTATTTTGCATACCAATATGCCATGTCTCAAACTGTGTAGTATATTATTTCTATATAAACTTGACAATCCCCTTTTCTTTCATAAAAATAAAGTGAAAAAAGTAATGCACCTAATAATATTAAATATAAAAACAGTCTAGTTTTCAAGTGCAGCCATCTGAAAAGCCTACTGGGCTTACTTTAAGTCCATGCTTCATGCTGTAAGGCACACACTGTGAGTCTACCTCATCTGACTGCTCCTCATAGTTTGGTGCAGCAGGCATGCAGTCAAATTCACTGTTCATGACAGTCTGAGCTCTCATTACTTTATGAAATTCCTTCTGTTCTTATTTTCTTTTGAGCAGGTGGTGGTGATGTTTTTTGCAATGAACCCTTTCAATATATGATACGCTTGTTTACTGTCAGCTAGCTGTTTGACAACATCCCTTCTTAGTAGAGATCAATAAAGTTGTTTTGTATTGTATCAAAAGGTGACAAAGGACGATGATCCTCATTTAACTGACACCAATGTCATGACCGAGGTTCACCACCCATCCAAGTGAGTGGATGAGGAGGAGAGAATTCTTAAGGCTCTTTGGAGAAAGGAACAACTAACACCTTGAGCTACAGCCCATGAGGTTTACAGGCAAAGAATGGGGTCAGGTTTTTCTGGATATGCTAGCTATCTATTAAAGTACACATTAAGTTCCAGTTAAAAGACATGTTACTCATATTTATCCAATTGAAGGGGCAAAACTTGACTCTAGTCAAACTTGAAAAGGTCACTTTTATCCCACATGTTTGTATTTAGCTTGCTAATAACTGAATTGACCTCATTAAAATACTTCAGTGGGAAAGCCAATGAGGAGGTCCTGGCATCAATTCATTTTTGTATTAATAATGCACAGCTGCTTTGAATTGAGTGGCAGGGGTGCTGCCTTCACTGTGGGAGGTCAAAGTGCACACCTCATTAAAACCATTTGGTCCACTGTGCATTAATATCAGGAGCAAAATGCAAAGATGACAGTATAATTCAAAAAAAAAAAAGTGATCCTGGGAACTAGATTAACTATTAACTCTCTTAAAACAAGAAGCAAAAATGCCCATTCAGTGTACTAATATAGACCCAGGAGAGCATTTTCATAACAGAAAAAAATTAAGTAGAAAAGAAAAGCTGGGAGGTTTATTTTTCTCTGGAGTCTTTTCAGAGGTCTCAGAGAGTTTTACAGTCATTAAGCCTTGTAGCAATTCATTTTTTTTCTTTCTTTTTTCATTTTAATATGGAAAGGGCAACATTTACCAAGGGCTTCTAATGGTCTTTGCATCTTCCTTTTTCTCCACACAGAGCAAATCAGACAAAAATAATGGAGATGTAAACCTGTCACTGGCTCAAAATATGCTGAATAATAGTTAACAGATGGTGAAACATAATGGATAATAAGACAGTATTACAGTATTAACCAACTGTACTGATCAGCCACAACATTAAAAACACTGACAGGTAAAGTGAATAACATTGAATATCTCGTTACAATGGCATCTGTCAAAGGGGGGATATATTAGGCAGCAATTGAACTATTAGTTCTTGAAGGTGACGCGTTAGAAGAAGGAACAATGGGCAAGTGCTAGGATCTCTGTGAGTTTGACAAAGGCCAAATCGTGATGTCTAGATAACTAGGACAGAGCATCTACAAAATGACAAGTCTTGTGGGGAACTCCCAGTATGCAGTGGTTAGTACCTACCAAAAATTGTTCAAGGAAGAACAACTGGTAAAGCAGCAACAGGGTCATGAGTGCCCAAGGGGTGAAGGCTATCCTGTCTGGTCCGAACCCACAGAAGAGCTACTGTAGCACAAAATTATGAAAAACTTATTGCTGGCCATGTAGCCACTGACCGGTGAGTGCTCATTCTGATCTCTGTCCACTGCTGAAATTACCTACAATGGGCACATGAGCATCAGAACTGGACCATTTAACAATGGATGAAGGCAGCCTAGTCTGATGAACCACATTTTCATTACATCATGTGGATAGTTGGGTTTGTGTGCATTCTTTACCTGAGAAAGAGATGGCAGCAGGATGCACAATGGGAAGAAGGCAAGCTGGCAGAGGCAGTGTGAAGCTCTGGGCAATGTTCTGCTGGGAAACCTTGGGTCCTGGCATTCATGTAGATGTTTATTTGACATGTATCACTTATCTACAGATTGTTGCAGACAAGACACACCCCTTAATGGTAACGATATTCCTTGATGGCAATGGGTTCTTTTGGTAGGATGATGAGCCCTGCCACATTGCAAAAATTGTTCAGGAATTGTTTGAAGAACATGACAAAGAGTTCAAGGTGTTAACTTGGCCTCCAAGTTTCCCAAATCTTAATCAGCTCGAGCATCTGTGTGATGTCATTGAACAATGAATTTGATCTAAGGAGGATCCACCTTGCAACTTATAGGAGTCTTGGTGCCAGACACCACAGAACACCTTCAGAGATCTTGTGGAACTTATGCCTCAATGGATCACAGCTGTTTTGGCAGTACAAGGAGGGGGCCTACACAATATTAGGCAGGTAGTTTCAATGTTGCAGCTGATTGGTGTATATAGTGTACAACATCTCTTGGTACATAAGAAATACAGGTACACAAAGAACAATTTCATGGCTCGAAAAGAAACAACATCTAGAAATATACAAGAGATTAATCTCTCAGTGTATGGCCTTTAAAACAGCTCAAGATCCAGGTTTACTAGCATGAAAATAAAAAAGTAGATATAGTTAGCCTACATTATTTGAAGGTTTGGCATCTGTGGTTTTGACCAATGATGGTTCAAAATTATAACACTTTTGAGAAATAACATTTGAAATTCCTGTGTGCAGCACTACAAGCTAAATATGCACAAGAAACAATATGTGCAGGCTGATGCTGCTGAGTCATGGCACATCCAAGCCCAGCCAACCCTCAGTCCTGCTGTATCAGGATTTGTGTTCAATTTGTGCGTTCAATTGTCTATAGGTCCTAAGTCCTAAGCATGTGTGAGGCAGCATGTGCAGCCTGACCTGCATAAAAATATACTAAAAATACTTCTACCTATTTTTGTGTGAGCTTCCTCAGTCATACCAGTCCCCCTCTCACATCCCTAAAGACAAGTAGGTGACATTGTGAATATGTGCATGTAAGCTCAGTGAGGTCTGTATGTATATAATAATGTCTGTGACTGCACACATGACTATATATGACTAAATGTATATATTGCTATGACTTACCTGTCTAATATAGCTCATCTGTTTGACCCATAAACCAGACTGTGACCTAATAGCTAGGACATTATTCTCCTGGCACAGGATGTGAACCTAAATAAATTAGCTCACTCTGCCCCTCCATTAAACACCTGAATTACCTGATTAGTACTACAAATATTAACATATAAAACCTACAATTTATGAGCATTTTATGTGTTTCTGGATATTATTTTCATAGGTGTGGTTTCTGAGTGAATTTTACATGTTCTCCCTATGCCCTTATGGGGTTTTTCCAGGTGCTTCAGTTTTCTCCCATATTTCAGAAAGATGCACGGTCATGTTCACTAGTCTCTTTAAATCGGTCTGTTAAGAGTAAATGAGAATTGCTGTAATGGATCAATCCCTGGACTGTACCTGTCTTTCAACTGATGAAATTGGGGATTGGCTGGGATAGGCTTGGACTCCCCATAATCCTGCTACAGAAAAAGTAGCTCAGGGATTGAATTGGATTGATTTAAGCAAGGTAAACCAAGATGCCACTTCAGGTTTATTCCATGTGGGATCTTACATTTACATCTCTTAATTCAGAAAAATATCGTCACACTTGAACCTGTTATTTTCTGAGTTGGAAGTCGTTTATTCACTCCTGTGTACATCAAGCCCTAAGTACTTTCCACATTCTGATTTTGATGAATGGCTTTAGCAAACATTTTTTAAAAGCTAAGATTTCCCATCTTTTATTAAATATTTTAATGTGGGATTTGGATCTCTAGTCTAAAGCTATGGTGGCTCTTCTTTAACACTCCAGTGCATGATATCTGCTTTTCTTTCTACTCCAATCACTTTCATTATTATGCATATATTACAAGTGAAAAAGGACTTACCAATAATACCTTATATCAATACAAACTCATGTGTATACGATAATATGAGGGTTGACAAAAAAATTCTGCAACACCATCATTTTCAGTCAAAACTAATAGGAAATGTCTACAATTTATTTTGTGCATAACCTGAAATGTGCTTTTTGTTGCTGCTATGTTACGGTTCAGTTTCTTTCCTAGTCTATGCCCAGTTGGCACTCACAAAGGCACCATTCAATGTTGTACATTTTAAATGCAGGAAACAATCATAAATCTAGAATGGACTGTTTATCTGCCTCAGATTTCCACTTCCTCAAAGCTAACAAAGATACCACCTGTTGAAAACCCTTTGGAAGTTATGACAAAATTACTGAAGATTTCTTTGTTTGAATTATGTGTGAGATGATGGACATGATGATGGGGCTATAGTTTCTGGGGTGTTCTCTGACACTGCCATACTCTAAAAATATAAAGTTTTCATTTGACAAGGTGGTTGGGGATTAAGTTTACTGGTTTAGTTTTGTATTTATACACAGTTGCACTGTGCATCTATCACAAGGAATACCTCAGGCTTCTACAAAGTTGGCAATATATTTGAGCTCAGATGAGGATTTGTCTGAGAAATTAACAAAGGTACATAGATTCATTAACATACTGTAACTTACTGTATATATATACAGTGGAACCTCGAGATACGATCACCTCTGTATACGAGAAATTCAAGATACGAGGAAAGTATGAGCGAAAAATTCGGATCTAAATACGAGCATTGGCTCGCGTAACGAGCCACGAGCCAGGCTGTGGGTATGCGTGACGTGTTTCCCGATCCGCCTCGACTCGGGGATTCACCCAAGCTGACGCTGCCCGCCCGTCAGCTCACTCAGTGTTCCTTGTTCTCCCGTAGCGTGCGCTTGTGATTTCATTGTTTTTGTTTGCATTTAACGTGAAAATAATTATTCCACGATGCCTCTCAAGAAGATTGTTGCCTCAGATAGTGCTGCAAAGAAAAAAAAGGAAGCCATGGCCGTTGAAATTAACTTACTTACTCCCTATCGTCTCCCTCAAGCCAGCCAGGACTCTTCATAAAGGTAAACTACAGTTATATTATTTACCAGTGTTATTTATTAAAGGTAAACTACAGTATATATTATTTATCAGTGTTATTTGTTAGGAAAATTGATTTTTATGTTGATATTTTTGGAGGTGCGGAACGGATTAACTGGATTTCCATTATTTTCAATGGGGAAGTTTGTTCTAGATACGAGAAATTCGCTATATGAGCTCAGTGCTGGAACGAATTAAACTCGTATCTAGAGGTTCCACTGTATATATATACAGTATATATATATATATTTATTGAATGGTAAAAATATACATATCCTGCTTTTGGTATTATTACCATTAATATTATTATTAATCACTTGCAAAAAGTTTTCTGTCATCCCGCAAGTCATTGTGAGTTGTAATGCCTGCCCATGGAGGCTACTCATATACTAGAACATCCTCAGTGACTCAGTCATAGCAGTCTGTGATCAAACAGGTTTATTTTGTCTTAAGACGTAGTGGTGGGGTCCTGTATGTGAGAGTTGACACCAATGACATCTGAGCTGGAAGCACAATGAAGACAAAAGAAAAGAAGCAAAGCAGGTGCTTTGGACTGGAGAAATAGAAGATAGGCTCTTATATCCAACGTCTCATGTTAGCTAAGACAGTGTAGAAAAACATGGGCTGAGACATGATTTACTCCCCATACTGGGAAAACATTCATATAGCCACCAGCACTGTCAAGCAACACATTAGTTGTCTTTATTTGATGTATGGTGAGCTTGCAATACTTTAAAAATGTGAAACTGTGCTATAACATCATGACAAAGACATATAATCTTTTATACTCTGTGATTCAGAGACGTGTAATCTGACATCCTCAAGGTGACAAGATCCAGCCACTACAGTGATTAAGTCTGACATTCTCTCTGATTCAAAGTTGTGTGGTGTGCTGCTGACTTTACTTTATATTTCTGTTTTGAATACATGGAATAGGTTGCAATGGTGACTGAACCTTAAGCAAAAAAATAACAAATGTTATACAAAATGACATGGCAGTAAAAATGTGAAAACTCAGAAGAAATTTCAATATCTTAGCAAAGCACTTTATAAAACACATTGCAAGTTCAGATAAGGCAAAGCTAAACTGTACTGCCAATGTACTATTTTGCCTGCCTGTCTTGAAAAAAAGTCAAGCAATCAATCGCAAACAGATGGCATTGCAAACATGAAAACCAGATGCTCCCAATTTGATAGAAGGCTGTGGGACACTTTCTTTTGGCTGCTGATTGCATCCCCTGAGCTTGCTGATCAAATACAGTGACAGCAATTCCAGGCTTCTAACCAAGCACAAAATAAACAAAAATAACATAATCTGCTTTTTTTTTCAATATTATCCCTCTTTTTAGTATTTGGATTGCTGAACAGTATAGCGTAGATATTACAAAGGCATTCTAATGGGATTTTAATACTAACAGAAATATGTAAGTTACTGCAGATAATAAAAATAAGGTGCATTCATTGTGGAACTGAACGAAAACAGACACAGGCGAGACTGTGACATGTAGCCTAAAAATTACAAGCCACAAATTGAAGGTGGGTGGGCTGCTGCATGAATGCAGAAGATAAGCCTGTAGTACATATGAAAAATGTTACTCAGTTTTGATTTAAAATAAATGCAAAAGGCATCCTAATTATTATTACTCAACTCAGTTAATTTTTGTACAGGACTTTTAACTCAAGTACAGATTCAGAGTGCTTTAACAAGCTTACAGGTTTAAATTATTGATGTTACAAATTGCATAATGTACAAACATAAAACTATAGATTAGGTTAAAAACACAGTAAAATAAGCAAAGTCATACTGATTAACATAAATGGAACCTAACAATAGCTGTCCATTAACATTATTGTAGAACTATGGCCTTTAGACAATGAAGGAGAAGGGGGAAAATCTAGTCAGCAGCATCCCTGGAGAAAATAAACCTCTGAGGATCCATTGTCAATTATAATGCAGAATCACAGACAAGGTCATAGTTCCCCATGCTCACCGTTAACTTGGAATTCCACAGTATAACTTTGTGCTGGGCAGCCTAGTAAGTCAACAGAATCCTTTGAATCCTGGATTCCAAAGCCTCCAAGATTGCATTAAGTAGTCTCAAATCTGCGTAATGCAGGTCAAAGTTAGAGGGAGATGCAGCTTATCCTAGCAGCATTGGGTGCAAGGCAAAACCCAGCCCAGCAGAGGCTGCCATTTCATTGTAGAGTACCCTCACATTCACTTATCAGGGCCAGAAAAAGTAATCAGGCCCAGGATTCAAACCCAAAACTCCAGAGCTGTGACATCAGAGTGTCAATGGCTTGTTTCAAAATGAAGATTTTCAATATTGTGTTCACTTTGTGTGTTCAATTAAGATTTGATAGTTCACTCCTTTCCACCTTTCATCATACAAGTGAAAATTCAACACACTGCACACCTCTATAGGTGTGATATAACCAGAGAAATCATGATTTATTACTGTAACTGAGAACTTCTCCTGTTCCTTCAGTGACCTGTTTGCCTCTACTCTTGCAGACTGTCTCCCTGTCAAGTACACAACTATTGATGACAATACAGTGTCTTGTTAAATTTGTTTTCAATTCTCACTCCCCACTCTCCCGTTTTTTTAATAGGGTACCCAAAAACATATACTGTCAGTTTAAAAACTGCCTTCTTGTCTTAACACTAAACCTAATTCCACATACCTGTAATTCAATTCACTGCTTTCATTTCATCTTTAAAAAAAGAACAACACTCAGAGCCTGGAGCTCTGCAGAATGCGGCCATTTTAGGACAGTCAGTAAATCACATTTACGGTAATAAAGTACCTCATTTATATTGCATTTTTCATCAAAATAGGATTTAAAAGACCAGAAAAATGTGGGTGGTGGTGGGGCTGTGGGGTTATCATCAACCATATAGAAACATTAAAAAGTGTGCTGTATGGAAGACTTCACTGAAAGCTACCAGCCAAACTTTATTAGCACAGCTGCTTGGGGAAGTGCTATTAATAACATTCAATCACTTGTCTTATTTGCATCACAAATTTTGCACTCTAAACCTGTGGAGGTGCACTGAAAGACAAAAGAATTTAAACAGTAAAAATATTAAATGCATAATATGAATTAATCATTTGAATGCTAAATAAGAAAAAGCATATTGGGTAATGCTAACTTGATTTCAAAGTAATTTAATTCACTCCTACCTATGGGCAATTAATATACTGATTTCTTTGATGTTCTTCATAAAAGTCACTATATAAAACCAGACTCATTAAAGGACATAAAAACTATCAGGGCAAGATACAATAAGTGAAGAACCACAAAGTAATTTGTCAGCCAATTCAAAATCATAAATGGCTATAATCTTAAATAACACAACTAACAGCCTGAAAGTTCCTTTGTGGCTCGTCTTGCACCCTTAAGCATGAATGACTAAACTTATGATTCTTCCAACGTTGTATCACACCATTTAGTTTACAATTTCCAAGATGTGCAAACTATATAAAAAATAAGATAATGTGTAACTGTAGCTGCAATTTGAACTTTTTTTCCTCTCTCTCTCATTGCCACATCTCTTTCTTTGCTCCTTGAGCTATGGCTTTTTCTTTTCTCTTAACTCACTCAACGATATAAGCACATTCCTGCCTTCCCTTGACTACTTTTCTTCTATTGGTCCAGACACTCAAGAGTCTAACACACTTAATCATGCCTATTTATCTGCAGACAATGGAAAAAATGGATGTAACAAAATGGCTAAAACAGGAATCTCTAGTAGCATTAAAAATGATTAATATACATTTAATGTTCAGGTCTAGATTGTCACTGATATGAACCCCTAAGTACTTCTAGTTTTCTAACCCTCCATATCCACTCCCTAAGTAGAGACTGAGGCCTTTTGTTGCGGTGAAAGTCAAAAACCAGTTCCTTGGTTTTGCTGAGGTTAAGTTGCAGACAATTCTTTCCACATCAGAAAACAAAGCTCTACTCCTGCCTTCCATACGCTGTCCCATCCCCCTGTCAATACACCCCATAAGTGCACAATCTTTAGTGAATTTCTGCAAGTCATGTGACCTTGTATTCATAGTTGGCTGTCTGCAGATTAAACAGAAAAAGTGACAGGACTGTTCCTTGTGGACTCAGTGTGTTGCTCACATCCGTATCAGAGACAGAGTTCCTTGAGCCTCACAAACTGCAGTCTACTAGACAGACATTCCAGGGGGATGTTAACAGACAGTCCATTATCCAGGATGCCAAAGGCTCATCTACCCATAGTTACTAGCATGGTAAAATGTCTACTGATTTTGTTCCAATAGATTTTGTCATACAGAAATAGTAACATATACTGTAAATACAGTATATACACTATATACTTTATAAAGAGATTATTATTATGATGAGGTCAAAATTTAAAAACTACAGAATTATGTAGGTGAAATTCAATATGCTGGATCTTTGTGTAGCAGTTTAGCAAGAAGTGCAACTCATTGCTTAATAATCAGACTTCAGGTGCAATGTTGTTTCAATCTCACAACTGACATGTTGGTAACATGATGCTGGTTTAGGATGATGACACTGGGCATCTTGTTTTCTCATTGTTTTCTATTCTATTCCCAGTTGAGAATAACAAAAATATTTGTGCTGCTCAGCAATATAATGATGAGTTACCTTTAGATTTGGCTGTAGAGAAAATGGATTTGGAGGACTTTACTTTTCTGAAGAGGACAAGGCCTTTACTAGAAGTCCACATTCTTTTCTCTTTCTCGAACTTGAATATTTAAAAGAAATGTACAATTTCGTGAGTGCAAGTTGTTTAATTAGATTGACTTTACCTATTTGTATGACTTACTGTAGATGAAGTACAGGTAATATTTTAGTGTGCTTTCATACAGGAATCCAGAAGACTGCTTCTTTTAATTCCTGATAGTCACAATCAAATGATCATGGGAAAGGCACTATATAAATAAAATATATTATTATTATTATCATTCATGAAGATTACTAACTACATAAGTTTCCCTAAACTGGGCCCTGATCAGTTCTGATTCTTATAATTGACTGCTTCAGATTCCTTAGAGTAGCACCATAAT
This sequence comes from Erpetoichthys calabaricus, assembly GCF_900747795.2. Lineage (NCBI taxonomy): Eukaryota > Metazoa > Chordata > Cladistia > Polypteriformes > Polypteridae > Erpetoichthys > Erpetoichthys calabaricus. Next base: position 48,107,072 of record NC_041402.2, on the reverse strand, counting down.
TTGAGAGGAGGTAGCCAACTTCTTCAGATTCCAGAGAGCTGTGCTTTAATTAACATTGATTAAGATGGGTCATGGCTTTATATTACTGAGAATTACATCTTGATCAGCATTGGTGAAGACAACTGGCTTCTTCAGATTCCTGACATTTGCAACCTGATATGCTCCAAGTGTAAATGGCTAGTCAGTCAGTCAGTATCCAACTCGCTATATCCCAACACAAAGGTCACGGGGGTCTGCTGGAGCCAATCTCAGCCAACACAGGGCATAAGGGAGGAACAAATCCCTGGGCAGGGGACCAGCCCAACGCAGGGCACACACACACACACATCAAGCACACACTAGGGACAATTTAGGATCACCAATGCACGTAACCTGCTTGTCTTTGGACCGTAGGAGGAAACCAGAGCAACCAGAGAAAACCCACGCAGACACGGCAGAACATGCAAACTCCATGCAGGGAAGACCCGGGAAGCGAACCCAGGTCTCCTTACTGCGAGGCAGCAGCGCTACCACTGCACCACTGTGCCGCCCTGTAAATGGCTAACTAATTTGAATTCTTAAGAATTGCACCCTGATCAGCATGAATGCAGATGACTGCCCGCTTCAGATTCCCGAGAGTTCTTCCCTCATCAGCCTTGATGGATATGGCTTATAGCTATGAGTTTCTGACAATTATGTTCTTATCAGTACTGATAAATACAGCAAGCTGTTCAGATTCTAGAGAGTTGTATCCCGATAAGCAACTATGGAGATGTTAGACTGCCTCTGAATAGAAATGCCTGGCTGCTTTAGACTTCTTGTTCACATCATTGTTTACTACCATGGATGTTATATTGTTGTTAATTATAACATCTTGTTCTAGTATATATGTTACTATTGGTAATCTGGGGTTTTGGGAAGTGCAGATTTTATTTTTGTACTTCTATTCTGAAATTTCCAAAAAATTGTAACATTATTTTATTTATTTTCACATCACCATTCTGTGTCCTATGGATACCATCATTTTACTTTATTGCTTTGTGCCCTCCCCAACCATAACCTATTGTCTATGGGGATAACCTATCGTCTATTGGCTTTAGATTTGTCAAAAATGTCTATGTCTGGTTTTTGACAGAGCTTGACATTTTAGGGGTCCCTGGTAATGAAAACATCAATATATTGATGATAGGTGTGTGTCTGTCTATGTGTCACAGATTCTTGAGGACAGTCAAGAGCTAAAATGGCTGGATGGAAAAATACCAAACTCTAAACTTAAGCCTGTTATGAGATGACGATGTGCTGTCTCTCCATAACTGACATGGAGAGGACTCTATCCAGAGTCAATCCACGCAAGGCTGCAGGACCTGACAACATACCTGGTCGTGTGCTCAAAGAATGTGCCAGTCAACTGGCTGGTGTCCTCACAGACATCTTGAACACATCCCTGAGCCAGTTGTCAGTCCCAGCATGCTTCAAGTCGACCACCATCATACCAGTGTTGAAGAAGTCATCAGTGACATGCCTGAATGACTACCGGCCAGTTGCACTCACGCCAATCATAATGAAGTGCTTCGAAAGGTTAGTCATGTCACACATAAAGACTAATCTCCCTGCCTCCCTTGACCCTCTTCAGTTTGCATACCGCTCAAACAGGTCAACTGAGGATGCCATATGCTCTGCCCTTCACCTCTCCCTGACACATCTGGATAAAAAAGACTTATGTCAGGATGCTATTCATAAACTTTAGTTCTGCCTTCAACACAATCATCCCTCCAATGCTGGTTGTAAAACTGAGCAGGTTGGGCCTGAACACCACCCTCTACAATTGGATCCTGGACTTCTTGACAGAGAGGCCCCAGTCATTTCAGATGGGCTGCAACACTTCCAGCATCATTACACTGAGCACTGGAGCGCCGCAGGGCTTCATGCTTAGTCCACTGCTGTTCGCCCTGCTGACTCACGACTGCACAACCACGCACAACACCACCCACATCATCAAGTTTGCGGATGATACGACGGTGCTGGGACTGATAAGCAGGGATGATGAAACAGCATACAGAGATGAGGTGGAACAGCTGTCTGCATGGTGTGAAGACAACAATCTATCTCTCAATGTTGACAAGACAAAAGAGATAATCGTGGACTTCAGAAAATCACATCCTGCCCATATCCCACTTGGCATCAACGGTTTTGATGTGGAGACTGTTAGGAGTACCAAGTTCCTCGGTGTGCACATAACTGAGAAACTTACGTGGACACATAACACCTCATCACTAATCATGAAAACCCAGCAGAGACTTCACTTCCTGAGGTGGCTGAAGCGAGCACGTCTTCCCCCTTCCATCCTCACCATGTTCTACAGAAGCACCATTGAGAGTGTTCTGACCAGCTGTATCACTCTCTGGTATGGCAACTGAAACATATCCGACCGTAAGCGCCTGCAAAGGATAATGAAGACAGCAGAGAACATTATTGGGGTGCCTCTCCCTTCACTACAGGACAAATTTTACAAACGCAGTGTCTGCAAGGGCTGCAGCATTGTGCAGGACCCCTTACACCCCTCACATGGACTTTTCACACTTCTGCCATCCAAGAGAAGATACTGCAGCATCAAAGCCAGATCTGCCAGGCTGCAGGAGAGTTTTACCCCCAAGCTGTTAGACTCCTTAATAACATGCTGCCCCCTGGGATCTTCCACACTGCCTCAACCACCTCTAAAACAGAACTTTTATACATGCGAGCCACTGTCCTGCAAAGACGAGTGTGCAGGTAGAAAAGAACTGAAAATCTCCTACCGACCTTTAAGTATTTTGACACTCTTGTTATCCTTCTGCTGTGAAACATTCTGACCTGTCATTGTTTACACAGGTCTTAAACAACTATTATCATACACTGATAATTTCTGTATTATCTATATCTATTATTTATTATTTATTTATTTTATTACATATCTTACACATCAATATTGCTGCTACTTCTTTGTCTTATCTTTGCACAATGTCTTGTCTTGTTTGTGTTTTAATTTTAAATTTAAATTTTAATTCTATCTTTAATTTATTATTTGCACATCATGTTGTTACACTGTGGACCCTGAGCTTTGCAATTTCGTCTATCTGTATACTTGTATATGGTTGAGATGACAATAAAGTTCACTTTGACTTTGACTTTTGACTTTTTGAGCCAAATAGTTTAAGAGAAAGAGGCACTCCAGCGGAACCCTCAAATACCATATTCTGCAATTAACTATGAATTCTTCTTGTCAATTGCTATCATAATGCTATCATAATGACCTATTTTATGATCAGAAAGATCAGTATCAGAGCAGTTACTGAAATGGTATAGAATAGTTTTGGTAACTTGGTTTCTAGGGTGCAAAGATCATTCTATCTGACCAAGAAATCTGAAATATCATTGTGGTTTTCTCCAAGCTCTTCATGACTAAATCAACTTTTCAATAATTCTGGATTTTTGTGGACATTCTTAATTTATTACAACTGGGGTAATTGGGATAAGATTGGACAAAGTTATTGATTATTCCTGTAATCATTGTTAATTTGCACATGAGATTAGGCCTTAAAGTTTGGGTGCATGCTGGAAAGGTGAGGAAGGAAGGCAGGCAGGTAGAGCAGAGCAGGAGAGACGAGAAGGAGAGAAGCCCAAAGAAATTGACAAGGACCTCTGCGGACTGAACACCAATCTGAAGCAGCTCTACACCCAGACTTTAAAAGACTCATCTTCCATCACCATCAATTTTCTGAAAAGAATGTTCAATAAGGCTCTTTTACAAAATACATTTCTTAAACTTTAAAGTGTAAGGACTTGGAAAAGGCATTCGACCGTGTCCCTCGGGGAATCCTGTGGGGGGTGCTCCGAGAGTATGGGGTACCAGATCCCCTGATAAGAGCTGTTCGGTCCCTGTACGATCAGTGTCAGAGCTTGGTCCGCATTTCCAGCAGTAAGTCGAACCCGTTTCCAGTGAGAGCTGGACTCCGCCAGGGCTGCCCTTTGTCACCGATTCTGTTCATAACTTTTATGGACAGAATTTCTAGGCGCAGCCAGGGTGTTGAGGGGGTCCGGCTTGGTGGACTCAGGATTGGGTCACTGCTTTTTGCAGATGATGTTGTCCTGTTTGCTTCATCAGGCCGTGATCTTCAGCTCTCTCTGGATCGGTTCGCAGCTGAGTGTGAAGCGGCTGGGATGGGAATCAGCACCTCCAAATACGAGACCATGGTCCTCAGCCGGAAAAGGGTGGAGTACCCTCTCAGGGTTGGGAGCGACATCTTGCCCCAAGTGGAGGAGTTCAAGTATCTCGGGGTCTTGTTCACAAGTGAGGGAAGAATGGAGCGTGAGATAGACAGGCGGATCGGTGCAGCGTCCGCAGTGATGCGGGCTCTGCATCGGTCTGTCGTGATGAAAAAGGAGCTGAGCCGTAAGGCAAAGCTCTCAATTTACCAGTCGATCAATGTTCCTACCCTCACCTATGGTCATGAGCTATGGGTTGTGACCGAAAGAACGAGATCGCGAATACAAGCGACTGAAATGAGTTTTCTCCGCAGGGTGTCTGGGCTCTCCCTTAAAGATAGTGTGAGAAGCTCAGTCATCCGGGAGGGGCTCAGAATAGAGCCGCTGCTCCTCCGCATCGAGAAGAGTCAGATGAGGTGGCTCGGGCATCTGATCAGGATGCCTCTTGGACGCCTCCCTGGTGAAGTGTTCCGGGCACGTCCAACCGGAAGGAGGCCCCAGGACACGCTGGAGGGACTATGTCTCCCGGCTGGCCTGGAAATGCCTCGAGATTCTCCCGGAAGAGCTAGAAGAAGTGGCCGGGGAGAGGGAAGTCTGGGCATCTCTGCTCAAGCTGCTGCCCCCGCGACCCAACCTCAGATAAGCGAAAGCGAATGGATTGATGGATGGATGAAACTTTAAAGTCTCTCTTCAAATATATTTCCTTCTTTTGCTACCATTGGATTTACTGTGTTTTTATTAATGTTGCTTTATACTATTAATTTTATACTGTTTGATTGGGTCAATGTATATTGTTAAGAACACCTGATGAAAGTGATGGCCATATTCCCACATGGGTCTGCAGCTGAGACGTGTTCAAAAGAAATCAGCGTAGTGATCGGACACTTGCTTTGGTGGTTGGCACTGGTGTAGCTCAGATCTGAAGACAACTGTTTGGTCTGCTTATGCTAAGCTAGTAAATCTCATTGCTTAAAGCAGCTGTCCACATGCAGATAAGATGTGGGGCGCTATAAAGCAGCATTATTAAGGCAAAATTCAAGATGTGTGTTCTTGCCCCAGGACTCTTATTTGGAAAAAGCAGATTTGAAGACAGCAGGGTGGATGAATGGACTTGTGCAAATTGCCTTGGTAAAAAATGATAAGTAAATAAATATTTATAAGAAACATTGTGTCATTTAATGGGAGAAATCAACACAACTGCGGCTCAAAAAGATTTTATTTAAAATATCTATTAAAAAGCTTTTATTTTGTTTTGCTCCTTTCAGCAGAATAACCTTTCAAGAAGAATTTTATTTGAATAAAAACCCATCCATCCACTCCATCCATTTATTTTCCCCCCAACAGCAACATATAATTTTAATAATATTAGCCTTTATAGAAATGCTTATTATATGTTTCAGTAATGACAGGGTAAGTGATTTGTTCAGTGTCACATGCATTGATAGGATGTGAAGCTTCAACATTGTAGTTTTAAACCTCTCACTGGCTACTGGGCTGCATGGCTTTCTTGTATGTGATTTAAAATATAATAATAAAGTGTCACAAACAAGCTGAGCTAGATGGGGTGAGAAGAAGCCTGACTAGTGCTGCACAGATCTGTGGCTGTCACTCGCTTTAATCTCACCACTATGACAGTCTTTATATTGCCAATTATCTTTTTTCCAGATTCCTTTATTGAGAAATGTAACAGCTGATCCAGCCTGCCTGTCCACTTGATAAAATAAAAGATCTCTGTGCCTTCCTTCTCTGTCCTATCAGCCTTATTCTATTTTTTCATATTTTGCACCTGCTCAATTAATGACAAAAAATAAGAGACATTTGTGAAAGAAGGAGACAATCTTCATCTCAGGAAATGTCATAGTTGCCCTTCTTCAGTAAAATAGGGTCCTGGGCTACACAGTTGTTTTAAGTGTTTGTCTCTTTCCTTCTCCGTTGCTTGCTTGGATATATTTTCTTTAGCAATTCTGTAAAGGTAGGTGTAATGCTTTCTCATTATCAACATGTTTTGTTGGTAGTGCTTTTGACTTCATGTTTTCTAAACCAGTGACTCACAAGTTTGCTCTAGACTTGGAATTTTGATTGTAAATTCTGAGAAAATATATGGAGATCTGTAAAATAAAATGCAGCCGTGAAAATTTGTTAAATGTCAGTTAATAATTTTATCATGCAGACTGTGATATGAGACTTTGGAAAGCATGTGTTATTACTGCAAGGATTTTCCCCAGTATTACATTTAGAACAGGCAACACATTCAGCTATGACTATTCAATCAGCCTTTGTTGTATAAAGCCCCTTGCATTGCAAGCATTATCAAAAAGCCCTTTACACATTACTACACATTATTTTAAAAAGAGTTATAGTTTGCAGCAGCAGCAGCAGAAACATAAACTGGACTGTCTCATTGAAGCCCAGATAAAGAATAATCCTAGTTTGCAAATCAAAATGGACAATATGTAGTGTAGTGTCATATTTCATGTGGTCTAGTAGCTCTGTTCTTCCATAAATATAAAATAAGCTCTCATTTTCACATGAATGTCATTTCTGTGGTTTTCCACAGAAAAAGATGCAGCTTTATACACCTGAGCAATGGCTGGTAAAGTCCATCAAACAGTTAAAGTATTTACATGGGGAGAGCAGTGTGACAGCTGTCCTTTAAAAGTTAAACTGGAGCAGATGTTTAGGAAGCATTGGTCAGGAAAGTGATAGAAAGTCAGAATGAAACATCTGCAGCCCTCAATGGCTACTGAAAGAACACAGTGCTCCAGATGTATCCCTAATGCTATTTCTAAATGATTCTTCCCAGTCCATTAAAGTATTTAATAAACTTTGTTAGTTTATCTTTCTTACTTCAGTATTCCCAGGCTAATATGGAGAGAACTGAATAAGTGCATCTTGTTAAGGTGCTATATAAAAAAACTGATACAATTTGTCATAAACACTGTGGCCAAGAGAAAATTCATGAAAATAGTAATTCTTTCCAATCCCAATTTAAATTGAAGCAAAAGATAATCTAGTCACCAAACAAAGATATCACCCTGTGGATTAGTGCATTTCAAGAATAGCTCAAAAGAGTGGCATTTCAGATATGGAAACAGTGCACAGTGATCATAGCCTGCAGCTTATTAGCAGCTTTCACAATTTCCCTCTAATTATCCCCCTGAGTAACGTCAAGAACAATTTCTAGAGCTTTTGAAATAATTAAAAAAAACATTATTCTTAAAGAATAATTAAAATTGCATTAGAGCACCACAATGAATGCTTGCCACATGTTAATATGCAATACAATATTTGAGTCTACATTTAACATTAAGTCCTTATTCTGGTGGAGCCAAGAAAAACCTTCTGTCTGTCCTCTGCTATGGCATGAGCCCTAATGCCTCCAATTATTTTGGTAGCATAAACAATACATCATGCACAACAAAGGTAAAGATATTTTTTACAATAATTTCAAGAGCTTCTGTCACCAAGTCCAGCTTGATACATAAGAACATAAGAAATCTGACAGACAAGATGAGACCATTCAGTCCTTCAAGCTTGTTTGTTCAGCTAAGAGTTAAACTGTCCCAATATCTTGTATAGGAACTTCTTAAAGGTTATCAAGGATTCTGCTTGGGATACATAACTTAAAAGTTTGTTTCAAATACCACAGCTCTTTGCGTAAAAAGGTACTCCAGTTCTAAATGTACTTCCCCTTAACATCCACTGGTGTCCTCAAGTAAATGATTTATCGTTAAGTTATAGGATTCGCTTTTTACCTTGCGCTTCTCAAACTTCACTGAACTCTGCGGAATGCATTAAAGTCAATGGGGAAGGAGGAACTAAAGTAGTTTTGAGTGGATTATACTGGTGTCAATGGTCTTTTAAGTGTCCCTGAGAGCTAGGGAAAAGACTTTCAACAATTCTGGATTGATTATTGTGGCCATATAGGTGATCTGAGCTGTGAGGTAGCACTGGTAACCACTGCCCATCATGCCTCAAAGATCAAAATATTTAGCTTTAACAAATAACATAAGTAAAATGCAATAAATGGGCACAAACTAGGAATAAGTAAATGAAATACACAGATCATTGTGTGGAAAGATTACATACAATCTTAAGGCACACATTAGCCATGCCCTGAAGCATGTGGGACTGGCTTTTTCCATTGCTTCCCATGTATATGTGTCTTAAGTTTTACACTTTTTTCTTCCATCAAGAAGAAGCAAACATCTTGTAAATAGTAATACATTTTTGTTTTTATTATTCCATAGCATTTCCTGTGTTTTCTGGTGAGGGTCTGAGGAGGCAAAGGGCTATTTATGCTTTGTTTTGAGTTCCTTGCTAAGTACATGTCTAATCTGCATACATAAAAAGCCATGCAGTGCTGGTACATAGGAATCAATGTTATATTTCCCTGACAGTTCTAGTAATGCAGTGTTTTGTTTATTTATTTTTATTTTTTTACACATCTGAAATGGAAATCTAGCAGTGTTCCTCAACCTTGAGGCTTCAGGACACATTTTTACCTTTTGAAGTTCTCATGACAGCCCACATATGGTAGTTGAACAGTCCGGGGCGGGGGGTTGAAATGATCACAAGTGGAAGAAAGAAGTACAGTTAGAGACAGGAAAAATATCATGCAGCATTGTTTGTGGAGGGGGGTGGTTTTCGGCACATCTCAGTAGCTGAAACTGCATTGTTTTCCCTTTGTGTACTTGCAACAACAGTGATGGCTAAGTCGGCAATGATCTTAAAGTAGGCATGCATGAAAGTTTTTTTTTTCCTTTATTTCACCTTATACAGTATTAGGAAGTTGTTAGTTTTCGCATACCCCTTGGGGTCAGGGTGCAGGGTCAGCCATTGTACAGTGCCCGTGGATCAATTGCAGGTTAAGGGCCTTGCTCAAGGGCCTAGCAGAGGAGGATCTCCTTTGGCAGTAACAGAGTTTCGAAATGGCAACCTTCCAGATGCGAGCACAGATCCTTAGCCTCAGAGCTACCACTCTGCTCTACAGCTCTGTTATATCACATTGGCCTCGTTAAGCATCATAGGGCACATGGGAAAAAAATGTTCACTTAAGCTGGCTCCACAGCAAATTTCCAGGAAAAAATTCAGCAAACATGGTCACCAGCGAACACAGCATATTGGCTGTAAAAATGCTTTGGAGAAATTTGCCAATCAACACTATTAAGTTGAAAGAATTCTGCAGGATCTACTTTATCAATGGTTGAGGATATTGTGGACCTGGATTATGTCCCCACACAGTCTCCTATGCTCAAGACTAAAATGGTTTAATTCTCAGAGTCTGTCAGAGTACAACATGTCCTTAGAGATGTACCTGGTTGCTCTCTGTTCCACAGCTTCAAGTGCTGCTATGGCCTTGTTATAGCGTGGTGACCAGAATTGAACACAGCACTCCAGATGTGGTCTCACTAGAATATTGTATTGTCTAAGCATAACATCCCCGGACTTGTATTCAACAGCTTTAATAATATAACATAACATAACATTTTATTTGCCTTTTTACTTGCCTCTGCACATTGTTTAGATGCTGAAAATGAAGTGTCAACATAAACCTCTAAACCTCTGCCTTTCCCAAGGTTTCTTCCATTTTTTTCCTAGAAGGGTTTTTTTGGGAGTTTTTCCTTGTCTTCTTACAGAGTCAAGACTGGGGGGCTGTCAAGAGGCAGGGCCTGTTAAAGTCCATTGCGGCACATCTTGTGTGATTTTGGGCTATACAAAAATAAATTGTATTGTATTATATTGTAAATCATTTTTAGAGGTTGCTTCTTACAGGTTATTACTTCTTTTGTCCATCACTTTCAGAGCCTGGAACCCCTCAGACAACCAAGTACTGCATACTATTTATCTATCTATAAATGTGGCTCAGAAAACATAATGGAAAATTTCAGCGATCGTCTGTTTGGTAAATGGTACAATGAATTTATAAAAGAATGAACTGGTCTAATGGGGCTGTTTGAGCAGCAACATTTTTCATCTTTAAATAAATTTTTTAAATTATCACCTTTAAATAAAATTATTATATGAGTAGAAGACTCATTCTTCCTTGTGAAGAAGTCAAACCCACTAGAGGGTGACAGTCCCTGGTTTTACAGCTAGTATTGATACAGCTAGACCTCGATCACCCTGGGCGGATGGACAGTCAGACGTGCTCATTATTATAATATACAAATAGACAGATATAAAAAAGTGCTATTTCCTAAATGCTGCTAAAGCCACAAGTTCCGTTCATAAATACCAGATGGGAAAAATTATTGGAAAATAGTATTAAAACAATACAATATATAAATTCATTATATGAATCCACTCATTCCCATATACATATGTGGGAACCTTGAGTGTATTCTGGTAGCACCAGCCAACAATAAAAGAAGTTTTATTAAGAAAACCATGAAGGTATCTGCTATTACATTAGAAGTGTGTCAAAAAAAACACTCCAAAAAACACTTTAGAAAAGTTAAATAAGGAACTCAAGTAAAGGAGATAAGGGGAGGGAAATGCCAACACTTAATTTGCCAGAAAAACTTTCAATTCCAAAAGGTGTGAGAATGCCCAGCATGGCATCACCTTTTTAGTAATGTACAAAATATGTATGAAATTAAAAAACTTATCCCAGTGTCAGATGTTCAGGATGCTGAATCAGCATCTATAAACAGTGTTTCCTTTTGTATTTATAAGATAAGAGGTGACATGCCTCTGTTCTTCTATAAAATGATGGCATAGAGTCCCCCTTTTTCAAGTATATGGGGTGGATCCCCAAACCTTTCACTTTGTTTTGTGTATTCTTTCACAAATGATATAAGGAAAATACAAATAACATCAATACATTTATAAGCACAAATAGAATCTGATGTGAAAAGCCTACTTTGACTTTCAACATTCAGAAGATGACAAAAATTAGCTGAGGTTTCCATAAAACAAAAAGAATCCTTAGACAAAAAAAGCCCACTACCTGCACTCATGTGCAACTAAGTGACTCCAGTGAAATCTACTGATGTGAACATACACATACGTATGTGTGACATAACATTGTCACCACATTACAGAATTTCAGGGGAAAAAAAACCAAAAAATTCTAAGTGGACAGACAAACTAATCAACAAGAAAAACAATGTTATTTTAAAAGGTGTCATGGAATGAGACACCTTCTTCTTTTGAGACCAGAGAATGCAGTGCTATTTAAGCTTGATGAGCCAACAATGTATACTGTTTGCTTGGTGAGGATAAGAAACAGTTCTCAGATAAATTGCCTGAATAGCTGGTTGCAACAAAATTCAGAAAATCAAAACAAGACCAAACCAAGAGCAGAATAATTCACACTGAAAACTCAGCAAAGTAAGAGCCAGGTTTAATCTGTGCTTAAAAGATCTAAAGACTGTACAGGTCAAGTGAAAATGTAATATAGTTCACTTTTATTCCTCTAAAACTCACTTACATTTATAAGCCAGTGTACTATATAACAAAAGCAATTTCAGCATAACAAAATTACAAGCAATAAAAACACAAAAGCAGTAAAAAATGAAGCCCTAACTTAACATGTTAGCTAATCATGGATCCAGAAAGTGGAGATGTGTTCCTTGTTGGTTAGAACATTCAAGTAAGAATTTCACTGGACTCTGCATATGTGATAATAATGATTTTTTAAAACCTATGTTCCTATAAATTCCGATTTAGGAGAAAATTTTATCACATAACTAGCAAAATACACCAAAATATCGTTGCAGCGGAGAAGTAGTGTGTTAAAGAAGTTATGAAAAAGAAAAGGAAACATTTTAAAAATAACGTAACATGATTGTCAATGTAATTGCTGTAAGCTTATTTTAGTATTGACAGTGAATTTGATGATTGTAAAGAGTTTAATTTATGATTGTAAATGTAAGGATCTCTTTGCAAACAACGTTTGCAGTTCTGCCCTTGGGCTGTAAAATGACCAAGCTGTCTGCTGAGCTTACTCTTGAGCATGCAATGTACAGTTGGCCATGTGAGAAACAATCTTGTGTCAAGTCAATGCTGACCTTTTTTAGAGTCTGGCCCTGTGACTTTATTGTCATAGCGAAGCAGACCCTTGCTGGAAACTAGAGGCGTTTGAATTGGAATGGGAGATCAGAGGATATGAGAGGGATGTGAGGAATAAATACAGTCTCCCCTGAGCCAGTACCAGTGAAGACAGTTGCCCCAATGTGCAGAGATTTGATCTGAAGCTTGGTGCTGTCACAAAGTTTTGGTGGTTGTAAGTTCCATAGTAAAGCGGTGGAGTAAACGAAAAGGCAGGAGTCACCAGCAGGAAGACATGAACCAAGGCGAACAATAACAGGCCTGAAGCGGTGGAGTAAAGAAGAAGGGAGTAGTGAGCACGATGAACAGCTGAGGAAAGTAAGGAAGCGAGTGACGAGGCACATGAGCGCAGGATGTCGTTAATGTATATAGGCAGGGAGCCAACCACGTGGTAGGTGCGCGGACAGAAGCCAAAAAGGAAGGGGGACTAGGGGTGGCCCTTGTGCGTCTCTGCCATGAAATAAATCCTCTGTTAATGGAAATAAGGAATGAAACCACGAAAAGGAGAGGTCAGTTCTGAAAGTTCCTTACAGCATTGTGAGATCTGCCAAAAAGAAGACGTTATTTTCGAAAGTTTGTTACGGGGCACGGCGCAAAATGAAATATACAGTACTTAACGTTTGTAAGTACAGTGTAAAGGATGAGCATGGGAAATTTGGTCCTCCTACGTATATTAGAAGTTTCAGAAAAAGTGAGGAGGGGTTTTCCCTATCTATATATACAATTTAGGGGGTACACCCGTTTCCCCCCCTTGGGTGTTGCAATAGGACATGAAGCATACCTAACTTTTGTAAGTACACTGCAAGGAATGAGCATGCAAAATTTCTACCTATATGGAAAGTGGGAGAATTAGTGATGAGTCAGTGAGGGCTTTGCCTTTTATATGTATAGATATGTTCAGTTTTTTGATAATCACACCTTAAACAATAAAGCTAAAATCTCATGGATAAAGCTGATAATAAAATGGGAAGTATCTTTAACGTGACTATTGAGGTAATGTCTGTATATTCAGTAAGTACTGGGCATGTAGTTTTTAAAGAGGGTACACTATTGACACACATACTATGCACACCTTCAACACACAATATATGATGTGGTTATGAGGGAATAACCCTCTGTAATGGAGTTTAAAAATTGGAGAGTATCCTCTTTAATAAAACTCCTGTGTGCGTCCAGTGTCCGTGTGTGTGTGTCTTCTGGTGAAGTGCGCATGCGCGGGGCACGGTGCGATGCTTCAAAGCAGATGCTTCAAAGGCTGCCTGACGCGTCACACAAGACAGAGAGGGCGGGACCTATAAAATATCGCGCGGCCGATCCAATCGGATTTCGGTAAATGAGGTAAGACCTAAAACATAAAACATGAAAAATCCAATCGGGTACTGAGACGTGGAGACCAGCTTCCCAATTGTTGTGCAAGAGTGTAAAACATGAAAAATCCAATCGGGTACTGAGACGCGGAGACCATCTGCTTTTGTTTCTTATAAAAAGGCGGATTGTAAACTGGTATATATGTGTGTGTGTGTGTACATTTGTATGCCATGTAAAATGAGAAAATTAAAATAACTACATACTAAGATTATTCATTCACACTTCAGTAACTTCACCACATGCATTTATTTAATCAGGGCAAAAGATTAATAGTTGGCCTAATTTTAGCATTCTGAAATAAATTAAACCTTCAGCATTCATCTATTAAATATTCCTTATATAAATACAGTTTCCTTACTTCAATAAAAGGTAAGTCTAGGCAAGGATAAAAGTCCAGATATAATATTCTATAATGTTTAAAGGTTCTGAGATACAGTATATGGAACAGTGTTATCAAAAAACAGCTCAGCTGGAGCTGCTTTAGTGAGGGGAAGATGGAATTTCCAACAACAATCACTACACAGCAAAATTCATCCTGATCACTGAGTCATGACTGAAGATGAAGTAGGTCAACTTATGACTGTTATGATTCAGGTTCAGAGGGAAGATGTTATCCACAAAAATACTAGAGGCACTATGATTGCCTTCTAGTGGTTACAGAAAGTACTGCAGCTACAAAGACAGTCAAGCATTTAGGATACAATACACAGAGGCAAACTGATTGCCTGCAGATATAACATGTGCAATCATTACTTCACAGATTGCAGCATGGGCCGCAAAAGTTTATAAACTATCTAGTCTATTGGGTTGGGTTGTGTGTAAGCAAAGTGCTCCACAACTTGGTCAGATTTTAGAGTTTATTTGTCTGTCCTGGTATAAAAAACAGCTCAGGATGGCTTTCCAGTTAACCGCAGAGCATACTCACACATTATGGGTCAATTTAGAGCCAACGTTCAACCTAAATTGCACTGGGTAACACAGATAAACCACAGATATTTGGAGAATTTATAAACCTTACGGACAAATTCTACTTGGATGGCAATGCTATAATCAGGAGCTATAAAGAAGCTGTTGCGATTGTGGTTCTGGTGGTAGAGATGAAGGCATCTAACCAGAATGCTTGACCAGGTGTAGCCACCCAACAGCTGATCTATGCCTCTTTTCTTCTTCAAAAGCCGGTGACAGTCCATCAGTTTTTTTCACCCTCTCTTCCTTCTGTTTTTCAAAGGTTGTAACTCTTTGAAGATGTAATAATAGAAATAGTAATAATAATAATAATAATAATAATAATAATAATAATAAAATCTCTCTCCTTTTCTTTTCTATAAGTTACTTTTTTCACTTCAGTCAATTTGATCCTTCAATTTATGTTTCTTTTTGTGTTTTTTTAAAAATAATTAGTGATTTGCATGCCAACACCCTTAAAATGTCAAGTGTTGGTGTGCTGACATAAACTACATGGCTACTGTGTCATTTGGCTGTTGGCACCATTGCTACAAACATGGCCACAGTTTTAGCACTTTCTAAAATATGAAGAGAAGCCAAATTTTAAAAATTAAAATAACAACTTGGAGTGCACTAATAATTAGTCAAACACACATCAGAAGCTTACCAATCTGCTGCATCTCAAGAATATGCAACAAAATATAAGGGGAAAATTACCTGTTCTGGGTTAAGTGAGCACAGGGGACTATTTCCAATACAAGCAAACATAAGTCATTAATGGCTGTTAAAAACCATTCAGTTTAGCATTTACATTTATTAATTTGGCCAACACCTGCCCTTTACCTAAGGCAACTTACAACATTTATGATACAATTAGTTAAATTTCTTTTGGTTTTCCAGTTGGAGCACAGGCAGGTTCTTTTTTTGTTTTCCAGACGGAAGTAGAAATCCAAAAGGAGATATTTTTGGCAATTGACTGTAACGCACATCTTCACGCTGAATTTCAGTCATTTCCAGTTGCTAGTTCACATGTGCTTTAGTCATGTTAGCAGTGAAGATACCTGAGAATAAGTAGATGTCCACTTCTGGGTGTGAGAAAGCACAAATAGGACTTTTATGTTAGTGATGCAATTACGTTCAAGCCTTTTTCTACTCTGCCACCAATACTGGCATCTGGATCAGTGCCCCTTGGTCTGTGACTTTTCACATGCATTTACAGATTTACTGGGTCATTATTATCATATGTACAGAGTACAGTGAAAGTTTTACTTGTATGTTTAATCATATGACACCATTCTATTTTGCCTTAATATTTAGTACATACAGAAAACGTCATGCTGCTGAGCATTAATCCAATAACTATTTGCCATTTCATCATAAAATGTTTAAATCTCCTTTCTTAAAAAGCAAACCCATGTCACACTAAGGTCAGAACTGAGGAATTAGACATAACACTTGTTATTTATAGTCTCTGTTGTTAAGTTAAGAGCTTGATTGCATACTTTACATCCAGGTCCAGGTATGATGGAAGGTCACGGAGGTTTCACTGTCACACTGTGGCTTGCTGTTTGTGCCTCTTCCAGTGACATTTCTTTCCTTTTGAACATCACCACCAGGTAACACAGCACCCCTGCCTAGACACTATAAGCCCAAGAATTCTTTTGAAATTCTCAATGCATTTAAAGAAAGGTAAGAAAACTGACTTCAAAGAATTGTGTGACAATGCACTCCCTGGAACACAGTAAAGTAGACCTTTTTTACACAAGCTAAGTAAACGAGCACAACCCCCCTTAAAATAATCAGTCCCATCTTAAAGGCCTTTAGTGTGGATACCCTGTTGGCAATAAAGCCATTTTAATAAAAGTGGCTGCTGTTAAAAATATTTTGCTTGATGATCCATATTACCTGTACTAGGTTTTATAAAATCCTTAAACTACAATTTTTAAAGTAAAACAATAAATAGAGAGGGATATGTAGTCCAGCAATGCCACCAATGATAAACGTCAACAAATACAAGTATTTCTTTACATGTCCTTCTCCCTTAGTCAAGAACTACATTAATGTTAAATGAATATCCTACAAGAAGGAGAGTCAGGAATCTACACCAGGAAGAGATGCACCTTTTTAAGACAAATCTGAAGATTTCAAATCCAATCAGAATGTCAGCTCAGTGGCACAGTGAGTAGGATTTCCTTCTCACAGCACTTTAGGTCAGTCTGAAGTATTATTTGTGTGCTTTACATCTCTCAAGTGACGGCAATGTTTCTTCTGGGACTCTGTTTCTCTAGCACAGTTCACAGATATCCTCTTAAATTGTCTGGCAACTCTAAAACGTAGAATTGGGTAGAATGCCCAGTGAGGGCCAAGTGGTCTTTTGGCCTTGGACCTCCTGCAGATTTTTTTCCCTCCAGGTTATCTGGAGTTTTTTTGTTATTTTTCCTGTCCTCCTCGGCTATCTGACCTTATCATTGGATATATATTTATTAACTTACAATACAATATATATAAGGACACAAATACTAACTACAGTATGTATCTATACTATTAAGTAAGCCCATATTGATTCATTTTTGTTACTTATTTATTATTATTATTACCTGATTTATTTTTTCTTTTATAGTAGGTATTTTATAACATTTTGTAAAGCACTTTGAGCTACATCCTTTGTATGAAAATGTGCTACAGAAATAAATGTTGTTGTTGTAAACTGGCTCAATGCGAAAGAATATGGGTGTCAGTTTTTTAGTGCTTGTCTAGTGAATGGCTGGTGTTCTATGAAGGGTTGGTTTAGTCTGCACCCGTTGTTTCCAGGATTGAATTCAGATACCCATGAATCTGAATTGTAAAGTTCTAATTCAATGTTAAGATGATTCCCAAATGAGGAACCCCAAACTATCAAAAACCTTTCACCAAAACAATACTAAACATATTCTATTAATGTTAGTTGCTATTATTATGAATCCTGACTGGCAATCTACTCAGAATGAAGCTTTGCCTCGAAAATGTAGCTTTAGAATCCTATGAGGCCTAAAAATAAGCTTACCCAAAAACTCAATATCATACTTTGGCCTTCACAGTCTAGGAAATGGAGAGGCTTAAAGAATGCTCAATATACCAAAAACACTGCACAACAATTTTTTTGAAAAGTCTTGCTTCCTGAAAAGTTTTTGCTGATTTTGACAGGTACCTACTGGGTATGCACAAATATAGTTTTACTGCATCACGTAGGAACTCTGAGAAATAGACATTTATATGTTTACTGACAATAACGTATTTAGTCACATTTATGTTTCGCATAAGCGATTAAATTCAACAGAATTAAAAGTGTTTTGCTCCTAATTTTCTTTTGTATTCAATATCTGTTGCATCACGTTGCAGTGTCCAACAGTAGTCAGCAAGCATTGACAGATTCCAGTTGCCCTGGTATCATTTCTCCATCGTAGCAATGTCCTGGTGAAACCTTTCACCGTGTTCGTCACTGACAGCACCGAGATTTCTGGGGAAGAAGTTCAAGTGTGAGTGGAAGGAATGAATCTTGAGTGACATGTTGCACTTCATTGTCTTGCATGCTTTGAGACGTTTGTCTACCAGCTGAATGTAGTTTGGGGCTCTGTAATTGCCCAGAAAATTGTCAACAATGTCTTTGAAGGCTTTCCAGGCAATTTTTTCCAGCCCAACTAACCGATTTTCAAACTGCTTGTCACTAACAACATGTCTGATCTGGGGGCCAACAAAAATTTGATCTTGGTGTCAGTTATTCTTGGGAACATCTGTCTTAAATAACAAAAACCTTTGCCTTCCTTGTTCAGTGCTTTCACAAAATTCTTCATGAGTCCCAGTTTTATGTGAAGAGAAGGCAAATATATCATTGCCAGGTTGACAAGCGATTCATGTGCCACATTTTTCTGTCCTGGAACTAACTTTTTACGGAGTGGCCAGTTCTGTCGAGAATAGTGCGACTCTTTGGCATGGCTGTCCCATTCACCGATGAAACAACAGTACTTTGTATAGCTGAGCTGCAGTCCTAGTAACAGAGCAACGACTTTAAGATCTCCACAGATATTCCAGTTGTACCTGCTATACTGGATGTGCTTCAACAGTTACATATTCTCATACGTTTCTTTCATGTGTGCTGCATAGCCAACAGGTACTGAAGGATAAACGTTGCCATTGTGTAGCAGAACAGCTTTCAGGCTTAACATTGACGAATCAACGAAGAGATGCCACTCTTTCAGGTTGTGATCACAACCCAAGACCGAGAACAATCCTTCAATGTCACAACAGAAACAGAGACTGTCAACTTGTGCAAAAAATGTGGTTATATCATGATGTTGGCCTCGAAACACAGAAATTTACGTACCTGGTGACAGCAAACACCATTCCTGCAGTCTCAAACCCAGCAGCTCAGCTTTTGCTTCTGACCAAATCGTTCAATTCAGACTGTGTTATCAGATGGGGATCACCTGATGAGCACGGTTCAAAATCCAGGTCAATGTCACTGTCAGTACACTGCATTGCAGTTTCTTCATCTGGTTCGTCTCAGGTCCTGGTGGTTTCAGAATTGGAAGACTGTTGTCATGTGGCACGGGTCTCATTGCTGAAGGCAGATTAGGATATTCAATTGACATCATGTTTTTGGCAAAGAAACCAGACACATTAATCAAACAGAAGTAACAGTCCATCACATGGTCTTTCTGTTCTTGCCATATCATCAGAGCAGCATACGGCATCGTCTTTCGAGTTCCTCTGAGCCAGGCTTTCAGACTGACAGCACATGTCGCACAGCAAATGTGAGGCACCCATTCTTTGTCTTGATCACCAATTTTGCAGCCGAAATGCAGATGATAAGCTTTCTTCACAAGAGCAGTCATCCAACATCTCTGAGGCGCAAGTGTATATTCGCCACAGATATAGCAGAATATATCGTGGCTGTTACGACATTGATGAGACATATCGCCCGAAACCAAAACGTCTATAGCATCAAGCTTACTTACTGTTATATTGCTACAGATACTATACTTTACTATACTGATACTACACATACACACTGACTATCTATAATAACCAAATAAGCAGGATCGGTGTATTCAAGCAATCTTTATAGCATGCTGAGACAGCGTCAAACTCGTTCAGACCTGCCCAGGTATGCCCAGGATGTCAACTTCCACAGAACAGCTTCCAACCTGGCCTGATTCCATGCCTGGACATGCCCTTGCTGCACAAATCGTTGTTGATAAGTCACTTACGGGATCAAAAATGTTTGGATACAAATATAAAAAATCATGACAAAATGGTATATGATGGCTAAATTTTGATGTGATATTCGTGATCAGCACCCACAAATCTATAAGAAACACCCAACAGTGTTTAAGAAGCAAAAATTTGTTGTGCAGTGTAATCAAAGTGCTGAAGGAGGACTGTCTTATCAGAGTACCTTTATAATTCAAAATGTATTAATTAATCAAAAACAAAAGCCAAAAAAATGAAATCAAAAAGATATACGTATGTAAAAGGCAAACCAGTGAAAACAATGCCAGTCCCAAACCAGAAATCTTGATAGATAAAACCCAATCAAAGTTTAGAAACCACAAACTTAGAAAATAAGGCACTTACAATGATCCGGAAAATCAAATGAAAGCCAAAACATCAGAGTTTACAAGTGAACAAGAATGATTCCACAGTGAACACTAACCCCACCCCATGATGCTCCATACACAAGACACAACGTATGCAATTCAAACAGAATAAGCATAACTCAAAAACATAACAAAATAAATTAACAAACCAATATCAAATTATAAAAGCAAAAAATAATATTTACTGAACAATAAATAAACACAAAAAGACTGAAAATAAAGAGAAGAAACTTGACCCAGGGGAAAAACCCTGGCTATAACATAACAGTTATTTAATAATTGTGTTAAATAATGCTAAAATTAAAAATGAAGCCATCTAAACTTCAAACAAAGAATGAAAAAAATTAAATTTTCAAAACTAAAAGGAAACTAACTACTAAACCAAAACTGAACCAAACTCAAAATCTATGTTAAAAAGAATAAAATTTAAAATAAAACACACATAAGATTGCAAATCATCAACACTACAAAATTATTAAAGAGGAAGTGAAAACAAAGGAGTCAAAAACAGTCAAGCAATGCAAACTAAATGACTCTGACAGCATTTGGTTTATTCAGGATTCTCAGATCATTACAAATCTAATTGATTCAGTCCTTGAGAATCCTAACTGACAATGATTAGAGTAAGTGAGATGGGATGAATGAAAACAAAATGTACACAAACCAAAAGCCAGGGAGAAGAATAAAAATAACAAATGCAAAAAAAAGTTATAAAAGACAAAACAAAGCTGAAATTCTAACATTCAGACAGTGACTAGATGGATGAACGACCGATCACATAAAGACAACAAGTTCAATAAGACTGAAATATTCCACTGAACAGATTTTGAAACAAGCCACAGAGATTTTTAACCGTCTTCCATTAAAGGAAAACCAGATGAGTTTTGAAGATTGACAACAGAATTGTACATCTTTTACATTTTTTATAAAGTATCACCATATTAAAAGACCAAACCAAATACAAATTCAGAAGGTAGCAATATTCAATCCCAGTAATCTATTCTGAACAAAGTTTGATTCCTTTTGTTTGCTCGAGTTCTCAATCTCCTGTTAAAATCTTCCTTTACTCTGGTCTAAGCTTGGATGTTTTGCAATAAGAGTTGCCCATTTTTTCCACTAACAATGCACACTACACAAAAATTACAAGATGTTTACGTCCAAGCTGGCAGTCAGCAACACAGAGCATCCAGAGTAAGAAAATGTTGGTACCCAATGTAAATGTTAGAGCAAAAATATTACTAGCATGTTTGTGTCAATTTTTATCATGGCAAAGCCCTTTCTATAGTTACAAGCAAAATCATACATGATAGACTGAAGACAAGCACCAACTTCCTGTAACCCTGAGCTGGTTTAAAAAGGTTCAACAATGGAAAGCTGGATAAATGACTATCCAAGAATACTGTAAAACATTTATAAGACTGCTCATAGATTTTAACTCAATTACAACTCTGACAGCATTTACTACATAGAGGTCAACATTATTAAATGGCTTGTTCTATTAGAATCAAATGAAAACAGTAGGTTCATATACAGGTGCTGGTCATAAAATTAGAATATCATGACAAAGTTGATTTATTTCAGTAATTCCATTCAAAAAGTGAAACTTGTATATTAGATTCATTCATTACACACAGACTGATGTATTTCAAATGTTTATTTCTTTTAATTTTGATGATTATAACTGACAACTAATGAAAGTCCCAAATTCAGTATCTCAGAAAATTAGAATATCAATTAAGACCAATGCAAAAAAATGATTTTTAGAAATGTTGGCCAACTGAAAGGTATGAACATGAAAAGTATGAGCATGTAGAGCACTCAATATTTAGTTGGGGCTCCTTTGGCCTGGATTACTGCAACAATGCGGCGTGGCATGGAGTCGATCAGTCTGTGGCACTGCTCAGGTGTTATGAGAGCCCATGTTGCTCTGATAGTGGCCTTCAGCTCTTCTGAATTGTTGGGTCTGGCGTATTGCATCTTCCTCTTCACAATACTCCATAGAGTTTCTATGGGGTTAAGGTCAGGCGAGTTTGCTGGCCAATCAAGAACAGGCATACCATGGTCCTTAAACCAGGTACTGGTAGCTTTGGCACCGTGTGCAGGTGCCAGGTCCTGTTGAAAAATGAAATCTGCATCTCCATAAAGTTCATCAGCAGCAGGAAGAATGAAGTGCTCTAAAACTTCCTGGTAGACGGCTGCGTTGACCTTGGACCTCAGAAAACACAATGGACCAACACCAGCAGATGACATGGCACCCCAAACCATCACTGACTGTCGAAACTTTACACTGGACCTCAAGCAACGTGGATTCTGTGCCTCTCCTCTCTTCCTCTGGACTCTGGGACTTTGATTTCCAAAGGAAATGCAAAATTTACTTTCATCAGAGAACATAACTTTGGACCACTCAGCAGCAGTCCAAAGGCGAGACGCTTCTGACGCTGTCTCTTGTTCAAGAGTGGCTTGACACAAGGAATGCGACAGCTGAAACCCATGTCTTACATATGTCTGTGCGTGGTGGTTCTTGAAGCACTGACTCCAGCTGCAGTCCACTCTTTGTCAATCTCCCCCACATTTTTGAATGGGTTTTGTTTCACAATCCTCTCCAGGGTGTGGTTATCCCTATTGCTTGTACACTTTTTTCTACCACATCTTGTCCTTCCCTTCGCCTCTCTATTAAAGTGCTTGGACACAGAGCTCTGTGAACAGCCAGCCTCTTTAGCAATGACCTTTTGTGTCTGCCCTCCTTGTGCAAGGCGTCAATGGTTGTCTTTTGGACAACTGTCAAGTCAGCAGTCTTCCCCATGATTGTGTAGCCTACAGAACTAGACTGAGAGACCATTTAAAGGCTTTTGCAGGTGTTTTGAGTTAATTAGCTGATTAGAGTGTGGCACCAGGTATCTTCAATATTGAACCTTTTCACAATATTCTAATTTTCCGAGATACTGAATTTGGGACTTTCATTAGTTGTCAGTTATAATCATCAAAATTAAAAGAAATAAACATTTGAAAACATCAGTCTGTGTGTAATGAATGAATCTAATATACAAGTTTCACTTTTTGAATGGAATTACTGAAATAAATCAACTTTGTCATGATATTCTAATTTTATGACCAGCACCTGTACAGGATTAAAGTTAATGTTCCCAAATTTAATAATGTAATATAACATTCTTAAAGAGGCACAAAACTGTTTTGACAGAATCAGATGCTTGACAGCAGCTAACCCTGGACAGGGCACCAATCTATCTTGGGGTCCAAAATGACATACCGTCACACATGGCTAATTGAGGGTCACCAGTTAATCTAACCATTTAACTTTTGAGAATATGAGAGGAATACCACACACAGAGAGAACATGCAAGTTCCACACAAAAATTATAGGGGATTCAACTCCAGCATTTTGGGTCAGTGCAGCATCACCACCAATGATGGTACCATTATGAGGTCCATTATTTGATTTGACTTCCTAAAAATAATTCCTGATAGCCATGCCTACAACAGTCCTATAACAACATCAGGCCAATGTCATCTCCCATATAATAAACTTATCCAAACATAGTAGATAATACAGTGTATATTGCTTTCCTTGGTTTATGCTCCCCAACCATTGTGGTCAATTCTAAGCTTTTCTTTCACATAATTAGCCAGAACCCTTGGCTCACATCCCACAGGTGGTCACTGGCTGTGCAGAGAGTTTACATTTTCACCAGGTTTACATGGTTTTCTTCTGGATATTCAAATTTCAATCAAATGTCCCAAAGAGATACAGGTAAGGATAATTAGATAACATACCTAGAATGAGTTGGTGTGTAAGGCTTTATGTCCTGAAACAGACTGTCATTCTGTTCAGAGTAAGCTGCCACCTTGCAATCAATGTTGCTGTGATAGACACCAAGTCTCTGTGATCCTGAGTTGAGCAGGCAGTTAATGGAACTTTGATGGATGAATGAACAATTAGACAGCTATAAGAACACTATACTTTCTTTTCAATATTTTTGGATAGCCAGAGAATTCACAGACTCATACAAACTCATTATCAGCACTCCTACTATATGATAAATCAGTAATGTCAAGAATAGACCAAACATGGCATGTCTTCACAGCCCTATGGTAAAAACCACCCCCCAAAAAAGAAATATGTATAAAACATTCAGCTTCCTAAGCATTAAATTAGCAAATGATAAGAGCAGCTCATAAATGCTGGTTGCTGTCAGGTCCCTAAAAATTCAATATAATCAGGCTTTCATGGGCACAGTTGCCCAACTGTGTATACAGTAAGTGTCACCCTTAGTGTTAACATCACCCAGCCTTGTCAAACAGCTGTCCACCGACTTTCCTGGTCATCATTAATGGACTCTGTGGGCATTGTACATGATAAGCATAATTTGCTGCCTTGTAGATAAGGTTAGAGCTTTTTTTTGAAATTTGTGTTTTCCCATTTCCTTTTCTTTGTCAAATTTACATTTTACTTTGAGGTTTTCACTCTTTCCCAGTCCCTTAACATAAATTGTTCTCTGTTTTTGCAGGGGAGAGTCTGGTTTTGAATCAGGACTATTAGCTGCTACAATCATTAGAGCTACACTTGTTTGAGAAGACTAAGGATCTCTCTTAGTTTGCCTTATTTCCAGCCCCATTTTGAATACTCTGTCTTTTGATGATGGTCAAAAACGTTATGTGGCTCAATTTTGGTATCTTTTGAGATATTCTGACATATATGTATGTCTCCCATCTTGTATACATATTTTGTAATAGTGTTGTCACAAGTCTGTTAGAAGACTTTTAGTCACAATTTTTGGGTTTTCAAATATTGACTACTGTTTTGGTCTTGTTTCAAATTGTGCCGTTTTTTTAATTGAAATTATTGTTATTAGGGTCTCTGGCTTATTTTCAGCTTGATAAATATATTCTCTGTTAACTACATTTTGTTTTAATAATCTACTAATTGATTTGGTTGCTGATTCTAAAGTTAAGTATTTTTGGTCAGTTGCCTTTTCCTTTTCCAATTTAACTTATCACAACTTTATTCAAATGGTTCTTTTAAAGTTTGGGACGTTGCCTGTACTACTTCATTCCCGTGCTTTCAATAAGACACCATGTTAAAATTCAAGACACCTTAAATGACAGCTATCTAATATAAGAGAACAAGCAGCTGGTCACCTGCCATTATGTTCATTAGAACTCTTTCTGCCAGGGAAATGTTAATGAAATAAATAGTTTAAATAAACAAGATCTCATTTAAAGCAGTGATTTCAACATTGTAAAAATGAATAGACATAAATGGGGAAGTGTAATTGAAATAGTTACTATATTTATCAGCTCTTCAT
Source organism: Erpetoichthys calabaricus (assembly GCF_900747795.2). NCBI lineage: Eukaryota > Metazoa > Chordata > Cladistia > Polypteriformes > Polypteridae > Erpetoichthys > Erpetoichthys calabaricus. Next base: position 48,081,523 of record NC_041402.2, on the reverse strand, counting down.
TTCAGGAATATGACCCCTGGTTGGCTGATTTGCATCTATCTACAGGAATGTTGCTAGAACCTGTGCATTCTCTATTAAAGCTGTTATTTCTACAGTATGTAAGTAATTCAAATTTGAGATGAAAAGATAAATACATAGCACAGTTATGGGATGTCAACATTTATTTCTCTTATCTTCCTGCACAAGTACACTTTAACATTTTAAATGTGTTTGCCATTTTGTGTTTAATCCACCTATATCAGGTGGACATAAATGTTGGGAATATTAGCTGCCATGTATTCCTTACTTATCAGGTGCAAAATATATAAAACAGGTATGAAAGTGTACTTTTGGGTTTAGACCTCTGTGTATGTCTCTGGAATCACTGCATTAAAAACACACATCCTTCCTTTTACACATAAATCACAATCTGAAGGCACTTTACAAATACTGAAATATAGTCCAACTTACACATATTTTTTAACAATCGGGTGATGTGAAGGCTAAGTAACTTGTCATCGAGTCACTTGAAGGGGTGAGTCTTGGGGTTTAAACTGCACTGTTTAAGCAACTAACACAGCAATGGTATGTAGAACGTGTGATAAAAACAATGACATGCAAACAACTCACACAGTGACACTTAGGTAGCTTCTTTCAGAGCCTCAAGATATTTTACAAGTACAATGATACAGTACAAGTGTTAAGATGCATTTTTAACCACTGGAACACAGATAGGATAGGTGACTTTTTGAGAATCACACAGTGAGTTGGAGGTGAAGACTGAACTGGCAACCTGGTGGTTGAAAATCTAATCTCTTAGTTATTAGGTGGTGAGTACTTAAACATTCACAGTTACTTCTGGAACTAATTCACTCTACTTTATTGTTGATGTAAGTAATTATTGTAATAGTACGTGAACTTTAGTCTACAAAAACATCATGTCTGTCAATGTCTGTTAGGGGAGAAAATTCCTCCAGATCTATCAACCAAACTTTCATTATACAAAAACAGTGAGACAAAACATACATCCAGTGCAGCCAAAGTGTTTATCACCAGTAACAAAAAATCTTAAAAGTGGCCAAGTTAATCACTTCATTTAAAGCCAATTGATCTGAATTGCTGAAAGAGACTCAAAAGTAATTCTGAAAAGGTTCCTCACGCCACAACCCTTTGATTCTAGTACTTAAGCCAATTTTATACCCATGCACACACTATACCTTGAGTTCCCACTTCTTTTTATTTGATCATCAGCATCTTAATTTGTACATTTTTAAAGACCTTTGGAAAATCAATATAAATAAGATCAATTTCATCTTCCTGACTGTATGCTTTTGTTCCTTCCTCACAGAATCTCCAGCATATTAGTACAACACAACTACTCCTTCTGAACCCATGTTGAATGTTCACTAACACTTCTGTTTTGTAATGATTGATCTTTTTCTAAGTAATTGTTTCCATTGATTTACCCTTGATGCATGTTAAGCTTACTGGCCTGTAGTGAATTGTTTAAGCTCAATAACACTTTTTATAAACTAAAATGAAAATTGAAGTGAGTCTCCATGTAAAATTTCCCCAAAATAGATGAAAACATATGTGTAAAACTGAACAAGTACTACACTATTTACCAGTTGCTGTCATGCTTTCATTCTGCCATAGGCCCAACAGTGGGACACATTTAAAGTTACAGTAACATATATTAAATAATAAACAAACATAACAGAAATTACGTAAAATGTGAAAAACATTTCAAAAATAAACAATAACAGAAAACATACATAAATCCTGGCTGTAACATACTGCAGCACATGTATGTCTAACATGTTTATTTGATTCCTGCTGCTGATTTTACTTTTGCTTCATAACTATGGGGCTGGACATTTCAAAGTTATCTTTATATTTATATTACTGTAAATCCCTTTACGTGAAGGTAAACCTGGTCTGTCCTAAACTCCCTTTTCTCTACTGGCTGACCCTAAAAGGCAATAATAGTAAAATAGATATTTCAAAATGCATTTGCCACAACAAATCTGGAAGGTTTAAATAGCAAAAAAATTACATGAGAGAAGGTGCTTGCATTTACACTGAATACTCCTGCCAAGTTAAAAAAATAAACTGCTGTTGTTCGAATTAATGATTTAAACTTGAATCCACAGCCAAACTTACTAGGCTTATTATAATAATGAACACATTTTGCAATCTCATCTTATTAATATTTTCAAACATATTTTCTTGTAAAGAACCTTGTGAATGGAACTACAATATATACATTGATTTATTGATATAACACTACCGTAGCTCCTAAGCAACGGTCAGAAATGCTTTGTTTCTGGCATTGAACCATGGTCATATTCAAAGACTCAAACATTAAGATTACATGATGCTTGCATCTTTGTTTTGGTTGCTCCTGCTGCCAAATCAGAAAGAGATATTAAAAAAATGAAAAAAGCAAACAGCACTTTCCTGTAAAGCAATCAAGTGTCACTCCCCTGCTATGTTCTTGTAATCTATTATTTCAAACCCTCTGAAACACAATCACTCAGCTGTCTTCTCCTGTCAAGATCTGACATCCCACTAGAGGACCAACGAATATGAAGAATGTGGAGGAAAAATGCAAAGGAATGTTTCTTTTTTTTAAGTGTTTGGGAAAATACCCAGACAGCCATCTTACTGAGCAAATAGTTCACTGCACATGAAGCAACTTAAAAATAGAGCATAGCCCAGCATCATGTGAAAACTGTAAATATTCAGTCAAAGTCTAGCCTGTTATGGGGTCAATATTTTTGGAAGCAGACAGACATTTTCACAACAATATTCATTGGTGATTTTGACCCATAGCTTTGGTAAGGGTTGTTTTCAGTTTTTAAGGGCTCTTGTACCATAAACACAACGCACACTATTGCTTTTATATGTTTTTTCTTTTCTTGCCTACCACTTTTTTTTTTTTTACTGGGTGCATCTGCTTAACACTTTTGTTAAAAGACAGACGGACCTACCTGAGAAGTGATAGCTTCCACCCCAAGCATATAAGGTGCTCCATTATTTTCAGCCAAGCAATACGATACAATTGTATTTGCTCAGACCTGATAGACCAGAATAAACAACTGCAGGAGCTCAGACAAGATTTCATCAGACAAGGTTATAACCCAAAAACAACAGACACTCAAATAAGAAGTGTCTGGCTACTGCCATACCCAGAGACAACCTTCTGGAATATAAAAATAAAGACAACAAGAACCGCATGCCCCTTGTTGTCACCTACAACCCACATCTTGAAGCACTTTGAAAAATTATAAGAGAACTTCAGCCAATGCTAAACAACGACCAAACACTGAAAAATGCATTTCCTGAACCTCCCCTCCTGGCATACAGACAACCACCAAACCTTCAGCAACTAATTGTCCGAAGCTCCCTAAGTGGGTTCTATTCAATAAGGGCGCGCACAAAAAGGCGACCTTCAAAAGGGCGACCTCAATTGGGCACGGAGAATAAAGGCGCATGTAAATAAAGGAGACCTTCAAAAGGGCGACCTCAATTGAGTGCCGAATAAAGACGCCCATAAATATAGGCGAGCTTCAAAAGGGCGACCTCAATTGAGCGCCGAATAAATGCGCGTGCAAATAAAGGAGCGCTTCAAAAGGATGACCTCAATTGAGCGCCGAATAAATGCGCACGTAAATAAAGGAGCGCTTCAAAAAGGTGACCTCAATTGAGCACGGCAAATAAAGGCGTTCGTAGATAATTTAGTTGAAATGGCTCTGGAATATGTGAAGAGCAACAAAGATGCAGATCTACTCGTAGTCGAAGGCTATACATTCAGAAAAGAGAAAACTATCAACGGGAAACACATCTGGAAATGCACTGAATATAGGATTGGAAAATGTTCGTCTCGCTGTCATACCAAAAATGGATTATTCGTCAAGAGACCATCTACGCACAACCATGTTCCAGATGTGGTGAAGTTCATGCATTAATTAATTGGATGTTTTAATATTCTTGCTTTCACCTTTTTATACGTTCAATCATTGCCTTTATCTAATAAATTTTCTGTAATAATTTTGTTGCATTTGCCTTTATTCGCTGCGCCCAATTGACGTCACCCTTTTGAAGCACTCCTTTATTTATGAGCGCTTTTATTCGCCGCGCCCAATTGAGGTCTCCCTTTTGAAGGTCGCCTTTTTGTGCGCACCCTTATTGACGGATACCCCCTAAGTGAACCAACAGAAAATGGCACATCTCCCTGCCTACAGAAAAGATGTAAAACGTGTGCTCACATTTATAGTACAGACCGTATAGTGCTAAAATTTAATAAATTACAACATGGTTTGAATAGAAGGGGCCTGAAGAAGGGGCCTGAGTTGCCTCGAAAGCTTGCATATTGTAATCTTTTTAGTTAGGAAATAAAAGGTGTCATTTTGCTTGAAGTTAAACTCAAAGGAAAGAAAGAACTTTCTAAGCTTTTTTCATGGAGACTAATACATTTTTTCTTACAGACTGATATAGCACAATAGTGAAACAAAGAATATGCAGTAAAAAGAAAATGCAATTAAGGTAATATAAAAAAAATAAGTAGACATAAAATATAAATTATATAATATTTAATAAACATGTTGTTTATATAAGTTCAAAGCTTATTTAATTTACTGTAAAAATTTGAATAATGCACTGAATATTGATCATCCCCGCTGTGTTTGTATTTGCACACTGCATTAACTTTGAAAGTCATTTGTTTTTTGCAATTTTAGGTTTTTCTTTCTTGTTAAATGTTCCAATTTATTTTTGACTACTGTAGTATATTTTGTACTAATTAAACAAATTAGTCAAATATCCATTGATATATTATCCAATCCGCCATATCCTAACTACTGGGTCACGGGGGTCTGCTGGAGCCAATCTCAGCCAACACAGGGCGCAAGGCAGGAAACAAACCCTGGGCAGGGCACCAGCCCACCGCAGGACGCGCACACACACGCACACACACACACCAAGCACACACTAGGGAAAATTTAGAATTGCCAATGCACCTAACCTGCATGTCATTTGACTGTGGGAGGAAACCGGAGTACCTGGAGGAAACCCACGCAGACACGGGGAGAACATGCAAACTCCATGCAGGGAGGACCCGGGAAGCAAACGCGGGTCTCCTAACTGTGAGGCAGCAGCGCTACCCACTGCGCCACCATGCCGCCCATTAGTCAAATATATTTAGCCAAATTCTTACATTTTTGAGTTAGTGCATCAAGGGGTTAATTGGTCCTTTACTTTTCACCTAGTTTTAAATCACCACAACTTCATCCAAGCAGCTTATAAGACATACAGTTCAATTATTACATATATTCTATAATTGCGGAGCACACAGACGTTAGGTGACTTGCTGAATGAGTTAGATGTGGGGATTGAACAGACAGGCTTATAGGTTAAAGTCCAAAAAATCATAGGCCAGATCAAGCACAAAAAAAGTTTACTTAGATGATAACCTAAAAAAACCCAAAACAATAAGAGCAAATGAGCTTTCTGAAGGTGATGGTGATGTTAAGATATTCAGCACATTCTCCTTCCAATGAAGCAGTCTGCTCTTGACCAGGTAGATAAGGATTGCTGAGAAATAAAAACAAAATATAGTAAAGATATCCCTTTTCTTAGTTTAGGCCCATTTCAATTATTGACATTTCTTTATCTGTGTTAGCTAGCATTGTTTTGTACTTGCATCTTCATCTTATATATCATCATCATATACAGATTTTCTGGTTTTGAAGATTGTGTAAGAGTCATTACTGTTTAACAATGTGTTGTTTAATCTGAGGGAACAAGAGTGCTAATCATTTAAAAATAATGCTGTATATGTCTTTTATTAAATAAGAAGCACATCTCCTGAAGACAGGTTTTATCTCCTCCTTTAGGCATGTTGTTTTTCTGCTGTTCTAAACACTTATTGTGCACTTTATTGTATTTCCTAATTTGATTTGTTGTATATTACTTCATTTTGGTTATCTTGAAGTGAAAAATAATATGATTAAGATTAAGAACTCAGTCAATATAGTATACATCTACCTGAACAATATATAATAATTTCAAATTTATTAGATTTCTGAGGGTCACGCTTTGTGTGAGACATGGCTGTTAAGGAAAGATCAGGGAGGTTACACAGTGATTAACCTTTGAAAGTAAATAGCACCAGATACTGTAGGCACCTAGACTCTGTCTTCATCTCCTCTTTTCCTGTTCTGTTTGCCCATAAACCTGCCCATTTAGTTCTGTCAAAGCTCCTATTTCATTTCACCGTTTGGAATTTAGCGTCAGTCCTTAATTTTATTTGAATTCTTGCCTGATATTTTCATTTTTGCATTTTCCTAATCTTTTCAATACCTCTGTCTGTACTTTGCTTGATTTGTTTTTTTTCACCACTGGATGCAAGAGAGAGAGGCCCACCCTGGATGCACCCAAGAACTCAAGCTTATACCAGGTCAGTTTTGCACAACCAATAAATCTAAAATACTATAGAGAGGAATCCAGATTATCTGAAACAATTCAGAAGTCATGGGGAGAACACGAGAATCCTTACCAGGTAAGTACAGAGCTAGGAAGGAATCTTTAGCCTTTGCACACTGTAGCTAATGAGCAAAAGAAAAACATTACCAGTAACAGGAAGACTTGTCTAGCAGGTGAGATTACATAATACTGTAGTTTAAACCTATTGTAAGGGTCTCCGTGTGTCACACAGAATGCCTAGAGGACGTTAGAGGAGAAAAAAGATAAAAGAGCTCCTGCTCCAGTGAATTACACTGTGTGTGAATGTCAAAGTGAAAACTTGCTGGATGATAACAAGGAGAGTTTGTGTGCATCGTTAGATTTACAGCACATGCAAACTGAGTTCAAGTGTTAAGATGATAGTTTAAGTCAAAAAATACAGCACATCAATGACAATGCTCTAGAGAGATGCTTTCTTCAGGAATATCATGCTACAGTGGAATTATAGTATTGCCTAAATTATACAGATCAAAATTAACAAATGATAACTTGATTCACTTCTAATTTCTCTATACAAATTTACATGTTTTAGTCTTCCCTGAACACAATTTGACCATTTTCTGCTAATGTCTTTTTTTCCTCTTGGCACTTCTAGAACTCTATTGATTTAAAAAAGTATTTTAATAGGAGGGCGGCACAGTGATGCAGTGGGTAGCGCTGCTGCCTCGCAGTTGGGAGACCTGGGGACCTAGGTTCGCTTCCCGGGTCCTCCCTGCGTGGAGTTTGTATGTTCTCTCCGTGTCTGCGTGGGTTTCCTCCGGGTGCTCCGGTGTCCTCCCACAGTCCAATGACATGCAGGTTAGGTGGATTGGTGATTCTAAATTGGCCCTAGTGTGTGCTTGGTGTGTGGGTGTGTTTGTGTGTGTCCTGCGGTGGGTAGGCACCCTGCCCGGGATTGGTTCCTGCCCTGTGTTGACTGGGATTGGCTCCAGCAGACCCCCGTGACCCTGTGTTTGGATTCAGCGGGTTTGAAAATGGATGGATGGATGGATTTTAATAGGAATTTCTATTAGAACCTCATTGATTAAAAAAGTCTTTTAATAGGAATTTCTATTTTATGAAGTAGGAGTTCAATTGTTTTACCTGAAACCACACTAAAAATTCCTATAAAATAGTTGAAAATGCTTTGCTTTTGCAATGTTCTTTGCTAAGTCGGAGCAAATACTTCAAACTATAGTATATATGTAATGCTTTCACCTGAACAGGACTGTCAGCCATAATGCACAGTTGGGGCTTCAGCCACTAAGGTACATGTTTACCTACAGTGCTGTTTCTTTTAAGACTACACCATGCACTGACTATACAGAGAATGTCTCCTCTTACCTCTACTGACCAGGAATTAATAATAAGCTCCTAATTCCTAGGTGAGAAACCACAAGTTCAATAGCAGTAAATTTAATATTTTATTTAATATAATTTAAGTGTAATATCTTAAGCAGAAGTATGGAAAGCAGTACTACATAAAGTATACAGTTTGGACTCTGGTAGCTGTAGCAGTCTTAAGATAATCTTCATTTTGTGTCCAGGTGGAACATTTTTCAGGTACAGAGCCTCTCTTGAGGCAGACTCACAGCAGATTAAGTCATTCACAAATGGAAAAGAAGACCACCTCTCTAGGTTGTTGTATGATTTATATCTCCTATCTATTAGGCTTTCCTATCCTGCGAATGCTGAGTTATGCCTCCCTATTATGCCTATTCTAAATGAAACTTTAAAATCCTCAGTAAATAATCAATATACAAGCACACCATTTGAAATATCAAACCTTTTTGTCAAATCAGAAAATAAACAATCAATTGTTAAACTTTAACCAAATCCAACAAGGATTCTAAAACAAAGTCTGATTGTTAAACCTTCCCCAAATTAAGTAATTCCAACTGTTGGTCCAATAGTTTATTTTATATAACAAAGACACTGAAATACCTGTGGACAGGCTCATATCATAAGAATGGCACAGAACAAATTTAAACATAATTTACTTCTAAATTATGAATTTTTTGTGAGTTATACAATTTTCATCCGCATGTCAATTCCCTTTCTGAAAAAAGTCAAAGAAAGTTTGTAGAAAATACAAAGGTCTTCAAATTTTGTTTTGGAACATTTATTGATTTTCCTTACCATTTTCAATCTGGCTTCATTTTATATTTGCCCAAAAAGTTTTGCCTTCTATGGCATTGTGACTTTGCTATTGAAAGAAATGTTTTAAATCAATAGAATTAGGCATTACTCTGTTAGCTGGAAACAGTTTTTGGATATTTTGTTCTTTTTGAGTAATGGAAGAAATCAACTTACCGGCTAGAAAATGTGACATGTTTACTCAGTGATAGCCCCACCATATTCAGATTTCTATGCTTAATCAATGTTAATATCCTATGTATTTCCATGAAGTGAGCACTAATGTTAGATTTGTTAATGTGAGATTTTGGAACACAGATGTGCTGTCAATGAGAGTTATCAGAGTTTGGAAAAATATGTTTGACTTCCTGGCCAGACCTGTCTATTAACAAATACCCCCACTGAGTGAATAATTTATTAATACAAAAGCTTTTACAGCTTAATTAATAAGATTTTAACCCATATGTGTTTGCTGTCTTAAGACTTATAGTATATTCTGTTCTCATTTTCACCAGTTATCAGCAAGGTCTGATATTTTTACCAAGGAATAATTCTACCCTTCCCCTATACTATGAGCTACAGAGCAACAGTTCATTCCCACGTATGTAATTCTGCCCCATTAGTTCAGTTTTTCATAAGCTGCCAGCTATTTTATTGCACAACACTTTTTTTCAATCATAAGGAAAATAAACAGTCATAGGAAATATCCAGAGGCTGTGAAAAATCACAGCAGTACCGAAAAAAATGAAAATGTATTCCAGCAGGAAAGCAGGATGACCTCCTTGGGATGCAGCTCTTTCATTTGACAGCATGTAATTGTGCTAGCTGGTGACACACTGGATGAGCATGATGGAGCAATCTGGAATAACGTGTAAGCCCAGGCTCCCATCTGACTGAAGGAAGCAGGTCTGCAGCTCCCAGAAAGCTGCCAGATTTGAAGAATCACACTCCCAAAGCCTTCAGACAGATTTCCGCTGCCTGGTATATTTCTTCCAACAGAACCTCAGTTTAGCATGCCGCCGGATCAGACACCCCTTACCCCCACCACCACTTGGGATTCACACCAGGATTGCTTGAGACATCTTCATTAATCTATGTCCTATGTAAGAAGATGATTCTATTAAAGAAGTAGCAAACAATTTCCTTCAGCAAAGACAAAAATACATTTGGAAATTCCAGCAGGCAATGAAAAGCAAATGGGGCAGGTGCCTTGGGCACAAACTGCCTGCCCTAGGGAGTGTGATCACACCCTGTTAGGAGTTTGAAACATATTTGGTATTAGTTCAATTCTTTCTTCCTATCTCTCAACTCTGTTTATACTGTAGATACAGGGAGGCTAAAATGTGAGAGTGGAAATGTACAAAATGACTCATTGAGTTGTGTACAAGAGTGAGCTGGGCTGTAAAATAATCGAGCCATGTTTACGGCCATACCATTTGTCTGTAACTTCTAATAGTATTTGTATCCAGAGGTAAGTTTAATGTGTTTAAAGTATGAACACAACATCTGCGTTGCCAGTTTAGAAATGTAATATCAACAAACTGAAGCCATAAAAATTATTGAATATTGCACGGTTGAAAACAAAAATAAAAAGGGCCATTCAGCTGGCCAGCTGGGGATGGAATATGAATAAATTGCTTTTCACAGAAAAAAAACCACAAAAACTATTAACAAAATTGGTGCACCCACTTCACACAAACATTTTATCTTAGAATTCAGCATGCAAAAATAATCCCATCTTAAAGCGGGGTCCATGGAACAATTTACTTACTTATCTGGTTGATGCCTATTTCCAAGACATATTACAACATTTGAGTTACAATGGGTTACATTCGTTTTATTTTTCCAACTGGAGCACAAAGGTAAAGTGACTTGCTCATGGTCACACCGTGTAAATAGCAGGATTTGAACCTACAATGTTAGGGTTTGAAGTCTAAAGCCTTAAACACTATGCCACACTTCCTGCAATGAATAAAGAGTGTACTTTGACAGCACTGGCCAAATGTTAAATGACCAGTCCAACACATCTAACAATCAGCTATTGCACAATTGTAAATCCTTGGAGTATAACCACTCATGCTGATTGCCCTTAAACCTGGGCTGTTTACAGCGATGGTCAGTATATATTCTAAGACTTCTGTTTACTCCAGCCCATACATACTTTTTTACCACCAGAATAAATGGTTTACTTCTGGCATGATATAAAGGTAAAAAACAAAGACACAAAACAAGAGATTAAGTTCATCTACACATTAAAAAGTTTGTATACATTTCAAGACATTGCTTCAGCAAGTTTTGAAGTCAAATGCATAAAGACATAACAACAGCTCCAGGTCTTGATTATTGCAATCCCATGGAACGAGGGTGATAAACATTAGAAAACTTAAAGCTTTCATCCAAAAGCTTTCTAAAATGAGAAAAAACTGAAGTCCTCTGTTTGAAACAATAAATTGCAGGAAACCATTACAATAACAGCAATTTTCTTCAGTGAATGGATGACCTGCCTCATAAAAACTGTCATACTACAACTAGAATACCAGTATGCCCAGAATACTGTCTAGTAGATGTTTTCAAGTAAACTGAAAGGTCTGTTCAAAGACACAGACAATAGCTGAAGATGTCCTGAAAGACAACAATGTACAGTGCTGGATCTCACAAGCCTTTACATATTTTATTATATCAGAGTTCATTCTATCCCCCAAAAACACATGAAAACAGATCTTTAGTACTAGTAGAATATGATGATGATAAAAAAGCAAAACCCCTTGGCAAAGAATCACTATCAACTGTGGTAGTCACATATAAAATACCCTTAACAAACATTTACTAGATGTGGCTCACCTCTACAGTCAATGAATATCTGATGGAACTAGAGAAAACATTCTACACACATAGTGGCAGGAAAATCCTATAATTGTGCATCCTAAAGAAGAGTAAACCTAAAAGCTCAGCACTTGCCACTGCACAGATGATACTGGAAAATATTACTAATTTATAAATCAATCTGATCTTATTTTACATATACAGAAATGACAAAAATCAAAAAACCTTCCAGCATTCAAAATTTAAATTAAGAAATCTATTAAATAAGAAATTGCAAACAGAAATCAAAAATATAACGAGGAAGCAAAAAACAAAGAAATTAACTTATAACAACTGAGAGAAATACTCACCAAACAAAGAAAAAAGTAACCAAAGTAATATACTCAAAGAAAAAAAAACACTTAACAATACAGGCTATTACCCGAAACCCAAAAGAGTATTCCAAGAGTGAGAATACAAAAGAGGGTTAAGGACCAGGGGCCTCATGTATAACACCGTGCGTAGAACTCACACTATAACATAGCGTAAGCACAAAAGCGGGAATGTGCGTACGCACAGAAAAATCCAGATGCAGGAATCTGTACACACGCAAACTTCCACGTTCTTCCGCTACATAAATCCCGATCAGCGTGAAAAGTAACGTACGTGCACGCGCCTTCTGTCCCGCCCCAACTCCTCCCAGAATTACACCTCTTTGAATATGCAAATCAATATAAATAGCCTTCTGTGAAAAGACAATGGGAAAAGCACGGGGGGAAATATAAGAATTTCAGTGAATACCAAGTGGAGGCAAAGGAAAAACGTACTATTTGTTGGTTTAAACAGTGGTAAAATCAACAAAAGGAAGTTGATCAAGTGACAGAGTGTCGGAGAAACTCGAAGGCTCAAATTCACAAAGTCACACAGTGCCCGAAATAAAAAAAGAAATCACATATCAAAGTCGCCGTTAAAAGGCGAGTCGTAGCCCACCGTCTGAGTGTCATATGAAAACTTATTAGGGTACAGACAAAAAAAATAGGCACACAGTGGGAAAAAAGCACAAAATGTCAACTTTAATCTCGAAACTTCCACTTTAATCACGTAGTTTATTTTGCCATTAAAGTAGAACATCATAAACTTCATCTTAAAATCGTTTAATTTACTAGTTTCTCAAATCCCATTGTAACTAAAGTGGCACATTAAATGCTTTGTTCTGTATATGATCTTCTATGTGTTCTACATGTGTGAATCACTACCTGCTTCTTAAACGGGCTTTCTCTTTCTCCGACAGGACACATAATCCATTACATTCGTGATATTACAGCTCTCTGAATAATTAAAATACTGAGATGTACACGTGATATCTTTTTCATGATGATAGGAATGAAAGCATGTTATTAAACATGGGAACACGGTGGCGCAGTGCTTGTTCATGTCTCACGCAGGAGGCTTGCTGCGCCATGCGCGACCTTCAATGAAATAATTTATCACAGCAGTACTGTCTCTTTCAAACGTACTAACCTCCAATTCCTGTCCTTACTTTTCTTTCTCCAAAAACCCAATTGCCACACAATCAGCTATATAGACGTGAAGCCATCTGTAAGCTTATAACGCCGATTCTTCAAAACTTTTAAGGAACATTGAAATATCTTCGTAGTACATATTTAATTATTCTATCCGTCTAGCATTCCAGTGTCGCGTCAGCACCAGCAAGAATACAACGCAATGCAGGAACAATCCCTGAACTAGCTAGCGCTGCGGCACCGTGTCCTCACATGTTTAATTATTAACTATACAGATTATCTAAATGAAGTTAAAGTTTTATCTGTATAATATAATCAACATATTTTGCTGCATTTCATCTTAAAAATGAATACCGTCATCATATGTAAATACGCGCTTTATAAAGTGGCGCAGGTTGTGCAATATTATAACTGTAGTACAAGTTTACAGTGAGGTTTCTTGGGATGAAACCTTTTCTAAACCGTGAAGTCCGTACTGGGAAGTCTCTAAAGTGTTTTTTGCCGTGGCTCAGGCAGCGTCTGCTTCATGCTGTATACCGATATTTCTCTTTCCGATCAACTGCTGCTGTGACTCCTCACTCAGATACAGTGATATAAATACTCCGAGTGTTACAGTGAGAGTAATATGGAAAAAGATGATCTGCTGTGGCAACCCTTAACGGGAGCAGCTGAAAGAAGAACATGCAGTGAGAGTTACAACGCTAAAGCAGTTATGGTATTTGGAATACTATGGCTATTCCCTGGACCATTATATTGCTGCAGGTTAATTACAATCAGATGCGTTACACTAATAAACAATATGCAGTTAGTTTCAGTGTATTTATAAAGCCGCGTCAGGAATGTGGAGCTAAGAAAGAAAGGGTGACCACACAGGAACAGTAGCACTGCTTTGATGCTGGGTGACGCCAGTCTGCAAAACCGAGCGGAGAAATTGCGTACGGCAAGGTATGAGTTACCGTGGAAATGGGCGTGGCTTTACGCCAAGTTTAGGTTTTATACATCGCGATTTGAGCGTGGAAACGTTCGTACGCAACATTTCTGTGCGTACGCACCGTTTATACATGAGGCCCCAGGACATAGAAAAAATATGATGTAAAGTATAAACAAGATGACAGTTAGGGAAATGGGGAAAATGACAATACAGATAAAATGTAAGCAGGATTATGCACTGCAACAATCCTACAATAATCATTGTCCAAGATATAGAAGAGAGCAAACAGGTTATTTTTCATTTACTGTATAGCAAGTACCAGAGATTGTATTTAAGATACTAGGTAAACAGACAAGTGTCACTAAACAAATAACAGAATTTCATTTATCAAAACAATGGGGCAACCCAAAACATAAAATAAAAAAAAAGATTTTTTAAAGTTCCTTATCTACTGACTTTCTCAAAAGAAATGATTGTACTTTATTTAATATTCACTTTAAGCAAAGTTAAGAAGAGCTTGCTCTTAATTACTATGGACTCCATAATATCACACTGGGATGTGTGTGCACACATACACACTTAGTAACAACAGCCATCTCCACAGATAAGGTTGTGACAAACAAGGAAGAAAGTCCTTCTACTTTAATAAAACATAATACCTGAAGCACAAAGTATGAACAAATTAGCTACAAGAATTAATTTCTAAACAACAAATTGATCCCAATGATCCTAGGAGCTCTGTTGTCCGGGGCTTTATGCCCCTGGTAGGGCCACCCAAGGCAAACTGGTCCTAGGTGAGGGATGAGACAAAGAGCGGTTAAACAAACCTCCTATGAAGAAAAACAATTTTGGACGGCGTTTTCCCTTGCCCGGACGCGGGTCACCGGGGCCCCCACTCTGGAGCCAGGCCTGGAGGTGGGGCTCGATGGCGAGCGCCTGGTGGCCGGGGCCTGCACCCATGGGGCTCGGCCGGGCACAGCCCAAAGAGGCAACGTGGGTCCCCCTTCCCATGGGCTCACCACCTATGGGAGGGGGCCAAGGAGGTCGGGTGCAGTGTGAGTTGGGTGGTGGCCGAAGGCGGGGACCTTGGCGGTCCGATCCTCGGCTACAGAAACTGGCTCTTGGGACGTGGAATGTCACCTCTCTGAAGGGGAAGGAGCCTGAGCTAGTGCGCGAAGTTGAGAGGTTCCGGCTAGATATAGTCGGACTCACCTCGACGCACAGCTTGGACTCTGGAACCAATCTCCTTGAGAGGGGCTGGACTCTCTACCACTCTGGAGTTGCCCCCGGTGAGAGGCGCCGAGCAGGTGTGGGTATACTTATTGCCCCCCAACTTGGAGCCTGTACATTGGGGTTTACCCCGGTGGACGAGAGGGCAGCCTCCCTTCGCCTTCGGGTGGGGGGACGGGTCCTAACTGTTGTTTGTGCATATGCACCGAACAGCAGTTCGGAGTACCCACCCTTTTTGGAGTCCCTGGAGGGGGTGCTAGAGGGCATACCTTCTGGGGACTCCCTCGTTCTGCTGGGAGACTTCAATGCTCACGTGGGCAATGACAGTGAGACCTGGAAGGGCGTGATTGGGAGGAATGGCCCCCCTGATCTGAACCCGAGCGGTGTTTTGTTATTGGACTTCTGTGCTCGTCACGGATTGTCCATAACGAACACCATGTTCAAGCATAGGGGTGTTCATATGTGCACTTGGCACCAGGACACCCTAGGCCTCAGTTTCGATGATCGACTTTGTGGTCGTGTCGTCGGACTTGCGGCCACATGTCTTGGACA
Source organism: Erpetoichthys calabaricus (assembly GCF_900747795.2). Taxonomy (NCBI): domain Eukaryota; kingdom Metazoa; phylum Chordata; class Cladistia; order Polypteriformes; family Polypteridae; genus Erpetoichthys; species Erpetoichthys calabaricus. The sequence goes on along the minus strand of NC_041402.2, from coordinate 48,065,866 downwards.
CTCGGGTGAAGAGAGGGGCGGAGCTGTCAACTGATCACCACCTGGTGGTGAGTTGGCTTCGATGGTGGGGGAGGATGCCGGTCAGGCGTGGTAGGCCCAAACGTGTTGTGAGGGTCTGCTGGGAACGTCTGGCAGAGCCCCCTGTCAGAAGTAGCTTCAACTCCCACCTCCGGCAGAACTTCGACCACATCCCGAGGGAGGTGGGGGACATTGAGTCCGAATGGGCCATGTTCCGTGCCTCTATTGTTGAGGCAGCTGACCGGAGCTGTGGCCGTAAGGTGCTCGGTGCCTGTCGTGGCGGCAATCCCCGAACCCGCTGGTGGACACCGGCGGTGAAGGATGCCGTCAAGCTGAAGAAGGAGTCCTACAGGACCCTTTTGTCCTGTGGGACCCCGGAGGCAGCTGATAGGTACCGGCAGGCCAAGCGGAATGCGGCTTTGGTGGTTGCTGAGGCAAAAACTCGGGCGTGGGAGGAGTTTGGGGAGGCCATGGAGAATGACTTTCGGACGGCTTCGAGGAGATTCTGGTCCACCATCCGGCGTCTCAGGAAGGGGGAAGCAGTGCAGTGTCAACACTGTATATGGTGGGGATGGTGCGCTGCTGACCTCGACTCGGGATGTTGTGGGTCGGTGGGGGGGAATACTTCGAAGACCTCCTCCATCCCATTAACATGCCTTCCAATGAGGAAGCAGAGCCTGGGGACTCAGAGGTGGGCTCCCCCATCGCTGGGACTGAGGTCACCGAGGTGGTCAAAAAACTCCTTGGTGGTAGGGCCCCGGGGGTGGATGAGATACGCCCGGAGTTCCTCAAGGCTCTGGATGTTGTAGGACTGTCTTGGCTGACACGCCTCTGCAACATCGCATGGACATCAGGGACAGTGCCTCTGGATTGGCAGACCGGGGTGGTGGTCCCCCTCTTTAAGAAGGGGGATCGGAGGGTGTGTTCCAACTACAGAGGGATCACACTCCTCAGCCTCCCTGGAAAAGTCTATTCAGGGGTCCTGGAGAGGAGGGTCCGTCGGATAGTCGAGCCTCGGATTCAGGAGGAACAGTGTGGTTTTCGTCCTGGTCGCGGAACAGTGGACCAGCTCTATACCCTTAGCAGGGTCCTGGAGGGTGCATGGGAGTTTGCCCAACCAGTCTACATGTGTTTTGTGGACTTAGAAAAGGCATTCGACCGTGTCCCTCGGGGAATCCTGTGGGGGGTACTCCGAGAGTATGGGGTACCGGCCCCCCTGATAAGGGCTGTTCAGTCCCTGTACGATCGGTGCCAGAGCTTGGTCCGCATTGCCGGCAGTAAGTCGAAACCCGTTTCCAGTGAGAGTTGGACTCCGCCAGGGCTGCCCTTTGTCACCGATTCTGTTCATATCTTTTATGGACAGAATTTCTAGGCGCAGCCAGGGTGTTGAGGGGGTCCAGTTTGGTGGGCTCAGGATTGGGTCACTGCTTTTTGCAGATGATGTTGTCCTGTTTGCTTCATCAGGCCGTGATCTTCAGCTCTCTCTGGATCGGTTCGCAGCCGAGTGTGAAGCGGCTGGGATGAGAATCAGCACCTCCAAATCCGAGACCATGGTCCTCAGCCGGAAAAGGGTGGAGTGCCCTCTCAGGGTTGGTAGTGAGATCCTGCCCCAAGTGGAGGAGTTCAAGTATCTCGGGGTCTTGTTCACGAGTGAGGGAAGAATGGAGCGTGAGATCGACAGGCGGATCGGTGCGGCATCCGCAGTAATGCGGGCATTGCATCGGTCTGTCGTGGTGAAAAAGGAGCTGAGCCGCAAGGCGAAGCTCTCAATTTACCAGTCGATCTATGTTCCTACCCTCACCTATGGTCATGAGCTATGGGTAGTGACCGAAAGAACGAGATCGCGAATACAAGCGGCTGAAATGAGTTTCCTCCGCAGGGTGTCTGGGCTTTCCCTTAAAGATAGGGTGAGAAGCTCAGTCATCCTGGAGGGGCTCAGAGTAGAGCCGCTGCTCCTCCGCATCGAGAGGAGTCAGATGAGGTGGCTCGGGCATCTGATCAGGATGCCTCCTGGACGCCTCCCTGGTGAGGTGTTCCGGGCACGTCCAACCGGGAGGAGGCCCCGGGGAAGACCCAGGACACGCTGGAGGGACTATGTCTCTCGACTGGCCTGGGAACGCCTTGGGATTCTCCCGGAAGAGCTAGAAGAATTGGCCGGGGAGAGGGAAGTCTGGGCATCTCTGCTCAAGCTGCTGCCCCCGCGACCCGACCTCGGATAAGCGGGAGACAATGGATGGATGGACAACAAATTGATAGATAGATAGATAGATAGATAGATAGATAGATAGATAGATAGATAGATAGATAGATAGATAGATAGATAGATAGATAGATAGATAGATAGATAGATAGATAGATAGATAGATAGATAGATAGATAGATACTTTATTAATCCCAAGGGAAAATTCACACACTAAACCAAAGAAACACGTAAACATATTGTTAATTATGCCAAAAACCAGGGAGTCTTTTTTCCTCCAGCTACACTTTCATAATTCTTTGTTGATTTGACAGAAGTGTGTGCAGTAAGTGTGTTTATTTTCAGAGTTTCTCAGTCGCACACGTCAGAGTAACCAAATGCAAAGGTAAGCCACTCACCCTCTTAGTATAGTCCATGGCCTTAAGAATGGAGAGGTTGAGAGTCTCCAGGGAAGCCAACACATCTTCATAGTCTCCCATGTGAGAGGCAAAGTATTCTGGGAAACACAAAAATATTATTGATTGGTTTTAGTCAGCAAAAATTCATATTGCTTGGTATTATCTGCAAAGAAATAAATCTATTTGTTTTCAAAAAACACAATATATTTAGTGGTGTAAAAAATACTGAAAAAAATTCTCAAGTAGAAGCATTACTATATAGACAAAAATTTACTTAAGTAAAACTATGTTAGATGGAGACTATTCAAGTAAACATACAATTTAGTCATTTCAGTAAAAATTTATATTAAATTATTAAATGTTGTGCATTAGACAGTATAAGCACAATATACATAGCAATAACAGATTTTATTAATCAAAGAACATATTAATTATATATAATTATAAACTGAACATATATATGAACACTTAGAAACAGAAATGATATACTGTACTTTACATGGCAATTACATTTCTAACAAAGTCAGTCTATACATTTCTATTAAAAACAAAAAAGAAATTGTAAGAAAATCTAAACGAAGCACACAGCAGGCCTTTTTGATTTCAAGTTCTTTTTATTGTACAGTTCTAGCAAAAGGAGCCCATCATTGATTGCAAAGCACATTGTACTCCTCGCACTAGAATGAGACTAATATTATGGAAGCAGACCACTTATTTCTATTGCTAGAAATGCACAATAACAATTAAAATATGAATAAGACTGCTATGTTCTCTATTTACAATTTATTCAAAGAAAAAATATTTTTCATTTTCATGTGCTTAAACATGTAAAACTCCTACATGAAAAATTGCAATTGTTTATTTATTAAATGGTAAAAATTGACTGATTAAATGCCAAAAATCTAAACATAAAACAAATATGACAAAAGACCCCAGTGTCATTACTTTGTTTGCAGCTTTCTACTGGATTTCAACATATGAAAACGTTTTTATTTTCAAAGTAAAATCCAAATAAACAGCACAGCAGTGTGGGGGGCTTTAAACTGTAATTATTATTGTGTAATTCTAGCAAACTGGATTCTTCCTCCTACCAAACTGGGCTCTTCATCAACTACAAAATGACTCATACTCTCAATCCCCATAATGAGATTTTAAATTTAGGAAAACAAGTCATTATATTTTATTATTAGATGTGTGTTACACTAATTACAATATGAAATCATTAATAAGACTGCTATATTATTTAAATTGTTATTGAAAAGTTGTTGACCAAGCACATCCCATGCTATTACACTAATAGTGCATATTACTGAAGCAATCTGTACATTTAAAATACTAAAATAAGAAAAAAAATGACATCATGACAATGAATTCATGGTAAGCAAGTAATCAAAATCATCTCTAAATATTAGATGGCAATGCAGTCTGTAGTTATCATTATCAAGTATTATTTGAGACAGCGTGAGTTCAGTGGAGGGAAAAGCTTACATGATGAATACAGCATATGTGTCTTCCATAAAACAAAGGAATTTTTTTCTTTCTACTAAACCCTTCGTTTGACCAAATCTTAGGCATTGCATGGACCTGAAAAGTAAGACCCTGTGCAGTTGCATTACAATTCTCAGTATGAAGCTTTTTGCTGTAGCCTGGCTAAGATGGTGAAACCAAACATTTTGCAAGTGCTCATATTCTTAGATGGAAGGTTACTGCTAAATATTACAAATTTAACAGTGCACACTACACATGTTTTGTAAATGATGTATGTGTTAAATGCAACTGACAGATATTACACACTGAAGGGAAACAAAAAAATGATGCCACCTGTTAGCCTAACTCAGGGGTCGGCAACCTACGGCATGTGATTTTCAATGGCACTCTGATTGAATTGAAATATAGTAAAAAAAAATTACAGTATATTTTAAATAAAGCGCATGCATTCGCGCCCTCACTTTTTGCATATGTGACTCACATGTAAATGGAAACCATGTGTTCAGTGCAGGCCGTGGTACGTTAAAACAAACCTCTTGTTATTATTAAGTAATATACTGCCTTTAAATGACTCATAAAAGACAAAAGCTTGATGTTCGCTCTTTTCAAGACTCTTGGACGAATGAATATGGATTTGTACAACAAAAGGATCTGCTGTGTGTGTGTTATGCATGTGAAAGTGTCGTACGTCAAGTGTACAAAGACATTATCAAACTAAACATCAGTCCACGTTTAAAAACTCTGATGAGAAAAATGAAGCAATAAAAAAAGACTGTTTCTGGCTTTAAGAAACAAACTACTTATTTTAGTCAAATAATTGGAACCAAAAATAAAGCCACAGAATGTAGTTATAAAAAAAATTTGACAAAACATTCTTTTCACATATGATCCTATGTATTTTAAAATATTAAATGACCAATAATATAAGATCTGGTTATAATGGGCTTCAAAAGTATATCATTGATACTATATATAACAAAATTGGTAGAATTATGTCAACATGTGGAATAACATTGTAACACAGGTTCAGCACAACACCACTGAAAGGTTTGCAGACCCCTGTCCTAGCTTATTCTTTTGGACAACTGGGAACTGCTTTGTTTGCAACATTAAGTAGCTATGAGAAATTTAATGTATATTTTTCAGTACAATTAACTATATTTATTATTTATGCTGTATTTTGGGCACCTCGCTAGTTTAAAGGTTAACTTATTTCCATAGGCTTTTGTATATTTCAGGAAGTGTTCTTGCATGCACAGAACTCCACAGTTTTTGGGATACAGTTTATAACGCATAATGATGCTGTTTTGTCTTATGTCATTAAAATTAGCTTTCTAAATGTAACCAGTGATATATAGCACCATCTTTTTTTCCATAACACCAACAACTTTCAGCTGTGTTTTCCATTGCACTGGAATCTCCTTGTGGAACAGAAACATAAAGTCACTGAAAACTACATTTTTTTACTGACTATTACAGCTCTTGGCCAATACACTGGACCACTACAATGATATGCTGAGATGCTTCCACTTACTGAGTCAGAGAAAACTGATTGTGTCATTTACTAAAATACTTTATGTTTCCAGATCATGACCTATGACCCACAAAATGTAGTAGTTTTATTTTAATTAACCACTGTGAACTTTGGATTTTGAACATAGCCAATCAACTGTAGTTTGTAATGATCTGCCTTGAAAGAAGGATCATTACCAGATAAATATATTTTTTAAAAAGTTAAAGATTAATATTTAAATACTTTAAAATGTACAGTTCCATACATAATCTAATAAAGTTTAGTAACAAATGTAAATGCTATTGATTACTTTCCATCACTGCTTACATGTTACTCAGAGTGTAAGTTTTAATTAGAATGCAGTGAAAAACACATTCTGCTCCTTCTTGGCAACACATTCACATTTTTGTATTTTTTTTAATTACAGTTCCTGTAAACAAGTATTTACATATTTTTAACAAATGATCTTCATATTAGTATATAACAGATTGTTTGAGAAAAAACATATATTCATTTTTGTGTCATTGCTTCTTTTATTTGTAATCAAACATGCAGGCTTTGGGTGTTGCAAAGTCACCCGTCACCCCCACCCTTAAATATTACATAATTGATACAGGTTTATAAAGAGGGGTGGAACAAAAAAAATGTGAAAACCAACATCTGATTACAGTTACTGCTATCAAAAATGGTGTATCTGATTATAATGTCTAAAGAGCAATTACTTTTACATACAGGGTGTTTTGTCACTATAATACTGTATAGTCCAAGATCTGAATATAATATAGTATGTCTTCATTAAAACAAGTCATTTCTTGACAGAATATAAAAGCCATCAGAAATGAAGATGTGTAATTCACTTAAACATTAATATAAACCATAAGAGAGTTGTGAAACAGCTAAAACCAAAATCTGAAGATTCTATAAACCAAAATTTGGATATTTGTTAAGAGTGGAAATTACAACATTTCCATTTTTCATTACTTTCCATGGTTTCTCTTTTTTTCCTGAAAAAATTTTCCTTATATATTTTTTAAACAGTTCTCAGGCCAGCTGGCATTTTCCATGATGAACACCATTCCAAAAGCTAATAGAATTTGTACATAATTCTCCTGCGTAAATTTGTAATTACTTACATCTTGATCTCTGTTTAACTGCCAGCCACCAACTATACAAAATGTGCAGAATCAGTACAATGTATTTAATTAAGTGTTTCATGAGCACCACAAATAGAATTGTAATGATCCATATGGTAGAAACATTAACATTATTAATAAAAGGTGTTTTTATATATTGTGATTGCACCACAGTGAGGCACTGCATTATCTAACTATTTTAGCTTTCTTGTTAAACAGCTGACGGATGCATTAGGTTCTGAGTTATAAACATCAAAGAGTCAGAAAGCAAAGCTATCAAGAAAATCCTAGCATAGTCATTGGGAAAAGGGATCTACAAGAAAGAATAATTCAGCCCCACAGAACTTGTTGATTATTATTCACCTAATGTGTCTGTGTGTGGAAACACCAGACACTTAGCCTAACATGGGCTGTCAGTTTATACCCTATAACTTTTGCAAAATATCAAGTCAAGATTGGACAGTCACCAAATTACTATTATCTTTAAAAAACTGTTTGGTGACTTATCACTTATCTTTGATTTACTGAAGAAGAATTTTTATTTTAATGTTTGAGCTAAACTTTCCCTTCGCTTTATTCCATCTGTGTCCCCATTTGCAATAACCCAACTAACTCAACTCAATAGTGTTAATTCCTCCTCTAAAGCCATATTTTAAATCAAGCTGTTATGTATATTTATGTCCAGATACTTTAGACACATAAATATAAGCATAAATGATCCTTGTGGAATCTCATTTTACGCACCACTCCATGATGCCAAGCCTTTTGTAGTTTTGTGATAAGTCTGTCATGCCATAGAACATCAAAAGCTTTTTTAAAAGTCTTGATAAAAGATACTGGACGATACACCATAATCAAACCTCTTTTATGCTCTCTTGTAAAATCAGCTATTTCTTCTGGGAAAATGTGTTCTTATTTTACAAAGCTACTTTTTTCCATCTTTACATTAATTTCCATCTTATAGCTATCAAGCTGTCTTGTCAGTAATTACTAGGGCATGCACAGTTAACATAATCAGCATTACTGGGCATTCATTGGTGTCCATTATATAGGGGGAATGCCATCGTGGCAGACAGCCATCTTGCAAAAGAAAATGTGGGTGGAGAAGCTTACTTTGGAAGCAAGGTAAGACAGAAATTTGACTTGTGTGAGGCTCTCATCTATCAAACTGTGTGCATATAGGCAGATACACATAACGCATCTTTGCTCTGGGATAATGTGGAATCACCAATGGACCTGATGGCAGGTTAATTAACTGTGGACATAATTGTACAATCTCCTGAAAGAATATAAGGCAACAATCACAGTGCTATACCATCCTATTAATAAACATAACACCAAGTCCTTGACTCTAGAAAGTTTGATCATAAAGTACAAAATATTTACTATGAAGATCCTTCTGCAGCATTAATAGATAGATTGATAGATACTTTATTAATCCCAATGGGAAATTCACATTCTTCAGCAGCAGCATACTGATACAATAAATAATATTAAATTAAAGAATGATAATAATGCAGGTGAAAAACAGACAATAACTATGTATAATGTTAAATGTTAACGTTTACCCCCCCTGGATGGAATTAAAGAGTCGCATAGTTTGGGGGAGGAACGATCTCCTCAATCTGTCAGTGGAGCAGGACAGTGACAGCAGTCTGTCACTGAAGCTGCTCCTCTGTCTGGAGATGATACTATTAAGTGGATGCAGCGGATTCTCCATAATTGATAGGAGCCTGCTGAGCGCCCTTCGCTCTGCCACAGATGTTAAACTGTCCAGCTCCATGCCAACAATAGAGCTTGCCTTCCTCACCAGTTTGTCCAGACGTGAGGCGTCTTTCCTCTTAATGCTGCCTCCCCAGCACACCACTGCGTAGAAGAGGGCGCTCGCCACAACTGTTTGATAGAACATCTAGAGGCATCTTATTGCAGATGTTGAAGGACGCCAGCCTTCTAAGGTAGTATAACCGGCTCTGTCCTTTCTTGCACAGCACATCAGTATTGGCAGTCCAGTCTAATTTATCATCCATTTTAATTAATTTATTTAATTTAATTTATTAATTTATCATGGTTAAGTATGTAGCTTTATGCCAATATTATCATAGGTGGCATAGTTCTGTTTTAGTGGCTTTTTGCTGTAGTGGTGTAACTGTATTTGAGATTAATTTCTACGAGTTAAAATTATTTAATTTTTCTTTATTTTATGTGACCTGTATATATATATGTTATGTACTGAAATTAATGTAATAACTATTGGTAGTACTCCCAGGCAGCAGGGGGAGCCACAGTGGGGTTAAGAGATATAATGGACAAGTGGTTACAGAAAACGTTCTTAGTAAAAAGACTACTGTGCAGTTAACATAACTTCTGGTCTCAGTGTCTATCATTGAATATCTGCCGTCATCAGCCTCAAATTACCTAACATAACAATACTGTACTTGCACTCAAGTTTCCAAGGGCAGCACGGTGGCGCAGTGGTTGTGCTGCTGCCTCGCAGTAAGGAGACCTGGGTTCACTTCCCGGGTCCTCCCTGCGTGGAGTTTGCATGTTCTCCCCGTGTCTGTGTGGGTTTGCTCCGGTTTTCTCCCACAGTACAAAGACATGCAGGTTAGGTGCATTGGCGATCCTAAATTGTCCCTAGTGTGTGGTGGGTGTGTGTGTGTGTGCGCCCTACGGTGGGCTGGCACCCTGCCTGGGGATTTGTTCCTGCCTTGCACCTGGTGTTGGCTGGGATTGGCTCCAGCAGACCCCCGTGACCCTGTGTTAGGATGTAGTGGGTTGGAAAATGACTGACTGACTCAAGTTTCCCCTGAAGTCTTTGTGAGTTTTGTTTTTACACTCTGTTTTCCTCCCAAGTAAGAAGAACATATTTAATTTCTGAGCATAAATTGTTCATGTGTGGCTGATTTTAGTTTTGTACCTAATGCTGCTGGGTAATGTTGTGACTTGCTGAAACCTTGTAATGCAATAAATGAGATACAAAATAGGGTAAATTGATGGAAGGAAAAACCAGTGGAGAAAAAAGTGTCAATGAGATGAAGGTAAGTGTAGGGCAAGAGATGCCAAATATATTAAAATGTATTCCATTGCCTGTCTTTGACACGTGCAGTAGCTACATAGTGCAAAATGGTAAAAAAGTAAAGGGCAAGGAACCACAGACATAAAATAATAAAATTATGTCATAATATAAACAAACTAGTAACGGTGGACTGCACGATAATGTGCAGTGAATACACTGTTTTCATCCTCTTTCTCTGTACATTTAGCATTTGTTTGCTCAGAGGTTGCTTCCTGAGCAGCTCTTCTTTTCTCCACTCTAGCGGACCGCTTCTTCTCTTCTTCCGTCGGCATCTTTCTGCATTGCAACTGATTAAGTCAGTTTTTGTGTTGCAATTTCTTAGTACGTTTTTCTTAATTATTCACTTAAGCAGGCACTTAAGTGTTCAATCTGCCTCAAAAATGATTTAAGATATGCAGAGGTAGAGGAAGTGACAGGGAAGGTGGTAGAGATGAGAACAGCACTCATACACATGTGCCGCATGGCCGCCCTGCTGCTAAGAGTTGATTCTACAATCAAATAAAAAAAAAATAAAAAGAGTAATAAAAATCATCACCCCGAAAGCAGACAGTAGAGGTCACGTAGTATGTGTGTACCAAATTTCAGTTCAATAGGTCAAACGGTTTGTGAGCTACAGGTGATTTAAAATCCTGGACAGAAAACGGACAGCCACGGTAGCGTATTATATATAAAGATATTCTCTCTATGCCATTGATTGTATTATAACTGAACAAAATGAAAAAGGACATATGTGACATTACATTATACAGTCTGAGGTGGGAGGAAAAAGAGCCTCAGTAGAACCTCTCAGCATATCTAGGTAGAATTAGCAGGTACCTAAAGGTGCTCCATGACAACATAATCAGTTTGAGGATAGTCTTTAATTTGCCATTTCTTTTTTAATAGAAGCTTAAAACCAGTGGTATAATGGAGGATTATTCTTATCTGAGTACCACGCAGATTTTCATGGATAGCTGCCAGTGACATCTTAACCTTATAACCTATGTTTCACCCACTTCCAAGGCATCTTCTAAGCCACAGTATGTTCAGCACTATATCCCCATTGCTTCTTCTCTGTTTAATGAAAATGGGGCATTTCCAAAGTTTTGGATTAGATGATGAGATGATGTGTTACAGACAGAACTGCATTGTGGTAGTGCGCCTACCAGACATTACCACTTTAAAAAGAAAAAGTCCTAAGGATAGGGTAAAGTCGACATTTACGAAACAAAAGTTAATGTACCTGTTTAAATCGTTGATGTGCGGGGTGCGCTTTGGCCATCACTTTAATTTTGTCTTTGCGGGTTCAAGCAGCGAGATGACGGCAACGGGTCGCGCGCACCTCCAGGTCTGGCCTGCTGGAGGATGCTGCGCGTACCCTGTCATAAAGGCGAGCGCCTTTTTAGCACTGGCGTTAGAAAAAGAAAAGGTGCGAAGTGTTTAGTTTAGTTAGTGCATGCATTAACATAGGAATCCTCAAGAATATCATCTTTCCCGAGGAGAGCGCGTCGGGATGCGCCCAAGTACGTGCGCACGCGAGACCGCTAGCCCTATTTAATAAATGCTTTGCAGGAAGAGGACCAGTACAGAAGGCACCTGCGTCAGTCGCGATTGGTGAAAGGGAGCAAAGTGTCGCAAGATTGGCTTAAAGATTTGTTCCCCGACAATAAGAGGCACTTCCTGCCTTTTGGTATTTGTCTTTAGACTCGGTGGTGTGTGTAGCAAATTTACTAAACAGCGACTTGTACCTATATTTGTAAATATTTTTTATAGATATCTTTTAGTCGTAGTATTGTATTGGTGGAGGTATCTTATAGTTTGGGCTTGAGGTGCACTTTTTGTTTTTATTGTATATAAACTCTTTTTTTTGTTCCTTGTAAATATTTTTTGTGGATTCTTTGGTTTTCATTTTGTGCAGTTTCTTCCTGTTTTTTTTCTATAGGAAGACTACAATTTTGTGTATATACATTCTTATCTTTATTTTTCATTTTGGGACCAGAGAATTTACTGTATATATATATATATATTGCTCACCATTTTTTGATTGGGACATTATTTTTGCGTTTTGGTGCACCTGTAAATAAAACTCATTTTTGTTTTGAAAATAATACCTTTTTGTGTCTGTGTTTCCATGTCTGACTTCTCACAAGTCTGATCCAGGTCAGTCCTGAACTACAAGATGCCCACTGAGTAGTCTGGTGCCAATCCTGCCATTACACGGGGTGTCACATGCATGTATTTATAAAGCTCTATGAGGTTTTAGAATGTCAGGTGAGATGGGTTGATCAGTTAACCTAGAAAAGGAAAATTGGGATTCCATCTAATATAAAGGACTAAGAACTCTACCAACAATGCTCTTAAGAGTTTTTGTTTTTCTCTCCTCCATTGTCAAATGGCCATATCTGAATTTGTATTTTTAGGACTTCATATTGGCATTATTTTGTTATCGGAAACCATTATTATGAATATTTACAAATGAAAATATTGCAAGTTTCAGTACTACTGTTATTGTATTATTGTTTCAGATTTGTATATGTTGTAGAACATTGGTTTCCAGACTCACTCCTGGGGACCCACTGTGGATGCAGGTTTTTATTCCAACCAACTTATGTTTTTAATTGGACTACAAGCCTATTTTCTGTGTTTTGGGGTTAATGTAGAAATTACAAAACCTTGATTGTTACATTTTTATTAAATGTACTAAACGGTATTATGTAGATAATGTAGTTTTTTTTTTTTACTGTTTTAATAGTATTTTCATCCTGATGATCATTTTGCTTTTCCACATGCTCTGGTTATTCAATCCATTATTTACGATTTGTGACGTGGAAGTAGTTGCAGCCTTTCATCATTCAGTGTTGTTTGCTCTGCTTGTTTTTAAATCTTATTATTAGGATACAATGAAGGGAACAGATTACATAGAAAAGGAGCAAAATAATAGGAAAAAACAGAGTTAAGAATTTAAAACTATAGCAAAATATTTCTAAATGTTTAATAAATGCAAAAATCATAGGTTCCTGTGTATTTCTAAATGCAGAAAAAAAGAAGAGAAAAAAGACCAGCTAATTAAATAAGATCAGTCATTATTAATGATTGTGAAACTGGTTGGAAGAAAAACCTGCAACTGCAGTGGGTTCCCCAGTACAGATATTGAAAAAGAAGAATAGATCTGTAGAAGAATAAATTGAACAGAAAATTGTATAATAGGTAGGACTATATTTAATGTAAAATCCTATATTTGTTATAAAGTTAATATAGTAACTTTTGTGAAATTAATTATAGTAATACTAGTCAGCCAACTGCTTTCATCATTAATGGCCATCCATTACACAAGCCTGTTTCCAGCAGGCTTAGATCATGAATCTGCAACAGAGACTGCAGTGGTGGGTTGCACCTCATATCTGTCATCTTTATTTTAAAAGACACTATGGGTTCACACCTTCTCTTCCCAAAACTCTCCAAATAGCACCAGGACAGTTAATTAGTGTCCATAGAAAGGACTTGCTTGGTTCAAAGAAGAGGCTGCAGGCAAGATTTGTGAAAATGGTCTTTGAGCTTCCTAAGGGAAAAACACTTCATCTGAGGCAATAATGTGATCAATAAAGCAAGACAGCATCACAGTAGGATGTGACAGCTTTTGGCACGGCTGGTGCTAAGTACAAAATACTAGTAGCACAAATGAACAGGAATGGCATATTAAGACTGAATGTTTTGTAAAGTGACATTGCTGTGCAAAGGTTTGTTTTGAAAGGCGGCAGATAAAAGAGGGTGCACCAAATGGAAGCCTCTTTATTTGACATTTCATCTCTGAAAGAGAATGTGTTTCTACCATGTTTCACTCTCCACTGATTTCGTTTATTTTAGTTTCACCTTCATTTTCTAGAGGCTATACACAGTCAAACGCCTTCTATTCTGAGTGAAGCTGTACCCCATTGGCAGGTCAGATCCTACAGATGCATTTATTGACCCAGGTAAAGTAAAACTACCCAGTGGACATGAACTTTTGTTCATTACATTATTTTATGAGGTGATGTGTGCTTCCTCCAGACTTTTAGAAATGTTTCTACTGGTGACCATTCTTTTCATTTTTGTATACACTTCCCTATTTGATCACATTTAGTGCCTGAAAACTCATCTTTCATATGTTGCATTTCAGTTAGCTATATCTAAATGCATCCATTTTCCAAAACTTTTTCCCAGATTAAGAGTTGTTCTGAGCCCTAATTGATCCCAATAGTATTGGGTACAAGGCAACAAACAACCCATGACATGGTGCCAGTGCAGAAGCTAAGGCAAATGCATTCACACATCCACACCCAAATACATACCAAGCCAGTTAAATTCACCAAACGGTCTAGCATCTTTGTCTTTGGTAACAAGTTTGGAATACCTGCAGAAAAAAAAAACCTCTTGCAGCCACAGGGAGAACATGTGCTTTCCATATAAATACCAATTAATCCAGGGTTCAAACCCAGTCTTTCAGAGCTATGATTCAGCAGCACTAGGCACTACTGCACTATTGTCTCCCAGCAGTAGTATGTTTTCTAATTTTAATTTCCAGTATTGATCCTGATTCTACTACATTACCATCTCACGCTGTCAACTACCTCCCATGCCATGTAGTATCAGGTCATGTTTTTTTTAGATCAGATTAGCTGAGGGTAATAGAGATGCAATCAAACAATTCTATTTTAAAACGTGTTTTGACCATTTACAGTGGTGTGAAAAACTATTTGCCCCCTTCCTGATTTCTTATTCTTTTGCATGTTTGTCACACAAAATGTTTCTGATCATCAAACACATTTAACCATTAGTCAAATATAACACAAGTAAACACAAAATGCAGTTTGTAAATGGTGGTTTTTATTATTTAGGGAGAAAAAAAAATCCAAACCTACATGGCCCTGTGTGAAAAAGTAATTGCCCCCGAACCTAATAACTGGTTGGGCCACCCTTAGCAGCAATAACTGCAATCAAGCGTTTGCGATAACTTGCAATGAGTCTATTACAGCGCTCTGGAGGAATTTTGGCCCACTCATCTTTGCAAAATTGTTGTAATTCAGCTTTATTTGAGGGTTTTCTAGCATGAACCGCCTTTTTAAAGTCATGCCATAGCATCTCAATTGGATTCAGGTCAGGACTTTGACTAGGCCACTCCAAAGTCTTCATTTTGTTTTTCTTCAGCCATTCAGAGGTAGATTTGCTGGTGTGTTTTGGGTCATTGTCCTGTTGCAGCACCCAAGATCGCTTCAGCTTGAGTTGACGAACAGATGGCCGGACATTCTCCTTCAGGATTTTTTGGTAGACAGTAGAATTCATGGTTCCATCTATCACAGCAAGCCTTCCAGGTCCTGAAGCAGCAAAACAACCCCAGACCATCACACTACCACCACCATATTTTACTGTTGGTATGATGTTCTTTTTCTGAAATGCTGTGTTCCTTTTACGTCAGATGTAACGGGACATTTGCCTTCCAAAAAGTTCAACTTTTGTCTCATCAGTCCACAAGGTATTTTCCCAAAAGTCTTGGCAATCATTGAGATGTTTCTTAGCAAAATTGAGACGAGCCCTAATGTTCTTTTTGCTTAACAGTGGTTTGCGTCTTGGAAATCTGCCATGCAGGCCGTTTTTGCCCAGTCTCTTTCTTATGGTGGAGTCGTGAACACTGACCTTAATTGAGACAAGTGAGGCCTGCAGTTCTTTAGACGTTGTCCTGGGGTCTTTTGTGACCTCTCGGATGAGTCGTCTCTGCGCTCTTGGGGTAATTTTGGTCGGCCGGCCACTCCTGGGAAGGTTCACCACTGTTCCATGTTTTTGCCATTTGTGGATAATGGCTCTCACTGTGGTTCGCTGGAGTCCCAAAGCTTTAGAAATGGCTTTATAACCTTTACCAGACTGATAGATCTCAATTACTTCTGTTCTCATTTGTTCCTAAATTTCTTTGGATCTTGGCATGATGTCTAGCTTTTGAGGTGCTTTTGGTCTACTTCTCTGTGTCAGGCAGCTCCTATTTAAGTGATTTCTTGATTGAAACAGGTGTGGCAGTAATCAGGCCTGGGGGTGGCTACGGAAATTGAACTCAGGTGTGATACACCACAGTTAGGTTATTTTTTAACAAGGGGGCAATTACTTTTTCACACAGGGCCATGGTTTGGATTTTTTTTCTCCCTAAATAATAAAAACCATCATTTAAAAACTGCATTTTGTGTTTACTTGTGTTATATTTGACTAATGGTTAAATGTGTTTGATGATCAGAAACATTTTGTGTGACAAACATGCAAAAGAATAAGAAATCAGGAAGGGGGCAAATAGTTTTTCACACCACTGTAAGTGTAATTTGGATGCCACTGGTCTGACCTGAAGAAATGATGATATCAAATGTTTCTCCAGGTATACTAACCAGGGAGACAACATACAAAGTTCAGCTGGACTTTCTATAGCTCACAGTGAACTCCAGTGTGAAGTGTGTTTGGAAAACTAGATGACTACTGTAGACTGAGGCAACAATCCTATTAGGAATTTGTGCTGTAATCTTTACTGCTTTCTGGCTTAGCTAACTGAATCCAAGTCTAGACATAATAGAAAGTGTAGTGGTCAAACCTAGGGATGGCCAATGTTGTTGACATTCTGACATTAAAATGTTCACATCAGTTGTTTTTTTTTGCTGTTACCCATTAAGTTATTCTGTCAGAGCCTCAATCCATCACAAACTACTGAAATCAATCAAGCCAAGATGTTTTTCTGTCTTTTTCCGTCTGGATTTTTTCCTAGCACTTCATCTTCATCTCCTCCTTTTCCAATTCACTATGTGGCATCAGCCTATTTACTAGGTGAATGTTTCTTGACACAAATGAATGGCACTGCTTGGTGGTAATGGCTTGCTAGTATCAAAACAGGGATGGTGGTGATGGTCCTGTTTCTTCCAAATATTTTAGGAACGGTGACGTTGACACATTAATGTTACTGCTCTGCCATTCCACATTGTTTAGTAAGGTTGGCTGACTCGATAAAGTTGATGTTAACTAGTACAATAGTGTAGCCTGCTCCAACTGCCAGATGATTAGATTTGGAATTCCAGTTAAGCATTTCCTTTGCTGATTGCCTAAAAATCCTAATATCCACTTCTTGGAACTGGTATAGCTAGCACAGTTATGACAGTTATGATTGATGGAAGCCTAGAAGTATTAACACAAGCTCATAAAGATAAGGCAGCAAGCTTAGTGTAAACACCAGTAAATTCAACCAGGACGATAATAAATCCAACATTCTACTGGGTGATGATGTTTGAACAAAGCTAAAACTGTTGGAAGTGTTGCACAGATATATAACAATTAAGATTTATTTAAATTAAAATTTTTAAATTATTGTATATACTGATGGAAAAAGGAACACTCATTACTGGAGTGAAATTTAATTCTTCATTACTGTAAAACAATAAACAAATGAGAATAATAAGAAAAAAAACAAAAACAACAACAGGAAAATAATATCAACTATCAACAATAAAAACAGTAATCCCTTCAGTAGCTTGTGTGACCGCCTCTTGCAGTTACCATTGCCATATGGAGCCAATGAGCCTCTAAACCTCTGAACCTGCATTTATGGGTTGTTACCCCATTCCTGAAGAAGAGCCTGACAAAGCTCTTGGCAGGCAGAGGGTTAATATCCCCAGATGTTGTACTCTAGGACATGCCAAATATGTTCTATGGGGTGAAGGTCAGGAAAGATGGCAGGCCAAAGTAGAATCTGCACATAAGCAGGATGATTCTGACCAAAGCAGCTGTGCGTGGCCTGGCATTGTCCTGCGGTTTTGTCAGACATCAACAAGGTGTGAGCAGAGAGTCTCTGACAGGCCAACTTGTTCTAAGTACAGCATCATGGAACCTGTTACTCACTATCTTGTTATTCTGATGGGCATAATGTCTGCTGAAAGCATCAGCAGCACTACAATTGGCGGATTTGAAACAATCTCTTAGATGGACTACTTTGAAATGGTTAGAGGAGGATGTCCAGATCTTGGATGGTCACCTGTCCTGTAGGTTGGCTAAACCCTTGCCTGCCACCGGGAGACTGGAACAGTTTAATCCATACAGTCTGGCAACACTAGCACAGAAGGTCACTGTCTGCAGCATGCCAATAAGTGTTTCCCTTACTTCTGGTAACATTAGAGACATTATGGAATGCAAAGAAAACTGACCAAGTGTGCCCCTTTGTCTTGCTGTTGTGTAAACTTTGGATTGGTTACCTCATCAAGCATTGTTCAACATGGACTTCATTTGGTAAAAATACACCTTATGAGCTTTTGTGTATTTGGTGTGTTTTGGTTAGGCCTACTCCATGAAGCCAGACCTGGAATAAATGCTGGTCTGACATGTGGTTTTTTGAGGCCTGCCCCCATTTTCTAAGCTTCTGTTGCAATTAGAATCAACAAAGGCTTTCTGCCCCTAGTGTTCTGGATTTGAGATAAACTAACAATCATCACATGTGTCAATATCAAGGCCCGCTGGCCAGACACAGCCCCCATGGCTTTTAATCAGGCCTACCAATAAATTCTGATAGTCAAATTAATGTGGCCCGTGTGTTGGCTTTGGTGTTTAAAATTAAGCTTGTGATAGTACAACATTACACCCCACTCATGATTTTTTAGATAATTATCCTATAATACAAACCAATTAATGCAGCCTGCCTCCTCTCCAAACTTAGCTAGCATTAACAATGGCCAGAAAAAGAAAAGTGGACAATGCATATAGACAATTTCAAAAAAGATAGGAAACAGAATATTTATTCTGTGAATTCAATCAGAAGCTAATGTGTTTCATATGTCAAGAGTCAATGGCAGTTTTCAAAGAGTATAACCTTCGGAGGCATTTCAAAACGAAGCATGAGTGTTGTAAAAGCAATGACCAGGAGCAGCAGCTGCAAAACGTCGCAGAATTAAAACGCAAGCTTCAACAACAGCAACACGTGTTTACTTGCATTAACAGTCAGAGCATGGGAGCTGTGAAGGTAAGCATAATAGTGGAGGAAATAGCTAGTGCATGTAAGCCATTCACAGAGAGAGAGAGTTCATTAAAAATTACATTGAAAAGGTATATGATGTTGTATTCCCCAACAAGAACCAGTTATTTACAAATACCAGCCTCTCTTGAAATACTGTGGCTAGTCGGGTAAATGAACTGGCCTCCGATTTACAGGTCCAGCTAAAATCTACAGCCATGGAATTTGTTGCATATTCATTGGCTGTAGATGAGAATACAGACAGGATGGACACTGCCCAGCTTTCCATATTCATCCGGGGGGTGGATACTCAGTTTGCTCCCACAGGGGAACTTTTGTATTTAAAGGCCATTCACGCGACAACTACTGGACAGGACATTTACAGGCAAGTGGAGTGGTGCATCAACGAAAATGGACTACAATGGAATAAACTTGCCTGACAACTGATGGTGCACCTCTGATGTGCGGGGAGGTTTTTGGTTTGGTTGGTTTAGTTTGGTGCAAGGTGGAGTGGAATGTGTGATGTAACAGAGCACCTCAATGTCCTGAATGTAAAACTCCAGGGTCGAAAGCAGCTGAACAATGAAATACGAGACTTAGTAAATTCATTTAAAATGAAACTGCGTCTATGAGAGGGCCAAATGTGCCAAGGCAACTTATGTCACTTTCCTATTTGCCAGTCAGTCAGTGAGACAGTCAACATTCCATTGCCGACAGAAGTTTATACTGACAAATTGAACACACTTAAAACAAAATTCAGCAGAAGATTTGCTGATTTTGAATAACAGATATTTTACCTTGATCTGTTCACAAATCCGTTTGCAATTGATATTGACATTGAACATGAGCCCTTGCAGTGAGAACTCATTGAATTGCAATCTAACAGTGCTCTGAAGGTCCAGTACCAGTCAGCTGGGGCTGCTGAATTTGTACCTTGTGGACCAGCAGGGGGCGCACCGCCGACCAAACTCGACACAGACAGGTGTAGACACAAGTTCAAGGCACACACTGTTTTTTATTTTCTCTTTCCCTCATGGGAAACGCCTTCCCCAGTTTCCCACAAGCACAACACAGTTCAGCACAACAAAAGCACAGAATACTCTTCTTCTTTCTTTCCTCCTCCCCTCTTACTGGCAAGCTTTGTCTTCTCTAACTCAACTCTGGCCCCCGAAGTAGTGGCTGCTGTCTCCTTTTATAAGGCACCCACAAGTGCTCCAGTTGCTCAATGACACATTTCTGGCAGCTCTTCCGGATGTGGCAGAAGAGCTGCACTCAAGGGCAAAGCAGAAGCTGCAGCACCCCTGACGGTGCTGCCATCTAGTGTTCCGAGTGTAGTAATGCTCTGGATAAGCTCCCTCCCCCGATCCTTCCAGCATGGAGGCATCACAGCCGGGCAAAGGTCCTGGCCGTCCGTCATAACCTTCTGATAACAATTATGTTTGTTATTAAGTACAGTGATCCATGTTTTTGTTAATTGTGAAGTAATTTTCACATAAAAATGTTCAGAGTGTGAAAAACATATGCCAGTAACAAAGACCTTATTTATTATTTTCTTATATGTGGTTATTTTGTTGTATGTGGATTGTTTAATTGTGCAGTCATCATTTTGAAAGAACTGTTTAGCATTTTTATAAATACTATTTTATTTTTAATCATGTTTTCTGAATGAACAAACTTGGGAAAACTATATTAATAGAACTATATTTTTTTTAGTTTACACAGTTACCAGTCAAGTTATATTTCTACATTAAAAATAAAAATTATTTTAAATGTCTGTCCTCTGCTTTTTTCGCAAGTCTCACCATGGCCCTCATTAAGTTTAAATTTGACATCCCTGATCTGAATGAAACTATATCATTTTGCTTTTTGTAAGAGAACCTTTTTCTACTTATGGCTTTGACCTTTGATACTGGCCCTTTTTACCTAACATTTTGGTTTTGGTTTCTGAAAGGTCTGCTTGTTTGGCCTTCACACCACTTTTTTTTCGTCTTTGCACCTTTTGGTCATTTATCTCCCGGTAAATTTACTTTGAGATCTTCTATAACATGCCAGTTAACATCTTGTCACAACATTAACAAGACACCAAGTTAATCAATCCAGTACTGAGACTTTTTCAGCTCTTAGTTAAACCCTTCATAGCCCTAAACCCATGAGGGAGAAGCTCTGCCATTAAAGTTTCACTCTTGTCTCTTCTAGTTGCTTTCTAATCTTTCTTCTGTTTGTTCTCATTTTCTTCCCACCTTGGATATGTGCAGCATGGTAACAGCTCTTTTATTTAAAGCATTACTGGGACATATTAATTGGAATTTGGGGACTTGAGCTAAAGGGCATGACGGGAGTGATATTCAGGAGTGTTATTTCATATGTTTAAATATGTGTTATGATCAGGTTTCCTTAAAATTTTTTGTTGATTGTTTTTTATGAGTTTTGCATCCCTTTTAGGGTTTTTCATATCACAGAATTTGACTTTGATCTTTTTGTTTCTGTTTTGAAAGAGTTATTTATTTTCACACCTTATCATTATGCCATTTTGTTGTCTGATTGTTTACAGCTGCTAACATGTTGTCATGTGGGGATGACTGGAAGTATGCAATGTGTGACATCACCATTACAGCAGTATAAATATCAGCATTGTAGCTGCTGGTGAGTAAGGCAGGATCAAGCACGGGTCAAACGTGTGCTAAAAGAAATCTCTCAGTCCAAAAGTTCATTTTAAAAAGTTTAGTGAAAATTCACAGCAAACAGGCCACAGAAGAATAAAGAAAAAGGTTGTTACACATGTAGAATAAAAGACAAAAAAAATTGGAAAAAATGTCTCTTCTCTAAACTTAGCTTTTCTTGTCAAGCTTCTGTCACTTCTATACTTAAGGATGTTTTGCTTCACCTTCAGTACGCTCTAAATGTACGGCACTGCACATTCAATAGAGCTTGATGCGTTACATACTATTGGGCACGTTAAGGCATGGTTTAAAACCGTGTACCGTCCATGCCTTACTCTCAGCAAACCAGGTCACTAACTGAGACTAGTTTATAGTCAGAGGGACAAGAAATAGTTAGAGTATACCAATTCAATTCATCTTGTGGGGATTATAAGAACCTCCCATAGAATATGCACTAATATTTAGGCAAACATTTAATATAACTAGCAAATGGCTCTTACCAGTATCATACACTTCTTGACTGCACAAGTGGATAAAAAAAAACCTTTTTCTGAAATCATTTGAGAATTAATACTCTTATTTTCCCTTTTGACTCATGACTGTGATTTGATTTAGTGTTTGAATTGACATTTGGATGTATTGATTTCCTTGTAGAGAATGTTGTCCCTTTAATTTAATATGTCAGATCTTTTTTTATTTTATTAATAAATGTTGATTATAAAACAAAAGTGTCATGATTTTAAGGTATTAATGTACAACATCAGGAGTTTTGAGAGATAAAAATGACATCCTATCAGTGAAAATCTCCAAGCTGAAACTGAAAGCCAAGTCTTGCAATTACTGTTCCCAGAACTGAAAATACACCTATACATGAACAAGTTATCAAACTCGCTTATTCCAATTCATGATTACAATGAGTCGAGGCCAGTCATGGCAGCAACGGCCATATGGTGGGAAACACATTCTGAAACAAACAATGATTCAGCATATTTGATTAATTAAGGGTAACAGTAACAATTACCTGTCAGATTCTTTTGTATAGTTCATCATAAAATTTACTTTTTTCATTTTTTTTATGTGTTTACTGTTGTTATATAACAGGTGGGCTACTCTTCTTCTAGCTGAACAAGACAATTCTAGTACATTTTACATACAACTTTTATTTAATTCAGTGTGAATGTATAGATGTGTGCACTTTTATTGGCTAATAAACCTTTAATTTACATTTAAATGTATTCATTCAGGGAAGGCTAAGCTTCCCCTAATCTCTATTCCAAGCTGTCCATGATAACTATGAACAGTGCTAGTCCACAAGAAGATCACATTACTGAAACAAACATAATCCAGCTCCCATTCAGTAATCTCTCCCAGACGACTCAATGGCAGTTCCTCAATAATGAATCACCTACTCTCTAATTCATACAGAGCTGATTTTAATAAGAATTGTGTCCTTATAAGGAAGAAGTAATAATGTTTAATGCCATTTCACATGTTTAGTGTCCATGATGATTTAAGTAAATGCAAAGAGAAGATGTTGTTAGTGAATTACCTGTGCTTAATTTATTTATTGCAACACGTTCTATTTAGCAGCAGCGAGTGAAAAAAAGATTCCTTCGTTGCTGCAATACAGACGATTCCAATCAGTTAACTACCCACAGCATCAGACTCGTAACTTGTTTGTTGTCACTTCAGCCTCTGTTTCAGAGTCCCACTAACCATACTGCAGTTTTTGTTAATGATTTTTCCACAAGATTTCATGAACAGGGATCAACTGAACATTAGGTAAGCCAGTTTGTGTTTTCAATGGTACTGACAGGAAACTAGTAGTATGGAATTTTTAAAAGAAAACCAGCAGAATAGGTATGGTCAAAGTCAGTAAAGGGTCAAAACGGTAAAGTCTACCATGCAGAGTCAAGGTCAAAATGAGAATCAAAACTCAAAGTCACAAAATCACAAGCAAGAGTTGAAACAAAAAAAGAAACTAAGCAGAGAGAATAATTATTTCAACATTGAATGTCAAAAGGTTTCCTCCGGGTTCTCCGGTTTCCTCCCACAGTCTAAAGACATGCTGGTTAGGTGGACTGGCGATTCTAAATTGGCCCTAGTGTGTGCTTGGTGTGTGGGTGTGTTTTTGTGTGTGTCCTGTGGTGGGTTGGCACCCTGCCTTGGATTGGTTCCTGCCTTGTGCCCTGTGTTGGCTGGGATTGGCTCCAGCAGATCCCCGTCACCCTGTGTTCGGATTCAGTGGGTTGGAAAATGGATGGATGGATGAATGGATGTCAAAAGGTTTTTTTGGAATTTGTAATTTGGTTAGGGAACGGATCTCATAAATGACATTTTACACCCATTGTGTCTTTAACCTCTAAAGGAATGAATATAACAACACAGGAGCTGTCCTAATGATAAGAAAACAAAATAACAGAATCGCAAATAACCAAGATGTCAGCAAAAACAGTAAAAAATAACAACACAAACTACAAAAATTCACAGCTGTGCAAATCTGGCATCAAAAAATTAATTGAAGATTCAGAATCTAGTGTAATAGAATGAGTACTTAAATTCATACATAGAGGCTGAAAAACTCATTCATAAAATCAGTTCAATAAAATGAAGTTTATCATGGTGCCAGTGAGTGTTACTCTATACACTATAATGGATGGCATGCAGAGACTGGCATCCTGGCTGGGACTGAACAGGCTGAACAGGGATTCTTACCCGGCTGGGAGGCCAGTATAATGGAAGGACCAGGAAGACAATTTATTTAGGACATTTTCTTCCCCAGTATGTTAGTGGCAGCATCCTTGGATTAAGATCACCTGCAGGACATGGAGGAACCTGTAGTTCTGTTCCCTATTGGGTTCTGTGGGGGTCACCAGGGAAGTTGAAGGGTTAACAATCTCTATTTTTATAGGACTTCTTATCCAAG
Organism: Erpetoichthys calabaricus; assembly: GCF_900747795.2. Taxonomy (NCBI): domain Eukaryota; kingdom Metazoa; phylum Chordata; class Cladistia; order Polypteriformes; family Polypteridae; genus Erpetoichthys; species Erpetoichthys calabaricus. The sequence continues at coordinate 48,041,477 of NC_041402.2, read as the reverse complement.
ATAACTCAGACCACTCTATCTCATTCAGGTAAGTTGGACTCAGGTGGAAGGAGGACAGAAAGAATAAAAGAATAAAATAATTGTATTGTGTTGGGTTTATTTCACTCTGGAAGCCTTTGTATAAAGTAATTTGTGAAAATAAACCCATCCATCCATTATCCAACCTGCTATATCCTAACTACAGGGTCACAGGGGTCTGCTGGAGCCAATCCCAGCCAACACAGGGCGCAAGGCAGGAAACAAACCCCGGGCAGGGCGCCAGCCCACCGCAGGGCACACACCCACACACTAGGGACAATTTAGGATTGCCAATGCACCTAGCCTGCATGTCTTTGGACTGTGGGAGGAAATCCACGCAGGAACGAAAAGAACATGCAAACTCCACGCAGGGCGGACCCAGGAAGCGAACCCAGGACTCCTAACTGCGAGGCTGCAGCGCTACCCACTGTGCCACTGTGCCGCCCATGAAAATAAACCTTTTATTCATATTGGGACTTGTGTCTATGAGGTTGTAACTTGGGTGTGGGATGCTGGGGGTCACAACATGTACCAATAACAGCTACTACTACCTCTGCTCCTTACATGTTTCTAAACGGATTCTTTCTGGCACTGCACAAAAAAAATCTATAGAGCCTTATTGTTAAGCATGAAAAAAAGGGAAAGATGATTGAGAAATGGGGATAACATGGAGAGGAAATGTTAACCAAAGCCAAAGTCAAAGCCAGAAATCTGTCCTATAGTTTGCCAGTGACAGAATGCTAATCAAAGAATTGTAGAAAGAAGACAAAGCAAAGAATCAGGAATCAGGGAATTTAAACCACAATATCTAAACATACATGCACAACGACTGTCTTTTTTTGGAGATATCTTGAAACTCTGATAATAACATGTCTGATGAGGTGTTTTTTTATATCTTTGCATCAATTACATTAATTGCACTATTTCTAGACACACGCTCAATAGCAACTAGCAATGCATTCTATCAATGCCAATGCAACATTGTGACAACTGTAAAAAATAAAATGATTGCAGAAACATCACAATTATTTCATTAATAACTGAAAATAACATTATTAACAAAAAAACAGTACAAAATGTGATGTAGCATTTCAGAAACCTCAAAATGAGAACAACTATGAACAACAAGAATTTGAAATAAGTACTCAGAAATGTTTCAAAATACAGAATCATAACACTATTATCATACATGTAGTTGCAGTTGTATTGTGTTATATTACAGCCAGGGTGTGTTCACTAGCTTAAGTGTATTTTCCTTTTTATTGCTGTTTTTATTACTTTTGAATTATTTTTTTAACATCTTTATGTAATTTCTGTTAAATACACAATGCATAAATACAAAATAATAACTAGTTTTAAGTATGCATATGATCCTTATACTCCAAGGGTGGAACAAAAAGAGTCTGGGCCACCATGATGTCAGCTCTGAAGGAGTGCCCTTCACCTTTATCTTCTCATGGAGGAGATGGATTCCATCGGAGCATCGTTGAGTATTACCGGAGTTTGGTATTGTTACTATTGCCTTCTTTTGATCTTCTGGGTTTGCAGACTTTTTGTTCCTGTTCTAGATTTTTAAACGTAAAATGGATTTTACATTGGGACTTGTTTGCTCTTAGTTGCCTTTCTAGGCAAACATTTTTTGCTCCTTGTTCATTTGTGTTTCTTTTGTGAAGTTCAAATAAATTCCTGTTCTGTTATAAGTTATGCTTGCTGGACTTGACTTATCAAGTCGGAGGTTGACAGTAATTCCCTCCCTTGAATGGCGTTTTACTGAATTTTCTGAATATAAAGTACATTTTGAACTTTTAAAAAGATAGGTCCCATTTTGGGCACATGCATGCCGACACCTGTTTGTGGTAGCTGGGAGCTTGCTGGCTCATGTAAGGACAGCTCTCTAGGCTGGTAAAGATCCTGACCCGTGTGATTGGTCTTTTTTGAAAGCCTTACTCCCTCTTCGCCATGGTTCTCTCACCCTATTATAACATACTGAGGATCATATATGGGAAAGGAGGCTTTACTCTTCATCCTTGGGTCATTTCTAGTCAAGACCTAGAATCATTCCTGTGATCAGGGAGGTCTTTGTTTGATCGAGGGACCCTAGGCTAGAACCCTCTTTTGCTGCTTCTGGTGTACCTTCAATCCAAGCCTTAATTTGTATATAGAGGGTTAGTCCTTCAAGGCAGCTGTCCATTTTAGAAGAAAAGATAACACTCTTCCAACTTATTCTTGGTTTCATTTGGTCCTGGAAGGAAGCCTGCAGTCTAGCTTCCTAAGGGAGCATTACACATTTCTATCCAGGTCACTACTCTCTCTGTCTTCCTTTCACTCTCTCTATCCCTTGGAAACTGTCTGCAGGGCTTTCTCCTGTTCTGTATCATCTGGGCACCGCCTCATAAGGTCAATACTTAGCAAGTGCACTAAATGACAAATGAATGACTAAAAGAGAAATACACATATTGCTAAACATTATGCTGTGGATTACTCCTGCATCCATACTTTGAGCACAGCCATTGTAAAAACTGAGTTAAGGAAAGAATTTCAGCCAAAGCAGGAATTATTTCATTTTAATGAAAACTTGGAGACAATGCAACTCTTCAGAATAGAAGTCTACTGCTACTATTCTTGGATTTCAAAAGAAATCAATGTTCTATCAGAAAGACCCATCCTCCTCATTAAAATAAAATAGAAAAATTATTTCTTGAATTGATCAGAAATGAGAATTTGGCATATAAATAAGACAATACAAACACAAAACCTACAGACAATAGTAAATGCCATTCCACAATGGTTCACAAATAACTAATTTAAGAAAAATACCCCTGGACATTCATCAAATTAGTTTAGATAACTCTTAAAGTCACACTATGCATCCCATAGCTATTGGATCAGTATTTTTATAAAATTTGTAGGCCTGGTCTTGACTCACCTAGGCTATTTGAACCAAATAATGCCCTAGGAAATCACACAAAATTATCTTTTAATATATTTCATACAGTACATCCACCAAAGGACAGTGTTAAAAAATATTTAAACATTAATATTCTCAATACCAAAAGCAGAAACAGAAATGAATATTCACAAATTTCCAAATTTGTTCAAAGGGCTAAATCACATTGTATGTAAGTAATAAATAATGTCATAATAACAATAAACATATAAAGAAATATTAATAAAAACTATTTATGTGATCCAGACAATACACACAATTTAGTATTAAAAGGATTGTGTGGTCAGATCATCCACTGAACCAATAAAAATGCAAATGCCTTTCAAAAGTATAACATACCATTTGTTCTGTCATCAAAACATTTGCTTCTGTACCCGTGACATGTTTGGCAGAAACTCTAGTAAGACGAAAATGGTAAACAATTATTTTAAAAAACTCACCACACAGCTCCTTAGTGTCAACATTACTGAAGAATCACCACAGCAGGCAAGCAAAGAGAAAGAAAGAGCAGAAAAGACAGTGTTAATCATACAGTAAAAAACAATAATAACATATAAGAAAAAGAACTGGTAAAATGGTGAAAACAGTTAATCACATTATTTATTGCTTGTTGTGAGACTGACTCACTGTACTGCCACTTTAAATATATTTTTCTCAGGGTTTCTCTGTAGACCCCTAAGTTCACCAATGCATAATTACTTAAAATAGAACCTTTGTTCCCTAGGGGGTCCTTCAGGAGTACCTTTAATCATCCAAAAGGTCCACTTCATACATGAAGCTAGATGAGTCTTATGACAAAGTGTTTAATTGTAATCAGAGAGGGTAAATCTGCAGGTATGATTGGCAAGTGTCAGTCGTGTTGTCATTGAAATTAAAGCAGACAAAACCCCCAGCTCAAATAGCCTATTACTGTGGTTCCATTATGTGTCCCCAAAACATTTTATTCTCACATAAATCAAGACCGTTCCATTCAATTGTAAGTAAAATCCAAATACCAAAAAACTTATTTTTCCAGGAAGCAGAATTCTGAAAAAACAGATGACCATCAGTTCAAAGAGATTAACTCATGGCATCTGATGACCTTTGTATTCAGACACCTGAATATCTAATGATATTAACTGAGAGATACACACAGAGGTACTGGTGGATGAAGGTTCCTTACAAAGCATAAGTTGTCCTAGTTTCCATACTTTTATTGACACTAAAACCGATGTCACATTATGTGCCCTCTAGCCATAAGGTATGTCTGATTTGCCAAGTGGTGCTGCTGATCTTGTTGCCAGACCGAGGTTGCTGATCTTTTTGTTGGCAATGACAGCTTTTACAATTGACAAGCACTGGGCATGTCAAATTCAACAACCATGTGGTAACTTTCCAGCACAGTCGTGCTTGTCCGTGTTTCTTACAACCAAAAGCATGCTGCCTGAAGGAGCCAGTGCAGTGTGAGGGGTTAACAGGTACACATTCTTGGCTTTAAAATTTTTTTTCTGTCATGATATGTAAAATATGAGACATCAGACAGACAAGCTTCTCTTCTGTTTGTGAGGTCCTTATTTGTCACTGCTACATTGTAGGCATTGTACTACCAGATGAGCGTTAATTGGTTAATTGGCTGTCATGAGCACATAGCCTGTCCCTACAACTAAAGACAAAATCAAAAGTGTTTATATTTTTTAAATTATTTTTTAGTTGTTTTATCATTGCCTCCTGCTCCCAAATTACAATGGTTGTTCCAGAAGTTAGAACATAATGTTCATTTGTAGTTAGCAGACTTATTTGGAAATAATCATCACAGTGGTTAGCAAGTTGTCTTTATGTCACAGTGTATAGGTTTCAAAATTTATCAGTATTTTAAAAGAAAGATCACTGTATCTTGGAAATATGTGCAGTTATATCTTTCCTCAATGCAAAAAACACAAAACAAGTTGCCTGTGCAAATTTATGGTTATTAGTTGCTGATCACATTGAATATTTAAAAAAATAAAAAATTAACAGAATGAACACAAGCAGAAATATGAAAATTCAAGTGGAAAGTCTGACACATTTTCCTTCTCTGAAGGACAACACTTTAGTAGTAGTAGCAGTTGCATTTTAGTTAGTTGGTCCCTTTGGGGCTTTTTGGGGTTCTGGGACACATCAAAAGTGCCCCTATTAATGATGTGTCCTAATATATAAATATGAAAGTGTGTTTGTGTGTGTGCTTATCCAATATGCAAACCACACGGTTGAGTAAAGTAAATTAAAATTACTGTTCTGTCTCCACCAAATTTTGCACAGATTCCCAAATTCTAGAAGGTATGTTTTATGCCAAAATATAGTTGATACCCCCAACCCAAGGTACTTGCATATTGGTCATAAAAGTGGTGTGGCCAAAGCCTATGATGACAGCTGCTGTCACTTTCAACATTGATCCTTCAGAAAGTATTTTTCTTTCATTTTATGCAGTGATTAAATGTAATGCTATAGGTAAAGGTACACTTCTCAAAGATGACCAATTAAAATAAGCAAGGCATTAGAGGAGAGATTTTCTTAAAAGAGAGAGAGTCACAACACATGTAACATTTACTCCTGTTCCCTGCCATCCCATTCTAGGTTATCCAGTTTGACTTTATCTGCTTCTTTCTAATACATCTGTATTTTAATGCATTACTTCTTATTTAATGTAACCTTTGTATTTTTTAACCCATTTGAAAAACATCACACAGCAAAATGCAAGTATCAAACTAAAAATAATATTTTGGTAATTTAAACCAATATACATATCTTAATAAAAAACTCTAAAAATTTGCTCTTATCTTGATAGAATTATCTAGCCCATAGACAAATGCAGATACACAGAGACTAATCAGACTTGGAGCTTCAAAGACTTGGGGTTTGGTGCAGCTGAGCACTCACAGGAGGGATCTCCGGCCTCCTTTGTGCTGAGCACGCCATGGCTTTCTGATCTGCTGTCCACATTAGAAACTCTCTGACCTTTTTAGCTTTATAGTGTTGCACAGTGTAATTAACACAACTTGTGCCCTACACACCCTTCACAGACTCTGTATAAACAGAGAGATTTACAGTGGCAGACATTTGGACTATAGAACAACCACATTCTTCAGGTGCTTTGAATTTAGAAAAACAGAGTATACAGTACATTGACTGAACAGATACAAAAGCTTCAGGTTCACTTACCTTGTCAGGTGGTTTGGAGATATCTACAGAAGGTAGACTTAGAGACAGTCTATTTCAGAAAAAAACAACTACCAGTCTTTCATAATAACTAGGGAGTGCTAACATTTTAATCTTACTATGCTAATGGAAGTCCTAATGGAAAATTAATTGTGTGTGCACCACATTGGGTTATAACTTTGAAAAACACTATTCTAAGTAGTATGGAAACAGATTATTGTCTAACAGACCACCCATTCTTTAGTTTTCAGAAGGGTGCAATGCAGTTCAGAGTTGTGTTGTCTGGAACCAATTAAGAAGTGAGAGGTTAAGCAGAGTGCCTGAAGAAAAACCCAGGCATTATTGATTAATATAACAGAGAAAAGACCACATTAATGACTGAATTTAGATTGCATAGTACTGAGAGGAAAAACAGTATATATGGAGAAAAATCCATTCCAGACATGGGGGAATATGCCCAATCCACACAGGCACTGAGCAGGCAGAGACACTGGAACTGCGAGACACCAGCTCCCATTCTTCCTGGATTTCTTAAAGTCACTTCTAATGGGTAGGCAGGGCAATACCATCATCAACACAGTTAGATTTTACCCTATATAAATACTTTCTTTTCTTCTTCAACTTCAATGTTTTTCGTCTTTTCTTTCCTTTAGTCTCCAATTGTGTCATTAGGTGTCCATTTCATTAATTATCTGAATAGGTTCGGCTCAATTCATCTTTGAAAATGTGGTTTATTGTACAATGTAATATTCTAAACTGAAGAAGGAAATTAGTTCTTGGAGCCTATCAGAGTACGACACACCATTTAGGCCAGGGGATGTGCCCAGCTACTCTTCACCACAGTGCTTTTTGTAAAGCTTAGAGTACAATTGATAATAAATCTCCAAATGCTGTCTAAATGTTATATTTCAGAGTCTGAAAATATGTCAGCAAATACCCAAAAGCAATGCATTTGAGGCTGTCCATCAATTTATGCAAAGAAAAATACCTAATAGGATTCTGTTTAACCATCAAAATGGAGGAGGATATTTAATATAACATTTAAAAAAGACACATCTGTGTTTGAAAGGAGACTTGAAAGAAAACTGTAAAATTTGGCTCAGATGACTGAGCAGCTGCACCCTTCAGACTCCGACAAAAGCCCACTGATACAGCATATGATGCCAGGCATGTGCCTGTGGACTCTGACAGTGTGAAAAGACACCAAGCAGTCACATGGACTTGAAGTAGGGATCTGAAGAGGAAATTTTAATGTCATGCAGTGACTACTATCTCAGCAGTAATGACGCCCAGCAAATTGCATGAAACATGCAAGACTTGGATCACTTTAGATATAACCAAAGTAGTAAGGCAAAAAAGTTTGGTATCACTGGACTTCTGGAAACAATGTTTGATCAGGTGCAGAATTCCTCTTGGGAGTTATGTGCCTGGAATGAGTTATATTCCATGGCAGTGCACAATCAAGCACAAACATAAGGCAAATTTAAATTCTTCATTTCAGCTAACACATGCACCTTCAGGGTGTGGAATGAAAATTGCAATATCCAGAGAAATATGGACATGAAAAAAAGGTGCACACTTCTCACAGATTGTGACATGGCTCACAGAGCTGTAAGCCAGTGTTGTGATGTGAAAAATCTGCAATTTTGTGTGTATTTTTATTATATTTAGCTCAAGCCAAACAAGATGAACTTAAATACAGGACACTTGCATGGGCAGTTTAACATCAAACCATTTTGTTTTCCTGAATTGTACCAGTATCAATCACAGTAAAAGCTGTTTGAATTGAGCATGAATTCAGGAGATACCTCAAGATGTATTGATGATTTTATCACCTCTGAAGAGATGGGCACCAGAACTAAATCGGTTTACAGCTTGGGAAAAGAAGACATGCAGATGCTTCAAATTCTATCCGATTACTTTAAAACCTGCAAACAGAACGAGATTCTAGTTTACAGCTTGAGACAAGAGATTCTTAATACATCAAAAACTTTACTCTTTGGGAAAAACAGATGTACACAAACAAATTAAAGAGCCTGAGCAAATTCATCAATCATATTGATAGCCAGCCAATCAGGTGTATGTAACAATCACGTGTTGCGAAACCCAGGTGGAATTTTTAAATACATATGTCGGACTAAACAACGTGACAACAGAGGAGCGACATCAGAAGAGGGCGAGAGCGACAGAACAATGTCAGGAGAGGGCACCAGCAATGTGCGACTGTTTTCATCTGATCATCAGCTAAAGCATCTCATGAACAACTTCGATTGCTAGATCAGTGCCGTCCAGGGACATTCGTCTTTGACATCTTTAACTTTTCGTAAGCCTTTTTCTAAAGGCTATATATATGTCCAGACTTTGCTATCCACATTTTCTTTTATGCTTTTCTCTACTGGCATTATTGCTCTTTATTAAATACCACATTTCTTTTAACTTTATATACTTTGTCTTCATATCTAGAGTGATTGATGTAATAAGGTAAATTTCTTAGAGCACCTGGAGCATATCATCCAAGCTGCAAGGTTCATCGAGCTCAGGATGTAGAGATCTGTCCAATAATGAACAGGGTGTTAAATTTAACCTTCACTGGTTGATAAATGGCCAATAGCCAGGGATGTTGAACATTTATATGTCTGAATATATTCTTGGAGACCAAATTTAATATTTAGGTCTGAGATATATCTAAGATATTGCACATTTTCCTGCCTATGTTAAGTAGGTCTCTTGGAGTACTAGGGAAAGTGGACTGTGTATGCGTTATTCAAATCTAAAGTTAAAGTGCTAGGGAATAACGTACATGTTATGTGTATTTGTGTACATCTTTCATACGGTACTTTTGTGGTTAGGGTCTGTGTGTATGCTGTGGACCACCAGGGGGTGAACCACTGTCCAAACCTGACACAGACAGACATGGGACACACGTTTTTATTTTTTTCCTTTTCCCTCGTGGGATACGGTTTCCTTAGTTTCCCACATGTACAGCACAATCAGAGTACAAGTCAAAAGCACTAAACCAAACACTGTGTTTTCCTCCACTCCTCCTGGCAAGTTTCATCCTCTTCCACCTGATTCTGGCTCCTGGAATAGTGGCTGCTGGCTCCTTCTATAAGGCAACCAGAAGTGTACCAGGTGCTCATTGACCTAATTCTGGCAGCACTTCTGGGTATGGCAGAAGTGTTTCAATTAAGGGCTCAGCAGCAGCCGCATCACCCCCTGGTGGAACCCATGGCACCCAACAGGGATGCACCAAACACTAGCTCCCATGGAGCCCTGCAGGAGTCCATGGCACTGCTGCAACCCAGGGGGCTGCCCCTAGCACTGCCGGGGGGGTAATGCTCTGGATACACTCCCTCCCTAGTTCTTCCAGTGTAGAGGTGTCCCTGCCAGGCAACCCCGGCCAAATGCCACAAAGTGTATATCTATGTATGTGTGTGTTAATCTTAAGGTGCAACAGTAGACCAACCTGGTAATTAACCTGATGACTACACTTATCCCTGAAGAAAATAGATAAATGGTGTTGAAGCAGATTAGGCAGTATGGACACCCTCAGCCCCAAAGAAGGCACTCGAAATCTCAAGACAGGCAGCAGATTCAGGCTCAGTTCAGATGACTTGAGCAATTAGCAAATACAGCGATCTTGTATCTATTACAATTCTTACCACAAAATATCCCTTCTTCACTCAATTTCCCATCATCTGTTTTACAGAGTTTCTAATAATTATGACCTCATTCAGCACCTTTTCTCATAACAATTACCAGGTGTTGCAGACATTCTCATAATAATATCCTGCTGTCATAGACTTTCACATAACAATTTAACCTTCACTATCTGTTTCTTCATTAAAATCCTTTTGGCTCAAAGGACATATTTGCCTCCTGGAGGTGAGCATCATCTTGTCACTCCTCCTTAATCCTGAGCTGTTAAAGATTGAGAGACTTTGGTTAATTAGTTCTCACCACTACTTTGGACTCAGTAGAACCCACCTGTGAAAACTGGACCGCTTAATTAATAATTCAATTAATGTTTACTTGTTGCATTAACATCTCTTAAGGCTGACGTAATAGACAGCTGTGACACTTAGGTGGCAGCACGCAGCTTCACTGATAAGGGCTAAGCTGCAGACAGCTTGGCGTGGTGCCGCTTGACTACTTGAAATAAAAGTACAGGTCTTTAACAATTAATTCTTACGTAATTTAAAACTGGTTTATTTTCTGTAACTTTATTATTATTCATAAAGAGGCACAGACATATAAACTTAAATGTTCCTATAACCTATATATACATATCTGTTATAATAAAAAAATCTTTGGTGGAGACGTGATCTTCTCGGAAGCAAAGCGAGCAGGGGGCAAAGCCCCCAAGTATATATATATATATATATATATATATATATATATATATATATAGATATACACGAGGGGGGACCTAAAAATATCCGGAAATATTTTTAAAACGTGTTTAATTTCATTTTCTGTACAAACTACAATTAGTCTCCTTCAAAGTACTCTCCATTGGCGGAAATACACTTATCTAACCGTTTGTTCCATTGTTCGAAACATTTTTTAAATTCATCTGAAGTAATGCCCATTAATGCTCTGGTCGTTTCTTGTTTTACCTCTTCGACGTCAGCAAAACGCCTTCCTTTCAAGTCTTTTTTCATCCGAGGGAACAAAAAGAAATCACACGGAGCTAAATCCGGTGAGTAGGGTGGGTGGTTCAGGGTTGTCATACCATTTTAATAACAATAGTTTCTGCAACACTTTTTTCAAGATGAAAACAAAATTTCACTGCCGCATGTTGCTCACGATAATCGGCCATCGTAAAAAAAACGACGCTTGCACAAAACTACTTTTACAAAAAAATTCATTGAACACAAGCACAACCTTCCAGACTGATGGCACTTGGCAGACTGACTTGTAAGGAGTGTAACTAGATCGTCCTATCAGCCCAACCACGTACTACAAGTACCAACCTAACAACAACAAAATTCCGGTTATTTTTGGGTCCCCCCTCGTATATATATACGCACTAATATGAAAGCTTGCCTATAGTGTTCCCATAATTAAGCCCTGAATGCTTAGAGAAATTTGTTTAATCAATGTCAGGCAGAAGACCCAGCAGCTACAGTCCTAAAACAAAATCTTACCTCCTTCAAAGAACACAAAGTCCTTGATTCACAGAACTTTAAAACAAAGCAAGTAAAAGGACAGGCAGGCCACTCTTCTATGCTAAAATTAATTGTGGCCTTTCTTAATTAACTCCTTCATGGTCTAAGACTAACTGTAACCCTTATTATTTTAACATACACCAGGATATAATGCTTATTTTCATATATGCTTATGATTCTCTTTGAACATATGCAAATCGTCAACTTTAAGAATATACTTTTCTATAAGGGTAAGTAGAGAGAAATATCACAATAATACAGACAAAAAACATTAACAGCTGTGCATAGCAAGAAAAACACTATAAACAAATATCATATCTCAGTGTACATATATCATCCATCTATTCATCAATCGTGAATTTACCTATTTATCTTTAGGTTCACAAAGGAACTATTCCAGTGTAATATTGGATTGGTACTAGAATTTTGACTTTGCTATCAATATCAGCTTTCAGATGTCATTACCAGTACCAAAACAATACCAAAGCAAATAATGGATAACACCTCACGTACCACCTCCCCTATCTCATAGCTGCTTTATTTTCCCAGTCCGCAAACATGCATGCCTCCCTGTTACACTGTTCTGCAAAAATTAATGAAGAGGAGTTTTCCCTCTTGGAGTTTTTTTAAATAAATGTGTAAGTTCAAGGAGGCTTTGATTTGAGCTAGATGTAATTTGAAGAATCAAGCAGCAGGATGAGGATTACCCCTTGGAGTCCCTCAAAGTCTGAAGGTTCTTGAACACTGCCATTTACTTTCAGTACTTGTGTTAACAAAATGCTGTACTGTAATTGGGATTTCGGTACTTTTTCAGTACTGGTATTCCATTCAACCTTATTCCAGTAACACCAAATGCAATGCAAGAACTAGCAATGACCCAGAGTCACTATTCAGAAACAAAAATAACAATGTTATTGATAAAATTGTATATCTGGGGCCTGTTCATGATATTATTATTACTATTGTATACTTGGCAGACAACATTATCCAAGGCCGCTCACAATATTAGGATACAACACAATTGTTTACATACATTTTTCAAAATTGGCAAATAGGCAGCAACACTGAACTGCCAAACCTGTAAATCTTTCTTAAAGGCATTGATTAATTTCATTCAGTAACACTGGTTCCGTTAAATAGTGAATAAATTGCTCAAATACATCAGTTAAAATAAATAAATAAAATTCATTTAAGATGGAAGCCAGGGAGCACATATTCACACAAAAGGTCAAGAGAATGTGGAGCAAACTACCAAGTCATGTAATTGAAGCAGAAAACTAGGGAACTGTTAAAAACTACCTGAGCGAGATATTGAGACAGCTTAGCTATTAGCTAATCAGTTAACCTGGATTACTTGAATGGACTCCTCTTATCTGTCAACCTTCTTACATTTGTAAGAATATTTATGGCCTTTTCCCCTTAACTCAAAATGCTCCCTCTTGTGCTAGGGCTGTTCAGCACTTTTAGTGTCATAGCATAAGCTTGTCCAGTGTTTTCATATGAATTGAAACAATTATAATTGGGATCTCTCTGCTTGGGTGGTAGCCCCCACACATGTCATCCCCACTGGGCTTCCAGGATGTGAACTCAGAAAATGGGAAGCTAGTCAAACCAAATGAAAGCTGACTTTGCTCAAGTGATTACTTAGGCATGGGTGAGGTTGTCTCTTCTTTGTAGTGACTCATTCCATTTGAGTCCTGATAAAGTTACCCCTTGTACAATGTCAACCTCTGTAATGAGGTACCATTACATGCCACCACTCTTTGGCAAATTTAGGTCACATTATCAATGTAACTGGTTGCTTGGGCTCCCAACACGTCTTCATGGACACAAACTCAAGTTTTCATCTCATGAGGAATGCAGAAAGCAACTGTCTAAGTTAGTAGAGCTAAAGATGAACATCCTAGGCTCAAGTGACCAATTGGGATTCTGACTACAAGGTTGTTTCTTTCCAGTTATATGCTCCATTGTACTGCCTCCATGCAAAACCAGAAGCAATCAAGGCAAGCTAAGAAGAACTTAGCTGGGTCTTCACTAGCAGATTAAGCTTTACCATGTTCATGAGAGTGCGTATCCAGAAGTCTTCTTTGTAAATATTACACAGCAATTCCCAAAATCTGGGAAGCTAAGAGGATACCAATCCCCTATGTCAGTGCCCATCTCCACTTTCTGGTTTGAGGAAGGCCCAGATTTCACATCGCGCCCTCACTATTTTTCTTCCATCTTGTTAAAAATCAATGCAAGGCAAATTAGGCAACAAGGAGCTTCTGACAATCAAGGCAGCGGCAAAAGGTCCCCTTACTGGAAAGAGGGAATGTTTTTTTCAAAATACGTAATACCATTATATATGGAATACTAGGGAAGCTTTGGGTATCTTTAAAGTAACTGTGTGACATTAAACATTTAAAAGGACTTTGGTTTACAAAAGTAGATTTGAGGTACAAGGAGTTGAAATCTCCCTGTTTTAACTATCTACTGCATGATCCATAATGAGCACTATTTGTGCCTCCTTTTCCGGAAAAAAGGAAGAAATTCCTTATTAAAATTAATATGTTTTTACCTTCTTTCCCACAGGTTTTATACACTGACAAGACTCTCTGCTTCATTTGATTCATCTCTGCTTGAAAAGCTGAAGCAAACTCTATTTATAACTCTTCTTATTGCTCCATTAATGAGCTGAAGCTCTGCTACTGCAGCTAAGCTTCCCAATTGCTAATTACACACAGCCACAGGAGTCCACCTGCACTATGGAGACCAAATACACTGATCACAGACCCACAAAGCACGTGGACAGTAACAAAAAGTGTGGGTGCCAGACAGCCTCCCAGTTCTTCCACTGAACAAACAAGATGCAGAGCCGTGGTTTACAACATACTCCTCGCAGGGGTGTGCAGTAATAGTCTTGCCACATAAATAGCTGCCTTCACTTGAAAGACTGAGATGACGAGGAGAGAAGTAGCATGGCCTGATTTATTTTCACTCTTTCTAGATATACTGAGTCAATAGATGCAGAATGGAGTATGGCAGCTCTCATTTTATGCCCTGGAATGGAGAAGGATGACAGTTTAGTGGCCCTCAGGGTGGTGTTTATCCCATGATACAAACATTATTCATGCTGGCATAATGCATTACCATGTGTTAAAGGACACGGGGTGTGACCAGGCAAAAAGGAAAAGAAGAGCAGTGAGACCTCTGAAAGACTACGGGATCAAAATCTTGAAGTGTGGCTATACATCACAGTGGTGACTATATAGTCGAGACAGTTCTCTGTAGTGTTCTTTGATAAGATTTAATATATGATGTATCTTGAGCATCATTTATTGATGAAATGTATTATTAGACTTCCAGTTGACTTTGTGAGTGGTGCTCTCATGGTGTTTATAATTGTTTTATCTTTAGACTTCTGTTTACTCCCAGAGTCCAAACACTTAAAATGGCACATACTGAAATAGCAAATGTGACTGTGTGAATTATGGTGGACTACCTGGGCTGCCTTTGGTCATTTGTAATGTGGAAAGGTGCTAGCCTTCTGTACAATTCATTCAGGAAACAGATGAACAGCACTTGCGTTTATATAAAAATCATAATCTGCTGATGTAACAGGATGAGGGCCTGTTTACGTTCAAAGTTTTTTGAAAGAGGAAAACAGTTTCACATATCCTTGGTGAACAAACTCATCTAGGTACAGGCTGGAATCAGATATAATTCCTTCATTCATTCACTCACTCTTTTTGACCACTTAATTCAGTGTAAAGTCATGGGGCTCTGAATCCACCTCTACATTATCAGGTGCAAGGTAGGAATCAGCCCAGAAATGCTTACTCACTAATTTTTGTGTTTTTTGTGTTCTTAATGGCACTTGGTCAACCCTGAAGTGAATCTTATGGTACAAATTATTGGCCTATTTTCAGATGTCTTCTACCCATTTTAGAAACTGCCTGACCTAGGACAGTTGGAATCTTGACTTAGGACCTCCCCATATATACATATGTATCTCTATATCTTTAAAGCAACTTTTATATTGTTTGTAGGTACAGTTTGGTTTTTGAAACCACAGACTTAAGATACGACAAACTGCAGGCTACTCGGGCTCAGTACAAGTGGCAAGAAAAGCTAGTGTGATAACATTGCATGACACCAAATTAACAAGCTAATTAGAAGTGCAGACTCCATTAGAAGTGCAGGCTCCGTTATGGAATGCACTCTGGACCCTCTGGGGGATGGTTGGGAGGGTCAGTTTAACCCAATGGTGCATTTAAGGTTATGTTTCTGTTTAATTATTTGGTACTTTTATGCATTCATTATACAATTCATTGTCTTATTTTGTTAAGAAAGCTCCCTCTTCAACATTTTTGACCTCCTTGGCGTCTATAACAAGGTTCTGGTAGAACTCCAGAGTGCTTGTTACTGGCAAAAAGTATGCTTTCGAATATACTGCATGATGTTTCCTTGTTTATGTTTCAATATTATTTTTGGTGTTAGTGTTACATTTTGTTTATTCATGCTATATTTGTAATTATTGAATAGCATTTAATAAGAAGAACATTAATAAAACTGAACAGAATATATTAGGCCTGTAAACCTGTAAAGCCCAGTAAAGTATGATGTATGCTTTGGAATCCTGAAAAGTCTTCATCTGAATCTGCTTAATCTACAGTAGTTTAGGTTTACAGAGATTGGACCATATTATGGCAGCATGAAGTGCAAAATTGGAAACAACCCGAATGGGGTGTCACACACTCATACTAGGCCTATTCAGAGGTACCAGACATTTGCAGAACACCTCACATAGACCAGTCTCCTGAATTTAGGTTTGCCAGCCACAGCAACTCATGGCCAAGAAAATAGTTGGAATAACATACTCTTAACTGCAGAATAACATACTCCTTATTTTGGGAAATTGTCTACTTGACTGCCGATTATTAGGTAACTTTAGCAGATTGTGACAACTCAGCCTCAGTCTTATGTTCCATACTGGGAGAGTTTCACCCTTGGCACCAAAGCAACAGTGTCTGTTCCAATGTTTAATGTATTGAATTTGCTCACTTGGTGTTATTTGAAATGAAAATTAAAGGATTGGTGTTTTGGGAAATTTTGATCAATAAAAAGCATTCTCCTGTGGTTCTCCATCACGTTTCAAATGAGAAACATTTAACTTGAAACTGTCACAAAGACCTCTAGTTCCTTAATGGGAAAAAAAACTTAAATAGAATTTGGAAAATATTTTGCTTTCTTTGACACTTCTTTTTACTCCACCTCCCCCTCTCCATGTTGTGTAAAACCTTTGGGTTTCTGATTTGCCTAAGTGTGCATGAGGAAATCCATTGAGCTTTTTAATGAGGAGCTCTGCATGAAAAGCCATAACACAATGATTTCCAAACATTCGCTCTGCAGGCACTAATGCACTCTTTTTAATATTGGCTGTCCTTTGATTGTACAAGTTTGTGTTTGACTGGGGTCGATGAAAAGCTGAAAGACTTTGACATTTTCTGCCAGTACATTCATGCTCACTAGCTCTATAAAGATACACGTTAGCTGTGGCAGCAATGTTGGCAATTGAAAGAGCAGAGCAAATGGCAGGGAAAATGTCAGAGCTGGATGAGACCAGACTTCATGAGGGCTATTCACATGACAAGAAATGCATTTATGGTTGATTTAGAAAATATTATACTAGAGCGCAACACACAAATAATGAGGAGAACAGAGTAAGACATAAAATGTATGCATGGTATAACATTCAGAAGTAATCAGGGATTGTTTAAATGTTTTGAAAGTTTGATCTTTTAAAATTTTGTTTATTTAATTAAATAGTCAAGTCACATTTTTGTTTATTACATATATTTGTAATAGTGAGCCTAATTCAAACTGTGATGATATAATGCAATTACATGTATTAATGGAATTCACAAAACACTTGGTTTTCAACAGTATTTTACAAACCATACCCAAATATACTAGTCAATGAAAAAGCTTTGATACAGTAGCATGCATGTAATAGGTAATGTAAAAATGGCACTGATTGACACACTAAAGTTAGTAGTTGGATGTGACCAACTGTAGTTCATATTTCTTAATCCTAAAGTACCCAATGAACAGTTAAAATATACACTATGTTGAAGTCCACCAGCCTGCATGACTCTGTGGCCATTTCAGTCTCTTGAACTGGGGATTTGTTTGGCTGTCGAAAATGTCAGATAAGTAAAAGAGGAAAATGTTTTAGTAAAAATAACATCTCTTTAGGAAAACTGGAAAGAATACATCCATCCATCCATCCATTTTCCAACCCACTGAATCCGAACACAGGGTCACGGGGGTCTGCTGGAGCCAATCCCAGCCAACACAGGGCACAAGGCAGGAAACAATCCCGGGCAGGGTGCCAACCCACCACAGGACACACACAAACACACACACCCACACACCAAGCACACACTAGGGCCAATTTAGAATCACCAATTCACCTAACCTGCATGTCTTTGGACTGTGGGAGGAAACCGGAGCGCCCGGAAGAAACCCACGGAGACACGGGGAGAACATGCAAACTCTACGCAGGGAAGACCCGGGAAGCGAACCCAGGTCTCCTTACTGCAAGGCAGCAGTGCTAACAGTGCGCCACCGTGCTGCCCTGGAAAGAAAATATAAATCAGTAATTAAGGTTGCACAGAATGTTGCTCTGTTTTAAATTGGAATTTTTTAAATTTCAAAAATATATGCAACAATGAGAAGGTGTTGTTGAGTTTGCTACCTTACCCAAGTGTTTATATCAAGGTTAAACTAGAGGACAGCAAAGATGTGTGAAACAAAAGGGCATGTGCCTTTCATATTAGGCCTGCATCATTGTTTTCCATGGAATCTTTGCTGAAATGTTGTTTTTTTTTAAATGCCTAACCATTTTTTTACCATGATAAAATTGTGCTTTTCCTGTGCCAAAATCTCACCCATCCCCAAGTAAAAGTCAATAAAAAGCAGTTGAAAAACCTGCATATAAACTAAGCTAAATAGGGCAGAAGGAGTGCCAAGTGTCATGTGTCAGCCATAATGGGGATCATCAAAAGGATCAATGTTTTTCTACTCAAACAATCTACACTAAATATGCACATGCTTTAGAGATAAGTATGATACAGTAGTCAAGAAAATATCTACACTTTAGTTAATCCATTCAAGTCATGCTGGAAGTGAAAGAGAAATGCAGAATTTACTTGGTATTGTCGGAATCGATAGTGTGAAAAAGCTTCTCCAGCTCCTGTTCGTTGAGAGTTCCATCAGAGAAGAATGCCTGAAACTCATCCAGGGACAACTTTCCATCATCTGAAAGGAACCAAAAGAGGAAAACAATAAGAGATGCAGCGTTGTAAAAAGATTAAATACACCGAATTACAAGTAAAATGGCTGCACAAATTCTCAACATCAAGTCATTTAAAAAAAAAAGTGATACAGACTTAAGTCTTTTGGATTTTTTATGGGTGAATGAATCAAGAGTCACTTAATATATTCCTTTCCACTCTATAGGGATGAGAAAATCAATTTAATGTACAAAAGCACATGTTTTAATATTTATTTAAATGTATAAAACAGTGAAAGATTGATGTCCATGTTCATCCATTTATTGAGTCCTTTTACCCCAATTTTATGGTTGTTGGGAGCTGGAGACTAAATAACAGCAATAAGCACAAGGCCTTGGAAAAAGTGCAAATCGTTACTTACTGACTTACATCATCTAGTTTAGAATCTTCAGTCAATTTTATACAGTATGATTGCTGCTAGGATATGGGAGAAATTAGATCAGATTAAGAATAATCAAGAGATAAACACTTGATTTTCTGCTATTACACTATTTTCCTTGTGCCTGGTGTGGTTCCAAAACCTCCAAAAAAGGACTTTGGTTCAAGCCAATGTCATCTAACAGTCTGAAGTTAACACCCAAGTCCAAATGTTACTTTTAGTGTGGTCTACAACAAACATGTAAAAAATATTTTTTGAAGTTTAATTATTGCATTAGCAAAACTGAACTCTAGTAAGATCATAAAATAAAAAACAAAAAACAGAAAAAGCAACAAAAAAATAGCACTCATATGGTCTCTTTGGATGTGCTAATGGATTGTTAGGGACCTCCCCATTAAGGTGAGATAAAAGTAGCTCCTAATGGCAGTTCATGCCTCAATTTACATTTAAAAAGACAAAGCCCATTACTGTATGTCCATTTCCAGCCATAATGACTTCCGGTTTTACTAGAGGATACAGACTCATGTGGATTCTGACTCTCCATTTATCGTTGGCCCCCATGCAGTTTCCTCTGATGTTTAATGCTAATTGCTGTATATACCTCTTAGCAATGTTGCTTTCTGTTAAAGGCAGAATATCTAATAAAAACTGACCATATTATGGCATTCTGCAAGAAAGGTAATATAGACTATTTGCTCTCATCTGCCATGCATATGGGATGTCCAGCCTGAGTAGTAAGGACAATGATAGATGATAGATGATGATAGATTATCCGTGCAACCGTTCATTAATCTAGAAGACTACTATAACAGGACCTTGGAGTAGTGAGGCAGCAGGGCTAACTACTGTGTCATCATACCATCCTGGTAGTAAGTATTCAAAATATACAAACATTTATACATATAAAACGTTTAGAGCTTCACGGCCATATTATGGTAGCAATGCTATCTTACAACAAGGAAACTGTTTTTGGAGTTTGCATTTTTCTTTCTATGGGTTTCTTCACGGAGCTCCAGTTTCCTCCCACAGTCAAAAGACATGCAAGTTAGTTGGACTGATGATGTTAAATTGGTCCCTAATGTTTATGTGTGTGTGTTGAACCTGTGACGTGCTGGCACCCTGTCCAGAGATTTTCCCTGCCTTGTTTGTATAGGCTCCACTGCATCTTCCCTGTAACCCTGTGCTGGATAAGCAGGTTTAGAAAATGGATAGATTGATTAAATGTTCACAAAATCTGATCCACTGGAAGGACAAAATGAAATGAATTAACAACAAAAGCATTTTTTGCAGTTCTCTTTACATTGCTCTATATAATGACTGAATGACAAGCCTACCTATTGGTGTTGAGAGCTGCTTCCTTCAGTTGCTCCACCACATTAGTCCCACATTAGCTTATTTTAAAGCTATTGCAATTGGATGCATTGCATACAGTATCTTTAGCAGTTAAACACAAATGTCAACATACAGACATGGTTGTATCTACAAGCTCCAAGGTGTATTTAGGTTTACTGTAATGTACAGCTAAATTTATCAAATGTTCCATATCTGTTCATATTCACGTGAACAAGCAGACACATGCCAGAGAAAAAAAAATGAACCCATCAATATACTATAAAATATTTAAAAGAAAGCAATACAAAAATTCCAAGACTTTCAACGGTTTACATTACATCCCATTTTCAGTCTTATTTAATTCAGGGTTATGGGGTGTAGGCATCTACCCTGGCAGGTTATGGTGCAAGGCAAGAACAGGAGAGTATTCAAGTCTATCACATGACTCACCCATGTGCACAACTGAACAGTGGACAATTTGGAACTGGAAATCAGCCCAACTAGGATATCTTTGAGTATGTGAGATATCTCACACAATTTCAATTCATGTCTTTTTTCTGCATTGTTTGGGGACATGGGAGTAAAACCCATATGGGAAGGACAGGAAAACTCCAAATGGACAATGACCAGGTGTGGGATTCGAACCAAAGACACTGGGTCCATAAGGCAGCAACAGCATGAAACCCTGAGCCCCTGAATTACCTTTCCATTTATGAACATTACACTTTTTGTTGTCTAACATTGAAAAACTGATTTCATTTAATTTTTTACCTTATATATATATATATATATATATATATATATATATATATATATATATATATATATATATATAATACATACGTACAGTATATATACACTGTATGTGAATATATTATATATATATATATATATTATATATATATATATATATATATATATATATATATATATATATATATATATATATATATATATATATATATAAAATAGAAAAAATGTTAAACAGAAATCTAATTAAGAAAAGAAGTTCAATTAAAACTTGAAGAGCTGATCTACATAGCATGAAAAGCTGAGCAGATAGCATGAAAACCTGCTGACAAAGAATTCATCAAGGAACTGAATTTGGTGCTTGCAGCTTTAGGGTCACCCTGCCTGTACTGCTGTTTCAACTAGAAGTCCATGTACCATAACATGCAGCCCTCTACAAAGGTCACAAAGTGAGGTCCCAAATACTTTGGCTTTGAGATAATATGCTGGCATTTGGACAGAGAGCTTCCTTAGACCATAGACTTGACTATGGACACAAGGAGACATGTACTGGCTTACAGTCACAAAAGGATTCATCATCTGAACCAGAGGCTTTCTAGCAGTTACTAAACTGTGAATGACACAAGTGTGGTGGTCAGCTGGCTTTGCTCAGTGATGCCAAGGAGCATAGCACGTTACACAGGCTTGACTGTAACACAAACAGAGGAAACGGGGAGGCAGGCATTGACCTGAATGTACTTCAGTGAATATTCTCACCTTATTAAAGACACAAGAAATATTTTTAAAGCATTCCTTATATAATCTTCTGTCTATCTTGAAAAGCTGCCTTTGTAAAACTAAACCCTTAAACATTTGATCAATCAGTTGCAGGAGATGTTTCTATCGAAACAGCCTTCTGGCAAAATGATTTTGGGTATCAAAGCCTTGAAGCATTAATAGAATTTATTACTAATACCCTGGAAAATGAGATTTTGTTGAATATAAGATAACAACCAGTCAGTAGAAAATTGATTTTGTTTGAGTCAAAGATGGCAAGGAATTTCAGTGATGTGTGAGAAAATTATGTCAGCAATATACACACAAGCAGTTTTATTAATGTGTCCCTTTACAAAACCTGTGCTTTACATAAAGAAAGATTACAACTTATCCATTAGCCCTGTCAAATCTTGCTCTTGGCAAAAGCTATTGCCCAACTGTGTTCTTCTTTGCATAGCAAAGTCAATTATTCAGCCATTACCTGAGACTCATTTAAACTTTGTTGGCTTCCCTACTTTAAAATGCTTCTTGCAACATCTCTGGTTATGTACACTTCATTTTTTCTAAACAGCTTTGCATTAGGCATTTGGAACCTTTGACTACATGTTCTCTTGACCAGTTTTTCTTTAGTCTTTTTCCCATTTAATTTTGCACAGTTTGATTTTTTTGACACTTTGGTGATTCTGACACCTGCTGTTGTTACCTTAATCAGTTTTCTTGTGTAATACATGCTTTTCTCATTTTTCCCAATTAGCATATGTCATAACTTAAATTGTGATCATGTTTCATTTTTAAATGACAATTGTTGTTAAAATTGGTCTTCACCATTAGCTGCTGTCTCCTGGTATTTCACATTTCAATTTTTTTAAGTATTTTACTTTACTGTATTAATTTTAGTTTATTGAACAGTTTACATATTTGATATTGCACTGTAATTAAGTTTGCTCTGTAAAGTGCCTTTCACATTGTCCTTGGTGAAATATCCATTGTAATACTTCACTCTCCAGTGATTTGCTCTCTGTCTGGAAAACCTCCTATTTAAAAGCCCATCAGTCCATGTCTCATTCTACTGAAACTCTGTCTTCATTCTATTCTAATTTCACGGACTGAAAGAAAATTTGGGGTTTTGTTGTCCACTACAGCCTACAGTATGTATCAGAACTTTTAAAGAGACAGTTTATGTTGGAAACGCTGAATAGTGGTGTAGAACGTACCACAAATCTCAATTTTAGAGTCCTGTCCTGAATCTCAATGAGATTCAATATGCAAATCCCCCATAAACATATTTTCCTATAAAATGATAAAATACTAACAACAATAATAATAATAATAAAAAAACAATGAAAAATATACAACATGAAAACATACCATACCATACCATACCATTTTTATTTGTTAAGCGCTTAAAAACACAGCATTACAACTGACCGAAGCGCTGTACAGTTAAAACAAGCAAGACTAAAAGCAAAATATTAAAAAAAAAAAAACATTAAGAGAGAATTTAAAACAGAGACACTAAAAAAAACAGGTCAGGGGACCCAATAAAACAGAGAAATAGCAAAAAGCAAGTGGGAATAAGACAGGTTAAGAATTAAAAGCCAATGTGAAGAAGTGCGTTTTTAGGTGTGATTTGAATGTGGTGACTGAAGTGGCTTGCCTAACCACTAAAGGTAAGGAGTTCCAGAGCTTGGGTGCACAGACAGAAAAGCCCTTTCACCACGAGCTTTAAAATGATAGTGCAGATAGTGCAAATGGTTCATGAAGTGGTTCAGGTTGTGCAATATTACAGTTGTAGTGCAAGTTTGCAGTGAGGTAAGTGTAATTATAAGTACAAACGGTTTGACTGATTGAGTGCGTTTATAGCTCTTGGGATGAGACTGTTTCTGAGCCTTGAGGTCCATGCATGAAAACTATGAAGTGTTTTCCAGATGGAAGAAGTTCAAATAGACTGTGCACATGGCTGAGTGGAATCCATGCAGATGCTGGTGGCTTTCCTGAGGCAGCGTGTGCTATAAATCTCCTCCAGGGCTGGAAGCTGTATCCCGATAATCCTCTACACCAGGGGTGCCCACACTTTTTCGGCTTGCGAGCTACTTTTAAAATGACCAGGTTGAAATGATCTACCAACATTAAAAATGATATATATATATATACTGAGTATACTTTATACATAAAATATATGTTGTTGTACCTTGCATAACTGAATAACCATTATGGCACAATAACAATTCAATACATTTATGGTCACTACAGTATTTGTATTTAATAATCTTCATGTGGGAAAAGGCTCACTCGCATAAATAAGTAGAACCGAATAATGCAGTCAAGGAGGTAGCACATTTCCTCATGTTTGGGTACTTTTCCTCTGTGAGAAATTTCCAAAACTGTCCAAGAGCCCCAGACTTCAACTGAATGTGAAAAATGACGGCTGTCCAATTAACTGCGATTTTAGTTCCCTCTCCTTTCTCTTTCTCAGATCACTTTTCGGAAGAAAGTCAGTTTCGTAGTTTTTATGAACAGTTCGAAAGTGCCTTTCTACATTTTCCTTCTTTGGAATAGCAATGATAGATTGACAGATCAGACTTCAATTGTGACATTGTGAGAAAAAAAAATCCTCTTCCAATTCCACATCCAGCCCATACCCTCCCCAAACAAATTTTTTTAAAAATCCCTTCTTTAGTCGGTATAAATTGGAAAGCTAACTAGATCACAGCCGGAGTTTTGCGGTATCTTGTGCGTTTGATCGTGCATGCGGGATGACCAGTGTGTTAGAAGAAAAGAGATCTTAGACTGACCGCCCTGTATGTCAATCAAGTGGCAAATGCCATAGGGAGGATATACTGTATGATAGACTAACGCGATCTACCTTAATTTTTTTGAATGCAGCGCGATCTACCTGCACTACCTTTGCGATCTACCGGTCGATCGCAATCAACGTATTGGGCACCCCTGCTCTACGCTCTCGACACAACCCACCGTAGAGATTTCCAATAAGCTGCTGTACAGCTGTGATTCCACACTCAGATACAGTGGGTTAAGATACTCTGAGTGGTGCAATAAGAGTAACAATGCTAAAGCAGCTATGGTATTTGGAATAGCTTGGCCATTCTGTGCACCATTATATTGTTACAGGTTAATTACAATCAGGTGCCTTAAATTTATAAACGATATGCGGTTAATAATACATTTATTTATATAGCGCCTTTCCCATGCTCAAGGCACTTACAGAATATAATAAAGAACGGCAGAATATACAGTATATAGCATTGTACAAACCAGATAAATAAATAAAGAAGATTAAGACAGTAAATTCTGAAAAAAAACAGACAACATAATTGATGGTCTAGCACACACATACAGGTTACATTGGCATCTTGACAGAGAAGTAAACTGAGAGAAAGGTAATAAAGTCAAGTAGAGCTAAAAGCCTTCCTGAACAGATGAGTTTTGAGTTGTTTTTTAAAAGAATTCATGGAGTCAGCTGACCTGATTAATTTTGGTAGGTCATTCCAGAGTCTGGGCGCTATACAGCTGAAGGCCCTGTCACCCATAGAGTGTAGATTAGTGAGGGGCACAACAAGATTACCAGAATCAGAGGACCTTAGTGGGCGGGCAGGCACATAGTGATGGAGGAGGTCACTGATGTAGTTTGGTGCGAGGTTATTTAAAGCTTTGTAGGTTATTAGTAGGATTTCATATTCGATTCTGTAGGACACAGGGAGCCAGTGAAGACGGAGCAGGATGGGTGTGATGTGCTCACTGCTGCTGGTTCGAGTAAGGACTCTTGCAGCTGAGTTTTGAATAAGCTGGAGCTGTGATATAAGATTAGAAGGGGCACCTGCCAGTAGGGAATTACAATAATCGATACGGGATGTGATAAAAGCATGGACAAGTTTCTCAGCATTAGAGAAGGAGAGGAAGGAGCGAACACGGGATATGTTACGGAGGTGAAAGTAAGAAAGTTTCTTAATGTGATTTATGTGGGCGGAATAAGCGAGGGAGGGATCAAAAATGACACCAAGATTTTTTACAGTAGAGGCAGGTCTGATGAGATCACTGCCAAGATGGACTGGGAAGGAGCTCATTTTATTAAGTTGCATTTTAGTCCCAATTTGCAGGAGTTCAGTTTTATTGCAATTTAATTTTAAAGAGTTCTGCTCCATCCAGGTTTTAATTTCACTAAGGCAGGTTGTGAGCTGAGAAAGCTCTGATGAAGTTCCACTTTTAACATTGAAGTAGAGCTGAGTATCATCTGCATAAAAATGATAACCCAATCCATAACTACGGATGATATGGCCAAGGGGAAGCATATAAATACAGGAAAAGGTTAATCTCAGTGTATTTGATAAAACCTGCATCACGGATGTGAATTTAAAAAAGAAAGGGAAACCACATAGGAACAGTACCACTGTTTGCAAAACCGAACAGAAACGAGCGTATGTAAGGGGAGAGCTGCTGTGAGAATGTGTGTAGGTTTACGGCAAGTTTAGTTTTTATACATCGCGATGTGAGTGTGTGTACTCACCCTTTATACATGAGGCCCTTGGTCTTTATTTCTACTCTTCTTTTAAAAGCAATATTTTTTTCCTCCCTCAATTTTAAGGGCAGGCCTTCCTTGTGACTGCAGTTACCTGAGAATCCTATATTAGACTTTTGCTGCTTTAGCCTCTGTGCTGTGGCATTAATAGTTTCCTACTGTCTTTTTTAGCTCTTCTTTTAAATAGTTTTAAATTTTTTGGTACTTGGGATTTTGTTAACTTTTAGCTTTGTGCTGTGATTAGAAGTCCCAAACACAGGAAATAAGTCTGAGGCATCCTAACAGGATCATAATGGCAGGGCCACAACCTAAGCAGCCTGCCCATGGAGACTCACCCTTAAATCTAGTTAGCTTCAAAACTGTTAACTACAGGCTTCTGGCCTAGCAGACCTCAAAAATGGAAAACTGGATCAAATACCAAAAAAGTCAAAAGCACTGCAAGAAGATAGATGTTTTCAAATCTTCAGCTTTTAATGTTTTATCAGAATAATCAGAATCATATAAGTAAAATGCTCAAAAGCAGAAAAAAATAGGCAAAAAGGAGTTGCCTAAAAACAATCCTAGGCAAACAAGTCCAAATTCACAATCCAAAAGAGAAAATCAGAAACAGAGGCAAAATAAAAGAAAGAAAAACAAAATGTACAACAAACACAGCAGCACTCTCAAAGCTCCTTTCACAAACAATGTTCTCCTGCTTCTGAGACTTTTCAACTCTGATTAAATAGCCAGTGAGATGACTCAGTAGTGGTGATGTCATGGTGGCCCCACCTCCTGGGCATCCACCCACAAAACACAAGGAACATCAAGGTATTTAAAAGAATACTCCACCCAAAAATTATATTGTTTTATATGTTACTTATCCCATTTTTGTAGATTTACACAAGTTTCTGTGTTTCCATTAATGTTTTTTCACTCATTTTCTGATTTTTGTTTTATTATATTATGGTTCATTTGAAAGATATTTTTTCTCTCTGGTATTGACCCTCACATGTATTTTGACTTCACTTCATCTCCTAGCCCCATTAATAGAACTCAGTTCCCTAACTAAAGAAAAATTCCAAACTTTGCTTTTATTTTTAGAAAAGAATCCAAAACCTTGGACATCAAGTGACACACACTGTCACCTTAAATTGTTATGGTGCTCTGACATCATGCATATCAGTGTTAAGTAGAATGCTAGCAACACCCATGGCAACTAATAAAAACATGACCGCAGTCATGACAAACCAAAAGCAAAACCAAAATGGAGACAAGCCAGTAAACAACAAACAAAATGTCATTGCAGGAAAACAAATATAATTATTAAACAAAAATGACAATAATGAGAGAAATACTAGAACAATCAAAATGATAACACGATAACATTAATTAATGTAATAAATCCTCAGAGATTTGCAGTCACTATACTTACACAATTATGTAACATTCAGCTCCATTCTTACTCTGGCTACATCTTTACATCTAACAATAATGTCAAGATAAGGAAAACATGTAGCAGTCACACAAAAATTTTCAGGGTATGGTTTAGGATGGATGTTAGTCATATTAGCTTTCTATAATTAAAACAGACAAATAGAGTGGTAAGGATTGCAGTGATAGTGAACCACTTCTAAGAGAAGACCTGATTATAATTTAGTGGATTATTACAAGTATGCAATTAGCTCTTGAATGAAATGCCTTGGCCACTACATGCACATACATGACTACATACGAATACTCTCTGCCGTTAGTCTCCTTACATCTGGGTAGACATTGATTGAGTTTTTCCCCAATCAAGACAAACTGAAAAGATTGGAGACTGCTCTCAGCGCACTGCTGAAGGGATACTAAAAACAAAGTAATAATTAGGTATTTGAGCAGTATGGTGTGGCTTGAATGTGGCAGAACCTTGTTACAGTTTGTGGAAGGCTGAGAGCAAGTAGAAGAAGCAAAGAGGAGCTCAAGCAGCATTTTCATACTTTTTCATGGCTTCTGTAAATTATTGAAGAGTTGGTGACTACAGGGGTCAGATCTCAAAGGGGGAAAAAAAAAAATCCCATTTCCTGCTCGTGCTGTGGATCACCTAGGTATTCAACGGGGGCTCTGTATTTAGACTGAGCAAGCGAGTGAGAGGAGGAGATGACCCAATTTACAACAGACACTGAATAAAGAGAGAGAGAGAGAGACACACACAAAGGAAGAGAGAAATAGGGAAAGAGAGCTTGTATTCATGTACAGTCGTGTGAAGAAGTAAGTACACTCCATGGAAACTGTTGACTTGTTCAAACATTATATCTCAAAGCAAGCAGTAAGGGAGATATACTTGAACAAATGACACATAAACTGACATGGTCTATTTATTCTCATAATCTAAATGAGCAAAAAATGCAGGTATGTCACAAGGAAAAAGTAAGTACTGTACATTCCTACATTTATCACCACTTCAGATTAGAATCAGGTGTTCCTGATTAGGTGCCAATGCTTTCAACCTCCTTATGTAGTATGCAGGTGGACCTTGTCCTATTGAAAATTCAAATATCTAGGGTCTGGTGCTCTCTTTGTGATTGATGTACGTGGTATCATCATGCCAAGATCAAAAGAGCTCTCTAAGGCCCTCAGAAAAGAAGATTGTGGATGCCTATGAGCCCGCCAAAGGATTTAAAAAGACCACCACAATATCTAAATTTAACCATTCTACTTTAGGGAAATCACCTACAAGTGGTGTACATTTCATATGACTTCTAATTTGTCCAGTTCTGGCTGGCCCAGCAAATTAACTCCAAGAGCTGATCATTTGATACTAAAAGAAGTCTCCAGGAACCCCAAAATGTCATCATAGGATCAGAGCATGGTAACAATCGACAGTACACTATCAAATCCACCAAAGAATAGCTCAAAAATAAGAAATAGAGAATTATGGACTGGGCTAATCAAAGCCCTGATTTGATTCCCATTGAAATGTTGTGGGGGGAATTGAAATGGGCAGTGCATGCAAAGGAACCCACAGATATCTTGCTACTGTGTAGAAACTTAGCATGCAGGAATAGTCAAAAATTTCACAGACTGAATCTCAGAGACTGGAAGCAGCAGTTATGCAAAACGTTTACAAGAAATCATTTCTACTAAATGGGAAATACCAGCTTCTGAGGCCAGGAGTGTACTTACCTTTTTCCTAATAAACCATTACATCTATTGATATTTTTGTTGAATAAATGATTCTTGTGTTTTTATTCAAGTATATCACCTTCATCTGTAGGCACTGTTTGCATGAAGATCTAAGTTTGCCTGTTCAAATATGTTGAAATAGCCAATAGTATCCACTTTTTCACATGTCTGGAAGTGTCATATTTAAACTATTTTATTAATTCTAGACAAAAAGTAAAAAATGTGTATAGTACAATGACATGATGACCTCATATAGACAGCATCCTGGGTTTGAGTCCCCCACACTAATGTTCAACATTTTCCCCGTGTCAGCACGGAATTTCCTAATTTCTCCTGAGTGAAATGCTAGTTACAACACTTTACGTTTGGGCCCTGTGATGAACTGGCACTCTATCCACAGCTGTCTCCTGCCTTGTGCCCACTTATTGCCCTCTGTGACCTTGAACTGGATTAAATAAATTCAAGAATATTGTTATGCGAACACTATAGAATAGAACGAGAGAGAGAATTGCAGTTTAAATGGAGAAGCATTGAGGAAAGTGGGAACACATAATGACATATCTTGTACTGTGCCACCTCTAATCATCTATGGTTAGATTTTGTGAATAGTGAGTGCTAATCAAAACACTATTTTAGTTAAGGATTTTGAATTAATTTTAATGTGAATTAATGTAACATTCTTATATTGTTTGGGTTTCCTTTAACATCCTGCCATATATTGAACCCTGGTCTTGCACTTGAAATTATGTCATACATGTTACCTGACTGACGTAACAAAGATCATCCATTGCTCATGCAGCACTGCAGTTATCTGCTAAACTGTTATCACTTCTTAGCAGGCAGTATGGTACATTGGCTAGGACAATGGACTTTAAAACCAAAGTCTGATAATTGAATATAAATTTCTGAGTCACTCTATATGCATATTGTGAATGTAGTAATATACAGTATATTATGATAGAGTGTCAGGCTTAATAGAAGATGGAGAAATAGAAGGAGATTGATCTGTTTGGGTCTGCAGTTTAATAACTAAGGTTCCTGTTTTAAATAAAAATGTGGGTTATGAACTGGTAGAGAGCTACATGGCCCATATGTTTAACAGAACAGTCAAGAATTATCATAGCGTAGGTCTACAGTTGCTAGTGGCTGTCTCTATACAGACAGACTAAGCAGAAAGGCTTGTGCATAGCTAAGCCACAAAAAGTAGCTGTGCCTCATCAGTTGATATGGTGCACAGGTAGTGGAGAAGGAGATTATGGGGTGAAGAAGAGGCCTGCAGAATGTGTCCAGATTTCCAAAGGACAATACAGATTGCCCACAATATATGGCTACAGACCTGTACCCTGTTATGAGTGAGAGGGGAAGTCAGAGTTACCAAGAGTGCCTTGTTCTTTAACACTGTACTATTTCAGGAGTACAGAGGGAGCCCTGGGGATTCTCATTATAAGTATGGGGGTTTACTTTAGAAGTGGCTCCTGGGTTTACCTTTAAAGTCACTGCTGAATGAGGCATAAGGTTGCCACTTTGCTATAAGCCAATTGTGCTTGAGTAGGCATGTGAGTTGGACAGGTGATCAAACTAGCAGTTAGCTAATGTTGCCAGAGGACATAGGAAAAGGAGAAATGATTGTGACAATAGTGGTGAAGCAAATGGACCACCATCTCATTTGAGAAGACAGGGAATTTGAACCATCGCAGTGATATGTTTCTTTTAATTCATTTGTTGTTTTTGTTTTCCCTTGAGTTTTATTATTGTGTTTAATTTATATAATTAATAAAATACTCAGGTGACAGTGAGATTGCAGTAAGGAAATCATTGGCACAGAACATATACACAATTTAAATATATATGTTGTAAGCCACTAGGGGGCATACTGCCACCCTAACCCCTGGACACAGACAGGCAGGACACAGGTTCACTCAACACCCATGTTTATTTACAGTTTATGCACATTACCAATACCGGAATATACAGTCTATTCCCTTCCTTGCCGCCAGTCCATCCACCTCCACTCCTCCTCAGGCTTTGTCTCCTTCCTCCCGACTCTGGACCCCAGTGAAGTGAGGCGGCTCCTCTTATTCAGGTCCTTGGGAGCGTTCCAGGTGGCTCATCACTATTACCTGGAATCACTCCCAGGTGCACTGGGGGGTCCTCTACAGGGCTCTGCAGCTCTCCCACAGAACCCAACAGGGCTTCACCAAACTCAAGTTCCCGACATGCCCTGCAGGAATCCGTGGTGCCACAGCTGCCCAGGAGGGCTGCCCTCTAGTGTCCCAGGGGAGGTACAGTGATCCCTCGCTATATCGCGCTTCACTTTATCGCGGATTTTATATGTAAGCATATTTAAATATATATCGCGGATTTTTTGCTGGTTCGCGGATTTCTGAGGACAATGGGTCTTTTAATTTCTGGTACATGCTTCCTCAGTTGGTTTGCCCAGTTGATTTCATACAAGGGACGCTATTGGCAGATGGCTGAGAAGCTACCCAACTTACTTTTCTCTTTCTCTCTCTTGCGCTTTCTCTGATCCTGACGTAGGGGGTGTGAGCAGGGGGGCTGTTCGCACACCTAGACGATACGGACGCTCGTCTAAAAATGCTGAAAGATTACCTTCACGTTGCTACCTTCTGTGCAGCTGCTTAGTGAAGCGACTTGCTGCACGGTGCTTCGCATACTTAAAAGCTCGAAGGGCACGTATTGATTTTTGCATGTTTGTTTTTCTCTGTCTCTCTCTATCTCTATCTCTCTCTCTCTCTCTCCCTGCTCCTGACGGAGGGGGTGTGAGCTGCCGCCTTCAACAGCTTTGTGCCGCGGTGCTTCGCATACTTAAAAGCCAAACAGCCTTATTGATTTGTTTGCATTCTCTGTCTTTATGACAGTCTCTGCTCCTGACGCACACTCCTTTGAAGAGGAAGATATGTTTGCATTCTTTTAATTGTGAGACAGAACTGTCATCTCTGTCTTGTCATGGAGCACAGTTTAAACTTTTGAAAAAGAGACAAATGTTTGTTTGCAGTGTTTGAATAACGTTCCTGTCTCTCTACAACCTCCTGTGTTTCTGCGCAAATCTGTGACCCAAGCATGACAATATAAAAATAACCATATAAACATATGGTTTGTACTTCGCGGATTTTCTTATTTCGCGGGTGGCTCTGGAACGCAACCCCCGCGATGAAGGAGGGATTACTGTATTGCCTCATCAATGCCCTTTCCCCTGGTCCTTCTGCCCTGCTGGCGTCTCGGGCAGGTAGTGGCCATGGCTGTCCATCATAATGTATACATACTCTTCAATTTAAATGTACTGCTTCTGTCATTACCAGTGCCCACTGTTGTGAAAAATTGGCTAAGTTTCCACCCCTAGCTATTCCTTTTGCTTCTGACCCCTCCTAGATGTGTCTGCAAAATACAAATGAGGTGTTTATATGGTGTCACTGCACTAGCGTTGTGTGCTTTTTACCTTTGTAACAGCCACCATTCTGAGGTCCCCTGTGTCCTTATGTTTAAGTGCTCTACCCAACTCATTTTTTCTCTTTTTAATTCTACTTTTTCTAAACTTATATGTACTTCAGCATTTTGCTTAATCTGTGAATACCATTCTGCCTTTTTGAATTATGGACTTACTAAAAAAATACATTTTACTTATCCACTATGATCCTTTTGAAATCAGTTTGTCTTGATCTGTACACCAGCCAAGGTTTTCACTACCAGCTGCGCTTTCCAGGGTCGTGCGCTGTGCTGCTCTCCTGTGTCTCAGCTTTTCCTGCAGAGTAGATGGCACAGAGGGGCTGAGCTATGCATGCTTGCACATCTGTGGGTTGGCATACACCCAATAACTGTGGGTTGCCCCACCTCCCCTGTGTATTGAGATACAACAAGGGTGGTCCTCTACATCCTGGGGGGCTAGTATTTTTGTTATATATATTGGGCACAGTACCATCATTTTATCAAAACAGACTCACATGTTGAACACTGTTAAAATTGTGCTCTATAGATTGTGTTATTCTACTGTAGAATTCACTGCAACCAGACCATTGCGTTCTGTGTAATATTAATAAAATAATTCATTTCTAATGCTATCAACCACTATGGAACCTCAATTCACTTAGTTTTTTTTGGGACCCACTTTGTCCACTTCAGGACAAAGGGAGTCAGAGCTTATCATGGTTATCAAGCACAAGGCAGGAAGCAGCCCTGAAAGACGTATCAGTCCATCACAGGGCATATTCATGTACACACCCACACTCACTCACACTGGGCTAGTTTAAAGATTCCAGTTAAACTATCAAGCTCGTCAAACTCAACATTAGATGGAAAAACAGAGTACCATAAGAAAAACCTCTTCATGTTGTAAAAATTGTGTAGGTGAAAATCTCTCCAGCTATTTGAATAAAGCCATTATAGAAAACCAATTTTCTTAAGCTTTATTGCAGAACTTTAAGGTTGTGAGCAGTATGAAGGATGATAAAAATTAATTAATGATTTCTTGTAATATAAAATCTAATCAATTTTCAAATCAAGTTTTATTTGTCACATTCAAATCATAAATGCACTAATTTCTCTGCAATGTACTTTATTTTATATAGTTACTGTATATGACTGATTATGTTGAAATTTTCTTGCCATCAGGTTATCTATAACATACCTTTTTCAAAACTGCTTAATTCAGTTCAGGATCAGAGAGAGCAAAAACAAATTCAGGCAATGCTGCAAAAAAGACAGCCTTGAACAGGGAATCAATTGCAGGGTCCACTCACACCCATATTCACTCTTGTAATCACAAAGGGGCCATTTTAGAATTGTCTATCAAACTAACTTGCACCTCTTTGCAGATATGGGAGGAAAACTGGAGTACCATGCAGACTTCACACACGTATTGATGGGTCATGGGATTTGTACCCAGGAGCATTGGATCCCTTCAGCATTCTCCAGTCCACCACTATTCCATCCAAGTTAACTATTTATTTTTTATTGTAATTCACTCACATAATTATTTACATATGTAAAAATATTGGAATAGAACTGAGGTATAACATGACAATAAAGTAAGACTGAATTTGCATTAGCAGCCGCATGCTTGACGCAGATTTTCAAAAAAACAAAAGTGAAAAATTCACAATACTATAAAATGTTGCTCATCTTGTACAGCTTCCAAATTCATTTATAATGAATACAATAATGCAATAACGGCAGCTGAGAATATGTCATCTGAGCAAAAAAGTCTTGTTAGCAACATACAGCCAATTCACAATGTAGTTACATCAAGACAGGGAACAATTCTCATTGTTTTGAAAAGGCAGCACCGATGCCACTAGCCAATACAACTACATAATGAAACATGCAATTACTACAGCTTTGAAAGCAAATGTTACTGTAGAGGTGAATTATTGATATAAATAAAATTTAGTTTGAATAAAATTTAAATGTAAAATGTTAAAACACATTAAAAGAATATATGTACAGTAGAAAAAAATATATTTCCAAATCAGCAATTTTCAACATAATTATGTTTATTCCTAATAGAAATCAAATGAACATGGAAGACTATTGCTTAAAGACTGATAAAAGACTATCAGAGAGCAAAATATTTACACTTGTTTGGCTGTAGATCAGGGGTCGGCAACCCGCGGCTCTGGAGCCACATGCGGCTCTTCAGCCTCCTTGTAGTGGCTCCCTTTGGCCTTGACAAAAAAATAAAAACCATGAAAATGAATGATGGCAATTTCTTAATTTAACTTGTATTTATATATATATATATATATATATATATATATATATACATACAGTGGTGTGAAAAACTATTTGCCCCCTTCCTGATTTCTTATTCTTTTGCATGTTTGTCACACAAAATGTTTCTGATCATCAAACACATTTAACCATTAGTCAAATATAACACAAGTAAACACAAAATGCAGTTTGTAAATGGTGGTTTTTATTATTTAGGGAGAAAAAAAAATCCAAACCTACATGGCCCTGTGTGAAAAAGTAATTGCCCCCTGAACCTAATAACTGGTTGGGCCACCCTTAGCAGCAATAACTGCAATCAAGCGTTTGCGATAACTTGCAATGAGTCTTTTACAGCGCTCTGGAGGAATTTTGGCCCACTCATCTTTGCAAAATTGTTGTAATTCAGCTTTATTTGAGGGTTTTCTAGCATGAACCGCCTTTTTAAGGTCATGCCATAGCATCTCAATTGGATTCAGGTCAGGACTTTGACTAGGCCACTCCAAAGTCTTCATTTTGTTTTTCTTCAGCCATTCAGAGGTGGATTTGCTGGTGTGTTTTGGGTCATTGTCCTGTTGCAGCACCCAAGATCGCTTCAGCTTGAGTAGACGAACAGATGGCCGGACATTCTCCTTCAGGATTTTTTGGTAGACAGTAGAATTCATGGTTCCATCTATCACAGCAAGCCTTCCAGATCCTGAAGCAGCAAAACAACCCCAGACCATCACACTACCACCACCATATTTTACTGTTGGTATGATGTTCTTTTTCTGAAATGCTGTGTTCCTTTTACGCCAGATGTAACGGGACATTTGCCTTCCAAAAAGTTCAACTTTTGACTCATCAGTCCACAAGGTATTTTCCCAAAAGTCTTGGCAATCATTGAGATGTTTCTTAGCAAAATTGAGACGAGCCCTAATGTTCTTTTTGCTTAACAGTTGTTTGCGTCTTGGAAATCTGCCATGCAGGCCGTTTTTGCCCAGTCTCTTTCTTATGGTGGAGTCGTGAACACTGACCTTAATTGAGGCAAGTGAGGCCTGCAGTTCTTTAGACGTTGTCCTGGGGTCTTTTGTGACCTCTCGGATGAGTCGTCTCTGTGCTCTTGGGGTAATTTTGGTCGGCCGGCCACTCCTGGGAAGGTTCACCACTGTTCCATGTTTTTGCCATTTGTGGATAATGGCTCTCACTGTGGTTCGCTGGAGTCCCAAAGCTTTAGAAATGGCTTTATAACCTTTACCAGACTGATAGATCTCAATTACTTCTGTTCTCATTTGTTCCTGAATTTCTTTGGATCTTGGCATGATGTCTAGCTTTTGAGGTGCTTTTGGTCTACTTCTTTGTGTCAGGCAGCTTCTATTTAAGTGATTTCTTAATTGAAACAGGTGTGGCAGTAATCAGGCCTGGGGGTGGCTACGGAAATTGAACTCAGGTGTGATACACCACAGTTAGGTTATTTTTTAACAAGGGGGCAATTACTTTTTCACACAGGGCCATGTAGGTTTGGATTTTTTTCTCCCTAAATAATAAAAACCATCATTTAAAAACTGCATTTTGTGTTTACTTGTGTTATATTTGACTAATGGTTAAATGTGTTTGATGATCAGAAACATTTTGTGTGACAAACATGCAAAAGAATAAGAAATCAGGAAGGGGGCAAATAGTTTTTCACACCATTGTATGTTTATTTACTACTACTACTACTGTTATACATTTTAACAT
This sequence comes from Erpetoichthys calabaricus, assembly GCF_900747795.2. Classification (NCBI taxonomy): domain Eukaryota; kingdom Metazoa; phylum Chordata; class Cladistia; order Polypteriformes; family Polypteridae; genus Erpetoichthys; species Erpetoichthys calabaricus. The sequence goes on along the minus strand of NC_041402.2, from coordinate 48,004,489 downwards.
CTAATTTAGAGAGTTTAATTCTGCGTGGACAGAAGCATTTGCCTTCACCGCCAACGACGCTGGCTTACCGGTGTGCTTAATATGTGGCGATAAATTATCGAACAACAAAAAATGTAACGTTGAAAGACATTTTCAAAACAAGCTCTCAGCATTCACTGAAAATAAGCGAAAAGATAAGCGAAAGAGAGCAATTTCGGAACTGCAACGGAAAGCTGAACAGAGCAAACATACTTTCAAAAAGTGGATCACTTCTACACAGTCAACTACAGCTGCTAGTTTTGTGGCAGCTCAAGAGATCGTAAGGAGGGGTAAGCCGTTCACAGACGGAGAATACATGAAAGAATCGTTCATAAAAATATCAGAGCATCTATTCTCCGACTTTAAAAACAAACGGGAAATTGTTCAGAAAATGCAAGCTGCATTTAGAGAAAGATTCAGTGAGTTCAGAAAGAAAAAAAACACTCTCTCCTTCCCTGTCACACCCCTGGACGTCGACCCATCCCTGCTGAACACATCCGCATTCACAGGAGTAAGTAAGCCCGATCTAGAAATTTAACTGGACGACATAGCAGATAAAGATTAATGGGTGTCCAAGTTCAAATGTCTGACAGCGGATCTTGAAGAAGTCACCCGTCAGAAGGCTACTCTCGCTAAAGAGCACAAATGGAGTGATATTTAAAACCTCCCCAAACCCGACAAATTTGTTTTCGACACATGGAGTGCCATTCCCGAAACGTATATGAACATGAAAAAATATTCATTTGGAGTCCTGTCCATCTTTGGCTCAACATACTTAAGTGAGCAAGTTTTCTCAAGCATGAACTTCATAAAGTCCAAATATCGCTCCCGCCTCACACATGAGAGCCTACAGTCCTGTGTGAAGGTCAAAGTCACATTGTACAGCCCCGACATAGAGATGATCAGCAGCGAACTTCAGAAACAGAAGTCACTTTAAACAGGTGACAACAATAGCATTTAATAAGCTATTATTTTTCAGAAAAACAAAACACATTCATTTCGGACCCGGAGCTGATGTAGGTTTTTTTGTATGTTCAGGTGCTTCAGTTGATTCAGCACACTGAAATGGAATTTTATGTTTACTTTTTTAAAGCTGCTAAGCTACAGCTAAATGTTTTATTTATATTAAAGTGGGCTAGTTTTTATTTTAATTTTACACAGGTATAGGAAGGACCCAAATAGGCCTGCATAGTTCAGTTTAATTTATTTCAAAGTAGCCCTACACATGCACACTGCACTTCTGTTTGTTGTATTCCGTGGTTGTAACATGTAAAATCTTAAAAAAGATTAAAACTTTTAAAAGTTTATCAGCTGTGTTATGTTTTGCGGCTCCAGACTATTTTTCTTTGGAGGAAGAGGGGGCAAAATGGCTCTTTTCATAGTGAAGGTTGCAGACCCCTGCTGTAGATGGCTTGACTGAGAAGTGAGAATGTGCCTCTGTCTGCTTTATCATTCTGTACTCTTCCAGTTGAGCTCCACAGGGCTACTCGGGTAAGAATGAACAGTAGGGCTAGCAGTGCTACAACTTGTAATGCTAAAAATAAATGATCAATTTGCAGTTTATTAAGGTATCCATAGCATTCCTTTGTTTCAGTTGCACTTGGCTGCACATTAGGTGATTACATCTTAATCAAACCCTTCATACCCCATTCCCCTTTGTGCTGCTTAAGCAAGGTATACTGCAGGGGTGGGCAAATTCATTCCTGGAGGGCCTTAGTGGCTGCAGGTTTTTGTTCCAACCCAATTGCTTAATAAGAAGCACGTATTGCTCTAGAAACATTTCTGCTTCATTTTAGTTATCTCCCTCGTTAAGATTATGAACCCTTATTGCTTATTTAAGTCTTAAACAGCTGCATTCTTGGTTTTTAATTGCTCCTTATTAGCAATAAGATGCAAATGACAAAAGAACCCAGCAGTTATTCATTTTGCTTGTTACCCTTTACACCTGTGTGTATTTATAATGCACTATTTGGTTTAATTAAATACTTGGAAGGAAAGAGAAGAGAAAAAAGTGAAGGATTGAGAATTACCCATCCGTTTTACACTTCAAAGTATTTGGATGATATCCTTAGAATGGAAAAAAAAATCTAGGATATGAGAATGACTTGACATAGCAGAGTTAAAGCACTAACAAGCCATGAAATGTAATTATTGGCAAGGATTGTTTTCTAATTAAGTAACTGGGTTGGAACAAAAACCCGCAGCCACTGCGGCCCTCCAGGAATAAATTTGCCCACCCCTGGTATACTGTCTGTTTCTATTATTTCCTTCTTTACATTTGAGTTGTAAATTATATAGTCAAAAATTAGCATACTTTTTCATTCTCATGTGTCATTTCCATGGTGCAAAAGACAAGGATTTAACAGATAGATAGATAGATAGATAGATAGATAGATAGATAGATAGATAGATAGATAGATAGATAGATAGATAGATAGATAGATCTCTGTGCATTTACTAAGCTGGCACTTTGCCCATTTTTTGGGGGGGGGGGGGGGGGGGGTTGGAAACTTTGCCTTTATTGATTTCTCCAGTTGTTGACCACAGCACATTCCTGATAACAAGTTTTGTCACTTATTGGTCCTTGTGTTTATTTTTGCTTTTTAAGCCTGCCATTTATATGTAATACAACAGGCAGATAGACAGATGGATAGTGTGATGAAAAACAGAGATGATCTGGTGTCCCATCCAAGATATACATGGACAAAGAATGCCAGTGCACAGGTGTCCCAACCAAGATTGTTCTGTACTCAAGAGTTCCAAAGCACATAAGTAGCAAACAGTTCCAAAACTACCACTAAAGGGGAAAATCCTGTCAAAAACCCTGGCTAGTAATAACATAGGGTCATGTAGAATCTTTATAAATAAAATATTTATATTAAAAAAATGGGCTCTGTTACTAGGCCATAAGAGGTACAGCAGGGGATGCCAGCAAAGGCAAGGCAATCCAAAGTAAGCACATCCTAAACGCTAATCCAGCAAACAAAATTAAAAACTAGAGCACAGGTTCAAAACTGCAGAGTTTCACATACTAAAGAAAAGCACATAAAATCACAGTAAAAAACTCACCACACCAAAGCACATTCAAATGAACCATGCCAAGAACTGTGGGAAACCCTCCGTCTTTATAGCACTGACCACAGTCCCTGACCACCCACAAAACACAAGGCACACAACAAATGCATAGAAACAAAATCAAAAACAAGAAATAATGCAAACAACTAACATAAGTAACATTAAGGTTAACAACATAATAAAAAATAAACAAAACAGACATAAAACAAGAATTTGAACTGTGGTCAGAGGAGGAACCCTGGCCAAAATACTACAGCAGTTGCTGGCATTCCTTTTCCAGGTTGGGATGATGTGATTGCAAGATGCAAGATACCTTTATTGTCATTGTGCAATGCAATGAAATATTGTTTGAAGCAAGCCTGTAGATGCCATAGATTAAAGTATATAAGAGTAGACAATAAACTAAGTAAACATTAAACTATGAGAAGCACAGTTATTACTAACAGTTCCAAATATACAGAGTAAAAGTAAACGTAAACATGTAAGCATAAACAGATAAATAATAAATGAATTCACAGTGAAGATTACAGTCAGTGTAATGGTCATGAATTTCACATGGGTCATGTATAAGTGTGTGACTATGTGTGGTTGATGCAGACGTTCAGTTCAATCAGTGATGGTTTGTGTTATAGGAAGGGACAGTGCATGCTGTTTATTTAATAGACTGATTGCTTTGGGGTTAAAGCTGTTCTCCAGCTTGGTAGTGTGGGCATGAAGGGCTCTGAAGTGCCAGTCAGAGGACAGGGGGGTAAAAATGCTATGGCCATGCTGGGTTGGATTTCTACAAATATTCTTTGCGTTTCTGCTGCAGCAGGTAGTGAAGATATCTTCAGTCATGGTGGTAGAGTGCCAGTAATTCTCTGATCCATTTTGATGATATGCTGGAGGGTCTTTCTGTTCGCAGAGGTGCAGCCAGAGCACCATGCTGTAATGCAGTATGTGATGACAGACTCTATGGTGCACCTGTAGAAGTTAACCAGCAGCTGTTGTAGGAGTTGTGCTTTCTTCAGGCTCCTCAGAAAGTGAAGCCTCTGAAAATCTTTCTTGGTCATTGCTGTCATGTTTGTTATCCACGAAAGGTCCTGGGTGATGTGGACACCTAAGAATCTGAAACTCTGGACTGTCTCCACCCTCATGCTGTTAATGCTTATGAGATGGTGACCACTGTAGTTCAGTCTTCTGAAGTCCAGAATCAGTTCCTTTGTTTTCTTGGAGTTAAGTGCAAGGTTGTTGTTCTGGCTCCAACTCTCCAGATTCTCCTCTCTATAGGCTGCTTTGTCATTACTGGAGATCAGGCCTATCACTGTGGTAGGGTATGTTTGCAGTCATTTGTGAAGAGGGAGTAAAGGAGAGGGCTCAGTACACAGCCCTGCAGAGGACAGAGAGAGACTGCCCCTCAGGGCTGCCAACTGGATTCCTTGGGTGCCAAGGAGGTTCTGACCTGCAAGTGCTTCATGTGTGCAATGTTATAGCACCAGAAGTATATCTAGTATAAAAGAAGCCATTCCAACAAACCTGGGCAGTAGGACTCTGGAGAGGAGAAAGACAAACCTCACCTTTGAGGAGTGGAGGATTGCATTTGGTTTTGTGCTGATTTTGAGAGAGAAGCCTGTCTGAATGTACTTTGTTAAATAAAAAATATTTATTTAAAAAAGGGACTTGTGGGGGTGATATTGTGTCTGGGGTTTGAGACTCTTTTATGCCTCCTACATACCACAATAGAGTGACGGATAGAACTAAATAAAATGTGCCTTTGGCGCCCTAATACATTTTTAAGATCCGCCTTCTGAGGATGCACCCACTAATTCCTAATTACCACATCAAAACAGAATTTCCATCTATCCATCATCCAACCCGCTATATCCCAACTACAGGGTCATGGGGGTCTGCTGGAGACAATTTCAGCCAACACAGGGCACAAGGCAGGAAATAAACCCTGGCAGGGTAGCAGCCCACCGCAGGGCACACACACACACACACACACACACACACCAAGCACACACTAGGGACAATTTAGAATCGCCAATGCACCTAATCTACATGTCTTTGGACCATGGGAAGAAACCGGAGCACCCAGAGGAAACCCACGCAGACATGGGGAAAACATGCAAACTCCATGGGTCTCCTAACTGTGAGGCAGCAGCGCTACCCACTGCGCCACCGTGCCCCCCGAAAACAGAATTTCCTACAAAAAATGTAATGATAATTTTATTAGATATATTTATTAAAGAACTAGGGAAAATACTCAGTAAGCAAAATGGAAGAGGAAAGTACAAACAAATAATTAATACAAAAACAAGAATTTCAAAGATTATTATAGAAGTAAAAAGTGAAAAGAACAAAAAACTAATCCATTAAATCAAAAACTGGAAACTTAAGCAAACAAACATTTCAAATGCAAAGGTGAAATTCATCCATCCATCCATTTTCCAACCCACTGAATCCGAACACAGGGTCAAGGGGGTCTGCTGGAGCCAATCCCAGCCAACACAGGGCGCAAGGCAGGAACCAATCCCAGGCAGGGCTCCAACCCACCGCAGGACACAGACACACCCACACACCAAGCACACATTAGGGACAATTTAGAATCGCCAATCCATCTAACCTGCAGGTCTTTGGACTGTGGGAGGAAACCGGAGCACCCGGAGGAAACCCATGCAGACACAGGGAGAACATGCAAACTCCACGAAAGGAGGACCCGGGAAGCAAACAAAGGTGAAATCTAAACTCTATAAGACCTACGCAAATTAACAAAATATTTTTGTTAACAGACGAAATTTCCATAAAGCCAGAGGCACCAAGTACAAATTCTGAACAATATAAAATCCAGAAGAGAGGTGCTGGCATGGTGAAATGTAATGCCTCAACAACAAATTGAGTTGAACGTGGCCCTTTCATTACCCATCCTGTAAATTGGCAGCACACCTGAGAGTTTAACCATAATTAGCAGTGCCATCTTCTTAAGCTTAAGCTAAATTCTTGATGAAAAGCAAAGGAAAAAATAATTAATTAAAATGGATTTACTAAGAAAAAGAACCAAAAAGGAAACATAAAAAGCAAGGGCTTCCACATGACATTAATAAGTGAATGGACAGAAAAAATCTGTTTCGTGCACATGCACCATACTATCAGAAACAATCCTGTTATGAAGCTAATGCTCATTTGAAAGCTTAGTTTTATTTTAATTTCTCTCTTTCCTCATGACAAATGATGGATATTATCATTTTTCAACAATCTTTTGTTGCCGTCATGCCTCACCCACAGAGACTTGCATGCTGTTGCTCTCTAGCTACCTCTCCCACTTGGTGTTGCCTGGCAACAGCAATTACCCAGCAGTCACCTGAGGCCTCTCAGCCTAATTGCTGCTATACTTAAACAGACTCCTGAATGTAGGGCTCAATCACTTAATTTGATCATTTTTCTCATCTTAGGATTCTCATTTTCTTTGTAAAATTCTCGATATTTTAAAATTAGATTACAATGGATAAAACAGATCAATCAAAGATACAGTCAGTACCACATCTAACACATATATATTTCATATCCATCTCAATAACTTTAACAAACACAATTCTGGAAGACATGTGGTCAGAGTGTCCAATGAAACAAAAAAAAAGGTTATGACTACTGTCCAGTTCAAGCACAATAATGTTTGTTATATAATAGCTAGGGATAAGAATATGCAAAATTTGACAAACAAAAGAAGGTCATGCAGTCCATCAAACCCATTTATTTAGCTAATAGGTAAGTTGTCCCAATATCTAAGTCAGACACTTCTTATAAACTGTGAAGATTTTTGCTTGAACTGCATGGCGCAGTAGGTTGTTCCAGATTCCCGCCACACTTTGTGTAAAGAAGTGCCTTTAGTCCTAAATGCACTGCTCTTTAATTTCCACTGGAGTCCTCCAGTATGTGATTCACAGTTTACTTGGAAGAATTCTGCTGTATCTGCTTTATCAATGCCTTTGAGAATTTTGAAGACCTGTATTAAGTCCGCAAGCAGTCTCCTCTGCTCAAGGCTATACAGGTTTAATTCTCGGAGTCTGTTGGTGTAGGACATGCCCTTATGTCCTGGGATGCATTTGGTTGTTCTGTGTTGCAGCTATGTCATCCTTGTGGAGTGGTGACTAGAGTTGTACATAATACTCCAGATGTGGTCTCACTGTTGCGTTATATAGCTTGAACATCCCTTGACTTATATTCACCAGTTTTTACCATATTAACCTAATGTTTTATTTGCTTTTTTAATGGCTTCTGCACATTACTTAGATAATGAAAATGTTGTATCAACATAAACCCCTAAATCCTTTTCAGAGGGTGCTTCCTTTTGGACAGTGCCTCCTATCTTGTATTTACAAATGACATTCCTTTTGCCCAAGTGTAGCACTTTGTACTTTTCTACATTAAACAACATTTTCCAAATGTGTCTTATCCAAGCCTTTCTGAATTGTTTTTGCCCCTCTAGTGTCTGCCATTGCTTCAAATTTCAGGCATTCAGTAACTATAACCGGAATCAATGTCATGAAGGTAAAAAGTGTCAGAAAAAGTAACAGTCCAAGGAGAGACCCCTGAAGAGCTCCGCTGATGACCTCACCTCCACGTGGAGCATTCTCCTCTTATCTGTGCTCTCTGCCTCCCACCAGATAATCAGCTCAAGTATTTGTTCTTTTAATTTTATCTTTTTGATTTTTTTAGATACTACTTGGGGCGGCATGGTGGCGCAGTGGGTAGCGCTGCTGCCTCGCAGTTGGGAGACCTGGGGACCTGGGTTCGCTTCCCGGGTCCTCCCTGCGTGGAGTTTGCATGTTCTCCCCGTGTCTGCGTGGGTTTCCTCCCACAGTCCAAAGACATGCAAGTTAGGTGGATTGGCGATTCTAAATTTTCCCTAGTGTGTGCTTAGTGTGTGGGTGTGTTTGTGTGTGTCCTGCGGTGGGTTGGCACCCTGCCCAGGATTGGTTCCTGCCTTGTGCCCTGTGTTGGCTGGTATTGGCTCCAGCAGACCCCCGTGACCCTGTGTTCGGATTCAGCGGGTTGGAAAATGGATGGATGGATAGATACTACTTTGTAGATGTTGTGAACGAATATGTTTTTTGCTTACTTCTTAATGTATATTGTGTTGTTTATTAATTTCAGATTATTTTAAATAAGCAAACAGATCACAATATTCAGTGTGTTCCAATTTAAAAAAATAACATGCCTGTTTTTGCAGTTTAAATGTGGTTCAAGGGGCATCAGAAATGTAAAAACAAAAGCCTTAAAACTTACAAAATACATAAACTTTAAAGTGGAAAAAGGGACAATTTAAGAAAACTTGCCTTCTACTTTTCTGAGGCATGTTTGTTGCCATAAAAAAAAACTGGAGGTAATACGTTTTATCTCAGATTCTTGGTACTGCATTTCTTTGGTAAGGATAGATTTCCTGTTCGCTTGTTTGCTCACAGCAGCCCCATTGTAGGTGGATTTTTGACATTTTCCACAGGTTCACCACCAATCGCCAGTTGTCTGTAGCTTCATTGTATCTTTAGGCTGTTTGTTTCATTTTTCTTTCCTCTTCAGGAGCCTATAGCTCTTACAAATACTGTTCTACAGTTATACTAGATGTATGCTTGTCTGGATGTTTGGACAGATTGCTGGTGAAAAATGACAGTATATTGGTCTGAATCAGTTAACCATAAGCAGTTGAATTGTTCTCAAACCAAAAATGGTGTGTACAGGAATAACCAAAAGAGTTATAAGAAGCCATGCTTGTGTAGGTGAAAGGCTGCCATGGAGGGAAACAAACAGCAAGAAGACAGCTAATAACATTCTTGGACATATTTGGTAAATTTTTAAGGTTTGGTTTTCATATTATTTCATTTCATATTTTCATATTAGAGCACAGCTATTTGTGGCAAGTTAATATATACCATGTGTAATAAGAAAATAAATTTAATGTCACTGTGCTCTGTACAAAAATTATTTTATAAATCCACTCACATGTATAGGCCAGGCCAAAGTTAGCACACAGGGGCTCTCAGCGTTTAGAACTGCTAGGCAAGCATTTGAAGAGAGAAGGTACAACTATGAAAATGGGCATTGTACTATTTCTGTATGTTAGAGATGAAATTGAATCCTCTTCTTCCCTTGTTTGGAACCTAAGTAAGGGTCTGCACGTGGAGGAACCAGTATATAAGACTTGGACAGCAGCCAAATACTTTGAAGCCGATGGACAGATGGGTGATATCGTCATCCGTCCTGAACAGCCTTCCAGCGCAGGGTCGAAAGATGGCAGACTATATAGATCAAGATCGTACCTTGCTATTGTCTTGCTATAGGCTTCTCGTCTGTAATGCCACGTAAATCATCAGTAAAGAAAGCTAAGTTATTTTCTCTTATGTGATTTTTACCACCGTATCACTATGGGAGGGATATCGCCTTTTAATATCATATCTATTATAGTTTTCGGTTACTTAAAATGCCGCAATTACAAAAGAACTTATTCCAACTAGGGAGGTATCACCCCCTAAAAGGAAACACCATGATGATGAAGAAATAAGAGACTAGAAAAATACTGAATTTTCCTCTTTCTTCCAAGCTCTCAAAGTATGTACATTTATGACTCAGAAATAAAACTGACAGTTAGGCACTGCTTTACAATAACAAATTTATTTAAAAGGATTTAGTACACATAAATAGGAATTGTTATGTCTGTGTCTGTGGTAAAACAGACTCAAAGGAAAATAGTGATGAGAAGATGAAATCAGTAAATGTGAGCCAAGCCTGAATTGGATAACCAAATGTATGTACAATCTTTTAATAAACCCAAGAATGGATATTTGAAACTCAAAGTCAGAAAACAAAGTAAGAATTGTTTGTACAAGAAAATCAAACACAAAAGCACACACCAACAAATAAGACTATTTTTTTATCCACACTCAGATAACAGGAAGTGAATAGCGCTGACCTTTTGACATGATGACATCACTGGTTGTGACCTCCAGTCATGCAAGGTGGCAACCCCCCTAGCAACAGTACACAAAGAATTTCCTTGAAAAAATAATGGCTTTGGAAAAGGTGCACACCAAAAATGGCATGACCAAAAATGAATTTTATATAAAATTCAAGTGCAAAAATGAATGTTATAGTGTACAAAACCCTAAATAACAAAAAGAAAAATAAACAGAGATATAACAAAGACAGAAAAAATTAAATAAGTTCAATCATAGCAAGAGTATTCTATGTGAATTATAGTAACTTTGGAAGCATAAACATTTTAACAATATTAATTCTCCCAGCTTATGTTAATTGCTTTCAAATAACAGCAACATTTTACATTTTTTTATTGCTTTCTGTTAATGATTATATGTTTTTCTTAGCAATTTTGCCTTTCTTTTTATCTTTGTTTTTAAGTCTTCTCTCAGATGTGATGCAGAAATTCAGCTGCACTCCAGAGTGAACAATAAAGTGAATGGCTAAATTGCAGCTCTACCAACAGTTTGGTCAGCTCTGTATTTCATCTGATAACAAAGGTGTAAATCAGAGTTTAGCTAACACGTTTGCAGAGACTTCTTCAGATGAAAAGGTGCCCAAAGCTATCATTCATTTTAGGCTTATAATCGCTAACTGAACATGGACGGGATGTGAACAATAAAATAATGCTCCTACAAGCAGGGACTGGACTATAACTAGAAGTGACCTTGATCTAATGACTAGAAGTTCCATCTTCCTTCAAAACTAGCTGCATTCATCCCTTTTGTCTCTTTTAGGGCCTCAAAGCTGATAAGTTGCTCTCTTTGGGGTGAGAAGTAACCCACTTTCTAAAAGCTTATAAACTTTCTTTTATCTGGAATCTGAATAGGGCTTTAATGCTGGATGCCCTCAACAAGCTCTAAGAACCACTCTGTCAAGCCAAGCTCTGTGCCAGGGACATATCCTAGGCTGAGAAGACTGAGAAACAGCCATTCCCACTATTGTGCCAGAATGAGTAATGCTTTTTCCTATGAAGTTGTAGAGGACACAGCATACAGCCTAACAGTGAGCTGAGGAAGGCAGAATCACACCACACCATGGAAAAAGGACCATTTAACAAAAGCCAAGAGTGCACTCCAACACAAAAATTGTCCTCCACTTGAACCCGGATACAATAATCCCGGTAAAATGAGATAAAAATGATTGATTGACAGCTTTAAGCCACACCCCTACATTATGAATTATGATTTATGTCCCCGCCTCAAATTATGAAGCATAGACCTCTGTCCCAACTGTCAAAAAGGGAGATAAGAATTATTTATTGACAGCTTTAAGCCCCACCCCCAAAATTATGAATGATGATTTATGTCCCTCAAATTATGAATTATGATTTATGATCCCATCCCCCAATAAATGGACATCTGTCATGATTTATGTTAATTTGAACATTTCATTGTTTTTGTTGTTGAGTAGAACTACACAAAGCACTTTGAAGCACCAACCTTACTTGCTTTATGTGTCCTCATTGCTCTAGCCATCCCAGTCATGACTATGGATGTCCATGTTCAATAAGGTGATGCTAGCTGCAGGCAACTCAGGCATCACAGCAGCTGTCAATAGGATGCAGTGTAGTGTAATGCCACTAGTTAACAAAGTAAGTTTCCTGTTTCATTAATGGATAATGCAGGTATTTTTCCCCAGGTTTTCCTGTATTCCTCTCACATTCCAAAGAACAGATTATGAGGTAACTTGTGTGGGTGTAGGTGTACGTTAAGTGTGCCCTTCAATGGACAGGCCATAAGGATGGGACAGGCCCCAGCCTTGGAGACCCTGAAATTGATTCATCAAGCTGAAAAATGGATGAAAGCACTAACAGAAAGCTAACAGTTTATACTTATCAGAATGTGCTTTTGAAATTGAATCAAAGTCTTCACAACCAGGCAGCACGGTAGCATACAATTCAGCTCAGCTAGGTCTTGGATCCAGCATCTTAATTTTGAATAATACACTGGGTTGTTGTCGGTGTGCTATTTACATGTTATGCATCTCCATCTGTGTGAGGTTTTCTCTAAGTACTCCAGTTTCCCTCCGACATCCCAAGGACACCTGTGTTAGATGTCTTGTTATTCCAAATTGGCCTGCTATGAATATGCACACGAGTGGGTCCTGCAAAGACCTGACACCCCATTCAGTGCTAGTTCTTGGTTTGGATTAAGAGAATTTGAAAGCATTGTGTTTTTTATTCAGAGGAAATCAATTATACACTATAGACTGAATGAGAAATTATCTAAAACTGACACAGTGGCTTATTCTTACAGTACTTGTGGATAAAATCTTATGAAAAAGTATCAGGGAAACTCCAGCTTTATAAGAGAAAATTTGCAAAGTTAAGGTTAGGCCTCTTCCATGATCATTATGTCTCTATGGGGGCACCATAATGAATGGCAGGGCTACTCATTTATTGTCTTCCAAACAGTCATCTTCTTTGATTTCTTCTTTATCAACTCTCACACCAATGTTGCTGAGACTCTTAATAAGCGAACATCAGAGTGGACGCCTCCTGCTATCTGCACAGTCAGAATATTCTGACTCTGTGTTTCCTAATTGCTGATGTGATTCTTTCATTTACCTGCTCTTTCTCCTATTTCTTACCTCTCGGCAAATTCTGTTAGGCTCAGGTCTTTGAAGTTATCTTGCTTCAGCAAGTGCGCTTTTCCGTCTCGATAAGAGAATTTACAATTATCTGTGTGCACAGGTATTATGCCTTGAAATGCTCTCATTATTAAGCTTTGAAGTATGGAATTATTTAAGTTAGAAAAAATCCAATACAATCAGACAGAAGACCTACTTCCTGCTATATAAGAGGAGAAAAGTTGAAAAGAAGAATTAAAGAGCAAACTGAGCTCCAAGTCTACAAGTAAAATAAGCCCTTTATGGCTTCATATTCACAAACTGAGCTGAATTATAAAAATGTTCATTTTACAGTACAGCCACTGGCCTTAGCTTTCTGCTACTGTATATCTAGTTGTCTTATAAATTAGGGATACAAAGAAAGCAAGTGTGAAAACTGGAAAAGGAGCTGGCAGATTAGTCATGTGCTAAAGGGATAACCTTAAATCTGTTTTCTTGGGTATTTGTTATGTGTCAATAAAGATAGAAGGACTTGAATCCTAAACAAACGGGTGTTTGGGGTAACAAGGCCTTGTCTACATACCTCCAAAAATTAAAGCAAGAATCTACAGTATGCTACTGTGGTAGCCAAACAGAATTTGAGACTGAGTTTTATAAGCCTAGTGACATGAATCTAGATGGAAAGTGACAGGAGTTTGATGTTAGAGGAAAGTAAAATGAAATGAAATGAAAATAAAAAAGTTGAATGAATCTGATTAAATGCAAATTTCTATGAATTTACTAATGACTGGGCACGAAAGTGAATCCAGATATACTCTAGGTGGAAATTAATAGGTACTGTATATTCAGGAGACGGTAACATTTCAAGCCCTATAATCAATAGGAATCAGTAGGCAAAATATGTATTTATGTAGGTGTTTTGAATAAATGTACAGTTATACCTAGAATTATATCAAAATAAGATCTTTTAAAGGCAGATGCTACTAAGAGCTAGGCAATGTAGTACAGGATTAAAGGGAAGGGCAGTACAATGACACAACAGGCACCATAGCCACCTATCAGCACTTGCACTGTGGTCCTGTTTCTGGCTACGGTGCTCTTTGTACAGAGTTTGCATGTCATTTTCTGGTTTCTGTAGTTTATTTGCAAGTACTCTGTTTTCCTTCCAGTATACAATGGTAAATCATATAGTAAAGGCTATTTGAAATTACACGGCAATCACAACAGATAGAAACTGATGCAATACAACACATTTGTGATGGCATTTGGGTGTTTTGAACACGGACAGGGCAGCGCTCTGCCATAGCCTAGTTGAAGCCAAGGTCAAATTAACATGGACGCTCCACTGCAGGATTATACCATTGTTGAACAACATGTCATAGTGAGATTTCTTTGGGAAGAGGAAGTGGGCAGAATGTTTACATGATTGAATAGTTTGACTACTTTTATGTGAACTTAAAGTGCATTTGTATAATACTCACTATGCTACCTGGCTTCACCCAGGAAATTTCCTAAGACAATGAGCAGTACTATGTATCGAAGTGATATTCTTTATACAATATTTATAGTTTGGTTTTTTTTTGTTTTGCAAAACTGAAGTTGTGGGTTCAAATCCTGCTGTTGTCACTTCACCTGCCTGTACTTCAATTGAAAAAAACAATAATAATACAATCAATTGTACCTCTGATGTTGTAACATACCATAGATAAGGACATGAGTCAAATAATAAGTAATAATAATAGTATTAGGTCACTGGAGATACTTAATCTTGAACATGGTATTCACATTTGTCAAGAGGAAAACATTCCTGCAATAGATCAATTCCTGCTTTTTTATGCTCTTCCTAGTGACTTGACTTTTCTTGATACACAACATAATTATTATACAGGAAAGTGTATTCTTTTGAATTGAAATGGGTAATCAGTATGAATAATGTGAAATCTGAGTGTACAGTCATATGAAAAAGTTTGGGAACCCCTCTCAGTCTGCATAATAATTTACTCTTCTTTCAACAAAAAATATAACAGTGGTATGTCTTTCATTTCCTAGGAACATCTGAGTACTGGGGTGTTTTCTGAGCAAAGATGTGTAGTGAAGCAATATTTAGTTGTATAAAATTAAATCAAATGTGAAAAACTGGCTGTGCAAAAATTTGGGCCCCCTTGTAATTTTGCTAATTTGAATGCATGCAACTGCTCAATACTGATTACTTGCAACACCAAATTGGTTGGATTAGCTTGTTAAGCCTTGAACTTCACAGACAGGTGTGCCCAATCATAAGAAAAGGTATTTAAGGTGGTCAATTGCAAGTTGTGCTTCCCTTTGAAAAGCATCTTAGGAAGTCTTTACTGGAAGAACCCAAAATAAACACACACACGTAAATTACTTAGACTACATTCTTTTAATTCTCTCTGTAAATTAGACAGGCTTTATTGTCTGTGCCTCAACCATCCTCATGTCCAGTTAAGTGTTTTTGTTTTCTTTGTACTTTTAAAGTAAAGTCTGCTTTTTTGAATGGGTAAAGCGATTGATCAAGAAGAAGGAAGATTGTCTTGAATTTGGGTATATACAGTTAGGTCCATATATATTTGGACAGAGACAACTTTTTTCTAATTTTCATTTTTTTAACACAATCCCTTCATTTCAGGGGCTCAAAAGTAATTGGACAATTGACTCAAAGGCTATTTCATGGGCAGGTGTGTGTAAGTCCGTCGTTATGTCATTATCAGTTAAGCAGATAAAAGGCCTGGAGTTGATTTGAGGTGTGGTGCTTGCATGTGGAAGATTTTGCTGTGAACAGACAACATGCGGTCAAAGGAGCTCTCCATGCAGGTGAAAGAAGCCATCCTTAAGCTGCAAAAACAGAAATAAACCATCCGAGAAATTGCTCCAATATTATGAGTGGCAATATCCACAGTTTGGTACATCCTGAGAAAGAAAGCAAGCACTGGTGAACTCAGCAACGCAAAAAGACCTGGACGTCCACGGAAGACAACAGATGATCGCAGAATCATTTCCATGGTGAAGAGAAATGCCTTCACAACAGCCAACCAAGTGAACAACACTCTCCAGGGGGTAGGCGTATCGATATCCAAGTCTGCCATAAATAGAAGACTGCATGAAAGTAAATACAGAGGGTGCACTGCAAGGTGCAAGCCACTCATAAGCCTCAAGAATAGAAAGGCTAGATTGGACTTTGCTAAAGAACATCTAAAAAAGCCAGCACAGTTCTGGAAAAACATTCTTTGGACAGATGAAACCAAGATCAACCTCTACCAGAATGATGGCAAGAAAAAAGTATGGAGAAAGCGTGGAACAGCTCATTATCCAAAGCATACCACATCATCTGTAAAACACGGTGGAGGCAGTGTGATGGCTTGGGCATGCATGGCTGCCAGTGGCACTAGAACACTAGTGTTTATTGATGATGTGACACAGGACAGAAGCAGCCGAATGAATTCTGAGATGTTCAGAGACATACTGTCTGCTCAAATCCAGCTAAATGCAGTCAAATTGATTGGGCGGCATTTCATGATACAGATGGACAATGACCCAAAACATACAGCCAAAGCAACCCAGGAGTTTATTAAAGCAAAGAAGTGGAAAATTCTTGAATGGCCAAGTCAGTCACCTGATCTTAACCCAATTGAGCATGCATTTCACTTGTTGAAGACTAAACTTCAGACAGAAAGGCCCACAAACAAACAGCAACTGAAAGCCGCTGCAGTAAAAGGCCTGGCAGAGCATTAAAAAGGAGGAAACCCAGCATCTGGTGATGTCCATGAGTTCAAGACTTCAGGCTGTCATTGCCAGCAAAGGGTTTTCAACCAAGTATTAGAAATGAAGATTTTATTTCCAGTTATTTAATTTGTCCAATTACTTTTGAGCCCCTGAAATGAAGGGATTGTGTTAAAAAAATGCTTTAGTTGCCTCACATTTTTATGCAATCGTTTTGTTCACCCCACTGAATTAAAGCTGAAAGTCTGCACTTCAACTGCATCGGAGTTGTTTTATTTAAAATTCATTGTGGTAATGTACAGAACCAAAATTAGAAAAAAGTTGTCTCTGTCCAAATATTTATGGACCTAACTGTAAATCTCCATGTATCTGATAGATTGTGATCCATAATGAATTGCTTAATTGTCTTTGCAGTTTAAGATGTTATAGTTGCTGTAGTTGAGGACCTATCCAAGTCTGGATTTAAAACACAATTAAAATCTCCAGCCATTATAATTTTATGAGTGTTCAAGTTATGAACCGATGCAAATACATTTTGAATACATTCTCTGCTATCCACATTATGTGCATATACTATATGTTTACCAGAATTACAGTACTTTAGATTTGAATACATTTCCCACCACAATGACATAGCGCTGTTCAGGACAAGATAATACATTTGATGCTACAAGTAGGATTGTTTTATGGGTTAAAATTCCCACACCTCTGTTATTCTTATTATAGCTGGAATGAAAGATTTAAACAACCCAATCTGTTTTCAGCTGAAACTGGCCCTTACTTATTAGGCGAGTCTTCTGATAAAAATGCTGTATTTGTCTTTAGGTTGTGATTTTGGCCTTTGACATTACAGCTTACAAAGTTCAATGATTTATCAGAGATATGCTGCTTATGAATGTTAAGGAACATTTTGTAGTCTTAAGTAAATGCAGTGAGTTATTTCACATTTTAGCTTTAACACTAATCTTGTATCTTTATTGCTAGATATTATGATTAGTAAGCTAGCCAATAAATTCATATTTCCAATTGTGGCGATAAAAAAAATAGAGAAAAAACGTCCTGTGCTTTCCACCAAAGAAAGGTTGAAGTTTAAGTAATCAATGTAGATTTCAGCGTTAATGTTTGCAGTGTAGTGTGTCCATTCAGTCGCCATGTCTCTGTTACATACCATTTGACACAGGATTTGTATAAGCAGTGCTAAAGTTTGTTGGATAGCAGAGACTTAGTAACCAGATGAACACCCAGACAGACACTTGTCCTTTTATTAAGGTGGGTAATTTATTCTCTTTCCCTTCTGTTCCCATCAGAACCCCATGACCACCCCTCATTTTGCCTCCCCAAGTGAGGCTAAGACCAGACATCTCAGAATTCCAGTCCTGTGACATGACAAGAGAGAGTGCAGAGCCAAAACATTAAGAAACCACTGACAGTGCTGAAGTAAGGATTAAATTTAGATATCAGTAGTTAAAAGTCACAAATTTTTATAGTAGCACAGTCAAGGTAGAAAAAAATCTGGAGTAAGATAATAAACAGTCTCAAAAAAGGAATTTAGTGAGTTTATAAGGACATTTTAAAAGACATACAATTATTGATATATATTACATACTTTATTTAGTGCGTTTATTTTATGTTTGGATTATACTATTTTATGTTTTGATTATACTATAAGTTACAAACACAAATACTAAATCAGGCTTTCACTGGCATTCTTCTGTGCATTCCACATACACAATTTAAATCCTACCCTTCATTTCATGTTTTAAAGATTGTTGGAAATAAACCATTTTGCTATTCTTTTTGTTTAAAAAATATTCCTGTTTTTAAAGAGCCATTGTTGCCAGTTGGTCACAAGTTCGAGTGAGTAATTTCCATATTTTTGAGACTTTTAAGAGCATTTTGAACTTTAACAGCCATTTCCCTCATTACAGGCTTGTTCAGGATAAATCCTGCAGGTAGTGGATGTGGGGCAAGTTTTTCAGGGGTGAGCTTCTTCTGGGTTGGCCAGTGAAAGTCCTGACTTGCTTTCTGTAGAACTTTTGGAGGACTCACACTATTTTGCCATGTTCCTCACTCCTGATTACAGAAGGGGCACCCAGTACACTTACAGGGTATACCACCAACTCCCAACCCAGAATCTCCTGCACTCTGACACTGGTATGTGGGATATCTCTCACTTTGTAATAAACACCTTATGTGGTGTTTCTTCTGTTCTGTGCTCTCCTAGGAATGCTTTTGCCCTGAATAAGCCACTGATTTACATCAGTTGTCTTTGGTTTCTAGATACCTTTTAATCATGACAAAAGCTTTTCAGGCAGGATCCATCCCGGCTGTAAATTCACTTGACATGCCTTTCACAGTAGTAATGTGAAGGAGTGTGCTTATATATACGAGATTAGTGCCAACATTTGTTGTTGGTCTGCTAGATCATAATATACAAAGTGATTAAGGTGTCTACCATGCTTTTCCTGGCATCCTGGATTCAGTCCTTCCACAGGGGGTTGTACATAGCCTTTATTTTCTGATCCATCAGAGAGTTTTCACTGTCCCAGACTAAGTGGTCTCTTAATCAATGCATTTTTCCTTAATATAGCAATTTTTAGGTCAATATGGTGGTATAATACTTAGCTCTGCTGTTTCAGATTTCTAGTTTTTTGGCTTGGCTTGTATGTTCTCTGTATATCCTCAGGAGTTTTGTACTCTTTTTCTCTCCACATCCCAAATATGTGCTGCTTAGGTTAACCACTCTCAACTGACTTGCTTTCTGGGGATGTGTGAGGCACTATAAGATGTCATGTCTAAGGTTAGTTCCTGCCTTATTCATGGTGAAGTCCACTCCATATAAACTCTTATTAACTATGTGGTGTGAGTACCATGGTGATTTCTTTCCCAGCTGTGATGCCCTAATAAAGAAAAATGGACAGATGTGTTTTCCAGCTGGGGGGGAATAGGAACCCCTTCCAGCCAAGAGGTCAATATAATGGAATGACTGGGGTGGAAACAAGGCTTGGATCCTTTATCCCCCAATATGCTAGATGGCAGTGTCCCTGGGTTAGGATTCCCACATGGACACCCACAGGGTATGCTGGGGCCTGTTGTCCCATGGGGCATCCCTGCTAGGTTCTGTGAGGACCGCCAGGGTGAGCTGTCAAGGGACTTTCATTTGACTCTGAAGTGCATCCAGCAGGCTATGCCCTAGCATTGGAAATACACAGAGTCAGAAAGAAGCCACTCGACCTCATCCAAGGGAGTTGGAGGCAGAAGGCAACACTTACTTGGAGGAAGAGGAGTAGAACAGAGAAGGAGGAAAATGTTTATTGTGTGATGTGTTATACAGAGCATTCCAGAAGGGCCTGTAAGGTACTGGAAAGAATAAATCATTATATTTGAACCTGTGACTATATTTGTGATGGTTGTGTCCAGGGTTTGGGGCTTGGTTGCACCCCCTATCTGTTATAGTGGTTTAAGAAAATGGATAGATGGACAAGGAAGCCATCACAAGATGCTTCATAAAGCTTATAATACCTAAAAATTGTAACTTAATTGTAGATCCCAAATTAACTTAATATATGGGAGTAAATGCTTAGGAAATGGCTAGAACTGCCTTTGAGATGTTGCAGGGAGTCCTTTTAGTGGATTTAATTCCCCACTAGGCTGGATAATGAATCAGAAAACAAATGGATGGAACGCAAGTTTACTTTAGTCATATGAAAGCTGTATAATTACAGAGTAGACCTCATCTCAAAGTTATAAAAATATGGAACACTCATTTAAATTTCAAATTCTAAGTATATATTAAAAGTTAAGTTAAGTAACCATAAAAACAGAAACAATGATGTTTATTAACTCATTAGAGAAAGTAGGAACATGCAAAATATATTGCTATGGTAACAAGCAGAAGCCTAAAACTGCCAGAGACAAGAAAAATAAAACATTCTGGAATAAGTGTGGGAATCAGAAAAATGGCAGGGTACTGATAGCCTTCTGCTTTGAGGTTTATCATGGCTTAGAGACAAGAAATGAATGTAAAAAGTGTCAATTTTCATATTTGCACCATCTGTCACAACTACTTGATAGCTGAGAAGCTGCCAAATATTTTCAAGAACTTCATTTTTAAGTGTGATGGTGTTTCTAAAGTAATTTTTGTAGGTTTGATTTAACGAGATGCCAGCTATTACATGTTTGAATGGCTGAGAGGTATCATACAAAGAGAAAATTGAAGACGAATGACTGAGTTTAAACAGGATGGTTCTTAAATACGCCAGCATACAGTCATGGCTTCAGCAACAGTCTCCCAATCTGCTGTGTGGAATTCTTGGGCTGATTTCAAAATAATATGATTAACACCATTTTCATATCTGGCCATCTCGTATGGATAAAACAAAGTTTGCAAATGAAAGGCGATCATTCAGCCCATCTGCTGCTTTTTGATCATCTAGAAGTTAATTTGCCCCACGTCTCATTCAGGCACTTCTTAAGAGACTGGAAGGTGGTTGCTTTAATTTAATGACCTGGCACGTTGTTTCAGACTCCTACTACATTCTTCTTAAAGAGACACTTCCACTAAGCTTCATCAGTGCTTTTAAGTGTGTTGTCAACCTTAGAGATTAATGGAATAATACAAGAAAGAATTTAAATTCTATTGAACTATTATAAGACACAATGTGGTTAACAAGAGTATCCTTTTGTTAACTTTGAAGTTGAATTAGAATTTACATGTTTAACTGAAATAATATCAACCCTGAGATAATTTGTCCGATTACAAATGCACAACAGTGTAGTTATACTTTTGAGTACTTATTATTCCTATTATTATTTCTGGTGGGCGGCATGGTGGTGCAGTGGGTAGCGCTGCTGCCTCACAGTTGGGAGACCTGGGGACCCGGGTTCGCTTCCCAGGCCCTCCCTGCGTGGAGTTTGCATGTTCTCCCCGTGTCTGTGTGGGTTTTCTCCGGGCGCTCCGGTTTCCTCCCACAGTCCAAAGACATGCTGGTT
This sequence comes from Erpetoichthys calabaricus, assembly GCF_900747795.2. Lineage (NCBI taxonomy): Eukaryota > Metazoa > Chordata > Cladistia > Polypteriformes > Polypteridae > Erpetoichthys > Erpetoichthys calabaricus. The sequence goes on along the minus strand of NC_041402.2, from coordinate 47,983,087 downwards.
AGGTGGATTGGCGATTCTAAATTGGCCCTGGTGTGTGGGTGGGTGTGTTTGTGTGTGTCCTGCGGTGGGTTGGCACCCTGCCCGGGATTGGTTCCTGCCTTGTGCCCTGTGTTGGCTGGGATTGGTTCCAGCAGACCCCCGTGACCCTGTGTTCGGATTCAGCGGGTTGGAAACTGGATGGATGGATTATTTCTGGTTCTTCTAATAGAGCCTATTACTCAATTTCCTAAGCCCACTCTTCCATGAAAGGATTCAAGGGTATGAAGTTTATCCCAGTAACATCTATCAAAAAGTACAGACCATTCTTTAATGTTCTTTTTGCCTGATCTATGGTATAAGCCATATACACACATGTGGCTAATGTCTTTGCTGAGGGACCTAGACAGTGAACAGACACTTCCAGCTAGGATACCAGTGATTGATTATGCCATTGGACATATAAATCTAAAATTGTTTGCATTTAACTGATAAAATGTTAAAGGATCCCATCACCTCACTCACCTCAAAAGTGTTAAGTAGGGTTATGAACTGGGAGGATCAACTATGTTGGCAACAGAGGAGGACCCGCACCTGTCACCAGTTAAACTGACCTGAAGCTCTTTAGGAGAATGTGGCCAGTGGCATTTGCAAGAGTGGCTTAGAGAAAGAAAGGAAGTTAGCTGCTTTGTAGGTCAAAGCCACATCACAGAAAAAGTGGTCAGATCTACCACTGCCTAACCAAAATTTACTTTTAGTGTTAAGGTACAGCTGGAAGTTTATAATTCCAGTGTTGCGAGTTGGACTGCCACCTCTGCCATCTCAGGGTGAACAACCTTAAAGATAGAACGAGCATGTGGAGGCACTAAACCTGAGCAATTCCTTGGTTATTGAGCCCAAGTGAGGGATGATGTGCAAACTCCACATATGCAGTGTCCCCCACTCAGGATTTCAACCCAGGACTCTGAGGCTATGACTCAGCAGTGCATACCATAATACCTTCATGCTGCTCAACTCAACAATATGTTTTAAATTTTATTCTTTGTATACATATGTATATAAATATATAAACACTATGTGTGTTTTTAGATTCTAACCAGTGACATTATAATAGAAGCTATTTTGGCACATCTGCAAGTCAGTTACTAATTTGAATAAATATTAACAATTACTATATCTCTGTACTTTTAAGCTTTAGAATGCATCAGTGACACTTTAGAAGTCCCTAAAGTCCCTCTATTAGTCAGTTGCTGCTATGATTATTGTAAATGTGCATAGCATTTAATGGGAAATGTACTCTAAAAAATTAACTGAAATGACAGTGCTTTATATAGCAAAAAAGAATACAATGAAAAAACATAGTATACTCTACACAGGAACCCAAACAGGACTTAAAATGCAAGGTAAACACTGGGAAAAACAAACGATATCCTGGTGTCTAATCTGAATGTAAAATACTGAAGTGAATCTGCAGACTGTTGACAGGCAGAACTGAAGGACAGCATATCTGAGTAAGCAAGTAGGTTGAACAGAGTCGTCAATAACACAATTAAATATAAAGCTAGTGGATCTCAAATATGAGAGTGATAAAAAGTGTTTATTTTTGTTTTATGTTTCATGAAAGGATATGTAGGGAAAGCTCCAGAGAGCATTAGCGAGAAGATTTACACAGCATGAATTTTGGGTGGCAACAAGGCCAATACAGAATTCATTAGTTTTGTATCAGAAAAGCAGAGATGACAGGTATTCTGGGATGATAGAATTTACCTCTTTGTTAGCTAATTGCAGGGTTTTCATGACAATTCTATTTAGCCTGTGACCGGCAGTAGGAAACATACAGTATGTTGCAGACCACACACAGCATCAGATAAATGGCCATCACACAACGAGATAAGAGTACACAATGAAGCATGTTTTACAGCAAACACGAGAATCCCTGTATACTGCAGGGATGTCTCTCCTCAAATTGAGTCTGAGAAACTGAAATGTGACATGACTGAAAGTGTATTTCTAAGGGCTTTATAGTGTTTCTCATCTGTCATTTTTGCATAATACTGATATCTGAGTGAAAAGGAGGCAATAATAAAATGTTAACAGATTGGTCCATTTGCTTCCATTCTTTCAGTTTATGAGTTATAGGTATGGTGAACCTTTTGGAACACTGTGCGCAGTTTATTGTGAAGTTGAACCATAGAAACACTACCAGTAGTGTTTTTTAATTTCCCAGGTAATACAAATAACAGATAAAATAAAGCTAAAATTTACAAATATTTTGAAGTGCTCCTGACTAGAATAACATTATACTATCAGAGCAAAAGTGATTTATTGTGAATTTTTAAACCTTTCCAACAACCTGTGTGAAAACAGTCAAATAAGATGACAGTAAAATGTTTAAACCACTATAGCTTATTTGTATTTCCCCACATTTTATTTAAGAACTATCGTAGCAGAAGCATTTCTCAAGCATATCTGTATAATGAGTTAAGGTAATAAAGCAAGTATTTATGTGATTTTTTAAATGTTAGCTCTTCTGCCATTGCTGACTGAAAAACAAATGTCCAATCCATCATCTACACTACCTCTCTGTCATTTTCTCTGCTTTCATGAGTTCTTTTTGTGTAAGATTGGATTCCATAATTGCTCTAAATCCTGGCAGAGTTAGAACCATTAACATTACTTCTTTGTATTTTCTGCTTTAGTGTGGTTTCACAAAAAGATTTGTAATCCCAGCAATAATTAAATAATTGAATCAATGGATCAAGCAAAGCATCTATAGTGGGGTGGCTGTCAGGGATATTGGCATTCACCTACAGTACATCGATGTAGGTCTCTATATTGTTTCAGAAGAGAGCACCAGTGGTGGTAGTTGATTACGTTATAAAGATGATTCAAAGTGGATTCATTCAATATTGATTTAAAAATGCTACATATCACAATGCTGCACTGGCATCAAGACCAAAAATTATAATAGCCTCATCATAAAATGGTCTTGAATAAATGTCTACCATCAAAAAACAGAAAAGTTACGTGTTTCATTATGGTTTGTCTCTATCACATCCTGTAATGTTATATAAGTGGCTTTTTAAAAATTTATGGTTTTGCTTTGAAAAAAAATAGTGCCATTAAGCTAATTTCAGAGTTAAGTGTTACAGGTACAAAGTGCAATGAAATTCCAATCTAGACCCTGGACCAATATGCAACAGTCTGTCACCGTCCTTGTCTGTCAGTCAAAATCTCCCACCATAGGCTATGTAAAATACAAAGTCACAGTGAAACAACCGAGGTTTCCTTTCACAGTACAGTTTCACAATACTGATACTAAACTTCATTTTACATACAATTTTGCAATAATGAAACTCACTTCAAATCAAATCAAATTTTGTTAATTACATACAAATTATACATACAATACAATATTCTGTGAAATGCTCTGTTGCTAAACTTCAATGAATGTGCATATAAGAAGCATATAAAAGGACAATAACAATAATACATGACTTTATAAATATCAATACAAATCAGATATTTTAAATATGTTATAAATAATACATAACTAAATAAATAACTTAATAATTCAATGTAAGAGAGTTAACAATAGGGCATCATATTTATAGGCACTTTCCTTCTTCAAGATGCAGATGGGCTGTGCGAAAAAGCTGCTCTTCAGCCTCTCTGAATTAGACTTTAGGCAGCAGTACCATTTACCTGACCGCAGCACAGAGAAAAGGATGTTGTTGGGATGGCTGTCATCTCTGATCATTTTCTTTGTCCTTGTTTGGTGTAAATGTTCTGGAAGTTAGGGAGTGCAGATCCAGTGATGCATTCAGCTGACTACATCATGCTCTGTAAAGCCTTGCAGTGTTGTTTTGTGCTGTTCCCAAACCAGACAGTAATACTTCTTGTCAGGATACTTTTAGTGGTAAATATGTAGAAATTCTTTAGTAATTGGGAGGGTAGCCTGAAATCCCTGAGGCATCTGAGGTGGTATAAATGTTGATGTGCCTTCTTCATCAAGGTGTTGATGTGTTCATACTAGGTCAGGTCTTCTGAGATGTGGACACCAAGGTATCTGAAACTGCCCACCCTCTCCACCTGAGTGTTGTTAATACTGGAGCAGTGGTAGTGCCTTTGTTATTTTTTCCCCCTAGAGTCAAACTCATTTGTCTTGCTCAAATTCATGAGTGGACTGTTGTCTGAACACCAATATGACATACTCTCCACTTTCTCCAGGTAAGCTTGCTCATTGTTGTTAGGCATTAGGCTCACCATGGCCGTGTCATTAGAAAACTTGACAATAATGTTGGAGTCATATGCAGACATGCAGACCTATGTATAGAGGGATTACAGCAGAGGATTCAGAACATAACCCTGTGGAGCACCTGTCTTAGAAATGAGGGATGATGAAGTGTGGCTGCCTACTTGAACCACCTGGGGTCTGCCTGGCAGGCAGTTAAAAACCCAGCTGTACAATGAAGTACTCAGACTTTTAACAGTGCTTTGGAGTTATGGAAGTTGTTTTGGGATTGAAAGAAGGAAACATTGTTCCTTAAGGTTTGGCAACACTGTACATCTCTTGTGAACGGCCTGGATGAAAATAAATGGGAAAAAACTGACTTGTGGAAATTCAACATGCCTAAACAAAAAAGGCAAAAGCAGTAATCCTGTAAGGCAATTACAGTGCTATTAAAATTGGTTGGTAAGAAAATCACATACCATAGATTTTAGATGAGCTTGATCAGCCCAAATGTACTGCTGCTTGATAGGAATTGCAACCCATGTGAAGATTGTTTTTTGGGTTGCCTCTCATTACAAAACCTTTCCCCAACAAGCCATATATCCTATATTTTAAGTGGGATGAATGGCAATGTACTTGCAAAATTTCATAAGCAAATTTATTTATACAGAGGATGGATAGATTATTGGTGCAGCCAATATCATTTCCTTGAGTTAACTATTTCAAAATGACTTTTTTCTCCTAGTGTATTTAGCTCCCCAGTTATTATTGTAAATTTGAGCAGACCTTCAGCTGTGTAGAAAGACCTATATTATTTTTCACTTTATCTCACATTTTCATTGTAATTTCATTGTAATTTGCTGTGGAAACAAAAAAAACTTTTTTACTTATATTGATGAAAAAAGACTTACATTTTTAATTTGAAGGAGAGGTTAGTATAGGTATTGATTTTGCAAAAAAGAAGGTTTCATTAGAATCCTTTAAAAAAAGGTTTAAAGAACATGCAATTTATATTGGGATGCATGGTGGTGTAGTGGTCAACACTACTACCTGACAACTGCATAGTATTGGGTTGAGGTCCTGACACCAGTACTGCTCGTGTGGAGTCTGCATGCTCTCCACATATCTGCACTGATTTATTTCTAGACATTTCAAATTTCCACCCTACAAAAACATACAGGCTAGTGTATCTCGTTAGCCTATTACAAGTGTGAGTGTTGTTCAACCATTTAATGTGCTTCTATAATAGTGATGGACTGGTCCATGCAGAGGGTGGACACAGAGGACAAATGTGACCAAAAAAACACTTTTTATGCTCTAAGGGGGTAGAAAATACATATTCCTGAATTAAACACCTATAAACAATTAAACTAAAATGAAGAGCTAAAAATCTAAGTCAAAAATGATTATAATAAAAAACCTAATGAAAAAAAAACCTTTCCCTATCAAATGTGAAAGGAGGATGGGTTTTTGTAGGTTTATGCAAAGCTTAGATACCTGTGGTTGCATGCCATCATCTTAAACAACATTAATGTGATGATGTCACTTGTAGCATGTTATGTTCAACTGGTGATCTTTTTGAGTTCTTTGTATTTTGTTTTTTTCTGCTTTCTGCTTTTTGTTTTAATGTAACTGTGGTTAATTTGTTCTGTTTAGTGTATTAAACTAATTGAATTTATTTCTTCCATCGCTTTTAATTATACAGTTATAATTTGAGAAACCAGATTAGATAATTGCCCTCAGATGTTGTAATTGGATCAAGAAAAAACAGCTTTTGCCTGCCATTTATTCAATGGAATGGCATTAGTTAAATTTCAGCTCACTACTCCCTTAAGAATTCTTGTTTTATGGTTGGGTGGCTTTGTTGGTTTTTACTTGTCTTGATTTTTGACTTTTGGTTTTGTTATTAGTGTTGTTTCTGGATTTTGACATTTCTTTTTGCATGTTGCCTTTTTGAATTTTGGCAGTTTTTGAAATCTATTATTAGTGTTTCAGTTTTCTCTTTGAATCAAGTCAAGTGGCCTTATTGTCATACTATTTATACACTTTATTGCATTATACAGTGGCAGGAATAATGTTCCCCAGGACCGCAGTGCAACATAATACATAAACACAGGGCAAGTGCAAGACAAAGTCTATACTTTACAAATTAATGGAGATAAATATAATTATATTAACAGTGAACAAATTATGACAGAGAGTTGCTCTCTACTTTGCACCTAATGCTCCAGGTATAGGCTCTAGCTCCATGACCCTGAATTGGATTAAAAAGGGCTGATGATGAATGGATGCTATATTATTAAGTTTCAGCCTAATACCTACCATTGTGTCTTTAGGATATAACATTGATTACTCTTTACTTCATCAAGATTGAGCCATACAAAGCTATCTGAAACTGGAAAATAACTTATTTAGTGAGGATATATTATACTGGATATGGCAAACCTTCCTGGATACAACTCTTCTGTGTTGACCTCCAGATTTCAGACCTTAGATATTTTTGTTTTGCTTACTGTTTTTAAATATGTTATTCAAGGTGTGTGTGGGGGGGTGTCATGGTGGTGCAGTGGTAGAGCTGCTGCCTCACAGTTAGAAGACCTGGGTTCGGTGGAGTTTGCATGTTCTCCCCGTGTCTGCATGGGTTTCCTCCGGGTACTCCGGTTTCCTCCCACAGTTCAAAGACATGCAGGTTAGGTGCATTGGCGATTCTAAATTGGCCCTAGTGTGTGCTTGGTGTGTGTGTGTGTGTATGCCCCCTGCAGTGGGCTGGCACCCTGCCCGGGGTTTGTTTCCTGCCTTGCGCCCTGTGTTGCCTGGGATTGGCTCCAGCAGACCCCCGTGACCCTGTAGTTAGGATATAGCGGGTTTGATAATGGATGGATGGATGGAAGGTGTGGGGGGTGTAATTATTGCATATCACAGTAATGATCAAATGTAATATTGAAATTCTTTGTCCTCTTAAAATGCAAGAGATTTAAATCAGTTTCATGACTTTCTGAAAAGAAGGGTTTTCAGAGATTCACTTAACACAATAACGGTAAAGCAGAAGACTTTACAACATTAACAAATGTATGGCACATATACAGACAGTAGAGATAGAGATAGAGATAGATAGATACTTTATTAATCCCAATGGGAAATTCACATTCTTCAGTAAAACATGTTCACAAAAATACCAGATAGGTTTTAACTGATAAACTGCAGAAGCATTAGCTAAAGTGATTATATACCAATTATACTCAGTAAAAGTGCTAAAAATAAGTCTGCGATTTATAGCTCTCACATAAACAAATCAAATCAGATGCAATATGTTGGCTAATTTTAAAAAAATTGATGATCTTCATACTTGTTCAGTCAATGTGGCTATTAGGGAAAGTGTGTGGTTAAAATTAACATAATTTTAGACAATAACCAATGCAGAAAGGAAGCTGTCCTATTAGTAAGCCATTAAGAAGACTAACAGAATGTTAGGATATATAGCACGATGTGTGGAGTACAAGTCCAAGGAGGTTATGCTCAACCTTTATAATGCACTGGTGAGGCCTCATCTTGAGTACTGGGTGCAGTTTTGGTCTCCAGGCTACAAAAAGGACATAGCAGCGCTAGAAAAGGTCCAGAGAAGAGCAACTAGGCTGATTCCAGGGCTACAGGGGTTGAATTATGAGGAAAGATTAAAAGAACTGAGCCTTTACAGTTTAAGCAAAAGAAGATTAAGAGGTGACATGATTGAAGTGTTTAAAATTATAAAGGGAATTAGTGCAGTGGATCGAAACTGTTATTTTAAAATGAGTTCATCAAGAACACGGGGACACAGTTGGAAACTTGTTAAGGGTAAATTTCACACAAACATTAGGAAGTTTTTCTTTACACAAAGAATAAGCTACCAAGTAGTGTGGTAGACAGTAAGACGTTAGGGTCTTTCAAAACTCGACTTGATGTTTTCTTGGAAGAAATAAGTGGATAGTACTGGCGAGCTTTGTTGGGCTGAATGGCCTGTTCTCGTCTAGAGTGTTCTAATTAATTAATTAGTAAATATTAAGAGCAATTTGAAAAGTAACACGGAGTAAAGGTATAGTCAAAAGCTGAAAACAGTTAAACAAACAAAGCCAACCAAATCTCAAGACAAAAATAAAAAAAAACTACCAAAAGTCAAGATCAGATAAAACTTATAGAAAAAGGGATTTTTATGAACATAAGAACGATTGACAAAAAATGGCTCTTAACTAAGATAAGGAAGTCTAATGAGAGACCATTAAACCCATCGAATCATTATTAAAAGATTTCTACCTCTGAAAGCACGTCCCTAGAAATGCAGGCGCTGTAATAATGACAGGTGAACAAAATGGCGATGATTGAAATTAAATGATATGTCAGCAATAATGGTGCAAATAAAATAACAAAAACAAAAGTAAGCTTCTGATTGAAAAACTAATGAAAGACTCAGAATGTGCATAAAAAACAAAATAAGTACCAGATCTCTCAAAATAAGGAAAATTTGTAAAAAAAAAAAATGAAATAATTAGTCCAATCTCAACAAAAGCAAAGTTTATTTAAAAAACATTTTCTTAATCATTAAGTACATTCTTTACTCTTTATTGCATTACTCTAAGGTATTTAACAAATACTGAGGTAACCTATCACATAAACAGTATATGGGTTACTTTTTATGGAATCTTTTTAAAATACTTTTTTTAATGGGTGATAAATGGTTCTTCCTCCTACATCACACTCCTCAATATTTTCCCAATTTATTTTTTGGGTTGTAGTTCCTTAACAAGGTCAGCCCTAAACTGATTTTGAGAATTACATACGACAAAGAAGTGTATCTTCATCCAGAGCTCCCTTCCTTAACTTTGCAGGGTTTCGTGCCCGTTCAGTCACACCAACATCATCAATGATCTTTTGGCACTGATATTTGTTACAGTTTCAAAATGAAGTACCCCCATTTGTTAAACCAGTCCTGTTACCATTTGGCAAATACTTTTCTTTTCTCTAGAGCCCGTGGAGCTTCAGCCCGGACACAGACAGGCAGACACCAATGGTTCCAGCATACACGCATTTTATTTACAATATTTACAGTTCCCAGCCGCCCGCCACAAGCCCTAGAAGGTATTTGTTAGTAGAAGAACTGATAAAGAGTGTTGTTTTCTATTAATGAAGATATAAAAAAATAAACAAATTGGTGTACCTGCTTTTAAAAGCCTGCTCAAAAGTTTTAACGCTTGATGTGCTCCATGCTTGTGGTCACAAACTTTTAAGAAGTAAATATTTGTGCCTTTCTAACAAACACCATTGGACTTCCTCCAATAACCACATGTAGCACAGTAAATGATGCAATTCCAAGAGAATGTGATGTTCAGGTTGGCTGCAGCTAGCATCACTTCCTCGAACTCAGGACATTGATAGACATAACCAAGGATCGACTGGGCAATGAGGACACAACACAGCAAGAGGTAGGTGTAAAAGTTAGCTTAATGGGGTTTTTTTTTGGTGTTTTTTTTTCCCCACATGCAATGTTCAAAACAAAGTTCAAATGTTTCTTCATCAACAATAAATGAATAAATAATCCATGGTAAACAAGTGTATCTGTGATGGTTAAAATATCCAATAGACAAATGAATAAAAAAATACATAAAATGGTGGTTAAAATCACTGGTATGATATATATTTATAAAATCCACTCTTGTGTTTCTTTCTGAAAACGAGGCTTCCACAGCTCATCTTTTTATGGTCTCCTCTGCATGACAAGACATTCTCCAACAGGCACACTCACTCTGGGAACCCTGGTACTTTCTCCTGCCTCCATCCCTCAGCCTTCAGCAGAAGCCCACTCAGAGAGTTGGTCACTCTTGCTCCTATATCGCTCAGCCCCTATGGCCCCTATGAATGCCATCTGCCCACTCCTCTCGGAGCCACTTTGTGACCACCTGCCTCCTTCCCAAAATAGCACTGGCTTAACCACAATCCTATCTCCTTTACTTCTGCCAGTTTCATTTTCTTTTTTAACCTCCAAACTCATTATTACCTTTTTTCTTATCCTTTATCTCACTCTCTGACCTACTCAAACTTTGTTTATTCCTCCTATGAGCATGGCACTCTACTATAATCCATGAAATAGTGACATAGAGCATCTGACCAATTAAACAATCAGCGTGTTTTCACACAAAACACCCTGCAGCAGCCCAGCTCCTGAGCTGTGTCCAGACCCACAGAGACTGAGTAGCACTACTACCGATTAAATAATAGCACACAGCCACCAGGGCCTTCTCATTAGCATCATAGGCCCCCGGGAAAAGTAGTGTGCTGTTTCTCCTGCTTTGATAGCAAAACAGAAACATACATAGGCATCAGAAACGTCATGAGCCCCTATGCTTCTGGGGCCCCCGACCAGTAGCCATTGAGTTCATACATTAAGATGGCCCTGACTGCTGACCCCTAACACCCCTCATCACAGAGAACCTCTGCTTTTTGTCTAGGGGTCTGCAATTTAGTGACATTTGCTATAATACTTCAGCTAAGGCAGTGGTTCTCAACATTTAGTCATCAGAGCCCCTGTAGCTACTGGTTTCTGTTCCAATCAGTCAGTCATTGCTACCTTTAATTGATCTCAATGTTTAATTAGCTGAACTGTGTTTTTTTATTTTGTATTTAGAAAAATGGTGTCATCTAGCACATATAGCTTCCTGTCTAATTCAGTAAAAAAGCATAATCAGCTTGTAATTTATGAGTGGTTGTAAAAGCATAGAAACTGGGGAACAATGGCATGCTTAATTAAGGTAGGAGTCCAGCTAAGAGAAGTAGTATGTTGGGACAAAAACCTACAGTCACAGGAGGGGCCTAAGGACTGAATGTTGACAGCCATTGAGCTATGGCATTCTGCTTAAAGGGTAAGTTTGGTATTTTTCAAGTGTAAATTATCTCTTCACAAACATGGTGTATGTGCATTTTCTACACAAAATTGTGTTCTAAAGTTAAGCATTATATTTAAGTTTTTAAAAATACAGAGCCTCTCCTGGAATTTTATAATGGAAGCCATGGGGCACAAAGCCCAACTGGAAGACAAAAGCCTTAAAACGTACCTAACACTGCATGTCCGCTTTGAAACAGTAAAAGTTTTGAAATAAGAAAACATGCCTCTGTGTTTCTTACGCATGTCTATTGACAACAAAAGGGATCTGGAAATAATCATTTTATTGCATATTCCAGGTGTTTTTTCTTCTTGAAGTAAGGATATTTTTCATTTGCTTGTGTCATAGCAGTGGCCTTCGTGGGAGGAGTTCTCACATAAATACGGAAGTAAATCAATATAATGCTGTGGCAGGAACAGTTTAGTGTGAAACCATTACCCTGAAAGTTAGAGGTTGTTGTGGAAGAAGACAAGCACTGATGTAGGGCACACAGCTGGTCTGCTTTTAAAATGACTGATTTTCAAATTATTTATATTTTTGTGTTTAAAAATGACATGTATAAGCTACTTTAAAATCAATGCCTGAAAAATGGATGTATTCAATAAGATTTTAGGTTTTTTGTTTTCTGGTTGGGCTACATGCCCCATGGCTTCCATTATAAAACACCTAGACAGCCTCTGTATATTTTTAAATTTATAGAAAACACCTAACTTTACAACTCAATTTCAACTGCCAAATGCATACATACCATGTTCGTGAAGAAATACAGTAACTGTAACATGAATTTACAGAGTTTATCCTTTAAATAATGTTCTGGTCCTTTTGTCCATGAAATCATGGGTTATGTCTCTACGCAACCCTGGATTTTAATTCATCTAATTTAAAGGATGTGTTTATTTTTCAGAAATTATTCAATCATGGGCTGAAATATAATTTTTTATACAGTACACTGTCAAATGTGTCATTTGTATACTAGGCCAATTGTGGAACCTATCTAAAAAATTAAAGATTTGACAAAGATTTTTAGGAAGCCCTGCTAAATCTTTCCAAAAAATTTCTACCAATAATTAACCCTTTGTGCTGATGAAAATCAGAAATTGTGACTTGTGACTGCCAGATGTCGCCAAGCAGCAAAAGCACGCCAGGCAACCAGAGCACAGTATTACTGCTTATTATGAGCAACATTTTTATATTAGCAGTGTAAAGCACTGAAGAAGCCAATGGGGAAATGGCAATTAGTCTAACCTGCATATATATAACCCAGAGAAAAATCCATAAACCTTAAAGTCAATCTGCAAACTCCACACGTACAATGACTAAGGATAGGATTTAACTCTAGGGTGCTGGATCTATGAGGCATCAGCACTAACCACTGTGCAACTCTAACTAAAACAAATTAATGGGGATTAATGTGAGAACCATAAAAGACAATGCATGAATTGGTAAGTGCAAGGCTCCCTGTGTTCAAGCATCTTAAAATAAATCTGCAATGTTTAAATGTGCAGCTTTGAAATAAAATACTGATCAGAAAAAATGTTAGCTTTAGTTGAATAAATATATTTTTATATATTTGGTTTTGTGTTGCCTTTGTGTGTATTACAGTAGAAGGTTTAAAAGACTTTGACTCTTTGGCAAGAAAAGTTAAATTTTTCCTTTACATCTCGTCTGGCATTACCCTTCATGAGCAGGAAGATTAACAAAAGAACTTTGACTCAGCTATGAGCTCCATTGCAAGGTCAGAGCTGTAAGTAGCAAACAGCTCCCTGTTTAAATATTAAAGACAGATGTAAACTTCTTTTACTTATAATGCAAAGTTAGCAGTAACATTTGTTTCATTATTTTTTCTTCTTGGATTCTTCATAAAAGTGGAGTACAACAGTTTCTGGTATGTATATGGTATTGAATGTTTCAAATGGCAAAACCAACAGCCGGGAACAGTATTTAATTTTGGTAAGATTTTGGTATGCAGAATTTAATATGAAATAAAAATATCAGAGATGACATTTATTTATGACGTTCAACTAGGAGATGATGCTCTTTGTTCTATTGCCCCAAAGAGCTGAGACAGCTCAGCTGTGAAAGAATAAGAATGATTTCCAACATTGTTTCTTATGTTCATAAAATGGATAACTACTTTAAATTTATTAGAAGGTGGAGGCAATTTACTTTCCACTTCCACTACAACTAAAGTGTTTATTTGGGCTGCATGTGCCACTTTCTTTCAATGACCAGTACCCCAACACCATCCCTATTATATCAACAACTACTACAATTGCAAATGGAATGGCAAGTGATGAGTCCATCTCTGACCAACAGTATGGGCTGTCCATAACTGAAATCAAGTGAGGAGACAATGGAGAAATCTACATACAGAAAAAGCAATGGGACCAGATGGAATCATTCCTTGAGTTATTAAAGCCTGTGCTAGCCAACTTTGTGGTATCCTTTTTCACCTGTTCAGTCTGTCTCTAAGCCTCCAGAAAGTGCTGCTTCTGCCATAAACATCCTACACTATTCCTGCTTGAAAGAAGGCAGGTGCCTCTTCTACACATCAGTGGCATTTACATCTCACATCATGAAGACCTTTGAGAGGCTGGTCCTGAACCATATAAGTCCTCTTGTGGTAGACCACCTGGACTGACTGCAGTTTGCCTATGGAACAAAGATTGTAGTTCGTGATGCAATTATACATCTACTCCACCAGACTAATTTTCACTTGGACAAATCTTGCAACACTGTGAGGATTACGATTTTTTATTTCTTCAGTGCCTTCAATAGCATCCAGCTATTTCTGTTAAGGGGTAAGCTCAGAGATTTGCAGGTGGGCTATTGTGTCCTGGATAATGAATTATCTGTTCAGCAGACTGTAGTTTGTGAAGGTCTAGGACTGTGTCTTGATATGGATTTAAGCAATACTGGAGCACCACAAAGAAAAGCCCCGTTTCCTTTTCTCTTCACTCTGTACAGCTCAGACTATAAATATAACACCAGGTCATGTCATTTGCAGTAATTTTCAGATGATTCTGCACTAATAGGGTGAATCGATAATGGGAGGAGACTGAATAGAGGAGTCTGGAGGAGAACATTGCTTCTTGGTGCAGAAAGAATTGTCTGCAACTTTAACATCAGCAAAACCAAGGAACTGGTTATTGACTTTCGCTGCACCAAGGAGCCTCTTTGTCTGTTCACTATTCAAGGACTGGAAGTGGAGGTGGTACACTCCTACAAACACTTGGGGATCCATATCAGTAGCAGGCTGGATGCACATCCACTTTCTAACACACTAACAGAGTACCTGCAGCCAACAAATTATTCAGCAGAAGTGTGTGAAGAAATGCTACTGGTGCTCCCTATACAAACTGCTTTATTCCTGCATAATGCCTCACTGTGACTGTAAATGCCAAATCTAAAATATTCTTTCTTTTTAGTCATTCTGTTGTGTGTTCAGACAATACTCTAGGGTGTGTGTGTGAGGGCATATTCATTGGCAAAATCTCCCCTAGAATAGTAGACAGCTGTGAGCCAGGGGGGTTGCCCTCTAGATAGATAGATAGATAAAGTATCTATCTATCTATCTATCTATCTAGAGGGCAACCCCCCTGGCTCACAGCTGGGCCACAGGTTTGGAGCTTAGAAGTGAAACCCTGCCGGGGGCCCATGGCCACCAACAGGGGACATCTGGATAATGGTTGAGCCCTTGTTTGCAGCACTTCTGCCACACCTGGAAGTACTGCTCGAATAAGATCTGGGAGCACCTGGAGCACTTCCGGGTGCCCTATAAAAGGGGCCTCCTCACTTCAACAGAGGAGCCAGAGTTGGGAAGAAAGGACTGTGTTTTGGTTTTGGTGCTGTACCAACTATATATATATATATATTATATATATATATATATATATATATATATATATATATATATATATATATATATATATATATATATATATATATATATATATAGATATATATACACACATGTAAATATAAATACTTATCTATTTATTAATTAATTAATTAATTTAATTAGCTTCTGTAAAAGGCCAAATTTTTCCCTGGAGACAAATAAAATTCTATCTATCTATCTTTTTGCCATTCTTCATTCTATGTCCAAACTTAACTCAACTCTCCTGCATTCTCTATTGCTAAAATGGTCAGGTCAGCTCAGGCTGTTATTTTATATGTCATTTCTTATATGAGCAAAATGTAACTAAAAGATGTTTCACCTTTACTACCTTAAATTAACATTGACTGATACTCTTATTATTTTTGTATAAACTTCTCTTTATATCATTCATTTTTACATTAAAATGTAAAATATATATTGCTTGTTTCGGTTTTGTTGTATAAGATACCTCACACTCAATAACTTATATATACTGACTACTGAATACATTTTACAAAATCAACATACAGTACATAGTATTTACTAAGCAATGTATTTTTATAATTATTACCAGCATCAGTTAATTGTGCCTTTAAAACTGTGACTGGAGAAAAAAAAAAACAAATACTCCCATGTAAAGGAGTATTTGTTTACCGTATCTTTGTAGAAATACATAAATGAAATCTTTGCTGGGCAGAGTGAGCTACTAATAATATTCCAGCTGTATAAATGTAACCAGAACTGTATTCATGAATACTCAAGATGGCATGAAATGAATATTCAGCAGCTATTTTAGGAAGGCCTTCCTCTGTTCCATACTAAACAGATGCCGACCTTCAGACTCTAAGAGAGTTTGCTGTGTAATCGTGACAGCACAATGAAGTTTCTTATTATACATGCGACTCAGGAATTAAACAACTTCTGATGGGTGGTCTGCTACAAAAGGGGTTTGCATGCAGAAAAGGGTTGCATAGGACAAGGACAGGAGCTAGTAAGAGCCTGGGGGAGGGAAAGCAACATGTGCTGGTACTGACAAAATGGAAGTGTGAGAGGAAGAGCATCACCACTGGGGTAAAATAACAAGTTTATTTCAGTAGTTTCTCCCTAGGCACTGATGTAAATGAGAGGTCAAGGAGCACTGATGAGATATCCAGAGAACATTAGGTCGCAGAAGGGGGTCCCATATTGAATAAGTGGGTGCCTAGACAATTAATTTTGAATTGGTGAGATACAGAATTATCTGAGACCACTAGAAAGAGCAGTGGGTGGGGAAGTAGCCATAGAACTATCACAAAGTGATTTTAGAGGTTTGACCAGAAGTAACCACAAAGTGGGGTTTTAAAATATCCCTTCTTTCTAGTGGTCAATAGATACTTACACTCATTTCTCCAACTTGCCGTAAGTTAGAAATGGAAGTTGAATAATCTAATGGGCCCAAATCCATAATCCAAACAATACTAATTCTACATTTTAAAGCCAATGTCAAAACCTGACAGACATATGCTTAAGAGCTAAAGCTAGGACTTACACAAAAAAAAAACTAAGCAACAAAAAAGGACATTGTAGGAGAAACTAATGCAACACCAAACAAGCTATGGCAAGAAAGTGTATTAAATAGCCTTCAGTCCACTGCTCCAGTAATATCCACAGCACCTGAGGGCAGTAACTCAATTACAGGTCCTGGGTTCAAAGACTTCATTGACCTAATTACTAAACACAAAAAGATAATTAGTCACATTTACAATTTTAGAGAAATTGGGAAAAGTAGTTGTCACCAAATACAGAGGTAAAATAGCTGAAACAACAAACAAAAATTGAAACAAATAAGAAAAGAGCTAATCCCCTGCACAATCCTAATATCTAGGATTGAATGTACCACTCAATGAAACAGAATGTGTGACATAAATCTATATAAAACAAAATACTTGATTTTTGAGAGATGAGTGGATTTATATAAAACAGCTACCACAGTGTGTTTTATCAGGCACATTTGCTAAAAAGAATTATAAATCTGACACACAAAAAGAATTGGATAAAGAAGAGTTAGTATAAGAGATGTCTGATATGCATGGCAAAAACTGGCTGACAACTATTTCACTAAAAAAAACGATGACTGTGAAATCAATATAATGAATAGTAATGAGTCTAGAGATCTCCATGACACAAACAGCAGTCCATGCCAACAGGTGCTTCAGCCCAACACTTTGCACTTGTTCCTGGCCATTAGATGCAGTAAAGTCCAGAATGTACATCTGAATGATGTATAGATAATTTAGAAACAGGACCAAATGGAGCTGCGTCATAGGACACATTTAAGAAGTAAGAAAACCTGTGACAAATTTACTTCAACCCTAAAATTCTAGAGACTTGTTCTAAAGATATTAAATTCTGAATGAAGATGAAGTTTGTCACTAAGCATGTACAGCAGAAACAGAAATAAGCAGGTTCACCATCTCTAATGCTACTCAATAAAATCAGTGCATGCACCTGGGAAATAATTCATGGAGACATCTGCTTTGACTTCTACATATTGTGTACTCTGCCCATAACTGTCACTGGACATTTAATAATTTGAAGTTGATCAGTATTTGCTTACACTGTACTGTGAACAACGAGAGACTGAACAATCTTGCTGTCATCTCCATTGACTGTGAACGTGCCTGAAAAATTAGCATGAATGGCATGCTTAATAATTTGGTGAGATGGGACAAAGTACTTTGTGTCTAAAGGAGACATTCAATGACGTCAAATAAGAAATTCTTTAAAATAAAGCCTCTGTTATTGTTGATCATACAGTACATTATCGAGTGTGGGAATGGGACCTTAGAAAATACAGTATATATCTTAGGCCTGAAAATTCCTAGCTGTTTGCCTCACATAAATTATAACTGGACCTTAGTTAATGTATAGTTCCAGGAAGTCCAACCATTATCTGCCTATAGCCTTTAGACAGCTATACAAACTGGGTAAAGTCTTTCAATTGATTCTAATTCTAACCATAATAATGCTGCATAAGTTATTCGGGCAGGAATACCAAAGCTGTAATGTTTTCATATCTCATGTTTCATTAAAGAAGATATAAAACAAACAAAAAACAATCACATAGGATAATATTCTCCAATCACTTAATCAAATTCAGAGCCAATCTCAGGGTTTACTCAAACACATACAGGGTAAGTTTGGAATCTCTGATCAAATTGACACACAAATTCTTAGGACATGGGAGGAATAAAGGCCTTCTGGAGAAGTAGCCAATTGAAAAATATAGAGACGTAGTGCAAAGTATGTTTAACTTGTGACATTTTCGTGATATGCCTCCTTGTAAAAAAACAGGGGTCTCTCCTGAGCTTCTCAAACTATTTTCTTCCAAAGCCCCCATGGCAAAACAAAGATTGTAATGGCCCTCTTTCCTCCCAATAAATTAAACTTAAAGGAAAACAAAATTATAATAAAACTATTTGGGAATGGAAAATAGCCTTGGGTACCTCCTGGTGTAAAACTAATCCTGTCCAAATAGGACTTTAAACACACTGATTAACTTTTGTACTGAGACTAAACTCTACTCTTAGTGAACTGATGCATTAAATGTGTTCCATGAAAAGGTGAAGGAACCACAGAGAATAAAATAAGGGACACTACTAGGAAAGGAGATTGAAGGGTAGCTTGTTACAGCTGAAGTAGTAGAAACTTCTCTTAAGACTATCACTTTTAGCTCCTAGATTTTCTAAAGAAATAACTCATTCTGCAGACTGCTGGGAATTTCAGCGCCCCCCAGGGATCCATAGGTCCACAGGTTGGGAAGCACTACCCTAATTTATATAAATAAAGCTGGGTTAGTGCTGGTGTCTGTTTACATGAATGTTTATATACTTGTTCTGGAATTACACAAAACTGGTTGCACAAATTTCCTTGGAGGATAACTCAGGTATAGTCCAACTTTGAGTATTGGCTATGTGGGGTTTTGACATCTCCATCAGGGGCTCGGGGGCAGAATTAGTGTAATGAAATGCTACACTGTTGTCTATTGATACAGAAAGAGCTTCAGGAAGGTTGTGATGGTGATGTAATCTTTAGTACGCTTGCTTTCCAAGCAGCCTATCCAAATTTGATTCCTTCACATCACACTTACCTTCTTATGGAAGCTAGAAATTTTCTTACTTTTTCTGTCATGTCCCCATGCCCCCCTGGGTAGGGCTATATAGCCTCCAGAGTTATTTTTTGCAAGTTGGGATCACAAGCATAATCTGTCACCACTACACCACCATTATAGCCTGCCCAGCACTGTTTCTCTGTAGTATATGAATCCTTACACTGCTAATCACTTCAGTTAATTCCATGTCTACAGCTGAATCAAATTTCATAATGAATTGAAATAACTGATTGTGTTTAACACAATACATTTTTCCACTTCAAATGTACATTGAATTCAGACAGCTAGACTTAAAAAGAAGACACAATAAAAATCATAAAAATCCTGCTCTTTATATGTAACTCAAACAAGGTGGGAGAAAATAGAACTAGCAAGAAAATCACAAAAACAGACACAAGAAAATAATCCTATTGCCTCTCTGGCAAAATGTTGCTCAAACATTAGTTCCCTCTCAGGCACAGATGTTTCATTTGGTAGTACTCTTCAGTTTTCATATCCTTATGGAAATTATCGTTTATGCGTTGTGGCATATTTCCGGGGCCCTTGCTGGCCGGGATGCCTCCACACTGGTAGGACTGTGGGAAGGAGCGTATCTAGAGTATTACCTCCCCCGGAGCACTAGGTGGCAGCACCCCTGGGTTGCAGTGGTGTCTCGGACTCCCACAGGGCTCCATGGGAGTTGGAGTTTGATATAGCTCTGTTGGGATCTGTGGGTGCCGCCAGGGGGTGCTGCAGCTGCTGCTGAGCCCGTATGTGCAGTTCTTCTGCCACACCTGGAATTGCTGCTGGAAGCAGGTCAACAAGCAGCTGGAGCACGTGTGAGTGCCTTATAAAAGGAGCAAGCAGCCACTACTCCTGGAGCCAGAGTCAGGTGGGAGAAGACAAAACTTGCCAGGAGGAGTGGAGGAGGAAACAAAGAAGAAGAGTGTTACATTATATTGTGCTGTGCTTGGGGACTGTGCTAGACTTGTGGAAAACAGGGGAAGGCGTTTCCTACCAGGAAAAAATAAAAATAAAAAATGTGTGTGCCTTGAACTTGTGTTCCACACATGTCTGTGTCGGGTTTGGGTGATGGTGCACCCCCTGGTGGTCCACAGCGTTCTGACTAGGGTGTAATTTTATTAAGGCTTTATATCCAGATATTTCTATTTATTTAGACTCTTCAACCATTTATAGTTTCTGCTGCTGTAATTCTATTTAATAAACATTTCTTTTCTTTTAACTTTTATACTTTGTCTGCTCATCTTGAGCAACTGTAATAGCAAAGTAAATACAAGTACATAGTTCAGGTACACAGCCACTTCAATCTCTGAGGGTATGGATGCCTCCAGTAGTTGGCAGTATGGTAACGGAGTAATGCATCATTGGTAAGCGGCAATAACTAAGTTGTATTAGCCTCCATTGTCTAGGGGACACCCAAAGATGCCAATCTGATCAAGCCAAAGCTATTGAGTCCCTGTGTACAGTACTGAGGAATGATAGGCTGTGCAGGCACCTCTGATAACCAGTGCTTAAGTGCATAGGGTGTGTGTTTGTGTGTGAGTCCCAGTCACCCCACAATAATGCAGGTGTCCCACACACTTGCAAACCCTCTTGTTCTCTGGCAATATCCATGCTATTGTTATATCTCTTAGACTTTTTTGTTAGTGCCAGCGTATACAGTACCAGGGCTGTTTCTGACCTCGTCCCTTCCTTGGCAGCACCAAAATGCTTGCAATTCAGGCCATGACCATGATTCCCACTTCACCTTACTGCTAAGATATAGCCAGGAGGTTTCTCCTCTTGCTTCTGTTTTTACTTCTGATGGCCAGTCTGTCTGAGCTGTACGGAGGAGGAGCTGCCCTTCATTTATTGTCATTCATATTTTATTTATATTTATTCTTTTATATTTGTTCATACAATTTACTTTTTTTCTCACCCAGTAGATGTGTCTCTAATAATACAACTGTTCAAAAATTCACAGATCAAAAAAAGATCAATAAATGAGTTTAGTTTCACTAGTAATCCTCACAAGAAGAGACAACATGACATATGCAGGATGCACAAAAACAAGATGCTTTTCAGAGATTAAGGAAAACTTAAAAACAGATGGGTATTTGGCCAATCACATCCTGTCATTGAGGCAGACTGACTCTGGTCCTGCCATATTATTATGATGAAAACAGGCATCATTAAACAATAATTTCCTCTGTTTCCTTATCAGATGTTTTAAGAAAATCAGATTTTCATCCTAAAAACAATATCTTGTATGGAAACACGAGTGCCTTCTGGTGCAATTCCAGTGAGCTTGTGCTATTCCATTAACAATTACACACAGGGACTTCTAGAAAAATTGAAAGGAAGGCTGTGATTTAAACCTGTGAATCACAAAATAGACATCTTAACCATCCCCAGTCCACTATTCACCAAAGAAATATACAGTATGCAGACCACTCAGGATCCTCTCGACCGACCATGAATTATTGTTGTAAGTACAACGTTGTATATAGAGATTGCAGTACTATGGGCAATTGGATGACCTTAACATTTGAGACTTGGCAGTGACTAGATTTGGTGCAGGATAGGTGAATCAGTATGATTACAATTACAATTTGTCATGCGCATGCACATAGGGGACAGCTGAAAGGCTCTAGTTACTGAAATTCTACTGCCACACCAGTGGTTGGCACTGTGTCCAAATGCCTTTCTCTCTTCCTCACTCTGCAGACTGGATGATTGATGGCTTTAACACCAATGATGTCAGTTCCAGTGTCCGTCCACTTGGACCTGCCTCTTCCTGCCAGTGGGACCTGAAAACCGAAAGCTCTGCTATCTTGTCAGTTCTGCCATGAACTCAAGTCTGTAAAGACCACTCTGCAATTACTTAATGTTTTTTCATGTTGCTTGCTATCCAATCATACGGGGTTACCAAACTGGTACCCCAACTCTTTATCATTGTCCATTGATTCTCTTACGGTCTAGACAGCTATTACTTTTTAACTACCCAGTTGTTATCAAATCTTCATTAATTAGTAAGAATTTTCTTTAAAACACAATAGAGCACCATAGTATAATCATTGATCCTCAACACAAAATAATGCATTAGACACAAAATGAACATGCTCACTGCAACCACACACATTTCCTGCATGACCCTGCTGCTGCAGCTGATACAGGATAGAAGGTGGGGTCATGCATTGGGTTATAGAATTACTAACCCCTGCTCGCTTCTCTCACCAACCCCCCTGGCCTATGCTACGCGGCAGCCACTTCGCGTCTCTGCCGCTTGCGTTGTGAAGGGGGGGTTGAACACACCCCAAAGAGACGCGGTCGCTCCTCTGAAACACCCTCTTAAACGGTGACACAATGGGAAACAAATTCAGTTGTTTTTTTACCTTCTCTTTACTCAATCAGCTGCTGGATTGCTGCAGCTGCTGCCGTTCTGCGTGATCTGTACAGCAGCTGTCCTTGTCATCTACTCTTTGTCTTTTATTTCCAGCCCCGGGCATGGTTAAATGTCTTGGTACAATGTCTCGTCTTGCGGGATGTGAGTCCTTGATATTTTAGTTTATAATTTAAAAACAGAATTAGAATCTGAAAGTTTAACAACATCACATTAAAGTTCGATAAATTCTGAAAATAATGATACCAAACATACACATGTAGTTTTTAAAATAAGCCCAATTTAAAGTGTGACAAAAAACGTGACATAAAAACGTCTCATAAAATCATTGCACAAAATTGTTGCACTTTTAGGCTTAGGATTTTATATATATATATATATATATATATATATATATATAAATATATATATATATATATATATATATATATATATATATTATATATATACAGTGGAACCTCTAGATACGAGTTTAATTCGTTCCAGCACTGAGCTTGTATAGCGAATTTCTCGTATCTAGAACAAACGTCCCCATTGAAAATAATGGAAATCCAGTTAATCCGTTCCGCATCCCAAATATATTAACATAAAAATCAATTTTCCTAACAAATAACACTGATAAATTATATATACTGTAGTCTACCTTTAATAAATAACACTGGTAAATAATATAACTGATTATTAAAAGAATCAAAACAGGTGTCCAAAGTGCAGTAGAGCATTCAATAAATCTTTAAATAAATAATCCTTAAAACAGTTGTGAAGTGGAGGTTTAAAGTACATAAGAATAACAATCCTTTAACACGAGGTTAAAACGTCAACAGGAAGCAGTCTTCAAAAAACAGATGACAATCCCCGGTGCTTCTTCTCACCTGCTTCTCCCATGCGGGCTCTGCAATAGGCGAGACACTTAATGCAGCTGACCTTCTCTACACCGTCCTGCTTCAGCTGTTTGGCTCGACTGTTCAGCTACACGCGAGCCTGTACTCGCTCGCTCTCTCGCACCGACTTCCTACTGCTGCGGATTCCTGCCTCCTCCTGCAACCTCCGTTCTCTCTCCTCTCCTCTCTTTTCTTTTACTTCTTCTCCCCCTTAATCGGCTCGCGCTTCTCTATATATGCGGGGAAGACATGGCAGCTGCTAGGGTTACCACTTTTAATACAAAAAAATAAGGGACGCATACGTATTGATTCAAAACGGGACGCGCAATTTCATTCTCAAATACGGGACGATTCCGTATTTTAAAGGACGGGTGGCAACCCTGCCCAGCCCATCAGCCACAGGACAAATCATGGATGTGGGCAGTTTCCCACCTGTGCACTTAGGTGAGAAACGCAGACACCGCAGATCGCCCTGCGGCTCGCTACAGCTACCACGCCCCCTCGCTAAGCCGCGAGCTATACCCACAGTCTGGCTCGTGGCTCGTTACGTGAGCCAATGCTCGTATTTAGATCTGAATTTTTCACTCATACATTCCTCGTATTTTGAATTTCTCGTATACAGAGGTGATCGTATCTCGAGGTTCCACTGTATATATATATATATATATATATATATATATATATATATATATATATATGAGAGAGAGAGAGAGTAGATTCAATTAAGTGCAGCATTTAAGTGAATAAAACTGCGCAAAGAAGACTGTATTGTAAAGCTCAAAAGGGAAAGCTATCATTATTTTTGGACAGACTTTTTGGAGAAGCAATCACATGACAATGACTCAAAGGGTGACAATATGTTTTTCAAAAGAGAGGGGATATTGAGATGCATGCAAGTAAATTAAAGAACATTGGGAGATATGCAAATGTAAAAGCAAATACTAAGATTATTAGTGTAATAGTGTAATAATTAGATTGCATAAGATTTAAGCTCAGATAAACAAACCATGCTTGTAAGATATAAAATAAGTGCTTAGGACCTTGAAGTCAATGTGTTATTGAATTTACCTAAATGTAGTTTCACTGAGAAGTAACAAGAACATTGGAAATTATCAGTTGCCCAGTTTTAGCTAAGGTGAGTGCTGCTAAATCTTGTGTGATCAGCCACCAAAGTGCTCCATTAAGGAAAGGATTTGAAAAGCACTCTTGGAGACAACACAACCGGCATGAAGAGATAGCCATCACAAGAAAAGAATAAAGAGGGAGACATTAGAAACATCAAGAGGGACTCTTTTTTGATATCATTGTTAGGCTAACTACCTGCAAAAATGTTCCAGCTGACCAAAGAAGAAAACAATGGCACAATGTCTTGCACTTTGAAGGAACACTTTAGCTAGATAAAGACTGTAACAGCTAGAAAGCCAAAAATTCTGATTCAAAGTTTGCTGTATGGACTTTTATTTGAATCATTCCGGTTGTATGTTTTCTCATTTTTAGCTTCTGATGTTTTTATATGTATAGATTCTATGCAAATAAGCAGAAATTTAGATTGAAATAAAGTTTGAGCATTATTTCACTGAAACTGCCTTCTTGCTTACTGACACTAGCAATCACTGGAAGGACTAAGATACTTATTCAGGTTCTGTAGGATCTTAACTAAAATCAAAAGTGTTAAGAGTTTTGGTAATAAAATGACCTGTGTTCATTCAAGTTAATTCTTTAACTTTATTGAACTGAAAGTAGATGGTGGCCTGAGATCCCAGCAGGGACAGGCTCCTGTTCTTTGTTAGGGTTTTTAGTGCAAGGCTTTCCAGGGTAGACAGACAGCCTGTTAATTATGGTTCAGTCCTTACAGTGGAGGAAACTGAGAGAAAGATTGGTTTTGTTAAAGTATTCAGAGGGTCAGTGTAAAATCCTTGCAGGATATGTTTCGTCTTAATAAACTCAGGAACATTACTTAGGCATTTCCATGATTAATTTGTCCACCAATAAAAAAGACCCTTAGAAAACAGGTGTGCAAAACTAACGGTAGTCGTTTTCTATGTGTACGCAATGAAAGTGACAGGAAAACTGCATCTGTTTTGAGAACTTCTGGTTCTAGACATTTGGCACACTAGGTAAAAAGCAAACATACAATATAGCCACATAACTGGATAACATGGCTTCTGAAAATGGATGAATTAATTGTTTTATACTTTTGAGGATACTTAGCCTTTTTAATGTTTGTGTATAGCAACAGAAGGAAATCAGAGGATGGGTGTAGGTTTAGGTGAGCTGATTAAAAAAAATATCTGAAGGAGGTAAAATGTTTCAACTATATTAATTTTTATTAAGTTGACTTTTAACAAGACTAAAGCAGGATCATCCTGACTTCATTACCTTGGTCTAGACAGAAGGCTATGTGTTTTATTAAACTATTTTCTTCCCTATGCTTATCCCGTCATCGAGAATATAAATCACATCTTCAGATAGAGAGAAAGTCTATTTTTAGATTGTATACTGTGCCAGATCTGGATTTTTGAAGATGAAGGTGGCATATGATGGCATTACAAGAGTTGCCAAGGAAACAAATAATAGGTTTGGGAATATTAAACATTGCTGAAAAAAGTGTTTATTTTTTATCTTACCTATAATCTTAAGTGTTGTGGGAAAATTACATTAACTACATTGTAGTAATTAAGGCATTGACATTTAAATCACAAGGTTGCCAATTGTGCTCTAATTGTAAAAATGTATATGAAGAAGTGTGCTGGGTCCAGCTTTCATAAGTTACCTTAGATAAAGACCTCAGCAAAAAGAAAAAATATATAGTTTCTTCCAAAATCTTTTTATAAGCTACAGTAGTAGTTACCTGCTGCATCAAATGTGCTCTAATTTCTAAAATGTCAATTGTCAGCCTGTTCCTTGTTTTCATCCTTAAGCAGATTTCTGCCAGCTAAGGAAAGTCAATATTACTCAGGTAGCCAAGGGAAACACATTCTTCCAACTACTGCACTCTGGCAACATTTCAGTGGATAATTTTCCCAAAAAAGTAACAACAAAGCCTAGGATCAAATTAAGGTTTAGTTAATAATTAACTAAACATTCATTGACTGTTAGTGATATAGTAATAAAGCATATGCTAAGAATATTCATATAGTGTTTCAATATTTAAGAAGCATGGCTAATATATTAGTACAAGTTCAATAACCTACTCAATATGTAAACATGTCTCATTGTTAGAAGATTTAGTTTTCAACATCTTCCTAACATCCATCCACCCCTTTGCTGAATCAGCTGTTACTAACACACGATCACAGAGGGTCAAAGCCCATTCTGGCAGCACTGGACTTAAGGCAGAAAGCAGCACTGAATGTGATTCCAGTACATCCAGAAGCAGGAGGAGAAAACACAAAAAAAAAAAAAAAAAAAACAACTAAATGAAGTAAATGGCACACAGAGTGTAATGTCAGAAAAGGGAAGAATAGAAAACTCCAAACATGAAGGTGGCCAGAGATTTGAACCCAGGCTTCTGGCTTTAAAAGACAGCAGTTTTTATCACTACACTATACTACCAGTCTTTTAATAATCACTGCTTAACACTGGCATCCACCCTTCCTTCTGTCCTGATTTAAGCCACACCCCTACATGACTTTTGCCATTGACCCTGCATTTTCAACTAGTTTCGGTTTAGTCTCCTAATAGGAGGGATGCATGATGTGAAGGAGGGCCCAAATGATTTTCATATATGCTATAATTATGTCTTTATCTCTGATAAGGGCACTTTATTCATTTAGCTTACTTTTTTGCTTTCCTTCTGTGTTTTTAGATTTTTTAAATCTGTTTACTGTTTTTAGTTCTATCCCTTATTTGCATTTTTGCCTCAGCTTTGTCAGTGACATATATGAAATATATGGCCCACTTCTGACAATGTTTTGTCTCGCTGATCAATAAATTCTGTTTTACCATTTTTATTTACCTACTGGCTATAAGCTTTTGCTTCAAGACTACAGCTCACATTTGTCCAGCTGCCCAAAATCACATTTGCGAGTTTGCTGCTTGCATGAATTATGTGCAGCGAGCGCTGCTTCATTTCTGCTCAGCAGGAGGCTGCTCTGGGGCGTCAAAATGAGCATATGGCATACTTCAAAGAAGTGACTGGCTCCTGCAAACATGACTACCTCCATCTCCATGAACCTCACTGGAACAAAATAGGTACTGAAAACAGAAAGGTAATTTGAAAGTAGAGCCCAGTCCAAAGGTGGTGCCTACCTTCTGCCCAGTTCTGCAGGAATAGGTGCTGGACCCTTCAATCCTCTACTGAAGAAGACAGGTTCTAAAATGGATAGATTATTTATTTGTAATTCTTTGCGTGCCTCCTTCTTCTTATTAAACCAATTCACTATTCCAGGCTTTACATACTGTCTAAATATACATCACTGCTGATGTGAGGTTGTGATTGGCACGTTGTAAGCATTAGCAAACAGTTTGGCAAATCTTGATTGGAGAATATATCATCCGCAAGTGGAGCAATGTTCCAGTACAAACTGCAAACAAATCCTCTCTGAGGGCTTTACAACCAGCTACACTGCAAGCAGCAGTGGCCTAGGCTTTGCTTGGCACCATGGACAGTGACTTAGTTTTATTAAGTGTGAGTGCTCAGATTTTTCCTTTAGCTCTGTCGAATAAGTTACTAGTTTGCCTCTAGAAAGTAAAATCCTGAGATTGAATCATGTCTAAGCACTTTAGAGTAAGCTGCACTGGATGCAGTGGTGACCCAGTCTTTGCTCATTTCTATGGACAGTAACTTAAATTGGGTGAGGCATGTAGCAGAGTGCTTTGTTTGAATCCCATCCAAGGGCTATACAGTAATCCCTCGCTATATCACACTTCGACTTTCGCGGTTTCACTCTATCGCGGATTTTATATGTAAGCATATCTAAATATATAACACGGATTTTTCGCTGCTTCGCGGGATTCTGCGGACAATGGGTCTTTTTACTTCTGATACATGCTTCCTCAGTTGGTTTGCCCAGTTGATTTCATACAAGTGACACTATTGGCTGATGGCTGAGAAGCTACCCAATCAGAGCACGCAGTTAAGTTCCTGTGTGCTGATTGGCTCAGCGACGGAGCACAGAATTCAATTCCGCTGCGTTAACCAGGAAGTCTCGTCTCGCTCATTCAGCATCAACGTGCTCCTGCTACTGCTTCAGGGGCCGTGCCCAAGCGCCAATGGAAGATGCTAACGATTTTCGAAAAGGTAAAAGTTTTGGATATGTTGAAGGAAGGGAACAGCTACACCGCTGCAGGACGCCATTACGGAATCAATGAGTCCACGATTCTTTTTTATTTAAAAAGGAGGAAAAGAATATAAGATCTATGGCCACAGTGTCCTTTAACCAGGGTGCAAAACGAGTTGTAAGTGGATGTAATAAGGCGGTAGTCCGGATGGAATCTGCTTTAGGGATCTGGATTGAAGACTGCCAGAAGAAGAACAACAACTGCGGTGCTACACAATCGCCTGAAGAGGCTCCTTTAGAAGAGCTGTAATGCTCTCCTTTGTTGTGCAGTAAAATTAAACTCATCGTTATCGGACAAGTCGCCGTGTCATAGTTGGTGAGTAACATAATTAATTTTCTACGCACAGTACTTATTACATGTACATAGTTTAGTATCACTGTACACACATTTTACTGTATACAATTTTTCTTGCATTGTACGTATTTATTGCTGGTGGCCTGCCTGTCATAATGGCTGTAACATATGTGATATCGGAGATGCTTGATATCTTTAAAATAATATTTAGGTTTTACTGTATATAAACTGTGTTTACATACATAATTTCAATGAATCTTACCTAATATCTAAGAGAATACAAAGGGTTTATGCTATATAATTGTGCGGGAAATTTTTATAAGAGTGTGGGAGAGTTTATAAGGGCTTAAAATATATAAAAATAACCATATGAACAAATGGTTTTTACTTTGCGGATTTTCACCTTTCGCGGGGGGTTCTGGAAAGCAACCCCCGCGATGGAGGAGGGATTACTGTATATTGTATAACATCAATTTAATCATATATTCACTTATTTCAGACTATCATCCTTTAAAGCATGTGGCTTTCAAACAATATTTCCTTGTATGATTTAGAGGCTGCTGTGATTTTTTTTCTATTTTAAATTTTTTCTGCACTTAATTATTTTTTAGTGATTGAAGAGCCACACATAAATGCCAAATGTCTGTAACCTGTGTTGCCTTTTGAACTGAACAGGACTGCTACTGTGACAACATATCAGCAGGGTAACTTAACCTGTTGCTCAATGGTCTAAGTCCAGCTCATGTTTCGTGTTATTGGCAAAATAATAAAACACTTGGTGAATTTTGATTTACAATGAAGGAAAAGCCCACCACAAATGATCATAAAGCAGAAGGAAAACCCCACAATGAATGATCATAAAGCAATGTTGCTATAAACGGTTGGCTGCCACAAGCCAGGTATACTTTTTGTAACTTTTGTGACACTTAAGATCCAAAAATTCAGAAGGATCATGAGGTCGTTCTCTCACAGTCTATTCTCATACTGAAAATGAAGATCAACTGAACTGTTTTCCTTCTGCTTCACAGGAGGTTTCTGGATTCCCTGAACTCATGTTAGTCTGACAGGTGTATTGACTCAATCAACTTGCCTGTCACTGCATTCAGAATGGGTCAATTCCAAGCAGACATTCAACGACAGAAGTGAGAGCATGGTGGGGCACCTTCTTCCGGCCTCAGTGGCTGAGTGAAAAAAATGTTAAGGCATTGACACATCACATTAACTTTGGTACCAGCTGAGACTTACAGTGTGTGGAAAAGGTTCTTGTTCTCTCTAAGTTTATGGGCGGTTATTCTCATGTATTGCTTTCTTTCCACAGTTTCTACATTCGTTAGATAGGATGATTTGAAAATGTTAGGTAGCTCAGTGTGCATGAGTGTGCCCACTAATGCACTGAGTGCTCTGTCCAAACATGGCTTCTTTCTGAACAGGCTCAGGCTCTCTGTGACCCTAAATCACAATAACTAAGTTCAGAACATGAGTAGAAAAACTTACTCAGCAATCTTGAATTAGGGCAAACTCAAAGTAAAATGCATTGCTGGCTCTTCTAGTACCCCCAAATCGCCACCAAGGCCTCTCAAGTTAATGAATGACCACCCAGCAAAGGACATTTTATGGTTTTCTTTCAGGAGCAGTGACATGACCTGCATAAAGGCAGTCACATTCATATTTAGAGCCTATAACACTAAGCAGTCTCTGTGCAGTGATTTACAACTGTTCAATGTGCCTATTAATACCTTTGTTATGTTGGGAAATTTCTGTATTTCTGCATTTTTTTTTTTATTGGCAGGTTACTTCAAAACATTGGTAGGATCCTGAACAATGGATACAGTTCAGCTCCAGTAGGTTTTTATATCAGTTTCTATCAAGGTGCTAGAAGTGAAAATGCTCCTGTCCATTTCTTTTTTAATGTTTTATTAGTTTTATGAGCTACATTGCTGAATTACAATGAATAAAACCTAGAACAAACAAGGATTCAATTAATGCTGCTTCCATGCAGTTTCTATATGCTGCATGTCAAGTCAATTTTAATGAAATCAAATCAGATCTTTAAAATTCAAAGTTAGCACCACTTCACTACTCAATCTGAAGAGCTATGTCAACAAAACGCCCAACAGGAACTAATCTCTCCAATATCTTGTTTATTCATCTTAATGCAATGCTAATAAATATGTGCCAAATTTTAAAAAAGCTTTGGACCATTCCTGACAAAGAAAATTTGATCTTTACTGGTGGAATAGAGACCTTCCATCATAGTAACATTCAATGACAAGTAAAGCAGTGTTACCTAAGATATCACAATAGAGCTTACTTGGCAGAGTGCTGTCCCATCTGGTATGGCTCCCAATAATGCAGTCTAAGGATTTGGAGTAATTGTAAATCCAAAGCTATCTTACAATTAATCATACATTTTGTTACCAATATGATGTGAGTGTCAAGTGATCCCAAAACATAAATCCTGGAAAGGTGATTGAAAATATTGTTCACACATTACGTCTTGTCCTGGATATATTTTGGGCAACCTTAAATGAAATAGATGCATGCAATGTTTCTCTCTCTCCTTTGCATGGCTGCTCACGTGTCAAATAAAGGTGGCCAACAGACTTTCTCTGTCATGGAGGTGCTGGAGTGTAAAATAAACAGGCGTTCAAGCCACTTAGTGCCAAGACAAATGACAGACAGCCGGCCATGGAGGCATTAAATTAACTATCACTGCTGCCAGGTTAAATCAAGCAGAAGTGGCTGCTAGTGGGGGGGTAGGGTTGTGGGAGGAATGGGGATGGGGTGTTTTAGGAGACTGCATAGGTCCCATTTTCAAGAACCACATCCACCCAGTATCTGCAATGATAAAAACCTCATCCAAAACACAGCCCAAAAATAAATGTTAATTAATTCTGTAACCAGAATGACCCATTCATTTCATTACCCATTTGCTAATACAAGTATGAGTGAAAGATTATCAGAACAGCATTTATAACTTTGAACTCCTTTGAAAACAATGCATTTAAAGGTATGCAACAACCAGCACCCTGAAGTTAGCCATCATTTCACATTCATCTTCACTCCTGAGAAGAAAATATGTTATGAATAATATAGCAGCCCACTACTGATGTACAAATGGAGTCACCTTACCAAGTTCAGTTAATGTTTTACACAGAAAATGTATAATTTATCCTGTACAGTAATTTGCACCTCAACACAATAGCATAATATGTGCCAAACAAAATAATTAACTCTTTACAGGGACTATTCACATAATCCACCATAATATTATGGTATAATATATACAGTGACAGTCTTGGCTCTTTTATATATGGTCCACTGTACTAATTAAACTTTTAATTGATAGTTAGTATCCCTCTTTTCAGGGCTTATGTGTTTCAGGCTTTTTTGTAGTCAACCTTGCTTTAATTGGTGCTGACAGCATATCTGTCTCAGATTTTCATCAATGCCAGGCTTTAAGCTATCCATTTGGTCTGAGAACCAAATTCGTACAACTCTAGGTTCAAAGCAAATGGCTCATGAGGACCAAATTCAACCCATCCTCCATTCTTAATTGCTGCCCTGTTTTTTTGTTGAACACACAAACAGCATCAAACTACTGACCTTTATCTTTAAATGGGTCTTTTCCTTTGTAGCTTTTGCTTATGAGACTGCACAAACAATATACTGTATTACAGGAAAAGATCATTTTAAGACTGAGATTCTATGTTGCTCTGAGAATTCAATAGTCAAAACTCCATCCTGCTAATGGGGAACATAAGGCTACCATCAGATATACTGTATGCGAACTGAAGAAGGAATATGAAAATAAGCAAATGCTAATTGCAATGAAAAAGCATTAAAAACAATGTTTCAGCTGTCAAGACATACCATCAGTTGTATATCAGTACAGTGGTTCTCATAACCAAGCACTTTAACTGAAGTTATTTTGAGCTACCCTGCACCAAGTGTATTTCTTTCAGCAATGACACAAATTAGAGAAGGATTATCAATTGATTGATATTTCCACAAGCAAAGTTCTGATTTCACAAATATCAAACATTTTATTTTGGCAGTCATACTAACAGATTAGAGGAGGCAAGTAGTCCTTCCATTGGAATGTAAAGTGAATGGCATGTCTACCGTTTGTGACCAATAAGCACTTTAGGCAGAACTTAGGAATACAATCAGATGAGACTAGATTCCAAAAAAGGAGTTTTATTGAATAAAAAAAACATGCACAGGAGGAAATAACGGAAGGATAGTATACAGAATAACGCAAAAGAATATAATAAATACTATGCTCTTGGTCCAAACTACAAGAATGCCCTAAACTGGCACTTATGGAAGTAGCCTTCTGACCTCCAACCTTAGTCCTCTAAATCTTGGCTCTTACTTCTCCTCCACAATGAGACATGACTTCCTCTTGACTTTAGAAGCTTCTTTACGCCCAATCTGGGAGCACCTTCAAAGCTGTGCTTGTTGTATCCAAGAGTGATTTTTGAGTCAACCAAAACCACATAAAATTAATAAAGCCACTTCCCTGGCGCTCCCTCCAAAGGCCCCAACCATTGCTACTACTGTGTTTACCTATGTGGACTACAATGTCCAGGCAATCTTGTGAGATTTGGGCACATCATAGTGTTGTTGCCTTCTGTTGGACTGGAGGAATAAACTTGAATACCACCCATGCTATTAATTTAATATATTTTCCTACCATCAAGGAAGTGTTCACCTCTGGGTGCTGAACTGATTACAGTTTGCACTGCCAACCAAGCACCCTTTACAGACTCTTTATCCTTTAGGTGCAGCTAAATCGTAGACTTAAAAATTAGGGGTTCTTCATCCTGGAAAGCATTTTGAAATGCACTTATGTAGAAAAAAAAACATTACATACAGTAAATAAATCCTTTTGCAATTAGTGTAGCAAACAAAAGCCAATGCAGGCTAAAATAAACTCATAGAGAAAAAAGCAGTACACCGTTATTGTTTTATCTTATAGTTATGCCTGTACATGTGACAACGCTACTACTTCTAGTACTAAATATATTTATTATTTTTTTCCTAGGAGCCACCTGCTGTTTTCAAATTTTAGCCTGCATCCAAAACCACAAAAAATAAGAAGTACTAAATTTCAACTGTTAACATTTTTTGAGTGTTCCTGGTTTTATTTAGAATTGAACAATGTGTGTGGAGCCCTCTGGGATGGCAATATAAAATTCTTCCATCTATTTCTCATTTATTGAAACTGTTGCAGATTAACCTAAGGTGTTTCAATATAACTGACAGAGACATGTTCATCGTGCCAACTGGAGAAAAACTTATTCTTTTTGAGAAGCCCTACCCATAAAAAACCTGCCATCATCCATTCGTTTCCCAAGGCTTGTTTTTTTGGAGACTATTCCAGTAGTTTGGGAATCACGCCAAATTTGAATGTTTGTCTGTCGGATAGCACCCTTGCTGTGATGTATTGGAAGTTAACAATAACTAATTAACCTTAAAGTGCATGAGATATATCTTTGAGATCTGAGGGAAAACCCTGGTGAACATAGGGAGAATGTGCAAAATCAACATAATGTAATGTCTAGGCAGGTATCTGTACCCAGTCTCTTAAAGATCTAACACAGCAGCATTAACCTCTGAGCCATTTAAGAACATAAATCACAAATTTTTGCTTTGCTCTTCTTAGTCAGTTGCTTAAAGAGTTTATTGAACAATTTTCCATTGTAATCAACTAGCACACACAGTTTAACATTTCTTAGCATTTTTGACATCAATGTATTCACCTATTTTCAGATTCTCTTAATTCAATTTTCATTCTTAGGAGTGCTGAAAACTGCATCAGCAGCAGAGGACATAAACTATAAACTAACTTCAGTTAGGCTGCCTTTCTGGAATAGTGTGAATTTCCCCCTGGGATTAATAAAGTATCTATCTATCTATCTATCTATCTATCTATCTATCTATCTATCTATCTATCTATCTATCTATCTATCTATCTATCTATCTATCTATCTATCTATCTATCTATCTATCTATCTATCTATCTATCTATCTATCTATCTATCTATCTATCTATCTAGTGCAGCCAGTAGTGATTACTAAATATCCTGTATTCATTAATAAACTGTGCCATAAGTATTGTGTTTCACAATTGTGAAATCCAATATGCACTAAAATTACATTTTTTGGGATTTTTTTGTCTGAGTGGAAAGTAAAGAAAATTGCTCCCTACTGGTTATTCCACATCTGAAATTTCCATCTCTTTCCACTGCAGCCCTAATGTACCACAGCTCCTTCCATGTGGCTCCATGCACTCTCATCCACCTCATGAACTGCTATCCTGTACATTTTGCCATCAGTTCTTCCTTACTCCACTAATGTGGGGTCAGATGTAACAAGATAAGTAACACCAAAAGCTGGTCTAGGTCAGGATCCTTCCAGAGGCCCACCATTGGCCTCACAGGACTGGCCACCCAGGCCAAAGGATTTTAGCAATAGAAAAGTGCTTGCAGGCAATTGCTTTCCAGTTGTATTCCCTTTCCATGCACTGCACCATGATAAACTGTGCCATGTTTTTGCACATGGAGAAAAATGTTACAGATGACATATAATTTTATGCACTAATTTTGCCACAAATTCAAATTTTGTGTTACTTGTTTTGAGAGCCTATTTTTGCAATATTGGTAACAAAGCAAAAACTAACTCTAGACCGGATGCCAGCCCAGCATTTTAACATGCTGATTCTGAATCAATTTAGTGTCAAAAATTAATCCAACCTGTTTTAAAAAAGGAAAGTAAAAAAAAAACAAAATATGAAGAAAAACCCCATGTGCAAGCTCCACACAGACAGTGAACAACCCCAAGAATTGAAATCAGGTCCCTGGAACTGTGTAGCAGCAATGCTAATCACTGTGCCATAGTACAACCTGACTGTGAATATATTGGAGACAGAGATACAGGAGTTAAAGCCGTAAAACTACATTAGATATCAAATTAAATGTATGGCTGCAGATATAAATAGTGAAGTTTGATCCTTTGTGTACTGCAGAGCTTAACAAGGCAACAGTAAAAAAGAAAGATAATTACACAAGATCAGAAGTCATCTCATTAGACAGTTGTTCAGTCTGGTAAAAAAACAAACAAACTGCTTCTTTAATAAACACACTGCCTGCTCAGGTTTTCTTCCATAACTTCAAAATAATTGAAATAAAAAAAAACAAGGTAGAACTCCAAAAAATGCAATTGAGGAAAGTTGGTACAATAAATAGATGGCTGGATGTCTTGTTCATTTATGCTACTAATGAATGAGGTCAGGAAGAGGCTAAGGGACATCACATGACAATGACCATGACAGATTTGTTAAGATTGGGCAATGAACCTGTAAGCAGGAGAGATATACTTCTGACAGAATGAGAAAGTGTCCAGGATCTCTAAAACATTAAAACATAAGAACTATTACAAGTGGAGGAAGTGAGTAGCTAGTTTGTTGAGCTCATTTGGCTACCTACTGAAATAACATAAGAAGCAGTGAGTCTATGCAAGGCTGGCTTTAAAGTTTTTATCTTCTAGAAGCTCAAACCCATAATCCAGCTGCAGGGGATGCACAAACCAGTCCATGTCTTTCTGCTGGTCCCAAGCCCGGATAAGTGGGGAGGGTTACATCAGGAATGGCATCCGGAGTAAAATTTTGCCAGATCAATATGCGGACAATACAGATTTCAATACCAGATCGGTCAATGTCCAGTTTAACAACAACCACCACCAGTACTGTTAGCCAACAGGGTGCTGGGGGAAATTGGGCTACTGTTGGCCAAAGAAGAAGAAGGAGAAGAAGAGGGGGGAGATGTGTCCAGAGGCAGGAGGAGAGGAGGAATGTAAAGAGAGTGGAACTGAGGGTAGGAACTTTGAATGTTGGCAGTATGACTGGTAAGGGGAGAGAGTTAGCAGATATGATGGAGAGAAGGAAGGTTGATATAATGTGAGTGCAAGAGACTAACTGGAAGGGGAGTAAGGCCAGGTGGATTGGAGGTGGATTCAAATTGTTCTATCATGGTGTGGATGGGAGGAGAAATGGGTAAGGAGTTATTCTGAAGGAACAGTATGTCAAGAGTGCTTTGGAGGTGAAAAGAGTGTCAGGCAAAGTAATGATTATGAAGCTGGAAATTGGAGGTGTAATGATGAATGTTGTTAGTGCATATGCACCGCAAGTTGGGTGTGCAATGGGTGAGAAAGAAGATTTTTGGAGTGAGTTGGATGAAGTGATGAACAGTGTACCCAAGGGACAGAAAGTGGGATTGGAGTGGATTTCAATGGGCATGTTTGTGAAAGGAACAGTGGAGATGAGGAGGTGATGGGTAGGTATGGTGTCAAGGAGAGGAATGAAGAAGGTCAGAGGATAGTGGATTTTGCCAAAAGGATGGACATGGCTGTGGTGAATACGTATTTTAAGAAGAGGGAGGAACATAGGGTTACGTACAAGAGTGGAGGAAGATGCACATAGGTAGATTACATCCTATGCAGAATAGTTGATCTGAAGGAGATTGAAGACTGCAAAGTGGTGGCAGGGGAAAATGTAGTTAAGCAGCATAGGATGGTGGACTGTACGACGACGTTGCAGATCAAGAAGACGAAGAGAGTGAGGGCAGAGCCAAGGATCAAATGGTGGAAGTTGAAAAAGGAAGACTGCAAGGTTGAGTTTAGAGAGGAGGTGAGACAGGCACTGGGTGGCAGTGAAGAGTTACCAGACAACTGGGAAACTACAGCAGATGTAGTAAGGGTGACAGCAAGAAGGGTGCTTGGCATGACATCTGGAAAGAGGAAGGAGAAAAAGGAAACCTGGTGGTGGAATGAGGAAATACAGAAGAGTATACAGAGGAAGAGGATGGCAAAGAAGAAGTGGGATAGTCAGAGAGATGCAGAAAATAGACAAGAGTAGAATCAGATAAGGCGCAAGGGGAAGAGAGAGGTGACGAAGGCTGAAGAAAAGGCGTATGATGGCGGCACGGTGGTGCAGTGGTAGCGCTGCTGCCTCGCAGTTAGGAGACCCGGGTTCGCTTCCCAGGTCCTCCCTGCGTGGAGTTTGCGTGTTCTCCCCGTGTCTGTGTGGGTTTCCTCCGGGTGCTCCGGTTTCCTCCCACAGTCCAAAGACATGCAGGTTAGATGGATTGGCGATTCTAAATTGGCTCTAGTGTGTGCTTGGTGTGTGGGTGTGTTTGTGTGTGTCCTGCGGTGGGTTGGCACCCTGCCCGGGATTGGTTCCTGCCTTGTGCCCTGTGTTGGCTGGGATTGGCTCCAGCAGACCCCTGTGACCCTGTGTTCAGATTCAGTGGGTTGGAAAATGGATGGATGGATGAGTTGTATGAGAGGTTGGACACTTTTAAAACAAGTAATGTTATCCAACCCATCAATTCATGATCGGATCCACCAGATCCTAAGCTAGCAGCAACAGGTGCAATACAGAAATCAAACCCAGAGACAAGCAACCGGTTCTCAAAGAAATACAAAAATAATAAACAACAAATTTTCATACTCATGTTTTTTTTTTTTTTTTTTAATTTCAGTTAGTAACCTCTGTGATGGAACCAGCGGCCTCCAAACCCCAAACACGAAAGCACCAATGCAGTCCTGGATTCAAATAGTAGATGGTTTAATAACAAAAAAAGTACCTTCACAAAAGGGTAAGCATAAACAGAACACACAAGTAATCTCTCTTCACAATTCCTCTTCTTTCACCACTCTACTGCCCTTCTTCAGTTGAATGTTGCTCCATGTCCTCCCAGCTCCTCCTCCAGTTCGAGCCTTTTATTGAGGACGCGGGAGTACTTCTGGTGTCAAGGCTACTGCCCAATGAAAACACTTCTGGGTCATACAGAAGTCACATATTTTGGGGAGAGAATCTCCCTGCAGCATCCCCTTGTGGCACCCACGGACTCAGCAGGGCTGGCCATTTTTTGTAATTTCATAGATTCTGAATAAGTCATTGTGGTGGCTTGCAAACACATATAGGATACTGTCGCTCTTCAGTAGGTACTTTTTCACTCATAACAGAGGCTTCATTGTTAGAAGAGCATGTCAGAACCGGATCTGACTGAGGTGTTCTCTTGGATGAAGAAGGATGTTGTATAATCACAGGATTAGAAGTTTGAACTGGAATCTCCCCACTTACAGCTATGCCAGATTTCCTTAACTGATCAACATGGAGACACAAGATAAGATCAAGAGCAACTTTGACTTTATAAGACAAGGGCCCACTCTGCTTCATATCTTTAGCAGGAATCCATTTGTGATCTCCTCTGTAATTCCAATACAGTCTGACTAATCTCAAAATGGCATGCATCACTGTCCCTGAAGCTTTCACTTTGTTTCATCTGTTTAGCCCGTACCACTTTTAAGATTTGGTCATAACAAATCTAGTCAGGAAAACAGTTGTTTTTCTCGAAATAACATAGCTGGGATTTGGTTTGTGGTTCCATGTGTAGCATTTCTGTATGCAAACAAAAATCTTCTCGGAAATAGTAATGCATTCATTAGACATTGCCTACAGACCTTCTTTAAGCTCTGAACAAACCTCTCTCCTAGTCCTGTGATACCCCAATGCCATGGTGTAATGTGTTTTATTCCATTCAGCTTTAGAAAGATTTAAAAATCATCAACAGTAAATTGTGGACCATTGTCACTCACCAGTTGCTCGAGAACTCAAATCCTAGCAAAAAGGCCTCTTAGCACCTCAATAGCGTGAGATGAAGTTGTGGAACTCATGGAGAACACTTCAGGTCATTTGGAAAATGTATCAGCCATCACCAGGAATGTCCTTCCCTTAAATGGACCAACAAAATCAACATGTATCTGCTGCCAAGGTGATGTAGGCCATTCCCATGGGTGCAGTGGTGCTCTTTGACCTATTTTGCACTTGCTGACAGCCAATACACTTCGCAGGAAGCTGCTCTATTTCTTGATCTATATCTGACCACCAAACAAAACTCCTGGTCAATGCCTTCATCTTTACCACTTGAAGATGGCCCTGATGGAGCTCATTCAAGATTGTGGGCCTCAGTTTGGTTGGGATAATGACCCTAGATTCCCACAACACACAGCCGTCACTTAAAATTAATTCCTTCCTTTGAAAGAAATGTGCCAATGTGGATTTATGTTCAATCACCAAGCTGTGCTGTTTTCCCAGAAGCACTTGTTACAGGGTCTTGTCCCGCCTAGTTTTACTTAGCACAATTTCAGAGGTAATGCAACAACATTTATTTACTGTATATAGCACATTTTCATACAACGATGTAGCTCAAAGTGCTTTAATGGGTAACTCTTCCAGGTGGTTCAAAGAAAACATATTCAACATTTCCATATTGTTCTTATTATTGTCTACAACTTTTAGTGGGAGACAGGATAAGCCATTTACATTAGAATGAGATGAGTTGCTCTTATAATTCAATTTTGTATCTATGACCACCCAAGAATAAGGCTCAACGGTGCATGCAGGATGTGGCAGTGGCTGGGATACCCCTTTGTAGATTGCAGTTAGAGACCAATGATTGATGATCATTAATGAGTGTAAACTCTCTACCATATACTGTTTAAACTGCTTTACATCCCACACTAGACTCAACAC
This sequence comes from Erpetoichthys calabaricus, assembly GCF_900747795.2. NCBI lineage: Eukaryota > Metazoa > Chordata > Cladistia > Polypteriformes > Polypteridae > Erpetoichthys > Erpetoichthys calabaricus. The sequence continues at coordinate 47,942,497 of NC_041402.2, read as the reverse complement.
CTCCTTGTCTACTTGAGCATAATTTTTCTCAGACTTGGAAAATGAACAAAATAAAAAAACCAAAAAAGCAATAGTCCTTTCACTGCCATCACTTATCAAATGCTATATTACTACTCGGATGCCATATGGCGAAGCATCACAAGCTAGCCTCACTGGAACCACTAGGATGAAGTACATTAGTACTGCGTCAAAAGTCGCTAACCTTTTTACTTCTTGAAAAGTATGCTTACTGTCCTTTGACCATATCCAGTTTGAAGATGCTGATTAAGTGGGTATAAAACTATTGCTAGATTAGGCATAAATCTGTTATAGTAATTCACAGATTCTGGGAATGATCTCAGATGTGAAGCATCTTTTGGTGGTGGAGACTTTAGCACCTCCTGATTTTTTTCTGGGCATTTGTGTAATAGCTGAGTATCTATTATATGGCCACTATAAGTAATACTAGGCTTTAGAAACTCACATTTATCACATTTTTCTCTCAGACCATAATCATTCACCCTCTTTTGAACCTTTCAGATTTTTGAGGTGTTCCTCATTTGTTTCTCCAGTGACTATGTTATTGCAGTGACTATAATGTCATCCAAATAGCACTGTGTTCTTTGCACTTCCTGTAAAACCTGGTCCATTGCACATTGCCATATAGCATGGGCAGAAGCAACTCCTAATATTACAGAGCGCCTTTAGGTGTATGTATTTATTGTCAGCAAAACCTTGGAATCTTCCTCCATGTCCATTTACAGGTATTCCTCTGTAAGGCTATTTTTGAAAAATGCTCTCCCCATGAAAGACTGGCAAACATGTCCTCAGTTCTTGGCAAATGGTACTTCTCTGCCCACAGCACTGGGTTAATAGTGACTTTAAAGTCTCCACATAATCTAAATGTGCCATTTCTCTTTGTTACATGAGCTACTGGTGTGGCTCATGAGCTCCAGTCCACTTTGACAATAGATTATTTGCCTGTGTGCGATCAAGTTCATTTTCTACTAGTGGTCGCAGAGCATATGGTATTGGGTATGCTTTCTGAGAGAGGAGTTTGGGTGCATACTTAATTGGTTTGCGTGTGAACAATACTGGTTTAATTCATATGAACTATATTGGTTTGTGTCCATATATTATCAGTTTGTGCGTGAACTATATCCGTTTGTATATGCATAGCACTGGTTTGCACATGAACTATATTAATTCGCATGTGCATATCACTGGTTCCAGTACGTTTGTTATTGGTTTGTGAGAGAACTGCATTAGTTTAGGCTCGCATGTTATCGGTTTGCGTATGAACTATTTGGTTTGCATTCTGAGCACTATATTGGTTTCATGAATGTCTTACACTGGTTTCATGTGGGTAACATGTCGGTTTTGCACTTGAACTCTTTTGGTTGTATATGTGTAGGTCGGTTTCTTGTACGAAATATACTGGTTATGCGTGCACACCCTATCACACCTTTGTGTATGAACTATATCGGTTCTGCGCGTGCGAATTATATTGGTTGTTCACGTGATCTTCAGTGGAAATGGGAGGGGCAAGAACCAGGAACTCAATGGCCGGTAAAGTCATGAAGTATGAAGAGAAGTGAGAATGAGAGGGATCTGCGTTTAAACAGCGCAGTATTTATTTTGCACACAATATGTTTGTGAAAGAACTTGGTGGTGATTATTACTATTTAACAGAATATACCCTTGAGTCTGTATTGATCACAAGGCTGAAGTTACGTATGTATTCGGCTGCCTTTTTATTCACTCTAAGCAACATGCTTGCTTGTAACCAGCGACTGTACTTTTTCACACAGCTTTTGCAAATTAGTTAGTCATTCTAAAGGCAAACTATTGTACATTTACGGCTGACGCCTTTATCCAACATAATATTTAGTTACTACTGGCTACATTTCTTATGCCCAGCGATCCCGCACCGTGCTGCCCAGACAGGTGAAGTGACTTGCTCATGGTCACACAGTGTCAGTATCAGGACATGATCCCACAAATGCAAAGTTAAAAATGCAAAGCCCTAACCACAATGCCCCAATTCTTGCACATCTACAACATTTATATTATTTGACATAATATAATCATGTCCATTCTTTGAAAAGCTAAATCATCCACATTTAGGACCTGCATGGGTGAGTTACACACAGTTTTGTGACAAGGCCAATTCGTTATTTAAGATGAAGCTGAGTTTTGCACTGCCCAATGCAAGTGCCGTGGTGAAACTAACAAAGTAGTCCCACTCCAATTTCTGATAAATGGGATTTACTGTGGTATTTAATGGGCAATGTAAAGTGTTAAATCACGTTGGACCACCTTAAATTTTCACAGTTTTGTGACAAGACAGATTCCTTTGTTAAATTAAATCTGAGTTTAACATTTTTGACCCGTGCAGGAGCAAAATGTGGAATATTCATTTTTTCAAATAATGGATCAGTTTTTAATGATGCTGATTAGTGTACACGGTGTAGAATATTTTGTCTTGCTGTTACAATAGAATAAGAAGCATGTTTGCAAAAGCTGTGTGAATAAATAGCTGACTGCAAGCTTATACTGGATGTAGCTAGGAGTGAATAAAAAGCCAGCTGAATGCGTACCTCATTTCAGAATTAAGGGAAAATACTGTTAAAAATAACAAAGCATTCAGTCCCTTTAAAAGTCATTCTAATTTTCTGTATGACAAAGATTTGCCCACATGTTTATTCATCCAGTCTTTTTATTATTATTATTATTACCACGCTTATTTTAACTTCACCTGTTTGTTGTCTAGTACAAAACCTGTAATCGATATTTAACCCACTTGCTATAGTCCAAATGACTTGAAATTTTGCACACTTACTCGCTTCCGATGACAATACATGAATCAATAATCAGTTTCACTAATTGCTCAATTAATCCATGTTAATTAACAAATGAAATTTTCATATGAAGAATAGTTAAAGATTTCACCAATAGATTGCGCTAGTAACGGATAGAAATATTAAAGATAGTGTTAAAATATTGATTACAAAATTATACTAAAACAAACCCAAGACTAAAAAGTTAAAAATAATATATATTAAAAGTATGGATGCTTTTCATCAATCAACATTCAAAAAACACTTCTTAAAAGCGCCCACCTTTTATTTTATGAGTATGTATGAGACACTTATTTTTTACTTTTTGGTTCACTTTTTAACTTAATAAGTGTGGTTTTTAAAAGTATTATTTTATATACTGTATATATTATTTTTAATGTTAACTTTTGTGCTGTAACAATACATTTCCAAAGTCTAAATAAACCCTTTTCTGCAGATATTTAGCTGAAGAAGAAAAACTCCAAAGTTGGTGTTTGTATTAAGTATTCAAGCCCAACACATTCATACTTTGTTGAGAACCCTTTTGCTGCCGTAACAGCCTTTGTTCTTTTGGGGTATGGTAAGTATGCTCCAGTTCTGCACATTGCTCAGAAGTGATTCTGCCCCTTTCTTCTTGGCAGGATTTCCAGAGAACCTCTGTGTTGGTGGGATGGCACTTCTGAACAGCAGTTTTCAAATAGTGCCACAGATTCTCAACAGGGTTAAGATCAGGGCTTTAACTTGGCCATTCCAAAACATTCACCTTTCTGTTTTTGAGCCATATCAGTGTCACTTTGGCCTAATGCTTAGGGTCATTATCATGCTGAAAAATTAATCTTCTCCTGAGCTTTAGATTCATAGAAGACTGAAACAAGTTCTCCTGCAATATTGAGCGATATTTGTATCCTTCCATTGTCCCTTCAACTCTGACAAGATTCTCAGTCCCAGCACATGAAAAACATCCCCACAGCATGACACTGCCACCACCATATTCCACTGTAGGAATGTTGTTTCTTGAGGCCTGGGCAATGTTAGTGTTATGCCGCACATACCTCTTGGAAGTCTGACCAGAAAGTTCTATTTTGGTCTCATCTGACCATAAAACCATCTCCCACATCTTAACTGGGTCTTTCTCATGCATTTGTGGCAAATGCCATATGTTCTTTTCTGTGGACTTTCTTGAGGAATAGCTTATTTCATGCAACCCTCTCATAGATACCTGCTTTATGGTATAGCTCTTGAAATTGTGGACCACTGCACCTTCACTCCAGTTTCAGCCAAACAGCATTACAGACGTCTGAGAGCAACGTTTGGATTTCTAGTTGCCTCTCTCACCAGTTGATGTCTCACTCTGATGTTTAGTTTTGAGGGATAGCCTGTTCTAGTAAGAGTCTGGGTGCTGTGATGAAACTTCCACTTTCTGATGATGGGTGATGCACTATATAGGTTTTATGCATATCTTATACTGGTTTCATGTAGGTAACATGTCGGTTTTGTGCTTGAACTCTATTGGTTTTATCTGTGTACTATGCCAGTTTCGCGTACATACTGGTTATGTGTATGCATCCTATTACAGTTTTATGTATGAACTACTGTCACCAGCCACATTCTTGGGTACACCTTTCTAGTACCAGGTTGGACCCCCTTTTGCCAACTGCTGTAATTCTTTGTGGAACAGATTCAACAAGGTGCTGGAAACGTTTTGGTCCATATTGACATGCTAGAATCATGCAGTTGCTACAGATTTGTCTGCTGCACTTCCATGATGCATCCCACCACATCACAAAGGTGCTCTATTAGATTGAGATCTGGTAACTGTCAATGCTATTTGAGTACAGTGAACTCATTGTCATGTTCAAGAAACCAGTTTGAAATGATTTGAGCTTAGTGATATGGCACGTTATCCTGCTGGAACTAGCCATCATAAGATGGGTACATTGCAGTCATAAAGGGATGGACATGGTCAGCAACAATACTCACATAGGCTATACTGTATAAGAATATTCATGCTTTCGTGTTGTTGACGCCAAATTCTGATCCTAACATCCGAATGTTGCAGCAGAAATCAAGACTCAGCAACATTTCTCCAATCTTCTATTGTCCAAAATTTTGGTGAGCCCGTGTAAATTGTAGACTCAATTGCCTGTTCTTAGCTGACAGGAGTGGCACCCAGTGTGGTCTCCTGCTGCTGTTGCCCATCTGCTTCAAGGTTTGATGTGTTGTGTGTTCAGAGATGCTCTTCTGCATACCTTGGTTGTAACAAGTTGTTATTTGAGTTACTGTTGCCTTTCTATCAGCTCAAACCAATCGGGCCATTCTCTTCTGACCACTGCCATCAACAAGGCATTTTTGCCCAGAGAACTTCTGCTCACTGGTATTTTCCCTTTTTCAAACCATTCTCTGTAAACACTAGAGATGGTTGTGCACTCAGCAGTTCCTGAAATACTCAAGACAAGACCAGCCCATCTGGCACTAACAATCATGACATGTTCTGCATGGTGCTCAGTTTGAATTTCAGCAAGTCATCTTATCTACATGGCCAAATGCATTGAGTTGCTGCCATGTGATTGGCTGATTAGATATATGAATTAACAAACAGTTGAACAGATGTACCTAAAAAAGTGGCTAATGAGTATATATCGGTTCTGTGTGCAAACTATATTGGTTGTTCACATGATCTTCATCGGTAATGGGAGAGTATGAAGAAAAGCAAGTAGGACACACAGCTGTGTTAAAAAAACTCAATATTTTCTTTTTCACACAATGCAATTGCAAAGGGACTTGGTGGTAATTATTACTGTTTAACAGTATCTACCCTTGAGTCTGAAATGAATACAAGGTTGAAGTTAGGTATATATATATCCATTTTCTTATTCGCCCCAGCTACATGTTTGCTTGCAACCAGTGACTTTACATATTCACACAGCTTTTGAAAACCAGTTGCTCATTCTAAAGGCAAAATATTCTATATTTACGACTGATGCCTTTATCCAACATACAACATTTAGATACTACTGGTTATATTTTTTTTGCCCAGTGCCCCCATACTGCAGAGACAAGTGAAGTTACCTACTCATGGTCACACAGTGTCAGTATCAGGACATGAATCCACAAACTTGGGTTTAAAGTGCCTTAACTACTTAATTAGATAGATAGATAGATAGATAGATAGATAGATAGATAGATAGATAGATAGATAGATAGATAGATAGATAGATAGATAGATAGATAGATAGATAGATAGATAGATAGATAGATAGATAGATAGATAGATAGATAGATAGATAGATAGATAGATAGATAGATACTTTATTAATCCCAGGGGGAAATTCAAATACTCCAGCAGCAAAAATATTAAATTAAAGAGTAATAAAAAATGCAGGTAAAAAACAGACAATAACTTGAATAATGTTCAACGTTTACCCCCTCTGGTGGAATTGAAGAGTCGCATAGTTTGGGGGAGGAATGATCTTCTCAGTCTGTCAGTGGAGCAGGACAGTGACAGCAGTCTGTCGCTGAAACTGCACCTCTGTCTGGAGATGACACTGTTTAATGGATGTAGTGGATTCTCCATAATTGATAGGAGCCTGCTGAGTGCCCGTTGCTCTGCTACTGATGTCAAACCGTCCAGCTCTATGCCAACAATAGAGCCTGCCTTCCTCACCAGTTTGTCCAGGCGTGAGGCGTCTTTCTTCTTAATGCTGCCTCCCCAGCACACCACTGCGTAGAAGAGGGCACTCGCCACAACCATCTGATAGAACATCTGCAGCATCTTACTGCAGATGTTGAAGGATGCCAGTCTTCTAAGGAAGTACAGGCGGCTCTGTCCTTTCTTGCACAGAGAATCAGTATTGGCAGTCCAGTCCAATTTATCGTCCAGCTGCACTCCCAGGTATTTATAGGTCTGCATCCTCTGCACACAGTCACTTCTGATGATCACGGGGTCCATGAGGGGCCTGGGTCTCCTAAAATCCACCACCAGTTCCTTGGTTTTGCTGGTGTTCAGTTGTAGGTGGTTTAAGTCGCACCATTTAACAAAGTCCTTGATGAGGTTTCTATACTCCTCCTCCTGCCCACTCCTGATGCAGCCCACGATAGCAGTGTCGTCAGCAAACTTTTGCACGTGGCAGGACTCCGAGTTATATTGGAAGTCCGATGTATATAGGCTGAACAGGACCGGAGAAAGTACAGTCCCCTGCGGCGCTCCTGTGTTGCTGACCACAATGTCAGATCTGCAATTCCCGAGACGCACATACTGAGGTCTGTTTGTAAGATAGTCCACGATCCATGCCACCAGGTATGAATCTACTCCCATCTCTGTCAGCTTGTCCCTAAGGAGCAGAGGTTGGATGGTGTTGAAGGCGCTAGAGAAGTCTAGAAACATAAGTCTTACAGCGCCACTGCCTCTGTCCAAGTGGGAGAGGGATCGATGTAGCATATAGATGATGGCATCTTCTGCTCCCACCTTCTCTTGGTATGCAAACTGCAGAGGGTCGAGGGCGTGTTGGACCTGTGGCCTCAGGTGGTGAAGCAGCAGCCGCTCCATGGTCTTCATCACATGTGATGTTAGAGCGACAGGCCGGAAGTCATTCAGCTCACCAGGACGTGATACCTTTGGGACTGGGGTGATGCAAGATGTTTTCCAAAGCCTCGGGACTCTCCCCTGTTCCAGGCTCAGGTTGAAGATGCGCTGTAGAGGACCCCCCAGCTCCGATGCACAGACCTTCAGCAGTCGTGGCGATACTCCATCTGGACCTGCTGCTTTGCTGGCACGAAGTTTCCTCAGCTCTCTGCTCACTTGCGCTGCTGTAATTGTGGGTGGGGATGTCTCTCCTATGTTGATATCAGCAGAAGGATGTGTAGAGAGTGCAGTACTCCGAGGTGAGAGTGGGTTAGGGTGGTCAAACCTGTTAAAGAAGATGTTCGTTTGGTTTGCTCTCTTCACGTCTCTCTCAATGGTGGTACCCCACTTCGAGCTGCAGCCAGTGATGATCTTCATCCCATCCCACACTTCCTTCATGCTGTTATTCTGCAACTTCTGCTCCAGCTTTCTCCTGTACTGCTCTTTCGCCGCCCTGAGCTGGACTCGGAGTTCCTTCTGCACGCGCTTGAGCTCATGCTGATCACCGTCTTTAAAGGCCCTTTTCTTCTGGTTCAAAAGGCCCTTGATGTCACTTGTAATCCATGGCTTGTTGTTAGCATAGCAGCGTACAGTTCTTACTGGAACTACAATGTCCATACAGAAGTTGATATAGTCAGTAGTGCAGTCAACAACCTCCTCAATGTTCTCACTATGTGATCCCTGCAGGATATCCCAGTCTGTAGTTCCAAAACATTGTCTCAGAGCATTCTCAGCCTCCAGGGTCCACTTCCTGAATGATCGTGTGGTTACAGGTAGGACTCTCACTTTTGGTTTGTAGTGAGGCTGAAGCAGAACCAGGTTATGATCTCCTTTCCCAAGCGCAGGCAGCGGGGTGGCGCTGTATGTGTCTTTAACGTTTTTATTATTCAATTATTAAATTAAAAGGTTTAAAGCCTTAACAACTGTATCACAATGCACATCTACAACATGTATATTAATTGGCATAATTAAAACTGGTGCATTCTCCATGACCCTATTGGCCCTTGAGTTCCTGTTTCTTGCCCCTCCCATTGTCGCTGAAGATCACGTGAACAACTAATATATTTTGCACGCAGAACCAATAAAGTTCATACACAAAGCTACTATGGTGTGCATATGCATAACCAGTATATTTCATATGCAAAACCAGCATAGTACACACATAAAACCAATAGAGTTCAAGCGGAAAACCAACATGTTACCCACATGAAACCAGTTTAAGACGTGAATTAAACCAGTCAATTGTTAGACTAGCACACCAGTAGTGTGCAAACGCAAGCCAATTCATTTGCAAACCATTAGCATTCAAGCTTAAATGGAGTACACTCACAAACCAATAACAAACACTCTGGAACCAGTGATAAACAAGTGCAAATCAATATACTTCATATGCCAACCAGTGGTATGCATATACAAACCAAAACAGTTCACACACAAACCGATAATATATGAACACAAACTAATATAATTCATATGAATGAAACCAGTATAGTATGCATGCAAACCGATAGTAAATATTCATAAACCAATACTGTTCACGTATGGTCTCTTTGACCTCTCATAATTCCACGACATAGACAGCAATCGACTCCCCTTCATTCCGATTATGTTTTTGGTGACAAGTGGTTCTGCATAACTTTCAGAATATCGGTGAAATTCGTGTTACCAGGTTTCTCCGGGACAGTCTAGCTACGCAACAGACTATATGCCTTTTCTCCCATGGTGCTAAGCAGTACAAAAATATGTTTTTCTTAGTCTATTTCATGAGCAGTGAAGTACTGTTCAAGATGCTCTATGTACACACTTGAATCTTCTGTGGTACAATTAAGTCAATTTTACAAATGTACACCATATTCTGACTGTACTCATTCAGGCAGAAATGCTTCTTGCAGGTTGCACCATAGAGCACAATACAAGATCTTTTCTGGTTTCACTCTGTGTTTCTTGCACTTGGGGGGGGGAGGGGTGTTAGAGTATGTATTATGTACTCGTCATCACTGTAGTATCTTCTCTTTTCAATAGAGACAAAGGGAGACACAATAACAGTTATAAAATTCTTTCTTTACTATTTGGAAAAAAGGAAAACAAAACACCACCCATCTATAGGCATATACAATAAAAACAGCTAGTGGGGGCAAATATCATCAATAGATGACAATCTATATGTGTCATATATATATATATATACAGTATATATATATATATATATATATATATATATATATCCTCTTTAATAAAATCCCTGTGTGCATCCAGGTGTCCGTGTGTGTGTGTCTTCTGGTGAAGTGCGCATGCGCGGGGCATGGTGCGATGCGCAATATTACTGTCAGAGAAAGTTACAGGCGTTTTACGGAAATACAAACCAGTATTACTGCGAGAGGAAATTAAAGGTACACAATACAGTGACTCATATTACAGCCACATACAAGCCAGTATTACTGTCAGAGGAGATTAAAGGCATATTACCGACGCGCATGCCTGTATTACTGCCAGAGAAAATTAAAGGTATATTACAGGCGTACAAGCCAGCGGACATACAAGACAGTATAACTGTCACAGAAAATTAAAGACACACAATACATGGCGGCAGCCCACGAAGAACGGTCAGCTCAGCAAGTAAACATCAACAAAAGAAAGGCTGATAGAAAGAAGAATACGACCAACAAAAAGAATGAGGTCAAAGTCCCTTGCCATTTAATATAGACTGTTCCTACTAATGTTTATGCACTACTGTTCTAGCGCCCGTTATTGTAACGGGCTAAATGTCTAGTATATATATAAAACAATATTTACCCTTAAAATACAACATGCCATTTTAATTTTAGTTTAGATTTTGCTTAACTTTTTGTTTATAAATGTAAATGGAAGCTTATAGATTGGGTCAAAAATTTTTATTGAGTTAAGTTCAGATTCTGATGTTCAAAATACTGGAAAAGGTTGATTTTAGCATGGTGTCTGTGAAAAATTGAAAGATTACTGAAAAATAAAATGACAATTTTCATTAGAAAATGATGCTTTGTTTTTCTTCTTTGCATTGTGTAAGTACTTCCTAGCAAAGATATAAAAATTTAAAACGAGTGGTTTCCAGGATATGCACCCTGAACACAGAGACCCATGTACAATGATAACTTCCAGAAAAGTTGAGATTTCTTTTTTAAACATTGTATTTGTCTTGTTGCAGACTGCAGCCCTATTGTTTGGTCCAGTTTGGTCTAGTACTTTTCACCACATTATTCAAAGCTGATTTGACCAATGTTCAGCGATAGCTGGTGTAGAAATTGTGTGTAGATATTGGCTTCACAGACCACACCCTCATCCCCTAAATGCCAGGCACAATTACTCAGACTTCAGCCCAGGTTTGAAACAGATGTTTTTATTTCAAGAAAATAGCTCCCCTAGGTTTATTTTCATCAAAATCCATACAATTGCAAAATATAGATGCACACACACATACAAAGACACATGCAAGTGCACACATGCACAAGCACATACTCAAAGAAATTTATAAGTGAAGATAGCTGATGGCTTGTTTGCCCTACACTCTTAAAACTAATGGCTCTTTAATGGCACTTTATGGCTCTTTACAAGGTTGTGTACTTCCTTGTAGAACCGTTGCATGACAAACCACTATTAAATTCTGGAAAGGGTTCTTTGCATATAAAGATGGTTGTTTGTGTTTTGTAAAACATCCTAATATGTGGAAAAAATCTTTAATGTATGGTAGGCTATTTAGCAGAACACTAACAGAACTTATCCCATGTTATTATATGAAACAAGATTCCTTTGTATTGGTATTTTACAAATCTGTTACCATCTATTCATGTAGTGAGAAGTCAAGCAAAATGACACCTTTTCTTGCCTGAAGAAGGGGCCTGAGTTGCCTCAAAACCTTGCACATTGTAATCTTTTTAGTTAGCCAATAAAAGGTGTCATTTTGCTTGACTTCTCACTACATTCATAATGGCTAACACAGTACAACACCCTAGTACTACATCTATTCATGGTTATTTACTGTATGGAGTCTGTATAGATCCAAATATATAAAAGCTCTTTCTGGAACCTTTATAGAGATGCATCTTTTGGTAACCAAAAATGGTTCTTCTGTGGCAGTGGTGGATTGTAATGCAGGGTGTTTGTGTCCCCCCAGATATTTAAAAAACTCTACTTAAATTAATAAGATAATGTGAAATAAATAAGCTTATCTGCACAATGTGCAACATGTTAACATCCATTAAAAATTGGTTCTGACTTGAACTTGTTTAATTTCTGTGTGTAAATAAAAAAAATTCTGTGTGAACATCTATATTTCCAGAGTGAAGGACGCCGGGCAAATGAGAGTCTATGTAAGTCTTTGATCTTTTGGCAAGCAGGTGGCCTTAGTCTGCCCTTTAATTGGTTGTTCTCAGATTTTTCTGGGGACACAGCTCTGTGCACCCCAAACACTCCCACAATTAATGGCAGTGAATTGGTATTGTATTAGTTTTTTTTTTTAATCTAATGTGATTGGACAATCATCGATACACTATTTCATGTTGACATCAATGGTTCACAGTTCACAGCTGCCTTTAATGGTACATAACTACAGATAAGCAAGAGTGGCTTTAATGAGATGGCAACTTAAAGAGGAATTTCAAGAATCAAAGAAAATTTGGTTATATCTTTAATTAAGCACCCCTTCATACATCATTAACTTGAAGAAATAAAGAAGATAAAGGACAAGCATACACACTGACTTTTTCCAGCTCTTTTTATGACAAATGGAGTTGGCTTACTGGGTGTAAGTAATGTCTTTTTTGCGTTCCATTTACTGTTTCAAAGTGTTGATACCTAAGCATTGTGGACACTGATGGGGGTACAAGACCTAAAACATCTATCTGAAAAATGCAAGCCGCATGAAAGTATCTGCAATCATCTAGACAATAGCATGAGGCTACATTTTTTGGCAGGCTTAGTATTGCTGAACAGCTAGATGAAGGCTACAGGATTGGTATTAGAAGACACAACGAAGAAGTGACCAAAAATGTACACATTCTGTAAGAATAATAGATTGTGTGAAATTTTGTGGAGCATTTCAATTGGCTTTGTGTAGCTATGATGTGAGAGAGACCTCAGATAAGCCCAAAGTGATCACTTCTCCAAACCATGCATTAAAAATGGTTGAGAACGCTGTGATGCTTAAACTTATAATGTAATAACAGTTGTCTCGATAATAAAGGGCCTTCTTTTATTATGCATTCTACAGCTCCTGCAAATATAAGCATCTAAAAGCATTTCAATACTGTGCTAGGTAAGGTTATTTATTTCATAAAACAGAAAGTAAATATTAATACATTCAAACAAGCAAAATTATTTGCATACAATATGACAATAGACTTGGGATGTTATGATTCAGGTGGTTTGTTATTCTTGAAAATATTTCAAAATGAGTCTTTTTTTCTCTTGTTCCATGCTGCATTGTGCAGCTGCCTTTTTTCTTTTTTATTTTGTGCACAAAAAGAGATCTACTCTGCCACCTGAAAATGTGAACAAACTTGTGTGCCTTAGCAACAGGTTGAATGTTAAGAAGGACAAATAATGATGACAGTGGCCTTGAGCAATGTTACTGAACATGTCCAAAATGTTGTGTTTTGTTTGTCATAATTTTGACAATAAATGGAGTTTCTGAAATCCTCTGAAAATTATTTGCAGTATATCATGATACTGACATTATTATATTTATAGCTGATCTAATAATATAGTAACTGTACATGTTTACATAATTCATAGTGTATTGTAGTACTAAGCACCATCCTGTAAAATTACAAGACATACAAAGACTCTTTTCTTTTTATACATCATGGGTTTTATTCCCTTAGTGTGCTTTAGTAATAGGCTACTGTTTGTTAAGGTTAAGAGCTCGAAAGAGAGAAAAAAGTCCACTTCACAGTGTTATTCACCATACGCTATTATTGGTGTCTATAGTTTGGGTTCTATCATGCCAGTTCATTTTTTTTTTTTTTTTGCATCATCATAAGGCCATACTTTTAGTTTTCTTCTTATAATAGCCAAGAAGAACAATATTTTAATTTTTAACAGCTGCTTCTTTGAATTTGTGTGTATGTGTATCTTCCAACATTGTGTGCATTACTGAGCAGGGTTTTGTTAGAAGATCCCCCCATTTGGCCACTTATGGTCAAGTTCTATAAACTCTCTTATCTGAGAGAAATTTTATTTGCCCGCCTAGTTTCATATATACCTATATTTCTGAACTGTGAAGTGCTGCTTCAGTTTGTACCTCCAAAAAGTACACCCCTGCCCAAATTGTTTTCACCAGCTGCCAGTGCTCTATGGCATTGCTCTGAAGAACTACTTTGGCACCTTCATTTTTAAGAGTGCACCACAGCATACGCTGGATGATGAAGAAAAGGAAATCAACACACAAATTCCCACACATACCACAATAGGCACCACAATAGATCTATAAAGATCAACATTAAGCCATCCCTTGACCAATCTATCTGTCTATGCTGCTTGCTTACTTCTTCTAACAAAATGTTTTTAGTATCAAATTAAATATTATTGACGTTTTTCACTTGATTCCATTTCCTTTTCATTTTACTCTACAGTGATTTGTGTACATAGCAAATATAATATATTTTAATGTACTTGGTTGTAAACTATTTTACTGTAAAATCAGTTGCACTGTATTGTAAACTTTCCTGTTGAGTGATTTCTTGTGGTATCCATAATGTCTAATTTATATGTAAGTATTGTATGGGCCATTCTATACCGATATTTTTCATTTAAGACAATGCTTTTTTATTTGTTTTAGTTACAGGTTTGGCTAACAATAACACTTGTTTCTACCACTGTGTAATTTACATGTTGGTCCACATTTAAACCACCTCAATAAGAAAACATTTCAATGTTCCTGAGGCAGTTCAGTTCCCAATTTGTACGCTAAACACGTAAATTTCCAATGCCTACCAATACACCTTTGAGAAACAAAGGTTACCTCTTCTGCTTACAAACTACCTAACATATGAACATATGAATTTCAGATATTTGTAACATTCATGGAAAATTGAACTTCCCATTAAGGAATAGTAAATTTAACTTTAACTCTGAATTGTCTCTACCATCATTTTCATGTCTATTTTCAAACTTCCACCAATAGGAAATGGTCTGGTAACTCTATCTCCTATAACCAGTAGTAATACAGTTTTAGCTCACCACAGTGCTACTCCAGGCTGAAAATATATTCTGCTGTGATTCACTCCTGAAAATTTGGAGTAATCTACCAAACCAGTTGATTTGTTGGAACTGGTATATTCTTTTACTGTGGAAGCAATTTCCGTTCACTTTTACACATCAAGGCAATAGGCTTGCTAATCTGTTGCCAAAAAGCTTTCATCTATTGATAAAACGGAAATCCTGATTGAAGCTGACATTTCACAAAAAGGCCAGGGAATGCAGAAGAACTGCATATTCCATTCAGAGCTGATCAGTAGCTGTCTAAAAAAAAACAAAAAACAGGTCGGCAAGGCAAGGTCAAGCTCTCTGGCTTTGCATGCCCATTAAAACTGTGATTGTCTACTCCTAAGTAAATCAGAATGTGGAAACCTCTCAGATAGGCTGGTACATTTGCATTCAATCTGTGAATCTATAAGCAGTTATTAAACAGCTGTGTAAATTATTTAGTCGAGGGAATCACAAGAGAACCTTCAGAAATATCCTCTTTCTGCCAAATGGAGCTCCAGTCATATAAAGTTTGCACACCACAATATAGAAATTATTATTATTATTATTTAGCAAGTACATTTATCTAAAGGTAATTAGTAAACCATAATATATGGAATATGAGTGATTATAAAGTACATTTGCTGACAATTGGGAGGTTTTGTTTTTGGTTTTTATAGTTTACTGTTAATAAACTAACTAATGCATCTTTTTATTGTAAATAATGCTTTTCTTAAAGGAAATTATTGCAGACTTTTATAGTATTATTTTTGATAATTCTTAACACTAAGGTTAACTACCTAGCTTAGGACCATGTTTCAAGGAAGAGGTATACCTTAACCCTGTCACTTTTGCTTCTTAATCCAATGGGGACTGCCAGTTAATTTAAAACACACACACCTTAAGTGGGTGGCATGATGACATAGTGACTACTGCTTCTCCCTTATAGCTCCAGCTTCAGTTTTCATCCTTGCCACTGTCTATGTAGAGTTTGCATGTTCTGTCTATGGGTTTTTTCCAGGTACTACAGTTTTTGCCCATATACTGTAAATATGTTACAATATATTGCAATATATATTAATTATAATATCTCTTTCTCTCTCTCTATTAGAAAATTTGAGTTCAGATAATACACAACTGGTATATAATTTTTTTTCACCTTTTTGTCATCATGGCTTTAGAAAATTATTATTTTTTTGTTCCAATAAAAACACAATGTTGGGCATAGCCATTTGTTATAACAGACACGTCTGTAAAGTGAGTGTTTGTGATTGCAGATGATGACAGAGCTATATATAAATTGCGCACTATTCATTCATTATTCAGTCATTCATTGTCTGCCCAAGTTTGCCCCAATTATCATGTTAAATATTAAATAAACTGTATATTTTACTGTATCTAATGGTGTTCATTAGAACCCGCACAATATTAAGAGGATTTATTACAATTAGTTAGTGCCAAATCTTCTCCCTGTGGAGTTGAATGTATGCATACTACAGCTGAAGGAAGAATGATTCAACTACGAACAAGGTAAAACCCTGTGGTGCTTTAAAGGAAACACATGATACGGCTTGTGGAGGGATGTATTACTGATCTATTGAGCAAATTTTAGTGTACTTTTTAGAGAGGATCCATGGCTTTGTGTGTCACATATCTACATTAGGTTCACCATGAACACACAAGATTACTGTTGGATTTTTCTCTGAGAATAAGGCCAATATCCAATAAAGCTCTTCCTTAAAGGTATTATAACAATAATAAATGCAATTCTTTAATTGAGTAATTAAATTTAATAATGCAATTACAATGTAACACTGATAAACAAATGCTAAATCACAAAATTAAGAGGAATAACTAAGATGTCAGACGGTAAAAGAAAAGAGACAAAAGAATGTAAAAAAAGGAAGATGGAATAAACTCAAAAACTGTTAACTAACAAAGCTTAAACAAAATCCAGGTGGTATAATCCAAAACAATGTTACCTGAGTAATGGTCCTGTTTATAGCCAACAGGGGGTGCTACTGTAAAGGAACAGTGCAATACACACATAAGAGTAACACTGTTGTCAGGTTTGGAGTTCCACAAGCTTCGAGGGGTACAGGGGAGGAGATCATGCAGTCTAAATGTCATTTACCAGTGATGTGTTGATTATTTCCATGGCTGAGAATTAAAAAAGAATAACAAATTTTGCAGATATCCTTGATCCCCACCATCTGGAGTGATTAATTTTTTTACCAACATTTGACCTGAATTGATGCTGTAGGGTTACTGTGCTGTGAATCATTCGTTAATTTACTTAAACACACTTACCATGCAGACTTAGATTAAGGTTGATAAAAGGCTACAGTTTAATAGCCAAGGATGACTTTAAGAGGTACAGGTACATGGTCTGGGATTTTTTGATGCTGCAGGTACGAGTTCTTGTGCTTCAGTAGCACAAAAAGCTGCCTTAATGTAGACAAGGCTCAAAGATCGGAAGCACAAATAAACCCTTACTAAAGAAAAACAAAATCTTTTCAGTTTCATTTTTTATTTTGACTCTTATGGTATCTTAATAATAAAATTTCAGTTTGATCAAGAAAGACTCAAATGTCATTTTTAATGAATGCTGCAACATAAATCAATTCAGCAACAGATGTGAAGGCACTAGTAAAAGCCTGAGTGAAAAGTCTAGGTTGGTGTCATGCTGTGACCAAGCAGACGCAGTATACAGGAGGAAGCCAGTCCTCTGTGCACAACATACAGAAGAGAAGATGCCATGAGAGCAGAAGCTCACATGCTGGTGGGTCATAGAGATGGGGCTGAAATTGTGTACAGGAGGCTACAGCCATGAAGGTAAAAAATAAACACATAAAGGAGAGAAAAATGAGTAAGCACATGAGCCACTTTGCCACCTCCTGGGTGAACTTTCTTGATTTCATCAGACTTCTTGGAGCACACTGTGCAATCAATTAGATGAGTTAAACCATGGCGACAGGAGGCAATTTTATTTGCTCTTATTTGAATGATTGCAGAAGCAAGCATTTCCGATTCCTTGTTTTCAGTTTATCTCAATTAATAAAATCTTTCCTGAACTTTTTATCAACTTTCTTATTACTTTTTAAAGATAAATCCCATTTTTAGTTTACAGTATAAAGGAGTTATAAATGATGGGGGACTGGAAGATCAGGATGGCTTTAGGTATCTTTGGAGAGGAATTAATGATAGATTTGAATTAGGAAGCGAAAGACATCTTAGTGAGCAGGGTTATAATTTAGACAATAAAAGAGGGACCTTAACCTTGCAAATTTTAGGGCAACCTAAATAACTGCAGTGAATGCCCTTTTATCGCAAATTGTCTTGATGAGTGACACATGTCTCACTAACTGAACGTCTTATTATTTGACATGAATTGTGTGGAAAGGGAGAAAGATTTCCAGTGTTTAATGTCAGTCCTGTATTACTGTGATAATATAAAATTATGACAACAGAAAGGATGAAGTCCTGACTCCACATATCTATCATAATTAGCAATTTCATACACCATCAGTCATTGCAGCATATACCAGCTCTACAATCACAAGAATAGCCTACAGAGCCAAAAGTCAAGTCACACTCAATAAATTATCTGGAAGGAGAACAAGTGCTGTCACAAGATATAGTGGTGTGTCTTAAGTAAGTGAAGGGTGCTATCTGTGATCTGGCTTCAGTGGCTTGCTTAAAGGAGGCAGTATTATGTATACTGGGACCTCAGCCTGGATGGAGTTAGATTTAAAAGATGGTAAAGGAATAGAAAAAAAAAAAAACGCAAAACTGATTCTGCACCTGCAATTTGTTCACCACCTACCTATTGAATTGGTTTTGAGATGGTTAGTTGCTTCAGTTATATTATTTTCTTTATTTGTTTTATAGCAGGCTCACAACTTGTGCTATGTTTTTTTTGTTGTCTAATTTTCTATGACAAGGGTTAAGTGAGTAGAAATCGATGAGCTATGCTGGCCTGCATGGTGTGTTCTCGACATAATTGTTGAAATGTTGTAACTTAAGGAGACATGATTTAAATCCAAGCCGACTCACTGACTGTGCAGAGTATCTAAAGGTGCTCTAGTTTTGTCCAGGACTTGCTAAAATGTGTAAACTAGGTTAATATACAACTTTAAGTTGGCACACTGTGGGTGTATGCTTAAATATGTCCTGTTACAGACTTGCAGCCTAATCTACAGTTGACTCTTGCCTTGCACCCAATCCTTCTGGGCATGAAGCAGTCCAGAACTGAATTAAGGATAATCATTAAATGTAATATAATATGTTGTAATATAATATTATAATTTGACTTCAGCAATCATGTCAGCTTTTTTCTGGACATTTTTAAATATTGTTGCAGTTCCGCCTCTTAAAATTATCCACAAGGAAAGGTCTTAAAAACAAACACAAAAAGTCTTTGCAGGTCTAGTCCTTCTGAGTTGGGCTCACTCCTGGCAGCCTTTCCCCAAACACAAATGGCACGCTTCAAGCCTGCACAGACCAAAAAGAAAGAGACTGAGGACTTTTAAATATCATAGCTCAAAAATGTCTACAATTAGGAGGAAAATAAAACCACAAAACCTCAGGTTCCATTATAAACAAAGGCTCTTTAATATTTAAAGAATTTATCAAAGAATTTCAAATTAAATTAGCATAAAAGCAAGGCAGAATAATGGAGAAAAAGGAGAAAAAAGCTAAACAAAATCCAGTCCAGGCACAATAAACAGTACTTTAGAGAAAAGACGTCATTATTCTGTTTCTTTTTTCTTTTTCTTTTTTACCTGTTGGGTTTCAAGTTCTGGATATTTTACACTTTATAAGGGATTTGGGCTCATCTGAATCCAACTTTATAGTAATTTTCAGATTTAGTTTCATTTTAATTATGTTGATTTTTTCACCTACTTTGCTTTAAATACACTATGTCATTTTTTTGTCTTTTATTGAATTTATTAAAAGCAAATAATATTCCATACAATCAAGTCAAACTTAACAAAAACGAATTAATTTTGAATACTGTTACGTGACTGCGATCAACAGTTCTGGTAATCTCATAACTTTGCCAACATAAATATGCCAATGGTCAGACACTACAGTTTCACTCGGTGGAGAAAAACAAAGTTTATTTAGTTTTGATTCTAACCATAAGCATTTAGGTTACATTTTGTTTTACTGATTTTGGCTATGTTTAAGACTATGTTTTTCGATTATGCGCTTGAATATTTGTTATGCTCTTATATTTCTGCTGTTTTCAGTATCGATTCTGTTTCTTCCTCACTAACTTTTGGTCCTGTCCCTACATATCATCTCTTGACTTTGCACCTCTTTTTTGTAACAATAACCTTTAGGTGATCACACGTACCCTTAGCAGAAGCAAGAGTTGAAAATAAATCCAAATGCAAAAAAAATAAAAATCAGAAAATCAAAAGACAAGGGTAGAAGCTAAAATGCAAGGTTGAAACTGCAATGAGAACATAAGTTTCTGTTTTGATATACTTCAGGAAGTCACACGCTTCTACATAAAACTAACACATAAATATTTATAAAATTCAAAATAATTAATAATGCAGCCTCAATAAAATTATAATATTACATAAATACAACAAAGACAAAACCAGAATCAAAATTCAAAACATAACATGAAAAATAATATTTGAAAACAGCACAGATTAAGTAAACAGAGAACATACTTGAGTTAGAGAAGAGACCTTGGCTGAAATGTAAGAAACATAGCTCAGGTGTGTGTTCCCTTTTCTCAAGAGTGCCTTCATGGTGATGTCTTTACAGATGAAGAAACACAAAGGATCAGAAAAGGAGCAGAACCTCGCGTCAACGAGTTAAAAACTGTGTCTGTTTTCTCTGTAGTGACATCTTCACTAATCTAGAAGGGGAACCCAGATCCATGGCATGAATCCACCTAGCACTGCATCAATAAGAGCTAGAAGATACCAGTGTGAAAACCAGAGAGGTAGGAGGGAAAGACTCACTGAGTTTGAGAAAAAGAAAGAGAAAACATACACTACCTGTCTACTGAAACAAACAAGTAATATCTTCCTTAACAATAAATACAGCAGGTACTGCCTGCCCATTTTAGCAAAATCAAAAAGTTAGATTAGATAAACTTTAATTATCCCAAGGGGAAATTTAGATTTGAAAACATTAAAAGTTCAAAAGTACTGTACAGTTGCTGACATTCTGAATTTTTTTAATGAGCCATTCTACATGTAGTTGTACCCCTGATTTGTTCTTGACTTGTGCTCAGTACTGCCAGGATAGGCACTGAGCTGGGTGAATGGACTGAAACGTAAATGGATTGCATTCTACACTGTAGAAAATATACAGTAATCCCTCGCTATATCGCGCTTCAACTTTCAAGGCTTCACTCTATCGCGGATTTTATATGTAAGCATATTTAAATATATATTGCGGATTTTTCGCTGGTCCGTGGGTTTCAGTGGACAATTGGTCTTTTAATTTCTGGTACATGCTTCCTCAGTTGGTTTGCCCAGTTGATTTCATACAAGGGACAATATTAGCAGATGGCTGAGAAGCTACCCAATCAGAGCATGTATTACGTATTAAATAAAACTCCTCAAATATATTGTGAGCAGGGGGGCTGTTCACACCCCTAGAGGATACGGCCGCTCCTCAAAAAATGCTGAAAAACTACCTTCACATTGCTCCCTTCCTTGCTGGGCTTACTTGTGGTTGCTTTGTTGCGCGATATGCTTCCTGCACGGTGCTTCGCATACTTAAAAGCTCAAACAGCACCTATTGATTTTTGATTGTTTGCTTTTCTCTCTCTCTCTTGCTCTGACATTCTCTGCTCCTGACAGAGGGGGTTTGAGCAGGGGGGCTGTTTGCACCCCTAGAGGATACGGACGCTCGTCTAAAAAAATGCTGAAAGACTTCCTACTCATTGCTCCCTTCCTTGCTGGGCTTCCTTGCAGCTGCTTTGTCAAGCGATATGCTTCCTGCACGGTGCTTCGCAATACTTAACACTAGAGTTACCAGAGCCTACGAAAAAACTCGTAAATCCGTCCCACCTTAAATCGCGTCTTAAATCCGTTTGCACCTCTCCGCCAGAGTCCTTTGTCATCTAAATGTGCTGATAAACAAAAGCTACTAGCAGCCAGCTATTCCATCCCCCCACCGACTTAGAAAGAATTTCTCCTAGCTCATGCCTTGCCTTGATTTGATTATCTGGGATTGAAGTGGAGTTTTAGAGTGGAAATAATATAGTGTTATTTGGAATACACGCATTTCATGTGTGTTCCGTTTCTATAGTAGTCTGTGCAAGCACATTTTTAAAACAGAAACGTTTTTCATATTCTACTAGTAAATGACAAAATGTAGGCATAAACTATATAACGTATGAAGCCTGAAGTCCATATATCAAAGAAACACTTTCACAAAAGGTACAAATAAGAGAACACGTGCGCTTTTATTCAAAAATATAACCGCACAAAAAAAAAAGCCGCGTTAGCATGCCACATTGACATTCTTACTACAACCGCTGCGGTGGCGTAATGGTATCAGCTCCTGACTGGGGATCAGAGGGTGGCGAGTTCAAGTCGGTATCTCACCGTCACTTGAAATCAGCAGTTCTTAGCTGCTTATCAATCCATACAACCCCATCTGACACAGCTGTTTTCACATAAATAAAAGTGTACTTTTATTCAAGACTATAACCGAAGAATAAAGAAAGCAAGTTACAGTTGGTGGTTGATACGACAGCTTGCGTGGTGCAATGCTAAGAACTGCTGATTTCAAGTTACGGTGAGATACGAAGAAGACAGCTTCGCCAGCGTTTGTGTGTGTGTCAGAACCCTTTTGGGGTGGGGTGGGGGCGGTAGTATGCATCGTGGTACACTGCAGACCTATAGCGTGTCTTTATGTCAGATGGGGTTGTATGGATTGATTCTGAATGCGACTGCGAGAATGAAAAGTGAATTAAAAAAAAAAAAAAAAGCTAACCTTTACCAGTATCATAAGTTACACCGGCTGTTAGAGACTGAAATCAAATTTATGTTGTTATTCTAAAATTGTAAGAATAAGAGCAGTTCACATCTCGAAGTGGAGCCGTGCGGGATTGAACTCGCCACCCTCTGATCCCCAGTCAGGAGCTGATACCATTACACCACCACGGCGGTTGTAGTAAGAATGTCAATGTGGCATGCTAATGCGCCTTTTTTTTTTGTGCAGTTATATTTTTGAATGAAAGCGCACGTGTTCTCTTATTTGTACCTTTTGTGAAAGTGTTTCTTTGATATATGGACTTCAGGCTTCATACGTTATATAGTTTATGCCTACATTTTGTCATTTACTATTAGAATATGAAAAACGTTTCTGTTTTAAAAATGTGCTTGCACAGACTACTATAGAAACGGAACACACATGAAATGCGTGTATTCCAAATAACACTATATTATTTCCACTCTAAAACTCCACTTCAATCCCAGATAATCAAATCAAGGCAAGGCATGAGCTAGGAGAAATTCGTTCTAAGTCGGTGGGGGGATGGAATAGCTGGCTGCTAGTAGCTTTTGTTTATCAGCACATTTAGATGACAAAGGACTCTGGCGGAGAGGTGCAAAAGGATTTAAGACGCGATTTAAGGTGGGACGGATTTACGAGTTTTTTCGTAGGCTCTGGTAATTCTAGTGTTAAAAGCCCAAATAGCACCTATTGATTTTTGATTGTTTGCTTTTCTCTCTCTCTCTGACATTCTCTGCTCCTGACGCGCACTCCTTTGAAGAGGAAGATATGTTTGCATTCTTTTAATTGTGAGACGGAACTGTCATCTCTGTCTTGTCATGGAGCACAGTTTAAACTTTTGAAGAAGAGACAAATGTTTGTTTGTAGTGTTTGAATAAAGTTCCTGTCTCTCTACAACCTCCTGTGTTTCTGTGCAAATCTGTGACCCAAGCATGACAATATAAAAATAACCATATAAACATATGGTTTCTACTTCACGGATTTTCACCTTTCGCGGGGGGTTCTGGAATGCAACCCCCACGATCGAGGAGGGATCACTGTACTATAAAAATAAACTGATGTTTTTCTTGAAATGGCTCTCAGGACATGCAAGCGTGTTTCTTCTCTAATTCCATAGTGTTGTTTCTTGCAGTGTTGCTGTCTTCTGTGAATGTGGGTAGATGCTTTTGATTGGTACATTTGATTTTGATGTTAAAGCCAGTTATCTGGGCAGTAATTATGCTGCATATTTGCTAATTAAAACACAATAATAGTACAATGAACAAAAATAAAATTCATAAAATGAATGCTGCTATTATGTGTCTTAAATTAACGTTATTTCTTTTATGCTATGTGCTGGGTGATGTAGTTACGAGCCACTTGACTACAAGTGGCTCTTTAATGGCATGTGCAGAAGTTCCTTTATAAATTCAGTGGTTCCACAACATAGCTTCTTTCTTCAATGGATAACGTCTATCTCCTTTTGACAATAGTCAATTTATCAAGTAGGCCTAGAAATAGGACTTGTTTCTGTTTTCTGCTTTGTTCTGTTTCGGATGACTCTTTAGATTTGCCTCTGAGTTTTGTTTGCGGATTATTTAGGATGTTTTCATTTATTACCATTGCTTGTCCCTCATTATGAGTGTGTCTCAGGTGACATCGCCTGGTCTCTGTGCACCTCATAATAATTTCTGGAGATACTGTCTCTACAAAATGTTGTTAGGAAAATTGAATGATTGTTTTTGCATAAATAAGACAGGGAGTTTTAAGGTTTTATTACAGTTATACAAACTTATTGGTGATGTGATCACAACACCACTTTGTTTCCAAGTATCATTGCTATTTTATAGTTATTTTTCATGGTGGAAGCCATGCTGTTTATAATTACGATTATCATTGATGATCACATGGCATGGAGCATATCATCATGTGGTTGTGACATCACTGAGCCACCATTATAAAAGATGCTCTGAATCTAAGATTTTGGATTTATAATCTACTTTACTACAATTAGTATGCAAAAGACCTTTTGCCTCACTTTATGGTTTAGGTTTCTGCCGTTTTAGATCTCCTGGATTTTATGTAATGACTAGGGGGGGCTGCCCCCTGCTCGCTTCGCTCGCCCACCCCCGGGTTTATACACAATTTAAAGAGATTATTATTTTCATGGGAATTGTTACATATGCATTATTTTCATTTTTACTTTAAAACTTTTGTAAAGACAATACTTGTCCTGGGCGGCACGGTGGCGCAGTGGGTAGCGCTGCTGCCTCGCAGTTGGGAGACCTGGGGACCTGGGTGAGCTTCCCAGGTCCTCCCTGCGTGGAGTTTGCAAGTTCTCCCCATGTCTGCGTGGGTTTCCTCCGGGAACTCCAGTTTCCTCCCACAGTCCAAAGACATGCTGGTTAAGTGGATTGGCGATTCTAAATTGGCCCTAGTGTGTGCTTGGTGTGTGGGTGTGTTTGTGTGTGTCCTGCGGTGGGTTGGCACGCTGCCCGGGATTGGTTCCTGCCTTGTGCCCTATGTTGGCTGGGACTGGCTCCAGCAGACCCCCGTGACCCTGTGTTCGGATTCAGCGGGTTGGAAAATGGATGGATGGATGGATGGATACTTGTCCTTTATTTCCGGCCTCGGGCATGGTTAAATCTCTTTCTTGCAGGACGTATAACGCTGATTGTGTTGCAAAGAGGGGGGGATTTGGATGTTGGATTTACTGGTTTCTTTGATTTCTTTTGCTTCTGTCCCTGCTTTTTTCTAAAAGATTTTGGATTTGGACTTGTTTGTGCTAGGATTGCCTTTTAGGTAGCTTCTTTATTGCTCTCTTTTTGGCATTTTCTTGTATTTTCCATTCTTGTTAAGAGGTGTTTCTGCCCCTTAGGAACCCTCTTTTTGATTTTGAATTTGGTTAGTGTTCTGGTTTTGACAACTAATTATTTTTAATTCACAGTTAACAACTTTGCTCTGCAATTTAGTGTTACATTTAACCTCCTGGTCCATCCTTATTCCTACCTGCTCAGTTTGTCTGCACTGGCAGTACCAAATGACATGGGGCCTCATACATAACGGCGTGCGTAGAATTCACACTAAAACATGGCATACGGACAAAAGTGGAAATGTTCATACACACAAAAAAATCCAGATGCATAAATCTGTGCGTTCTTCTGCTCCATAAATCCCGGTCAGTGTGAAAAGTAACGTGCACACGCCTGCTGCCACTCCCCAACTCCTCCCAGAATTACACCTCTTTGAATATGAAAATCAATATAAATAGCCCTTAAGCTCAGCATTCTGTGAAAAGGCAATGGCAAAAGCACAGGGGGGAAATAGAAGAATTTCAGCGAATACCAAGTGGAGGCAAGGAAAAACTCACTATTTGTTGGTTTAAACAGTGGTATAAACAACAAAATGAAGTTGATCGAGTGACATAGAGTGTTGGAGAAACTCGAAAGCTCAAGTTCACAAAGTCGCACAGTGCCCGAAATAAAAAAGAAATTGTCAGATATCAAAGTCGCCGTGAAAAGGCGAGTCGTAGCCCACCGTCTGAATGTCATATGAAAGCTTATTAGGGTACAGAGAAAAGAAAAAAAAATAGGGACACAGTGGCAAAAAAAGCTCAAAATGTCAACTTTAATCTCGAAATTTCCACTTTAATCACGTAGTTTATTTTGTCATTAAAGTAGAACATCATAAACTTCATCTTCCATCCATCCATCCATTTTCCAACCCGCTGAATCCACAGGGTCACGGGGGTCTGCTGGAGCCAATCCCAGCCACCACAGGGCACAAGGCAGGAACCAATCCTGGGCAGGGTGCCAACCCACCGCAGGACACACACAAACACACCCACACACCAAGCACGCACTAGGGCCAATTTAGAATCGCCAATCCACCTAACCTGCATGTCTCTGGACTGTGGGAGGAAACTGGAGTGCCAAACTTCATCTTAAAATCTTTAATTTACTAGTTTCTCAAATACCATCGTAACTAAAGTAGCACGTTAAATGCTTTGTTTTGTATGTGTTCTTCTATGTACTCTATGTGTGTGAATCACTATGTGCTTCTTAAACGGGCTTTCTCTTCCTCTGACAGGACACAGAATCCATTACATTCGTGATATTACAGTTCTCTGAATAATTTAAATACTGAGATGTATACTTGATATCATTTCAGTATTCATATCATATCAATTAAAGCATGTATTAAACAGGGGAACATGGTGGGGAAGTGGTAGTGACGAACTGGTGCTCCATCCAGAGATTGTTCCTGCCTCACGCAAGATGCTTGCTGCGCTGTGCGCGACCTTCAATGAAATAATTTATTGCAACAGTACTGTCTCTTTCAAACGTACTAACCTCCAATTCCTGTCCTTCCTTTTCTTTCTCCAAGTAATTGCCACACAATCAGCTCAGTAATAGATGTCAAACCATCTGTCAGCTTAGAACGTTGATTCTTCAAAATGTTTAAGGAACATTGAAATATCTTCATAGTACTGTACATGTTTAATTATTCCATTCATCTGTCCTTCCAGTATCGTGCCAGCCCCAGCAGGAATACAGCATGAGGCAGGAACAATCCCTGCTCCTTGCTAGCGCTGCAACACCATGTCCTCACATGTTTAATTATTAAAAATATAGATTATTTAAATGATGTTAACATTATATCTATATAATGTAATAAACATATTTTGCTGCATTTCATCTTAAAAATGATATCGTCACCATATGTAAATACACGCTTTATAAAGTGGCGCAGGTTGTACAATATTATAACTGGAGGTCAGTACAGGAAAGGCTCTGAAGCATTTGCCATATGGGAGCATTTCAAATAGGCAGCATGGCTGAGGCAGCGTGTGCTAAATGCTGTATGCCGATAATTATCTTTCTGATCAGCTACTGTAGAGCTGTGATTCCCCACTCAGATACAGTAATATAAATACTCTGAGTGGTGCAGTGAGAGTAATATGGAAAAGGATGATCCGCTGTGGCAAACCCTAACGGGAGCAGCTGAAAGAAGAAGAAGAAGGTGTAGTGAAAGTAACAATACTAAAGCAGCTATGGTATTTGGAATAGTTTGGCATTCCATGGACCATTATATTGTTACAGGTTAATTACAATCAGATGCCTTAAACTAATAAACAATATGCGGTTAATTTCAGTGTATTTATAAAGCCGCGTCAGGGAAGTGGATCTAAAAAAGAAAGGGAAACCACACAGGAACAGTAGCACTGCTTTGACGCTGGGTGCCGCCAGTTTGCAAAACCGAGCGGCGAACTTGTGTACGCCAGGGTTTGAGCTAGCGTGAAAATGTGCGTGGCTTTATGCCAAGTTTAGGTTTTATACATCATGATTTGAATGTGGAAACAGCAGTACGCAACATTTTTGTGCATACGCACCGTTTATACATGAGGCCCCAGATGAGCAAGCACTTTACTGGATTACCTTTTGTTTCTTAAGGAAGTGACCTTTAAGTATTGGCCATCACAGCATTTCCTGTCTTCAACATGTCCAGTTTATGTTAACATTTTTTATGATATTTTGGAAATCTAGTTTAGTCACTCACTGTAGCCTTGTTGATACAAACTACTTTCTACAAACAATATTAGCTTAGCCATTTCTAAAACTCTCCTAGAGGCACCACAGTGTTTGTAATTACCACCAAGCATACCCATTGATTTGTGAATTTGTACCACTAGCATACCTGTTTTGGCCAGTCACTACTTCATTAATTTAAATCAGTAACTGTGTTGTTAGTGAATTTAACAAATACATGGAATGGCTGTGGTTTCCTTGAGGGGAGGTTTGAAGATAAATATATAATATTTTGAGATTAAAACTAAGTGTGCTCAGGTTTGATTCCTGTCTTGTCTTTGATGGTGACTAGACAGGCTCTTCTTCTCTCAGCAACCCCGTGGATTAAATTGGTTTGATAATGGATACATTATGCATATGAAAAATTGTAAAATGTGTTTTTAGAAAGTAACAATTTTGTTTTAGGTCTATCATATTATGAATGCAGTGCTGCTGAAGTTCACTTTGTCTCTAATTCATTTAGTTTTAAAAAAGTCTGAAACAGTTAAATCACTGTTTGACATAAGCATCTTGACTGTTACTACTGCTAGTGAGTTTTCACATTATGCATTTGAGCTTTTTGCTCTGATTGAGTTAAGGAATGAAGGAAGTGAAACGAAACAGTGCTCTGGGTGTCTTGGAAAAAGCCAAAAGCTTCTCCAGCAACCAAGGAATTTCAGAACGTGTTTTCAGGGCCTATGGTATAAATGTAAAACATTGTTTTACTTCTAAGTATTCATTTTCTTCTGCGTTTGTTATGAAAACAGTAAAGAAACAATTTAAATATATATTGCCACTACACATTCAAGTGATGCCCAGGCCAGCAACATTTTTTTTTTTGTTCTTTATTTTGCCTTATACAATTTGTTGTATTAGGAATTTGTTAGTTTGTCAGAGCGCAGGGTCAGCCATTGTACAGCGCCGCTGGAGCAATTACAGGTTAAGGGTCTTGCTCAAGTACCCAGCAGAGTAGGATCTCTTTTGGCAGTGACGGGGATTTGAACCGGCAACCTTCGGGATACCAGCACAGATCCTTAGCCTCAGAGCCACCATATTTCTGTTTTTCAATTGATACACTATTTTGCTGGTTAATAACTATGAGTTGTTGGGTATGGGTGTGTGTGTGCCCATATAGTTGAAAATGAGGAGACCTGAAGCATATTAAGTTTATAAAAGAGGTTTTATGAAATGTTAAGATTTGGAAGATAAGTAAATATAGAAAGAGAAGGTATAAAACTGCATTGAAAGATTTAAGTAATTTACTAAGTGAGTTTAACAAATTAACTGAAGAATATATTTTTGTATGTGTATTGAACTGAGTTATTTATTTATATTATTAATAAAAACTTAGAATATTTGAAATTTAAAGTGCTGTTTTTTTGTTCATGAGGCTCTAAGTTAAACAAATGAAGTACCTAAGTGATGCATTCAAGATATAGATAAATGGTAAATGACTGACAAAATCAATAACTAAGCACTAAGAGATTAGTTATACAAACTCTATGTGCTGTCTATCAGTTATTAAAGAGTAAAGAAAGAGCTACAGGAGGAAACTCTGCTTTTGCCTTCTGATGCCTATTAGAGGGTGTTGCTTGACAGTTTTTCAGATGTATGGAATACATTCTTTAAACAAATTATCTAAATAGATAACTTTCTGTACTTCAGTCTAATAGTTTAGTAATTACCAACTGACAGTATCTTCAATTTGGCTTTCTTTTACTTTTTAAGGTCTTTATAACATTTTCAAAAACTTCAGGTGCTGTGCCTTCAAATTGAGGGTGATGCAGCACCCTCAGCACCCCATTCCCACACGATGGCTTCCAGCAGTATGCTATTGCACCTTTGCATTTCCTGACATTTAGATGTACAAACAATGGACTAGATTTAGTGATTTTGAAAATGGTTTAGATGGTTAGATATGTATGGACAATCAAAAACCTAATATGTTCATTTTTATAATGAGATTTTTTGTTAAATACTTGGGAATTGGGGAAAAAACCTCCCAGTTACATCTTGGTTAAAGAGCTCAATAATGGGGAAAAACAGAAAACAAACCTCAGATATGCCTCACTTAGACAAATGAGTGCAACTAGAATGCAAAAGGAGTATTAAAAGGAGGACTATGTTCATTACATTTGGGTAAAGATCAGAAGTGAAATGATTTGTGAGTCGCAACTCAGTTCTAGTAAGACCCTTCTCTAGCTGGACTTCTTTAAGGCAGGGTAGTTTAGTAAGTCATATCAGGATCATGAGTCAATAGTTATCCAGTAAATGGACACCTTCCAGAGACAAGGCAACTTTACTAAAGGGTTTTAGTCTTTTCACAGTAACACCTTATTCAGATCAGGTAACACATAAACACAAAACATCAAGGCCTGTCACACCAATTGCTTTTTCTACTTGTTTCATCACTAACACTAGAACTCCTGTCAGATATTTTGTATTTATGAAATACAGACTAATTAATTAAATGTAGTATATTATGCTTTACTTGCAGCCCCCCAGGTAAACTACAAGGTGGTAGGAGGTATAACACCTTTGAAAGGGTAAGGTGAGGCCTATGGCTGCCAAATTAGTAACTGCTTGTCACGATGAAGATGAGATACAGTTTTGCATGAACAGGGAAGCACAAGTCCTGTTTCTTTTATGGAATTTAAGTTATTTTGTTTGTTTTTATATATATATTCTAGGGATCTTGTATAACATCAGGGCCCTGGAAATAATGTCACATAAGATCCCACAGATGAACATGAGACAAGGGAATGGTGTATGTACTGTTGGGTATCAGACTGCACAATAGATAAACGTAGCACTTCATCATGTATCTATACTGAACAGGTGAGTGTATGTGACTTGCAATTGCTGCCCCATCAAGGGTTTGTTCCTGCTTTGCATTTGATGCACTCTGATTATTACAACCATAGAAGTGGATGCAGAAAATGAATAAATGTGTGAAGCTTTGTAGGGACAATAATTTAAAAACTACTGAGATCAAGTATACCATAGAAATGCAATGCAGATTTTAGATATTAAACATTCTGCTCCAACAAGTCTGTACTTTGAACCTTACCCTAAGGTAGACAATGGAGAGTAGTGCCTACACCATGCTTTCTTTGAGGAATGGCTGAGTTATATCTTCTTGAGTGAAATCCATATAAGACAACATGTCACTAAACAACTGTGAAGGCAGAAGTGACAACGGGCTTTTGCTATCAAGTAGAATTAAATGCTGCACTATCAATTAAATAAATGCCAGTATGTTAGATTAATCATTGAGTCATTAAGTTTAGCCAGGAGCAAGTGGATGTAGATCTATGGAGACAATAATATGCCAAAATGGGCCAAGCCATACATATGCCTGTGGCATCTTTCACAGGTTTTGAGTAAGCTGGGTACATTTTGGAAAGTCTAAGCTTAGACAGCTAAGCATAATGTAAAATGTTAAGTTGGATTAGCCCATATCGCATAAACTGAAAATATTAAAAAGTTAATTTCCCATAATTTCTAATGTCAAAACCCATTTGATTTGTTTTAAATAAAAGATGCAATCAAAACACTACATTGGATGCAAATGGCAGAGAATCTTTATGAGGAAAATGGTAAAAATGCTTGAAAATAGCAAGTCCAATACAGTGAGTAGGCAAATGATAGAACACCAAAACAAAAGGGCAGATTGAACCTGAAACACCAAAACCAAAGGAAATTACTGAAGAAATTGTTTTCACTCACCTAAAAGTCAAACAAAGCACTGTCACTTTCTGAGCAAACAGCTAACATAGCCGCAGCCTTGACCTTGTTATGATTCTCCCAGATGAGAAGGTAAAAATCACCAAAACACTATGTGCACCCAATTCATTCTTAAACGCAATACTTTCATTAATTAAATCAAATAAACTAAATTCCTAAACTTCTTTTTTTATTTTAAAACATTCCAATATATATCAATAAATTGTTTTTTAAGCAATTAGATTCAACAATAACCTCATTCATTTGGAACTCAAAACACCCACATATCCGAAGAGCAACCCTACAAAGACCTCAGACAGAAGGTGGCATGGCTTTACCTAATTTTCAGTTTTATTACTGGGCAGCAAACATACAAGCCATAAAAACCTGGACACAAATAAATGAACATACACAGGCTTGGTCCGCAATAGAAGTAAAATCCTGTAGTACTTCTTTATACTCCCTGCTCAGCGCTCCAATAAATGCAAGTTATCGCAAATATACTAATAACCCAATTGTGCTTTACTCACTCAGAATATGGAATCAACTTAGAAAGCATTTTAAAATGGAAAATCTTTTATCCGCGGCACCTCTGCAAGAAAACCACCTCTTTCAACCCTTGCAAACATATCCAGTTTTTAATACCTGGAAAAGTTTTGGGATTAAAATGCTCAGAGATTTTTATATAGACAACATATTTACATCTTTTGAACAATTACGTTCAAAATTCAACCTCCCAGCTGCACATTTCTTTCATTATCTTCAAATTAGAGATTTTGTTAAACAGAAATTGCCCGATTTCCCCCACCTCACACCCTCCACAATGCTGGAAAAAATACTGCTCAATTTCGAGGAATTAAACACCATTTCCGCATTATATAAAATCCTATTAGAGTCCCTACCTTTCAAAGATCCAAGAAGACATTGGGAAAAAGATCTCTTAATCAATATATCAGAAAAGGAGTGGAAGGTAGCAAAGCAGAGAATTCACTCGAACTCCATATGCGCAAAGCATAGAATTATTCAACTAAAAATTATATATCGAACTCATCTGTCTCACTTAAAACTGTCCAAAATGTTTCCAGGGCAAGATCCAACCTGCGAATGTTGCAACCAAGCTCCTGCCTCACTGGGTCACATGTTCTGGGTCTGCACCAAACTAACATCATTTTGGACCAAAATTTTTAAGTGCCTTTCAGACAGCCTTGGTATCACAATCCCTCCTAACCCACTAACAGCTGTGTTCGGTGTTCTTCCAGATGGACTTGAAGTGGAAAAGGACAAGCAAACGGTGATTGCATTCACTACACTTTTGGCACGCAGACTTATTCTGTTAAATTGGAAGAATCCTAATTCTCCTCTGATAAGTCAGTGGGAAAGCGATGTTTTATATTATTTGAAATTGGAAAAAATCTAATTCTCAGTTAGAGGATCTGTACAAAATTTTTTCAAAACCTGGCAGGATCTGATCAATATTATTTTAGAATAAGAGAAATAACTATAACCGCATTTAATTCCCTTCTCCATCTCTTATTTACATATATATTTATTTCTCCCTTTCTTTTGCTTATTGTTGTCTTATTAAAAAGCCCTAAGCAATTCTCCTTTGGCTAAGCTCTCCTTCTCAGGGGTGGGGTTTGATTTCTCTTCAATTTGTTTGGTTATAAATTGATCTATTTGTATGGAATGATTACAATAAAAATTAATTAAATTTAAAATAAATAAATAAATAAATCAAATAAGAATCCAAACTCTAAACATGTAAAAATTCTAAAATGAAATGGATAAATTTAAAATTAAGAAGACTAATAAACTGAAAACTATAAGATATTTAACTTCAGAGCCAAACATACAAAATCATAAATACCAAAAGCAAAAGCCAAAGGCAGAGAAGCAAAGGCAAAATGGTTAAAGAAAAAAGGATGCCAGTACAGGAAGGCAAAGAACAGCTTTAAAACTCCCTCAGATAACAAAGGTCCTAATTAATGGCCACAGCACAGGAGGGCTATAAATTAATCTGAGTTCCCACACTTGCAGGCAAATGAGATAAATGGAAGATAACTGGGGCAAAGGACTAGCACAAAGTAAAATATACAGCTGTGAAAAAATAAATAAATAAAATAAAAAAGTAAAAGTAGCAGTGAACTGCAGGTTAGACAAATGGCAATTGCATGTTCTCTTGTTAATGTAGTGTCTTGGCAAAAAAACAACATTTATCCTTTTTACTGATGTTTAAATCCTGACAATTAAATTTTGATTACAAGAAATTTCAAGTAACGTGACTTTCCACTCACCTATCCATGTCACCATCAAGTTATGTCTTCAGTGCAGTTCAACGATGAGCTGGTTACTGTGCTAAGATTTAAAATGGCTGCCTTAAAGGCTAATAATTTTTGGATTGCAAAACTTCGACATCCCAAAAGGCAGGAAACAATATAGTATATGAAAAACAGACAGAGGGGTTTTGCTAAAATCTGAGTTTTTGCTAAAATCCTAAGTGTGAAAGAATTACAAGCACAAATTCTTGCTTTTTTGTTGCATCCCAAAACTAGAATAACCTGAGCTCCCATGGCACCATTTTAAATAGAGATACCTATTAGTGACAACACACACAGCACAACATGAATCATGGAAAGGCAAACAACTCAGAAATTTAAACAACATGATTGCCACCATGGAAAACAATACCAAACAGTGGGAGATGGTAAATATAACTAAAACAAAAACAGCACAAACATTCACAACAGCCTACATAAGGAGAATCCTCATGAATAACAAACTGCTGCAGGATTCAAACCCAAGATGCTGGACCTGAGAAGCAAATGACCTTACAAACTTTGTGCTTTAAAACACTTTGGGCTTTAGCCACCAGAGGGCAAACAGCTAAACTTACTGAAGTGACATACCCCACATCCAGACATGGAGAATGAGAGATTGCTGAGAATGGGATATAAGAGTTTAGTATAGGGACATAAGTACAGCTTGTGACACTTGTGAGTAAAGTCAGAAGCAGAGGAGCTACTTAAAAAGGCAGCTCTTTTAACTTTTACCAGTCACTTCCAGACTCCCAAAGAACAGAGTGGTCCTTTCATATCATGCAGAACAATCCTTGTCGTATGTAAAATAACAGCAGCAGGCACTAAAAGAGGTAAGAAACTACTTTGTGATGTCAGAAATGAATGAGCATTACTTACCATTTTTGTCTGCTCTTCTAAATATCTGTAAAAAAAATACAAAAAACATAAAACGTGAGAACAAAAAAGTCACCCAAAAATAACATACAATAGATTCAGCTGATCAATTTTGGTCAATCTGTTCAAAACACTTTATGAAGTAATAGACCACTTTCCACAATATGTGAGATCTTTCTAGTTACATAGCAAATACTGCACTTGATTAAACAAATTTAACAAACTAGTGCTAATGATCAATGACATAGTGCAGGCTGTACAAAAATGAAATGAAATGAAACAGAAAGGGTGTAGGGTTATAACTGGGCAAGGGACAACCATACAACAAAAGTGAGTTACAGAAGATGTGATGGTTCAACCTGCGAATCTTAAATGGCAAAAGTGAACATAGTAGCAAAACACAAAGACTGTTACCTGACATCATCAAGGTCTCTCCCAAACTAACAATTTGGGAAACCAAGTGCAGCAAACAAGAATTACATCAAGCCTACTTCCCTTCAAAATCGGAAGATATCCAGCACCACTATAGGCGCAGGACTAATAGAAACCTCACTAGGATTCTGGTACACCTATCTATAGACCAGAACAGTTTTATCAGAAATGGTCTTCATGGAGGAGTTGCAGTTAAAAAGCCATTCCTCCAAGGTGGAAAAAAGTCAAACAACCCAATCATGAAAAAAAGACTAGGGTGCAGTGAAAGAGGAACAGGGTATCCTGCAACAGATGCTATGGCCTATTAACAAGCTATTAGGACTTTTGCACAGTATTTTGTATAAACTGGTTACTCTTGATTGTTTTCGTAAATCCTCCCTTGTCACATTTTTTGCTATTAAGAAAACTATTTTTATATTGTTTGTTCTTCTTAGCTATAGTCTGGGTGTGGAGTTTCTTAATAGTGACCGTAGAAGCCACAATATATACTGTATATACTGTATGTAGAGCTTATAAACTGTTCTATGTAAGTTACTAATGCTTGTACAGACTTTATAAGGATTATCACTTTAAAGGGTTTTTATTTACACCTTTTAGTACGCTACATGGGAGATGGCATTTCATTAGATTTCATGAGGACTGTATGCCATTATAGCCTAACACAAACGTTTTTACTGCAAATTCGGTTCACAATATGTTATGTTTTATGTCTGCTATTTTGAGAATTGAAAGTTGATTCTTCTTGATTTGGATTAACTTGAACAGCCTAATGTGCCGTAAAGAAGGAAGTTTACGTGTCATTACATCATTTAATGTTTAAATATCAGCACTGAGTCAATACAACAACTGTACTATATTGACCTGTCAGTTGGTGATTTAATTGCTCTGTCCTATTCATATATACCAACTTGTTTCTATAAACAACTTCCCATTATGAATCTACAGCTAATAATTAATATTTGTATGCACTTGCTGTCTTTTGACAACACACACAACTATTATCACCTGAAGAAGTGGAATCTGTATACCTACTAAACAATCAATGAATGGATAGCATATAACTGTTCTTCCTGTATTCTTTGAACTGCTCTCTGCCCAGAGTCCTTGTCCCTAGTGCTCCAAAAGACCCACCTTTAACACAGTCACAGTATTAAACACCAATGTGAATTAGCTACTTTATATAAATCATTTTTTGGTGGATATTTTTGCTTTCATTTTCATTTGACTTCACTTAATTTGTGAATGGTACTTCACATATGTTACATGTGCTGCTTTAAAAAGGCAAACAGCATCACTAAAGATCTAAGTCATCCATTCGATTTTCTTACTCCTGGGAAACAGCAATTGGCCTTTGGCATTGGCATCAGTAGATTTATAGCCAGTTTCTAACCACAGGTTGTAAGCTAATTTTTTATATTATATTTATATATATTATATTTATATATATTTATTTTATATATATATATATATATTATATATTATATATATATATATATTGTCACACACGTGCGATTGGGAGGCAGCTAAAGTGCCTGAATAAGAGTGACTTTCTCTCTCAGTCCTCTGCAGACCATCCACAGGAAATCCTGCACGGTTCTGGCACCATTGATGACGTTACTTCTTGCCCAGATGGCATCACTTCTGGGTCCGGCAGCATTGATGATGTCACTTCCTGTCTACTCCTTTAAAGCCGCCATCTTTACAACCTTATAATGAGTTCTGTTTTGGACTCAGACTTGTGAACAACTCACAGATGAATTACCTATTTGCAGCCAGGGCACAATATACGGGTGGCTACCCCAAACTTTTTTTTTGATGTCTTTTAACTATTATTGTGACAATATATATTATATATAAATGTTATATATACTACCAGTCAAAAAATTTTATAATACCTCAGTCTTTCCAATTTTTCTTCAAATTTAATCGGTTCAAATTCAATGAATGGCCTAAAATGGTAAAAAGGTAAGCAGTACACTATCAGAGGTTTACATTTAAAGTTTAGGTTAGCAAAAACTGACAAAAGGAAATATCAGAATATTACAAATTGGCCTTCTTCAGTCACACACCAGCCTCGGGGCATACCTTACCTCCGCTTAGCTAGTGAACTAGTTAACGGATTTTGATCAGGTTTTTTTCTATAATTTGCTTGAACATTCCAGTTGATTTTGTGAATTCTTTCATCATACTAAGAATCATAGTTTGCTTGCAGGAGCAATATATTTGCAATAATCCTAGACAGAGACTGTGGGCCGAGGTAAGGGGGAAGCGTGACGTCAGGAGTGGAGAGCCGAGCAGAGCCCTCCTCACTGTCCTATTTCACTACTACACGGGCGGAGCTGTGGGGTACGGCTAGTATTATATAAAACTGGAAAAAAAGCATACATAGCCTCCCTTTAAAAATTCCATGCATTTTATGCATATGTTTATGTGTAAAGAAGCTTCTTGCTTTCATGACATTGTTTTTGTGAACATATATGCACAGGAGCCTGCAGAGCTGAAGATTCACAATTTTCCTTGTTACTTTGAGAAATACTTTATAGTACATAATAAATATTCTCAAGAGCTAAATGATCATAAATTGGATTACTGAATTAAGCAGATTTGATAAAGCATGGACTTGTCCTTTTTGCTCCATTGTCTGTTTTAAATAACTTATTGTGAATGATACGACAGCCAGAGGTCGCAACCTCGAAGAGTTATTTAGTTGATAGCAATATAATTGTGTTCATTTGTATCCAGAGACAACCGACTGAGGAAAAATTCTGTCCTCACATCATAATAGAGTGTTGCCTGTTTATGTAGAGAAAATTAACACTCTTCTTACTTAGCATCAGAAATAGTGCCTCTCACAGCATTATGGACAATCTGTTGAATGATGGAGGAGGTGTTTAAGTGGTTCCAGGTTCACAATGGCATCAAAGAAAGATTAAAAAGGTGCAAAAGTAATTAAAATAACAGCTCCTATCTTGTCATTTCATAATGTATAACTTTCAATAGGTTTATAATCCCAAAGACTTGACTTTATTGATGCTGCATAGAGGCTTTGCTGTTCTGTTCTCAGTTTCATTAAAACATGCCAAACCTTAGGCTCAAAATAAGGTAAAACTGAATAACCATTTAAGAGCTTAGATTGTTCTAACCATTAAACATTTCTTAAGTTAGGATAATGACTATGACATTTAGAATTATGATATTCTCAGTATTACTTCCTGCACAGGTGAGTATGGGTCTTGTCTGATCAAATCTGCATGAAAAGCTGCACTTCATTATGATAATGCCACACATTCAAAGGGGCTCACTTTTTCAGCAATTTAGCTAATTGTCAGTCAAAACTGGACAATAATGAAGAATGGCTCAGAAACAGTAAGGATATCTTTCCCTGCAGAAAGTTCAGAAACAGACAGGACATTTGATGATACTGTGTGTGGCCTGAAGGGGTTTTCGCGATTACTACTGTTGGCGGACTCATTTTAAGGCCAGAGAGGTGCTTTCACACTAAGTGGACGGGGAGAACTAGTGAGAAAATGGACTTGACTTACAGTACTTGCTCAAAACCATATAAAATATCTAAGGTGGGATTCAATTCCACGGACACTCTAACTGAAAACTACTGTATGCTATTAGTGCTTATGTCCTGTAATTCCCAGGATTACATTTTAGGAGACTCCCTGAAATATATATAAGCATACATACATAATGAAACTTCAGTAATCTAATTCTGGGTCACACGGTCCAGAATTTACCTTAGTAACACTAGGCACAATGCTGAAATCAACCTTGGTATATGGTCCAGGTCCATTTCAGGGTCTTCTTACATAAACACCTACACTGGGGCTAACTACCTAACTTACAGTTGGTTCTGTATGAGTGAATATCTCCCTTAATGAACTGGTATTTCATACAGAATGGAATCCTGCTTTAGCCTCATTGTGTCTGAAATTGACTTCAGCCTCTCCACCACAAATATGCTTTGGATTAAACAGGTTCAGAATGGATGGAGCGATGGATCACACATATTATATTTTAATAACAATAGGATATGTTAGACTGAATGGCTTATCAATTCCATAACATAACAAGGCACCTTCAGACCATCTTATTCCAATTTACTGTCACGGCGAGTCATAACCTTACAAAAATGTAAGGCATTGCACATAGGAAGTAATAAGTATAATAATTGTAATAATTATGTCCCTGTTTTTAATTTTTGGCATAAATCCACCTTAGGAAAAGTCCAATGCCTGCTCAGGGACAGAAACACAACTTTTAGGTCTGGTGATAGGACACAATACAGTGCTGTCAGAGTAAAACTGAA
Organism: Erpetoichthys calabaricus; assembly: GCF_900747795.2. Classification (NCBI taxonomy): domain Eukaryota; kingdom Metazoa; phylum Chordata; class Cladistia; order Polypteriformes; family Polypteridae; genus Erpetoichthys; species Erpetoichthys calabaricus. The sequence goes on along the minus strand of NC_041402.2, from coordinate 47,902,628 downwards.
ATGAGGCATAAAAAAAGGCCAAAGCTGCTTGTAAAAGAAAGATTAAGGACTACTTTTACAGTAACAATACAAGGTAGGTGTGACAGGCTACAAATCCAGCAACCCCCCAGCTGCTGATGGTGATGTTTGCTGGCTGAGGAGCTTAACCACTTCTTTGCCCACTTCGAGGTGAAGTCACCAGAGACATCATATCCACCAGCTCACAACAGCTGCATCCTCAAGGTGGAGGAGCATGGCGTGAGGCGTACACTGGTAAAGACCCCAGCCACTGGTGATGAACCCGAGGTAGGCTGTGGCACCTGATGGAGTGTGTGATCGAGTGCTGTTGGTCTGCGTGGATCAGCTGGCTGGAGTCTTTACCAAGATCTTCAACCAGTCTTTATCCCTGTCCACTATTCCACCCTGCCTGAAGTCTTCTATTATAGATCCACTGCCAAAAAAAGCCTACCATCAGCAGCCTGACTATTGTCCAGTGGTACTTACTCCTGTTATCATGAAGTGCTTTGAGAAACTGGTCCAGAATCACATCATTTCAAGCCTCCCATCCATGTTAGACACACACCAGTACACTTACAGAGCAAACAAGTCTACAGTGGATGCTATAGCCACAACTCTCCATGCTGTCCTAACCCTCTTGGAACAGCAGGGAAGTTAGCTAGGTTGCTCTTTGTAGACTTTAGCTCTGCATTTAATACCATCCTTCCTCAAAGACTTGTGACCAAATTGACAGACCTGGGACTATTTCATTCCATCTGCCTCTGGATTATAGACTTTTTCTCTGATCGCTCCCAGAGGGTAAGAGTAGACCCTCACATCTCCTCAGCCCTCAGCCTCAGCACTACTTCTCCACAGTGCTGTGTGCGGATTCCTTTTCTCTTTACCTTCTATACCCATGACTGCACCCCTACACACTCCAGTAATGGTATCATCAAATTTGCGGATGACACCACCATAGTGGGGCTCTTCTCTGGTCAAATGAGTCCACTTATCAGGATGAAGGGAAGCGGCTGTATAGGTGGTGCATAGACAATAATCTGGTTCTCAACACCACCAAAATCAAGGAGCTGATCATTGACTTTAAGAGGAAAAAAATGGATATTCAGTCCCTTTTTATTGGCGGGGATTGCATGGAGAGGATCTCGGACTTCCAGTTCCTGGGTATGCACATTGAGGAGGACCTGACATGGAGTGCTAACACCTGTCACACACATGTGTTTAGGGGACAACTAAAGGGCCTGAATAGATGTAATTCCACGCCGGACCAGGGGGTGGCAAAGTGCACTGATTCTGTCTCTCAATTCCTTGCAGACAGTTCTTGGGAAATCCCACCCGGTTCTGGGGCAGCCTACAACGTTACTTCCGGTTCCGTTCCTGATTACATCACTTCCTCTGCAGGCCTTTAAAGTTGTCATTTTGCTTCCAATTAATCAGTTCTGTTTTGGACTCTGTAGTGTGAACATGTCTGTTCTCGTTGATATTTCCCGGCTGCAAAAACCATTATATGGGTGGCTGCCCCAAACCTTTCCAATGGCTCTTTGTCGTTGCGTGTGACACACCACTAAGCTCGTAAAGAAGGTACAGTAGAGACTTTACTTCCTGAGGATCCTCAGAAAGAATGATTTCACCCAAAAACTGCTCATGTCCCTCTATTGTTGCTGTATAGAGAGCATATTGACTTATTGGGCCTTCTACTCTAGTCTTGACTTAACATGGGAACTGAATTAATCAAGACTACGGAGACAGTAAAATGAAAGAACTTCTGCACTGCTTCAAAGTTCTGCAGTCTTTTTTATTTTCTTCGAGATTAGTGGTCAGCACACAGTAGGACTCTCATGCTGTTATAATATGGGCATTTCACAGTCACACTAATGAGAAAGCCACATTAAAAAGTTTTGTTTTGGGTGAGGCTGGTCTTTTTTCTTGTCTTTTTCCTAAGCCTTTGTCAGCTGCTTTTTGATTATCATAAAAGAAATCTTTGCCCCTAAAAGCTAGTGGGTGTCCTCCTTCTGCTAAATGTTGATTTAGTCCTTCAATGAGCAATTGAGATGTGATAGGAGGTGCTGCCTATTCATGATTAAGTGATAGAGGTACAGCTGTGAGAGTGCTTAGCACATAACATTTCAAATAAATACATAATTAAATTAGTAAGATACTGCTTGATGACCCTTACCTTAAGCTTAAGGTCAGTCATTACTGTACAGTGCCTTTCAGCAAGGACATCATCTCAAAGTGTGTTAAATAAACAGAGCATTACAACTGCAGTACATTATTGGGCAGGGCAGATTACTCCCATGTAATGACGATAGTGTAATATTATTATGATAAAAATAATTACTTAGAAAAAACACTTTAGAAACCAATTGTAATAATTACTACATGTTAAAACTAGAATTGATAAAATATTAGAAACTGACCAGTAAGCTGGTCTAAGGGAATGCAGGTAGAATCAGATGGACAGGCAATCTGACTGGGGACGTGCTGAAAGAAGAATGGAATAAAGAAGGGAGTTTCCTGGTACTATGATATCTCATTGGTCAGGAATGTACATCAAGGAAGCTGGACTAACAAAGACAAAGGTAACAAAGAAAGTCTCTCTCTCTCTTCCATTTTCCATCCATAAAGGCGAAGACCACCTCTTTTGGTGGCCATATTTAGATAGACCATGCTGGATCTGGAACAACAAGCAACCTGGTAGTCTACAATCAGGTTGTATTATTTTGCTTTGTTTACATCTGGCTCAGAAGCAAGCTCCTTACAGTGTGAGCTAATAGGAGAGCTCCTTCAGTTAGCTATGCAAAGCCCATCCCTCAACACTGCGAGTGTGTCACTTTCTGGTGGTATCAGTTGATCTCTCTTGGTGTCAGCAAAACCCTTTCTGTCAGTGATGCCAATACAGCACTGATCTGGGGTGAGATGCTGGATGTGTGACCACACTTTATTAATTTGGACCACACTTTATGTAATCTGACATCTTCACCTGCAGTCTTAGAGACAGATGTGTTGAGTCTAAGAAGGAAAACATGCAGACATAGGTCATTTTTCAGAGCCACTTGAATGAATCTGTTTTATAGATGCAGCCAATGCAGTGCCCAGGGTTTTACAAGCATGCATATCCACATCCCTTTGCAGGACTCTTTCCCAGGTTATCGTACCTCCCTTTTAAATCCAACCTGCTACACCCAAAATATTTTATATAGGAATAGGCAGAAACATCAAGTTTTTACCCCATGTAAGCAGGCTTATAGCAGATTCACCTTTTATTTGGACATTTAACATTTCATGAGAAAGTCAGTTAAATAATTTCCAGCCTGCTTTGTAATAAGCATGTATGAATTACACGAGGATAAAAAAGAAAAAAAAATTATGCTGAACCGGTAAAAACAATATGGAAGTGTAGCCTTATATAACACAACATAAAATTTGCAGACCAGCTTAATCCAATTCAGAGGTACAGAGGACCACAGCCAACCTCAACAGCATTAGATGCAAGGCATGAACAAACTGTGCATGGGGTAGCAGTTCATTATGGGGCACACATGCATGTTCAATATTAGCTTAGAGTCTCCATGTACTAATTTACACAGATTTGGTAGGAAACCGGGATGCCCAACAAACACAGCAAGAACATGAAAATGCTACACAGACATCTACCAGTCATGGGAATTAAACACAGGATACTGTGTGAGGTAGAAATACTAACCATTGCATCACCTCATAATACATAGTGCTTCAGGATTTTTCTTATACAATGACGATCTGCTTTTAAGGATCATCTACAATAAACTTTTAATAGAAAAAAATAAGTGGGCATTCCATAATCTAAATCAGCAGCTTTTACATCACACATACAGGTTTAACATCTCACACGGGTGTACTTTCAAAATCTAACTGACAGGAAAAAAGAAAAAATGATGCAAGATTAAAATGCCTGGCCCCAGCCGTAAAGAAATTGGAAAAATGTCAATGCTTTTCATAAGCACATTTTATAATTACTTTGTGAAGTCAGGCGGCCTGCAACAGTCAAGTACAGAGGCTGCAGATGCCAAGAAGACCTCTGTGTTTTGCGCTTCATTTCCATGTGAATGGCCACTTCACAGACTCATTCATAAATGCAATGATGTTGAATGAGGACTTGATTGGTATCTGTTCTATGAAAAAGTCTTCTAGTCCTCATTAGCCTGCAATTACATTGCATATTTAAAGTATAGTTATTGCTTGTTCATATCTCTTTTCTTCACCTAAAGTCACACAAAAGGTATGTTTAATATGTAGCTCTACTCTCCTAGGACTATATAAAATATTGATTTAATATCCTGGTCATCTCCTTAGCTACTCAGCATCTTGAAAGATTTTTTATTGGAGTGCTATTCCTCCTCAAACACTCAATTCAGAGTTTGCCTGAACTTGCTGAATTGGCTCTTGAGCTGCTTTGAACTATTGCTTCCTGTGAAGTTGACAATTTGCAAAATAGTTCATATCTGGGGGAATCTCTTTTTACTCAATTAGGAATCATTGTTCAGCTTCAGGTCTACCAAGTAATCATTCAAAGTAAGACTTGCCCCATCTTAATTTAGTAAGATTACAAGTTAACTGAAATCCTGCACCTATTTTTTTGGAAAGGGTTCAAAATATTGCGTGCATGTTCTGAACTTTGGAGGCAGTAGTGGGACCATCTGGGTCCTCATTTTTTCTAAATACAATAGTTTGAAAAGTGGGACAAATTGGGAATATTCCTTACGGTAAGTGTATAATGATGGAGAAAAAAAAAACAACACACAACACACTGCAAGAATGCAAGCTTAACTCATGTCAAACAGATTATCATTATGCAGGAGCTCTTCCCAAGCAAACTCTACAAAGACCTGCACACAAGCTGGAAAGCAGGACAGGAGCTTCACTGGTGCACCCAGCAGAGGCACACTGAATTCGGCCAATACCCATGGGAACCTGCTGGTTTCAGAGAGAGAGAGAGAGAGCAGGCCTTCAGAAAGAGAAACTGACCACAACAACTAACAAGTCCAAAAACACTGTAGCAAATGCCCCCAATAGAGAAAGGGTAACTGTCAACCTATAACTATATAAAGGGGCAAATGAAGAATCTTTATAAAATAAAAGATTTATTGTATTTCAAAAATTCTGTGTAATCCATAAATGGTCAAAGTTCACAAAAAGGCATAATGGTGCCCAAAGGCAACCCGATAGCAAACAAAGCTCCATGAACAAAATCCAAAGAAAGAGGCCAAAATCAGAGTGTAAGATAGAAACACAGAATCAAATAAACAATAATATTTCAATAAACACAAAGAAAACTCACCAACACCAAGTGTAAATGACAATGAACCACATTTGACCTATCGATCTTCTCATGCTTTATAGGGCTGGGAGTGGTACCACACAGTAATGGACAAGTGTCTTGCCACTTAGGGAACCATCCACAAAGCATAACGAACATATGCATATAAAATGAACTGCATAATAATGGAGTAATATAAATTGAACATGATAGACATATGCAACATACTTTAATTTAAACAACAAAGACAAAAAGAAGAACTTAAACTGAGAATAAAGAAAGAACACAATCAGACCAAACCTGAATACAGATCTGTTGTGTAATTCATATTTCCTACCACATCCTCTTTGTTTTTTAGTATTTATTTTCCTGGCCTGCCAATATTCTATTATCCTGGGATTCTGGATTACTACATAATGCGGTGGAGAAGGTGACATCAAGATGTCCGCTGAGCCACTAAAAGTAGACATGGAACAGTGGTTTGACGGTCAATGCTGTATTTTTGACATTCAGTCTGCTGATATTGAGATTTTTGTTTTCTTTTGCATCTGTGTATTTTGCAGATTATTGTACTTTGCTTTTAATCACATATAGTTTTTTTTTGTGCTCCTGTGTCATTGTTTGATATGGCTTTACCTGTATTTCTGTTTTTGTGATTTATTTTCATCATTAAAAGTAGTTAATTTTAGCAAAGCATTCATAATCACCACATTAGGACAGAATGGTTAGGCAAGCAAGTCCTTGTGGGCTTCACCATATCGTCTTTGTTTAAAGTTCTCCTTTTAGGCTAGTGTTAATGTAAGGGCTGCAACACTCAATCAATGTAAATGACTAAAAAGTTTGGTCAAATTGTATTTCTTAATTGACTAGTTGTTCCTGTCCCCCTCAGCCCCAAATCACTGCTCACTGCCATGTTGCAACTATCTGTGCTGGTTTTGATTGGACTTATCATGACGGCAGCTGTACCACATTGGGCGCAAGAAGGTTCCCCCAAATTTCAAGCAAAATTCTCCTCTGTCTAGGAGTATTTCACCTGGAAATCTGAAAAAGTGGCTGTTTGCTCATTGAGTAAAAACAGATGGTGCTCCACAATATATAGCTCAATGCAGTGAACACCTAAAGAGGAAGGATGCTGGTAGTAAAGCACATGTCAAGCCAATTGTTCTTTTACTGTTGTGAAGTAGGATAACTTCAGAAATTCATGCTAGTGAATAGCGTTGGAAAGAAAGACAGAGCCATGGTATTTCTTCAGACAGAATGGACAAATTATCTGCTGAATGCACTTGTCAGTTGCCACCATTATTTCTCGAGAGTGCACTAAAGTAAAGCAATGTTTCAGTACATAGACCAGTCTGTTAAATGCACTTACTTGCTTTTTTTCTAGCAGAGTTGCATTTTTACCCTTTACCAGATATTTTATGCCAGGGCCGGCAGCTTGTAACTCTATAACTGTCACCTCTTGAATCCTAAAGAAAACTTGCTTATCAGGGTTTGTCCAGCTACATCCTTAGACCTATTTAAACATACGTCAGTTTTGTAACGTTTTTTAGGGATTTTCTCCAATCATTAAATTGTAAATAAATCACATTCAATAAGTGATAAGGTGGCTTCAGTATGATGTATTTTTTAAATCCAGTGCAGTGGATGCTGCGTAGTAACATGCAGCTATCTGTAGGGCAGACGCTGCTGTTGCTGCTGGGAGGCTGGCTTTTTTAAGAGATTCAGCTTTTACTGCCATTTAACTTGCCAAATGCGTAGAACGTACAGCTCAGCAAAATCCTGGTTTTAATATTAAATGGTTATGAAAAAAGCACATCTTAACTTAAATGGTTTTGGGCACATTCCATGTTCTCTCTTAAGCAGACAGGTTGCTAATCGTTCCGTCACCCATGAAGGAGTGCCCTGGAAGTGCAATATGCGGGTTTTCTGAATGCTGCTTATGAAGTGTTCTCCGATGTAAAGGTTTTCTCACACTTCTCCTCGCCTCCTACGTCTAAAATAGAGTATTATTTTAGCAGAAAATGTTCCGAGTGAATTCATTTGCGTGTTGCACAAAACCTTTTGCAAAAGATTTTTGAAGGGATTATTCACGCACACTTAGATTGTAACCTACTGATTGACATATTGTATATATTTCATATATATATTCAGTTTGCATATTTATAGCAAGAAGTTCACAAAGGGAGAAAATGAAATCACATAACTTAAAATAGTCTTTTATTCCTGAGCTTTCAACACCTACCAGGTGTCACATCAGAGGAAAATGACTATACCATGCAGTGCATGCCCAGCTGCATACACACAGGCGCCAAGTTCACTATAGTATATGATGTCATAGTTCAATATACTAAATGCATCACAACAAGAAGAAACAACCTTTTAATGATTATATATGTGCAGTTCAGGATAGTTGTTTCTGTGAGTTCTTCTAGGGAGAATGATAGGAACATCTCAGTGTTAAGCAGAGCCTAACAAAATGGCTGAAGCAGGAAATACAATCAAGATTTCCTTTTAATGATGTGTGTTGGTAGCACACCTGTACCATCACCACTCACAAGCACAAATGAGCAAGATGAGCCGCACTACTTCATTAGGCCTTTGTGGCCTAATTTTGTGCATATGGTGCATGTGAAATCTTTCTAGTGTTTCATTGTCATTCCGCTTTTACTTACAAGCCATTTCATAAGGTCTTTACACAGCCGAAGGTCTGAATGCCTTAAAATGGTATCACTGGGAAGCTCCAATGCAAAATACAGAAGACACCTCTGAAGAAGCAGATCTCTGTTGATATTAAAAAACTTTATTTTATATAATTCATTTGACAGTGTACAATATTTTAAAGCTTTTAATTACCCAGCACATCTGTTTACTTCAGTTAGTAAAGCACCCTGTTCACAATCACACAATCAGATGTTGCTTGGTACTTAAACTTACAGGCGGAGTGGTGGCTCTGAGGCTAAGGATCTGCGCTGGTATCCCGAAGGTTGCCAGTTCAAATCCCCGTCACTGCCAAAAAGAGATCCTGCTCTGCTGGGCCCTTGAGCAACGCCCTTAACCTGTAATTGCTCCAGGGGCGCTGTACAATGGCTGACCCTGCGCTCTGACCCCAAGGGGTATGCGAAAACTACTAAATTCCTAATACAAGAAATTGTATAAGGCGAAACAAAGAACAAAAAAAAACAAAAAAAAAAAAAAAAACTGCAGCCATGCCAACTCTACTGGTTGCCTTTTTATGTTTTGATATTACGTATTGTTTTCCTTTTGCTTAGTGGATAACCTAACAAACAGTTTACAACAGCAGACTGCTTGAAAAGCATACAATATATTTAAATTTCTATAAGTAAGTATGTAAGTAAAATGTATTTATAAAGCGCTCTTCACAGACATAACTTCACAAAGTGCTGTACATCAAAAAAACACATTAAATTGCAAGCCAACAAATATAACAAAACAAGAAAACAAAGAAAAACAATAGAATAACAAGAACACAACTAAGAATAAGCTAAAAGTCCAAGCAGAGACTACTTAGCAGTGTTCAAAAGCCTGCTTAAACAAAAATGTCTTAAGTTGCTTACTAAAAGAATCAACCGACTTAACTGTAAGGAATACTAGCAGCAGACTATTCCAGAGCTTTGGCACAACAGACTGAAATGCACAAGCCCCATGTAGCTTGAACCGGGTACGCAGGACGACTAAGAGGCCCTGTTGCCCAGACCTAAGTGCCCACCAGACTGAATGGTGGTCCAGGAGGCCAGTGATATACTCAGGGGCTTGTCTGCAGACAGCTCTGTAAGTAAGCACCAAAGTTTTAAAACAAATTCTAAAATAAACCGTAAGCCAGTGCAAAGCATACAAGATGGGAGTAATATGCACTCTCCAACTAGACTGAATTAAAAGCCTAGCAGTTGCATTTTGCACCAAATGTTGCCGGAAAAGGGAGGATTTATTCTGACCTGTATACAGTGCATTACAGTAGCCTAGACACAAGGAAAGAAAAGAATGTACAAGCATCTCCAATTCTGGTCCTGAGATTACAGTCCTCAATTTAGAAAGGTTTAATAAATGAAAGAAACAAGAGTGGCTAACAGACCCTACATGTGAATCTAGGCTTACTAACTGATCGAAAATAACCTCCAGATTACGTAAATTCAATTTGACAATTGGAGAGACAGAAGTCATCTTGAGACTAATCTCAGAGTGAAGAGTAAGGGGAGCAACAATTAGAACATCCTGTGTTCAACTGCAAGTAGTTATTACAAAGCCAAATATTAATCTGTGACAAGCAGTCAACCAAAGTGGACATTTTTTCAATTTGATTGGGTTGAAATGAAATATAAAGCTGTATATCACCTGCAAAAAGTAATACGAAATGCACTTATAATTTGAGACAAAGGAAGAATGTGTAAGGAAAACAACAATGATCCGAACCCTGTGGTACTCCACAAGCCAGGAGAGAAGTAGCAGACATAAAGTCTGCAACACATCCAAGCAACTCCTGTTAGTTAGATATAGTATGAGGAGAACCAGTCTAATACAGAACCAGAGACCCACAGTTACGATTATACCAAATCATAACAGTACTATTTTTATTAATAAAACTAACATCTCTACTATTCTATTGTCATTTATATTACAATTAATGAGAGGTACAATTTTGAGTTTCCTTTTTTTTTTATTTTTTTATTTTTATTTTTTTTTTAAAGATGGCATGGTGGTGCAGTGATAGTGTTACCAGCCTCGGGCCTAGAAGAACCTGGGCCGGGTACAAGCCACTGTTGCTACAGGGTGTAGCCACAGTGGTATGGTGAAAGAGCATAAATGAAGCAGGCAGCAGTCATGAGTCTCAGACCATACTTCTCTGTTCTCTTTTATTCTCATTTACCCAGAAACATATACAGTAAATGCTTCAGTCTCTGTGAAACAATGCCAATTTCCTCTGCGGAACAAATAGTGTAAACACATTTACTTTGGTTCAACAATAGTATTGTGGTCAGCTATCAAAACATACTTGATTAGAAACCAATGTCCCCAGAACTTGTTAATTTTCAAAGGAAGCAGGCAGTTCTGTATCCCCACATTGTGTGCAGATGAGATACTAAATCAAAGCAGTCTGACTATTCAAAGCAGGTGACTCTTTAGCAAGACAAGTAAATATTTATGTCCTGAAGATAGCCATCAACAATAACCTGTAGCAGAGTTTTCCAGAAATTTTGCCTTTTCTTTAAAACACTGGTTTATAGCCCATTACACTAAGCAACACACAGAAATGTCATTTTCTTTAAAACAGTGAATTCTAGCCCATTACAATAGCACTGCTGCCTCACAGTAAGGAGACCAGGGTTCCTGTCTCAGGTCCTCCCTGTGTGGAGCTCGCATGTTCTCCCTGGGTTTGTATGGATTTCCTCTGGGTGCTCTGGTTATCTCCCACTGTCCTAAGACAAGCAGGTTAGGTGAACTGGTAATGCTAAATTGGCCCTGGTGTGTGAGTGTGTATGTGTGTTTGCCCTGTGATGGACTGGTGCCCTGTCCGGTGTTTGCTCCTGCTTTGCTCCATACGCTAGCTGGGATAAGCTCCTGTGACCCTGGTTTGGATTAGGCAATTGAAAAGTAACATCTTTTTATATTGTATTAAGGTTTTTGTTATTTTTGTTTAGGTAAGTAGGAAAAAACCCAGGCTGGATAGTCAAGCAGTTGTGGATGAAGATGCAGAGGAAGATGAATAAACGTTAACCTGCCTAAAAAATGAAAGCATTTTTGTGTTCAGAATTTCAATATGTCTGCTCTTTCATTAAAAAACAAATTCTCTACTTCTGTTGCCTCTAGCACAGATTCACAGGGTCATTGAGCTCATCCCTACAGGGCAGAGTAGGCTAATTTTCTTTAGGAGAATGCATTCCTTTAAGGTGGGAAGTGACAGCCTTCACATCTTCTACAACTCTGTGATGGCCAGTGTGATTTTCTATCCTGTGGTGTAATGGGCCGGTAAAATCACTTCAACAGAGGGCCACCAAATCAACAAACTAATGGCTTAGTTATGGGATGCACTCTGAACACCCTGGAGGTAGTAGTGAAGGAGAGCATGAAAACAAAACCAAGTGCCATTATGAACAATGCTGCATATCCTCTATCTGAAACACTAACACTGAGGACTTTCAGCCAACAAATTATTCAGCAGAAGTATTTCCAAAAAACACTACTGGGCTCCTTTATATCAACAGTAACCGTAAATATGAAGTCAGAAGTTTTCTTTGTAAATTTTCTTCCTTTTAAGTTTTTTTGGTATAAGTTCAGACAATATTGTGCATGTATTTTATTTATTTATTTATTTATTTAACAAGCTTGTGTACAAAGCCAAATTTTCCTCATGGGACAAATAAAATGTTATCTATTGGTTTTACAATTCAGTAACCTAGATGTAATAACGTTAAATTGTTTGCTGGGTACAAGGCATCATTTCATGTCTAAATGGCTACATGGGGTGGTATCTTAAGTGCTACGTTATAGACCTGTCCTCTTTAAGACTGCTTATGGTTTACGGTTACCAGGACAAGAGGTGCCACTAGAAAACACTGTAATCTTTAAGCCTTGGATGTGATTGTAGCCCTTGGCTCAACTGTAACAGTAGAATGGGATATAATGGCTGCCTCTTATCATAGTGTAAATGAGTATTGAGTCAGAGGGTAAATTAAGTAAGGATAAAGGAAGGTCAAGAAGAGAAGAGTGGGAGGAGAGGAGAACAAAGCAGACACATCTGGCCTGGATAGTGAGGCCCAATAAAACTCTAGGGTTTCTTCTTTTTGCCATTTCCTTTGTAATGCTGTGTTCTTCCTTTGATCATCCCTGAGTAATGTATGTGCAAATCAATAAATGTACCAATTTTAGCCCAATTTGTACAAACAGAAAAGTATCAGAGTTGGAAAATGAATTTGCCTGGGCAGTATTATTATTATCATCATCAACATATCTGTTCTTATTATATTACTTTGAAGTCTGGTTTGGAGGAAACAGAATCCAGACATGGTCTTCATAGAATGATAAATTATATTACTATATACTTATGACACCTCTGTAATAATAGCTGAGGTACAGCAAGATTTGCCAAATGTCCCGATAAAGACAACAGAAGTGCAGCTGCTTGCTGTATAAAGTAGACTAAGATAATGTGAAGTGGTTTCATTGGCAGAGCAACAACAGATGATGAAGTAGTGGAGATGGGAAAAGATTTCATTTTGTGCTTAGTGATGCACATAGCCTGCATTTACAAAATAAAGCATTTTGTCTTCTAAGGGAAAGAAGTCATGATAAACCAGGACATGATAATGAAATCCAGAGATGCTGCATTGACAACAAAAGGTAAAACAATTAGAGCAGAGAGTTTCCTGGTATAACATCATATGTCCCCCAGAGCAGAGCCCAGAAAGTTGGTGTTTTTTAATGTAAATCTGGGGAAGGTTACAATGCATATCTTGGACACCAAAAAGTGCAAATAACAGATGAGATATTAAGATAAAACCAAATTGGATTAACCTACAATCAGTCTAAAGATAGAATATTACAGTAACGTAATGGGAAAATAAGGCTTACTTAGGAACATCAAAGGTGAGAGATGAAGGAGCATGAAAACAAGATGGAGGATTATTGAAGATATGTAAGTGCAACTCTAAAACTTGAAAGCCACAAGAAGAGAGATGTTTAGTGAGTGATTAGGCATTGGATTGCAAATAGTCACAAATGACCAAATGTCATCCCTCCCATTATCCATTTTTTAAACCCACTTATTTCAATTGCAGGCATTTATACAAAGTACAAGCATGGGCTCCCAAACCATGATAGGTCAAAATCACAAAAACATCCTTAAATATTCATACCCATTCAATTATTAATTTTGGGGATTTGGGGGAATAAATGAAAAAAAACTTACCCAGACTCAAATTCAGTTCAGCCTATTTTTGAAGAGTACACTCTCCGAGCACTTGCACGGATTTACATGTGTAATGTATTAACAGCTAATTACAAATCATACCACTTTTACTTATGTTAAGACAGAAATTTAATTGAAAAGACAATACAACAGTATAAGTTTAGCAATTGCCATGGACAAATTATGACAATATAAAATGTGGTGTTAACACAAAAAATAGTGGAATGGCCAGTTGACAATGGAGGAAAGGAAAACAAAAATTCAAGTAGTCCTACAGGGAAAACACAAAACTCTAGAATGTCTGAGGTTATAACAGATGACCTAAGTGAATTGGCCATCTTTCTCCTCCTGGATATTCTACATACTGTAAGACTCGCAAACAATAGATGCCTTCCCACTGCATGACCTTTTTTCAGGAACCAGGGACTTTTTAGAAACTCAGGAACTTTTATATCATTCCCAGCACATGAACTCAGGCCATTGGAGGTTTGTGGTACTTTTTTTAGCTCCTACTCCAGGGTATGTTCTCTTGTTCAATCAGGAATTATCATAGGTGGTGCTGATCCTGTCCTGATTGGCTGACCACAAGCACTTGCAACATCTAATAATCTGTTAGTAGTTTGGACTTTGGAGAATCTTCAGTGATGCTGGTGTGGTGCACATTGCACTGTATCACTCTTTACAGCTGCTTCCCAGGTGCGCTGCACTATGTACTGCATTGAAGCAATAATCTCCCCCGTGATGTTGCAACCTCTTTGAAGCAGTAAGGTGGGGATATCTCCACCATGAACTCCCAATTGTGCCACATTCTTCATTGCACCACTCTTCTTTGCATGTCACATACTTTGCATAAAGGTTACAGTTCCTGTTACAGTTTCTTTGCCCAGTGGGAGCTGGGAAGTCTCGTGGCCTCAGAACCCCTGCAGATTTTGTTTTTTCTTCAGCCCTCTGGAGTTTTTTTTTTTGCTTTTGCTGTCCTCCCTGGCCATACTTTATTCTTTGTTATTTAGTATTGTCTAATCTTATTTTTATATTTTTCTTTCCTCATCTTGTAAAGCACTTTGAGCTACATCATTTGTATGAAAATGTGCTATATAAATAAATGTTGTTGTTGTGTGGTGGGAATACAACACATGAAAGTGGCCCAGGGCCTGCATTGTGCAGGCACTCATTTGTTCCTGAAAACAAAGTTCCTGTAGCGAGAAAACACCTTATGTTAAGTGCTGTCAGGGGTTGTGCTAGAGCTCTGCTTCTGACATGGTACTGAAGCATCCCTTTTTAACACGGAGTACACTTCGATATTCTGTCTGTAACTTCAGAAATGTGAGTTTAGTTGTATGAGCTCTGTATGTTGGAGACAGGGAAGCTTTACATTTTATTAATCCCTGGAGAAGGAGTATGTTTCTTCAGTGGAAAAACGCCTAAGGTTTCAGTAATTTGTCTTTCTTATGGACAGGAATGGGAAAGAAGTTAGAAGTCCACATTGCTGTTTTCTACATCGGGGCTGCCAAACTCAGGTAGTCATGGTGGCTGGTTTTTGCTTCTACTGGTCTCTTATTTACAATCCAATTCTTGCTTCTTAATAAAATGCTATATAAGCCAATATCATTATGAAACATTTCAAATAATGCTGAAAGATTAAGTAAGCACTGTATTTTGTATGCTGGAGCAGTTCTTCACTTTTTCTCTACAGATATAGTACTATAAGATAAACTCCTAGATGCAATGAGACTAAGATAGTTGGCTAGTGGTTGGCTTTCTTTGCATCACACTGGTGATTGGCAGATTATTACAAAACAAAAGATGCAATTACATTTGAGGGTACTGAATCTTAAAAAGATAGTCAGGAAAGCAAAGACATACTGTATATGTGTTAGTGACAGTGACTGCCTACTAATTATAAATTGCTGAAATAAAAACCCCAGTACAGCCACTGTGGCACTCCAGGATCCGTGTCTGAGACCCCATTCTATGTAGGGCCACTCATAACCAAGACTGAATCAGAGACTAGAGCTTGGATGGAAAATTAAAATCAGATAACATTACAATAATTAAATAAACAGAAAGTGAAGATGACTGGCATGAGTGCCTCTCACTGCTGAAGGAAACAGTCACCATGTAACACTTGTAAAAAGCTTTTGTTTCTGTAGCAGTAGAGGCCTTTGTCCACCTCTTGAACCCTCATGTACCACTCCAGACACCAGGTGAAAGTACAAGACTTCTTTATTTTACTCTTGTACAGTGCACAAAGCACCCTCCACTCCACACTACTCATATAATTCACAGTCACTAACAATACACTCTCCTCCTCGCCCAGACACTTCGCCCTCTTACCTCCTAGCTCAGCTCAATGTCTGGGCTTTCCCATAGTCCATTTATATACCCTGACACGGAGGTGTTCCTTATTCCTTCCGGGTCAGGGTAAACAGTCCTTCTCTTCAACGCGGGAGCATGTCGTTTCTTCCCGTCATGTGACCATGATGTACTCCCGGGTTATAGGGCACATAAGAGCCCACGAGCCCCCCTACAGCGACTCCCGGTGGCCCCCAAGGTATCCAGCAGGGCTGTGTGTAGAAACTACAAAGTTCATGAGGCCCTGCTGGAAACTCGGGGCACGTTTGTGCTGTCCAGAGAGCTCCTCCTTGCGGCCTGGGGGTGACGGCCGGAATCTGCGGCCGGCCATCCATCACAATTTCTTTTGCTCAATTGTTTACTCCAAAATATTCCTCAACTTATACCATGCAATGACTGTACAACAACTAAATTCATCTCTTGCATATTTAACCTCATTAATGGCAAAATACATTTATTCTCTATAGGCACCTAGAGTTAAATTTTGCTTGCCATAGCTGCTGAGCAAATAACTGACTAGCTTCATCAAGCAGAGCTCACTTGTCCAGATCTTTATATCTGGGGCAAGTGATTCATAAAAGACTTTTTCCTTCGCTTTGCAGATTTACCTGCTTGTACATCACAGAAACTGTGAAAGCAGGGGGGCTTCATAAGCTCATCTAAAATTTATTGAGTGCTGTGCACCAAAGAATCACGAAATAAAAACAGTTCTTATGATAATTAGGCTTCCTTAACCTCTCTGAGAAAGATAAAAATTACTTGTGCTGTGCTACTCTATAGCAATCATGTCCCATCCGCCTACATGAAATTTCCTTCCCACCGCCTTCACTTGTAGAGATCCCTGCCGAAGGCTCCAGTTTATAATCCTGTATTCTTCTGTGCAGCACGATGCAATCTCTGCCAATGTCTATGCAAATGAGCCACTCTGTATATGTGTCAATGCAGAGGAAATTAATTGGACCATTTCAGAAACTGGAGCACTCGAGCCGGGGAGCAGCGACTCTGCCCTGCTTTAGCGCAGACAGGGGTGAGGGAGTGCCACACTCTTAGGGAGTCAAACCCAACAGGCACATTTTACATAATTAAATCTGTACTTTCAATAGGAGATGAGTACAAAGATGATTGTTTTGCAACTTCAGTCCAGTGCTGCTCTTGTTTAGTACATCTTTGTCAAAATGTATCGTAAAATCCTTTACAGCATTAGCCATCTGTCAGTGAGAATACCTTTACAAATTAGTTCAGTTTCACACAACATATGCTAATTTTATAGCATCTTTTATAGTAATGGACATAGAGTAGCACTTTACCAAATACAAAGCAAAAAAGAAAATAGATGATCCTTCTATCTCCTTTTTCACCAGAAGATTCTTTCTAACTGTGTACAATGTTAACAGAGCAAATGTAAACAGATGATCATTGTATAGGGTATTCCATGGGAGGAATGTTTAAAAGGTATCTGACCAGCAAAAGGGCAAATGCAAACATCTAGTCTTTTTATAGCATCTTTCACCATGAGCACGGTTACAAAACAGTTTACAAAATTAAAGGTCACATGCAAATGACTGACCTTTACATTATGCATTTAAATTCAGGGAACATTTCTGAGTGAAAGGGTGGCACGGTGAAGCAGTATAACACATGTCAGTTTTAATGTGGCTCTGTGTGGAAGCAAGACCTTGTCCAGCATTGGCTTCTGCCTTGTGCCTGAGCCAGCAGGCTAAGTTACAATCAGGCCCGAACTAAAAAAACAAACCTTCCAACATTCCATAAAATGCACAGAACTGGATTAGGCCTGATTAAGTATGTTATGTTTTATTGGATACATAGTTAAGTACAAGTGGATGATCTTTATATGGTGCATTTCATTGTGAGCACCCTTACAAAGCATGCTACTAGAAACAAAGCCAAATGCAAGCAGATATTCTTTATTTAGATCCTTTCACTTGGAAAATGTTTAGTACATACTTTACAAGATAAAAAAAGATAAAGGCACGCTAATGATCCTTATATGGAGGAATGTCTTTCCACTATATGCATATTTACCATTCTGCAGTATTAAAATGATAAATGCCAACCGCTTACGCTTATATAGTACCTTTCACTGAGAACACACTTGCAAAGCACTTTAAAGAGCTCATCTTTATTTTATCTCAACTCAACGGTGATAACTTCAATGACATTATAAACTGAACTTTGAATTTAAATGAGTTCATTTTAATGTACTGTATGACCTTTGATGGTAAATTCTAAAGGGTTGCTCTTTCATTGAATACATAAAAATCGGACACTTGATTTTTAAAAAAAGCCACACAAAAAGAGTGTGCACTTTTGCATAAAATATCTACCTGCATATCTAATTTCTAAGCTTGCTAAGCTAGTTTAGGGTCATGAGGAGACACTGTCTAATCTAGACACTCGCTGCCTTCGTGGACCTCACTTTACCACACATCCTAGTGTAATCTTTTATTAGTGGCTGTTTACATATTTATCATTAGTTTGCCAATTTCACCTCTTCAGCATTTTCTGTTCTTGTTTTTCATAGGCAGTGCAATTGTGTGGGTGTAAATTTGAGTAGATCCATTTTGGGGCTTTGGACACTGTGTATTAAATGCATGATAAACACAGCATGTGACAAATAATGTCACAATTGTCACACTATAAAAGTGTGTCCACTAAAATACATCCAAATATTAAGATGTTTAAGAATCTGCAAAATGTTTGTGTTTGAGCATACTCACAATTTTGGTTCATATTCTAGTGCTGATTTAGCCTGGCTTTTCAACTTTAAATTTAATGTAGCTCCTTGTACCTTACTGATTGATCTTACATCTGACATACTGAATTTGTGTATTTTCTTACTAAAGCCACTGATTATACAAACTGTCTGAGCGGACAAAAATCTTAGTTCTTCTTGAACATAACATTATGTAATGGGAGATCATCAAAAAAAAAAAAAAAAAAAACATAATTGTGTTTCATCAAAAGAGAAATAAAAAACACCAAAGAGCTCATGTTGGTCTTCTCAAAATAACCAACGTAGAGTAAATATACAGAATCATATACAAATTAAGGAACTGTTATATTAAAATGCAGGTGAAACACACAAATAGCGCCATCAATACAATGGCATCACACTCTGTTTTATACTTCAGGAGTGAAAAGAGGAGGCTTAAAACTTAACTACAGTAAAAAAAGAATACAATCTGGGAAGCAAAGTAATGACGGATAATTGGGAACACCTATTGAGCACAGACCACTTAAACACTGCAATGAAACATCAAGATTCAAAGACACTAAAAGTGACCTTGAAGCAATGATCCCAACGGATTAGTCCTACATAAAGGCATGATTTTTTTTCCACTTTTAAGTTTATTTTTAGAAACTAAACATACTGAAAACTGGACATGTTCTGGGACTGGACAAGTAGGTAAGAATCCTAGAGGTGTTCTCTTCTTTTCTTTCCCATTCCTCTCTTATGTCTTACAGTGGATCTACCCAGCCTAACTAAGGTATAACACAGTACTGTCTCCATCCCTTGCCTCTCTTACACTTTAGATTTGGGATGGACCGTTCAAATCAAAAGTAATTTGACATGCAGTTAGGTCCATAAATATTTGGACAGAGACAACTTTTTTCTAATTTTGGTTCTGTACATTACCACAATGAATTTTAAATAAAACAACTCAGATGCAGTTGAAGTGCAGACTTTCAGCTTTAATTCAGTGGGGTGAACAAAACAATTGCATAAAAATGTGAGGCAACTAAAGCATTTTTTTAACACAATCCCTTCATTTCAGGGGCTCAAAAGTAATTGGACAAATTAAATAACTGGAAATAAAATGTTCACTTCTAATACTTGGTTGAAAACCCTTTGCTGGCAATGACAGCCTGAAGTCTTGAACTCCTGGACATCACCAGATGCTGGGTTTCCTCCTTTTTAATGCTCTGCCAGGCCTTTACTGCAGCGGCTTTCAGTTGTTGTTTGTTTGTGGGCCTTTCTGTCTGAAATTTAGTCTTCAACAAGTGAAATGCATGCTCAATTGGGTTAAGATCAGGTGACTGACTTGGCCATTCAAGAATGTTCCACTTCTTTGCTTTAATAAACTCCTAGGTTGCTTTGGCTGTATGTTTTGGGTCATTGTCCATTTGTATCATGAAACGCCGCCCAATCAATTTGACTGCATTTAGCTGGATTTGAGCAGACAGTATGTCTCTGAACACCTCAGAATTCATTCAGCTGCTTCTGTGCTGTGTCACATCATCAATAAACACTAGTGTCCCACTGCCACTGGCAGCCATGCACGCCCAAGCCATCACACTGCCTCCACCGTGTTTTACAGATGATGTGGTATGCTTTGGATAATGAGCTGTTCCATGCCTTCTCCATACTTTTTTCTTGCCATCATTCTGGTAGAGGTTGATCTTGGTTTCATTTGTCCAAAGAATGTTTTTCCAGAACTGTGCTGGCATTTTTAGATGTTCTTTAGCAAAGTCCAATCTAGCCTTTCTATTCTTGAGACTTATGAGTGACTTGCACCTTGCAGTGCACCCTCTTTATTTACTTTCATGCAGTCTTCTCTTTATGGTAGACTTGGATATCAATACGCCTACCCCCTGGAGAGTGTGGTTCACTTGGTTGTCTGTTGTGAAGGGGTTTCTCTTCACCATGGAAATGATTCTGCGATCATCCACCACTGTTGTCTTCCGTGGACGTCCAGGTCTTTTTGCGTTGCTGAGTTCACCAGTGCTTGCTTTCTTTCTCAGGATGTACCAAACTGTAGATTTTGCCACTCGTAATATTGGAGCAATTTCTCGGATGGGTTTTTTCTGTTTCGCAGCTTAAGGATGGCTTCTTTCACCTGCATGGAGAGCTCCTTTGACCGCATGTTGTCTGTTCACAGCAAAATCTTCCACATGCAAGCACCACACCTCAAATCAACTCCAGCCTTTTATCTGCTTAAATTGATAATGACATAATGACGGACTTGCACACACCTGCCCATGAAATAGCCTTTGAGTCAATTGTCCAATTAGTTTTGAGCCCCTGAAATGAAGGGATTGTGTTAAAAAATGCTTTAGTTGCCTCACATTTTTATGCAATCGTTTTGTTCACCCCACTGAATTAAAGCTGAAAGTCTGCACTTCAACTGCATCTGAGTTGTTTCATTTAAAATTCATTGCGGTAATGTACAGAACCAAAATTAGAAAAAAGTTGTCCCTGCCCAAATATTTATGGACCTAACTGTACGCCAACACCTTGGATGGTAATGCACAAGGGTGACAGTTTAGCTTTCACCACTAACTAACTGAAGTAAAAACTTTCAAAAATGAATTAATGTTTTTGTCTCTTCTCACCTCGACTATTGCAACTCATTATACACTGGAATTAATCAGTCATCCCTTGCTCATCTTCAACTAGTCCTGATAGGCACACAAAAACATCCATCCATTCATTTCCGCTGAATCCGAACACAGGGTCATGGGGGTCTGCTGGAGCCAATCCCAGCCAACACAGGGCACAAGGCAGGAACCAATCCCAGGCAGGGTGCCAACCCACTGCAGACAAAAACATAATTACATTAACTAATTTTAGCTTCTCTTCACTGGCTTCCTGTTCACTACAGGATTGGGTTTAAAATTTTATTGTTTGTTTGTAAATCTCTAAATGGTTTAGCTCCCTCTTATCTCACTGACCTCTTACACCTTTACTCTTCCTCGCAATCACTTAGGTCCTCTCACCAGAAGTTATTGGTCATGCCGAGATCAAGACTTAAGCTCAGAGGAGACTGTGCTTTTGCATTAGCTGCCCCTGAGCTTTGAAATAATCTACTTTTTTATATTACTTAAGCACCAACTTTGGTCACATTTAAATCCAGTCTAAAATCTTTTTGCCTTAGCTTTTTAAACTTGCTTGAGAGCATTTTTTTACTTATATATTTTGGTGTATTTATGCACCTTATCTGTTTTTATTGGTGTCTTTATGGAAACTGTTAAATAGTGCGAGTTCAAGAAAGCCATCTCCCCCGCCAGAATTTTAACTACGGAAGTGAAGAAACTTGTGTTTTCAGCAAGACACTCGAGTATAAAGATTCAACAAAATAATATTTCAAAGTGGTTGGGCCTCGGTTTGAATCCCCACTGTAATGCTTTACTCCTGTAGTTTGACGGTGAGCTGTCTACATTGAGCATGTTTGCGAGCACAAGATGTTTGATGGTCACCACTTCATCAAATAATATGTACCATACCCATTCAAGGCTGAGCTCTGCACAGAGTCATTCCATGGCCTTTTCTTCACTCATTTCTTCTCCTTTTGCCATACATCATTCATTTCCTTCATAACTTCTTGCTACTCTTGGGCTTGCACTTGACTTAAAGTATGGGGTGGGGAGTATGACAGACTTCTTGCTTCAATTCAGTTCTCTTTGTGTCTGATGAATCTGTTGTCTTAGAATGCTAGCATTTTGACCTTTTAATTTTCATTTAGGAGTGTCAGATTTCTACCTATATTTTTGATTTCAACCATGCCAGTTTGTTTAATTGTAACTCTGGTTGTTGACTAAGACTCCAAACTCATCATCTGCAAGAATCATACATTTGAGTCCAGCTTCAAACTCTAATGCACCTACTGCTGAAACCTCCATCTTAAAGGACTGCCTCATTTATTATTACAGTTTGATCAGGTAATAACTGAGAAGTGCCTTCTTTCCTTTACCAGGCAGCTGAACTTCTGTTATTAACTGGGAGCCACATTTCCCCTGGCACCTCCACTCTGTGTGAGCCATCTTTTCTGCTATGCCCAACAACTGACCAGCACTTGGCTTTTTGAATGTTTTTTCTTTCTGCTTTTTGCACCCAATGATAGTTTGACACACATCAACACCTCCTTGCTAATACAAGCTTTTTGCCTTTTCTTTTAATAACAGCAGCAGCAGACCGAGCATTAACAAATGTCACTTTTTCATATTTCCCTCACACAGAGCCAAATGTCATTAATAACTCTGATGCATGTGAAAAAAATGAGCCCAAAATAGAAAAGTAATGAAACCTGGTAATGTGGAAGTGACCTTTAGTACATTTTGCTTACACCTAATGAATGTTAGGGTCTCTGGTGCACACACAAACATGGAATTACCTCTCAGAAACTACTGAGCCCTTTCTTTGCAATGACCACTACACACACAGCACACTATTCCAACTTTTGCTCGCATTTACTGTATTTGCTTTCTTTCCCCTTAACAATAAGTGTCTTCATATCCTGGAGTACTGTCAGGTTAGCATGCCAACCAAGTCACTTGATGGGACTGAATGGACCATCAATACTTCAAAGCTACATAGATGTCCCCGAAGGCTCAGCTCACATCACTACCAGGGTCACACTAATGGGGGGAACAGCCCACAATACTTTGTCTCAGGGCATCATGAGCAAGAGGCACTAAACTTCAGAAATTAAAGGCAAAGCAAAGATGACTGAAGCCAGACTGCTAATTGCTGACATTTTGAAGAAAGCTTGATGACCTTAAAATCAATAAGTATTTAATGGTAAAAGGCTAACAGTTTAGAGGAGCACAAGAAGAGGCTTCTGAGTCAAACTGCCATCCTCTGGAATGGTCATGCTTACTTTAAGTGAGGCTCCATCACCACTCTGACTATCTCCATTCAGAACAGTTTTAAAACTGATCACCTCTGTGTCATCATGGACAGTGTTTTTAAGCAAACCCCAAAGCTTGTACCCACAACTGTCAGATGTATAGCATCAGTCAGAGAATTCTCTACCCATAAATCGTGAAACTTTCTTTCTCACATCTGATGAGGACATTTCTGGACGGCTAACACAAAAAATAACCAAACGTTCAATGAAGTGTGGCAACACAGAACACTTGTCTACCAAGGAAAGCCAATGGTTCAAGGCCAACAAGATTCACATTGAAGGAATACTACTGAGAAGAACTGGAGTCCTATCTACTGGAAGTCTTGGTTCTACATAAGATGCATTGCATTTTAAGAGGATAAGGATGATGAGATTATCCTATCATTTATTTCAGACTACTTACAATGTCAGTAGCTCGCACACAGCATATGAAACTGGCAGTGAAGACTCACTCCTTCAGATCAATACTTTCACCACACATGACGACACCTGCTCTGGATTCTGGGAAAGATTTCCATTTTTGGAGTTCATAACAAGAATACTTCCTAACTGGGTTTTACAGCAAACAAAACACTCTTGCTTTAGTTTTGTGCAGTTGAGAAATAAAGCTGCACATTCAGGTAATGGTGATCAGTTCTTGGTGGATTGTAAACATTAAAACTATATTTGTTAAAAAAATGAGCATGATGAGACTGATGATTCTATTTTATATTGCTGGATGGTGGAATATCATAGCCAGGTTACATTTTGTAATTGATTTTATAGGAGTAAATCCATATGATGGAGAGGCTGTGGCTAAATAAAAAATGCATCCATTCTGCTTTTAGCCCCCTAGCATAGAAAGCTGCACTGCGGCATTTGACCATCAGCCAAGATAAAAAGTTAAAGAAATAAAGATGAGATCCAAAACATGGCATTTACATGAGATGCACTCAAAAAGCACCAGTAAAATACACATCTTAATTCTGATTAGGGGCAGGGCAATGGTGTGAGTACAGAGGTACAATTTCATAAAAAAGAAATGAACAGGATATTCAAGCCTTGTATATCTTATTACAAGATGCACCAGTTTAGCGATAAATATTCTTGTGGTTTCTAGCTCTTTTTGACTTATGAATTCATTCTTTCACCTCCAGATGTATTGTCTGATTGCTTGTTGTTCTGTCCACTTATGTATGAAAACTGTGGAAAAGAGCAGTGTGTGTGAGATATTATTTGACAGTACACTTATGACTTTCAATGACACCTCTAACAACATTTGACTTATTAAAGTGTTGAGTGTCCTTTATAGAAAATACACATTTCAGAAAATATAAAGTGAGACAAAAACTGAGAACACATACACAGACAGATGTTTCACACTCTCAGACTGGGCAAAACAAATTTAAAGTAATCATTTATACAAAACAGAAAACTTGCAAGCACATTTGAGTGGGGTCTCACAGCTTAAAATATCAGCAGTCTTTAACATATGAAAAATAAATGAAACATGGAAAAATCTGTCACCAAACCTGCTGTGACTGAATCAGGTACAAATCAGAGTCCTTTCCTGGTCGAGATGCCAGTCTCTAGCATGGCACACTCACTGGTACAGGACAAATTTAGGGTAGTTTAACTAACACACACACCTTTGGGAAGCAGGATGAAGCCCCATAATGTTAATATTGTATATTTGTCTAAAATTTCTTAAGAGTTCAGGATACAGTGCATTTGTTTAAAGCAATATTTTACAGTTGGAGCATAGCGAAATGAAGTGCCTGGCTTGGGGTCACAAATGAGTCAAATCTACATCATTAGCATTTAAAATCCAATGTCTTAGCCACTACACCCCACTGCCATCCTGAACCTGAAGGAAATAAAAACACACAAGTCACAGAGAGAACTGCACACAGACAGTGCCTCGGCAGAATTTGAACAGAGTGCTCTGAAAATGCAGAGCAGCAATGCTAATAAAATGTTTGATTTTTATTCAACACCTACAAACCCAGCAAAAGAAGTTTTCAAAAATCTTAACCCAGTTTTGACAATGACATTACCTACATTGCATCAAAAGAGCTGCATGATCAACCAGGGCTTTAGAACAGTAAAGAAGCACTGCTAACCACTACACAACAGTGTGAGAAAATTTTAAAAGAAAATATATACATGCAATGAAAAGTTAATTTCTACTTAAAAAAATAATGATTACTGTAAAAACAAGAACAAATAAACCACCAAAAATTTTCCATTGCTGTAATTCTAGACAGAATAACTGAGGTCACCAACTCATGGAGCTAACATTATAATACCGGTGCCACCTCTTGAAGTACTAGTGTCTAATGACCCGTGTGCTGGCGCTCAGGCTAAACTCTTAACTGGGATGCTGATGCAGCATGCAGTGGTAATGACATTCTGTATTGAACACTGAGCACCCCTATTGAAATGCTTTTGTTGGTGATCATAATGGCAGGTAGTACAGTGTTTGATATGTTGAGTTTTCTCGTGAGCATGGCTGCTTTTTGTGACAGCCAATACATTGTTTGACTGCTAAGTTCACAGTTACAAAGATGATCAGGATTACAATGCTGAAATATCAGTGAGGTTAGGAAAGGTGAACTCAGTAATTACTGGGGCAATGTTCGAGGCCTTACTATAGTGAAAGTAACTTTGTATATAGTGTAACTAAGCAAAAAACAACATGCGCTTTTGCCTGACTGGTTACATTTGTATTGAAAGAAGCAGCTTTGGAGGAAAAGATAGACCATGTGGAGGAAAATACAACCACTTTGCTTTCATCTTCACTGTGCCCAGCCCTAGTTTCTACTTAAAGCTTCTCTTCCACCATGAACCATCTGAAGAGGAAAAACAGACTTTTAACAAAAAATGATTTGCTTTTTCTCCAAATAGGCTTCTTTCAATTGATTGTAAGCAAATATTCAGATAAAGTGCAGTTCTTAATTTTAGTTTTACAGAGTTGTAGTCCTCATTTTGCCAAAGGGTGGGAAAAGTGAAATATTACTGTTTACTTTTTGAACACTGTTTCCACTAGATTGTTATGATTTGTGAGGTTTATAATTTTTGTTTTTTGTTTACATTTTTAAGGTTTACACATCACGCACTATTGAAATGAACAAAACTTTGCCCAGCATGTCATGTAAACCATTTTTGTCTCACGGTTACAGTGGCAACCTAGTGCTTCATACTCCCCAAATGATGAAAACTTTTGCATGACCTCTGGGTTAAATATGCCCATGTCGACCATGTGCAGTTTTCGTCACTGGATAAAAATAAACATTTGTTCATTAGTAAATCCTGTGTGAAAATTGGCCAGTTAGGCGACAATTAGTTCTTTTGGTTTCTTGACTCTCCTTTTGCTTTCAGTTTACGAATCACAGTTTCCCCTTTGTGTTTCAGGTTCTCATTTTTCGTCTGTCTTTCTGGGTTCTGACATCTTACTTCTTTCTTTTGACTATTCTCTGGTTTAGTGTTCCCAATCTCCTGGCAAGCCTTAAACTCACAATAAACCCGTGAGACATTGTCCTTTATCAAAGATTAACTGATTTTGTTATGCAGCAGCCAGGACTCTTCCTTGACTCAAGTCTGTTTCTTGCTTTGTTAATTATGATGTCTTACTTTCTTTTTGTATATTATCTCTTTGTAATATATAGAATACTGTATATATGAATTATATTTTTTTTATTATAGCACAAACGAGCATAGGGAATAATACTCGAAGTATCAAATAGTATTATGGGGGAAACTTTTGGTGTAATGTTGCCACTACTAACACAATTTTCATTCTCCTAATAAATGGATTGAGAACAGTCTGGAAGACTTCTGATGTCACTTCCACTTAAGTATCATTAAGCCCCACCCTTGCACTTCCTCCACTGCCCAACTGCCCTCCTGGGGTATATGTTCATTCCAGACCTAGCTACAGAAGAGGAAACATCTACTCTCCCAAAAGCTACTCTATGACTGCGTCAGCCAACAAATGTCAAATGATGAGATGTGTATCCTTTTCCAAATTCTCAATCTGTTTTCTCCTACAACCAGAACATTAAACAGGGTTTTCTCTGAAGCCCCAACTCTTCCTTTGTTTCTATTTCATTTTCATTTACTATTTATACTATATTATATATATATCCATCCATCCATCCATTTTCCAACCCGCTGAATCCGAACACAGGGTCACGGGGGTCTGCTGGAGCCAATCCCAGCCAACACAGGGCACAAGGCAGGGAACCAATCCTGGGCAGGGTGCCAGCCCACCGCAGTTTATATATATATATATATATATATATATATATATATATATATATATATATATATATATATGTTATATACTCGCCTTGTGCCTTTTTATGGAAACTAAGGAGGCAGGGTGTCCTAACCCAGCAGCTGGGGGACTACCCCCATCTCTATTTAAGACCTCAACAGGCAATAAGATGGCTTTTGTAGCATTTGTTCCTACTTCTACCTTTCAGCTCCCATTAGCATTTGGCTTGTTTTTAGGATAACAATATGAATTTGTGGACAGGTTCTGCTTACTTTGGTTTACCTTTGCTCTGGCATACCTTTTAGAAACAAATTTTGCTTTTGTTCCAGTTTTGCCTATTTTTTAAATTTATTTTGAAAATAAAGTCAGTAAATTTAAAGAATTGTTGCTTTTATTAAGGAGGGCCACTGTACATTTCTAAAATGTTTAAAGTTTTTAAACTTTTACTCCTTTTTGTTGGGGTGGTCCAGGCTAAGTCTGCTTCTAGATTTTGGGGTAATGCTGATCTTCATGGTAGGCCTCTCTAGTACTCTGAGGCCTGTACTTTTGAGATAAGCTTGTGTCGTTAGTTTGTGAAGCCAACAAATTCACGGGAGATTTGTGTTTTCTATTTAATAAAATTAACCTTTTTATGGCGCTGGAGAGTGGCAACAATGATCAGACAAGCAAGTAAGGATTTCACTGTACTCTGCACACATGACTGTATTACTACAACTGCTTCTATACACTGTCATTCCTGAAATCGGAGTTTAAACATGAACATCTCCATTTAAAACAACAACCCTTAAAAACTTAATTTATTAAGCGCCTTTGTACAGTGAACACCATCTCAATGCTTCTTACGGTTTTAGTGCTATAGCATCATTTTTTGACAGCATAAAGTTTTATTTGCATCTGAAGCACCAACAGATGATGTAACCCACTAGTGGTCACATAGTGCCATGACAGCCAGTTTACATTAATCCTTTTCTTTTTTAGTGCTTCCCACTTTTAAATTGTTTTAAAGATGCATTGACACCCACTTACGTTGCAGTAGAGCTGGAGTATAAAGGTCGGATTCAAACCTGCATTTCATGCCCTTCTTCTTTCTGCTGCTTTTACGAAGTGGTATAATATTTTTTTCTAGATTTCAGTTCAACCCGATGTTTAAAATAAATACTTTCAGGTCCACATTCACATGCACTCTTTTGTTAAAGTAAACAACAAACATTGAAAAGGAAACAAGAGTCTGCATGTATATATTAATGTAGGGGCTTCCAGAGCACCATCTTTTGACATACATAGAAATGAAGCGGTTTTGGAAACTGGTATACTGTACATGTTCATGGCTACAGAATGGGAAGGAGGTGTGCAAAATGTGAACTTAAGAGCTAACTGAGAATTTCAGATTTTTTACACTGTGTGCACAACTTGGATAAAAAGCCAGAGGAAAAGAGAAGGCCTGCTATCTGTGCTTATGGATGGCACGTCTCCAGGACTGAACATTCCTTTTTGTGTTATTTCAGTTTCCTACAGTCTTATACTGGAGTAAACATGTTAGGAAAATTGATGAGTGGACGGATGAATGTGTGCTTGACGTTCAACTTGATAAACTATCATTTTCCTATTTTTCAATGATATTGCCTTCCAAAAATGGAAATAATCATCCTGTTTTGAGAACTTTGCTCATATTCATATGAGTAGATACAGTGCATCCGGAAAGTATACACAGCGCATCACTTTTTCCACATTTTGTTATGTTACAGCCTTATTCCAAAATGGATTAAATTCATTTTTTTCCTCAGAATTCTACACACAACACCCCATAATGACAACGTGAAAAAAGTTTACTTGAGGTTTTTGCAAATTTATTAAAAATAAAAAAACTGAGAAATCCCATGTCCATAAGTATTCACAGCCTTTGCTCAATACTTTGTCGATGCACCTTTGGCAGCAATTACAGCCTCAAGTCTTTTTGAATATGATGCCACAAGCTTGGCACACCTATCCTTGGCCAGTTTCGCCCACTCACACTTTGCAGCACCTCTCAAGCTCCATCAGGTTGGATGGGAAGCGTCGGTGCACAGCCATTTTAAGATCTCTCCAGAGATGTTCAATCAGATTCAAGTCTGGGTTCTGGCTGGGCCACTCAAGGACATTCACAGAGTTGTCCTGAAGCCACTCCTTTGATATCTTGGCAGTGTGCTTAGGGTCGTTGTCCTGCTGAAAGATGAACCGTCGCCCCAGTCTGAGGTCAAGAGCGCTCTGGAGCAGGTTTTCATCCAGGATGTCTCTGTACATTGCTGCAGTCATCTTTCCCTTTATCCTGACTAGTCTCCCAGTCCCTGCCGCTGAAAAACATCCCCACAGCATGATGCTGCCACCACCATGCTTCACTGTAGGGATGGTATTGGCCTGATGATGAGCGGTGCCTGGTTTCCTCCAAACGTGACGCCTGGCATTCACACCAAAGAGTTCAATCTTTGTCTCATCAGATCAGAGAATTTTCTTTCTCATGGTCTGAGAGTCCTTCAGATGCCTTTTGGCAAACTCCAGGCGGGCTGCCATGTGCCTTTTACTAAGGAGTGGCTTCCGTCTGGCCACTCTACCATACAGGCTTGATTGGTGGATTGCTGCAGAGATGGTTGTCCTTCTGGAAGGTTCTCCTCTCTCCACAGAGGACCTCAGGAGCTCTGACAGAGTGACCATCGGGTTCTTGGTCACCTCCCTAACTAAGGCCCTTCTCCCCCGATCGCTCAGTTTAGATGGCCGGCCAGCTCTAGGAAGAGTCCTGGTGGATTCGAACTTCTTCCACTTACAGATGATGGAGGCCACGGTGCTCATTGGGACCTTCAAAGCAGCAGAAATTTTTCTGTAACCTTCCCCAGATTGGTGCCTCGAAACAATCCTGTCTCGGAGGTCTACAGACAATTCCTTTGACTTCATGCTTGGTTTGTGCTCTGACATGAACTGTCAACTGTGGGACCTTATATAGACAGGTGTGTGCCTTTCCAAATCATGTCCAGTCAACTGAATTTACCACAGGTGGACTCCAATTAAGCTGCAGAAACATCTCAAGGATGATCAGGGGAAACAGGATGCACCTGAGCTCAATTTTGAGCTTCATGGCAAAGGCTGTGAATACTTATGTACATGTGCTTTCTCAATTTTTTTATTTTTAATAAATTGGCAAAAATCTCAAGTAAACTTTTTTCACGTTGTCATTATGGGGTGTTGTGTGTAGAATTCTGAGGAAAAAAATGAATTTAATCCATTTTGGAATAAGGCTGTAACATAACAAAATGTGGAAAAAGTGATGCGCTGTGAATACTTTCCGGATGCACTGTATCTCATCGTATATTTAACACTTCAACAATGCAATTCTAGTTAGACAAGTCTAAGATGGGTGGCAAAGAATTACAGGAAATAAATTTAGAAAACAAATTACATCGGGGTGTAAGCAGGCAACTGATTTGTACTATTACAGCCTTGCAAAACAATAAAAAATTAATAAATGTTAGGCTGTGCAGACAGCCATGAAGTTCAACTAATATTCAATCCATTACTAAGGATCAGTGAAATTCATAAGTCTTGCACTCATATAACCTACTTATAAACATTATTTTTTCAAAAACCATACATATTTTATTTCAACTTATGATTATCATGTCATATTGCTTGTTTTTCCTTTTTATTATACATTCATTCTTTTGTCTTTATTATTACACTGTATCAGTCTGTGAGAAAATATTTATTGGTTTCTGCCTAGAGAAACACTGGTATGAAGCTCCCAGTTAGACAATGAAATTGGTTTATTGTACTAAAGTAATAATATCTTAACGTTATAAAAGAGTGTTAGCATGCCCCGATATTGAGATTCCACAACTCCTGAACACCAGACATACACGAGTGCCGATGGTTTCTGACCTGTTTAGCCCTGGGACTTTTGAATTGCAGCCCTCTCTCTGTCTTCCAGCCAACAAACGTCTGCAATGGTTTGACTCCACACTCTTAAAAATACTGGTTCTTTAATGGCACTGTATGGTTCTTTACTGGGTTATGTGGTTCTTTGTAAAACCATTACTTCTCCATACACCATTTCATCCTGGGAAGGGTTCTTTGCATATGACGTAGGCTCTTTCTGCTTTGAAAAACATTCCAGTATGTAGAAGAAACTGAACTCTTTAATGTATGGTAGACAGCCTAGCAGGTCAACAACAGATTAAAAAAACTTGGACTTGGTGTTATTGTATGCAGCAAGAGTCTTTTTAAAATCATAAGCCATTGGCATCTCACAAATCTGTTAACATCTAGTTATGGTTATTTATTGTATGGTGCCTGTTACTTATCTAAATAAATAAAGGTTCTTTCTGGAACCTTCATGTGGATGTGTCTTTTGAGAATTAAAAATGTTTCCCCTATGGCATCGCTCTGAAGAACCACTCTGGTCCCTTTATTTTTAAGAGCGAGCTGGGAAAGATAACATCCAAAGCACTAAGGGCAGCTCAGCTAACTGCTGCGTTCATCTCTGTCTACTTTAATTAAGAAGCCTAACTTTGGATTGTACTCAATTATTCTTTATTAGAAGATAAATATAAAACTATTATTTGTGTGATGGCTCCAGCAGACCCCCATGGCCCTGTAGTTAGGATATAGCGGGTTGGAAAATAGATGGATGATGGATGGATAATAAATTTGTATTGTTGTTATGGTTATTTTGTCACTGCTGTGGATTTGAGGCAGCACTGTAAGGAGGACAACTTTTCCACAGCACATTTCTCAGCACTGATCCAGCTCCATCCATGGAGCTAACTCTCCCTCTTGGAAACAGGAGAGGAGAGTCTTGAGGACTATGTGGACGGATGGCCTAATCATACTCTTCGAAGTTCTAAAAGGCATCAATAAAGAACATTGAGCACAATTCTTTCAGTTAAACAGAGAATCATGTACTCAGGCACACAGCTGGTAACTAAAGAAAGGTATACTCAAAGAGAAACCACAGACATGATTCTGTAAATCTCTTTCAAATGAGTTGAATATCATGGTTGTAAAGAATTTTTAATTTTAAACAATACTTGTATAGGCAGTTCATTTCAACAATTCATTTAGAGAAATGCTTAAATTTTAACAACATCTCCTATTCCATCTGCTGCTGTCAACAGGTACAGGAAGGTCTCAACTAGTTAGATGGCATACGGGGAAAATTGTGGAAGGCTTCATTTAGTCCTTGGTTTTCTTCAGTAACCTCAGTTTCCTGCTACAGATGTGCATGTTAGTTGAAAAGCAAGCTATCTTTGTTCAAGCGAGTGATGTTGTGTGTGGGAGTTTGCCCTGTTTTGGTTACAGCTTTGCAGCTGAGGTTGCTCGGATGGCCTCCTGCTCAACTTCATGCTGTAATGGAGAAACTGGGGAAGAACATGTAAAAGATGGATTAATTCTAAAAGCCTATAAAAGGAATATATTTACATGATGGGCAACCCATTCTCAAACAAGGGCTCAAAAAGTGTGTCTAGAAGTTCAGCCTATGCTCAGTCTGCGGCCCTGATTCCATATCATAAGGAGGTCAATAAAAATGTCTGAACTTGACAGGCCACTGATGACAGAAGATTTCTAATGGTTGTGCTAACAGTTAACTTAGTATTTTCAGAGTGGGGTGTCCAATTAAAGTTTTTGCATTTGTATTTCTACTTTTTGTTGTTAATTTAACATGTACAGAATTCTAAGATAATCAATGCCAACAGTTCTATTACAAGGGTTGACACTAAAAAGCTACAGAAAATGGCTTATCAAAAATGAACATCAATGTAAAAAATGTTATTTTTGTTTTAATTAAAAAAACTACCAGAGTTAATGCACATTGCCTAAATAAGAAAGTGAAAAAATTAAAAATAAATTTTAAAATGATATATTACCAATCATTACTATCCTTAAACCTGTACTATTTACTACATAACTATTGTTAGTATTTGGAGGCGTCTTCGTATGCAATATTCTTGTAGTGGCGGTTTGTAATGCAGGGCACTGGGGCACTGCCCACCTCCAAATATTTTAAAAACTCTGCTTAAATTAATTAGGTAATGCAATGTGCCTGATATCAGCGCATGTCAATATCCCTTAAAAATTTGATCCAATTTGTTCTTGTTTAATTTCTGTGTGAATACCTGTATTTCCTGAGTGAAGGATGCCAGCCAGATGAGAGTCTAAGTCATTGATCTTTTGGCAAGCACGTAACCTGAGGCTGCCCTTTAATTGGTTGCTTTCAGATATTTTCAGGGATTCAGCTCTCTGTGCCCCAGGCACTCCCACATTTATTGGCAGTGAATTAGCATTGTTTTAGGTTTTTTTAATCTAACGTGATTGGACAATTGTTGATGCACTATTTCAAGTTCATGTCAATGATTCACAGTTCACACCTGCCATTAACATAACTACAGATGAGTGGGCTTGACTTTACAGAGATGGCAACTTCAAGTTAAACTTCAAAAATCAAAGACAATTCAGTTATATCTTTAATGATAAACCCCTTCATCAATCGTTCACTTGGAGAAATAAAGGAGCATGGACCAGAATAACCTGACTTAACAATTCAGCAGCAGACAAGTGATCGAGGATGAGCTTACCCACTGACTTTTTCTTGTTGTTATATATTGCCCAACTTGATGTGATGTAAGTAATGCCTATTTTTTTTTTTTTTGCTTTCCCTGTTTGCTGTTTCAAAGTGTTGAAGCATTGTGGACAATGACATGACACAGGTATGAGACCTAAAACATCTTTCTGAAAAATGTTAAAGGTATGAAAATAGCCACAGTCATCTAGAGCAGTGTTTTTCAAACAGTGTGCCATGGCCCAGTGGTGCACCGTTAGAGCTACCCAGGTGTGCTGTGGAAATATTAGTGTAGTTGGGTCTGAACTGGAGAGGGACAAGCTCTGCCGGTGGTCGAGACCTGTCTGAGGAGGATAGGTCTACCTGGAGAAGCTGGTATTAAAGCACCTCCATGATTGCTATGTTCCAGACACCACACTTAAAGCACTTCAGACATGCTGTAGTTGCCAGAAAGCCTCACAGTGCTGGTGCATAGTGGGCATTTGAGTTGCCTCTGAGGCAGAGAAAGGTGGGCAAAGGGACGAAGCAGCTTGGAGATGCCACCAAAGGCCTGAAGGAAAGGAGGGCAAAATTTATGTTTAAGGAAAGCAGGTATCCTGATTATAAAGGCCAAATAAGATTTAGGTTGGACTTGTCCTGTGGGTGTAGTACAAGACAGGTTGGGGTGTGAGTTATGTTTTGGGATGTGGGATTCTGTGGATCTTAGAGAATTTGTGCCCAGGTCAAGTAAGCCTGGCAAACTTGCATAGGACTGGACAGACTGGCAGCAAGTGTAGAATAAAATTAGGGTGGAAAAGACTCTCTGGGTGTGGTAATGATAAACTGCGATACAAGACTTGAGAAAAATCAGAAGACTTGTGATTTCATGATGTGGATTTATGGAATGCAGTGGAAATGGCCAAGAACGGGGCACTCTATTAGCAGTAGCAAAATAAGATTTGGATTGGACTTGTGCTATGGATGTGTTATAGTACAGATAGAAGTGCATGTTATTGGAAGATTACAGAAGTGGAGGTGCAGACATTATGGTGTTGGTTTTGGCAGAATGGGGAACTGGGAAAGTTGGCAGAGGATTGGGGAATTTAGAGATGTGTAGTATGCAATTTGGGTGGCAGGTGCACCTGATCCTTTCCACATCCATAGGGCAAGTTATGAAAAGAATAAGGGGACTGTGGATGTCACTGAAATGGAAAAGCTGGCATCTGATTGGGTAGCATGGGTGAAAGGGTATATAACATTTTAGCCTGGATTTGTCCTATGGGTTTGGTACTGGACAGGCCAAGATAGATAGATAGATAGATAGATAGATAGATAGATAGATAGATAGATAGATAGATAGATAGATAGATAGATAGATAGATAGATAGATAGATAGATAGATAGATAGATAGATAGGAGTATATAATATTTATATAGATGTGAAAGGCACTATAAAATAGATAAGTGCTGCTTCAGTTTGTGCGCCGATGCCCAAATTTTATTCACCAGCCACCTCTGTATTCTTTGTTTGTCTTAACGGCCTCAAATTTCAATAAATGACTCCTGCGATGGGTCTTGGGACAATGACAAAAATACTGAAGAAAATGTTTGAGAGAAGAAAAAGTTCAGTGTTTTGGGAGACCCTCAGACCTTGAAGTTGTAATTGAAACACAAATATGCCAAACATCTGATTTCCATCACAACCTGTATAGCTGTGTTCAGATCACACTGTGGTATTTCAGACCACTCACTACTTTGAAATGGCAGCTCTTTTTCTATACTGTGTCCAGTTATTATTTCCAAACATCACTATAAAAGTAAAAAGAGGAAAATTATACTCATTAATCACTAATCAGTATTATATTTGAAGCAGTGGTGGGCCTAACATAAGATGGCCCTAAGGCAAACTGTTAAATGCCAAAAAAAACAAAACTTAAAAAGTAAGTGCATGACAGATTTCAAGTATATGACTTGAAAAGCAAAGCTGTGCACAAATAAAATAGATTGAGCTTTATAGATACATATGTAGAAGTTATGTACATTAATAAATATATTTTATAACAAAAACAAAAAATATATAAAATTATTAAATGTAACTACATACATATTCCTCAGACAAATCTGGAATGCCTAAGTACATAAGCAGCATATGAAATTCGTGAATCATAACACAAGCCACTTCGACTCCTTGATTACTGTTCATGAGTGTGATCAATCGCCAACAAAGACAGAAGAAGTAGATTTAATCACAGTTACCATGCTTAAAGGAAAAAATACAGGGGGCAAACGTGTATTCGGAACTACGCTGTCAGTTCTTAACAATAAATCATGAAAAATGTTATACAACAGGAAGGAAATCCGAAAGATGAAACCCAGCCTGAAATAACAGACATAAAAAGCAGCCGTGATAGAGAGAGGCAGACGGAGAAGGAGAGACAAAATGACTCTGAACAGCAAAACGAATACAAAAGAAAGAAGCGAAAGAGACAAGCACTCAAAGATTTTGATGGTTGCAGATACAGAGGGCTGGTGGAAGAACAGTCTTTTAATGAATAGAAATGAATAAAAGAAAACTTTCTGTTTTCTTGCTGCAGGTTAGCAGAGAGCGGAGTCTAACATGAAAGACACAGGCGCAAGTCTGTCTTGAGCTAGACGTCAGCCCGATTCACAGAGCGCTCACAACAGGCGGATTTGAACCATAAAAACATGAAACATAAAAACCTGAAACAAAGGGTGACCCACCCTGAAGCAATGGGTTCCAAGGAGATGTGGCGCGGCAAGTGATACCCAGAGAATTACCCCGCTTATTTAAAATTGACGGTACTTCATTTATGTGTTGCCCTAGATTAAGAGGCATACGAATTTCAAGAAATTAAATACTCCAAAATATCATTAATCGTTTAAATATTTGAACCAAGTAGCACAGGTGTGTTATTCAACTCTATAAGTGCCAAAAAGACAAATAATACAATCATTTTATTCTAAAAATAATTTAAATAGCGTTCGTAATTGAACGGCTGTTTTTGTGTTTATTAATACCAACTATGCTTCATTACTTTTCCATTTAAGCATCCCGAGATTTAAACACCACCGAAAGTAATTCTCAAATGCTCAATAATTCTGCTCATAGCAATAATGATTAAGAGCCTATTCCGGGAGCAGCAGTAACGGGGCAAGAACCAAGACTTGACGGGACGCCAGTCACATGTATCTATTGCACAATACACGAACAAGTGTACCGATCAGTTATCGATAAAACGAAAAAGTCACAAAAATATTTGGATTCGCTCAGCAGAGAGACACCGCACTAACTTGCACAGCGGGTAGCCGCGGAGCTGTCCAAGGTACCACAGTTGTCTTACTTTGTACTGCACTTTCACCCGAGACTTAAGAAACATGCTGAAAGATTTTATATTTGTCTTTCCGAATGGGAGTTTAATTCATGGGTAAAGTCAGAACCAAGCCTTTCATTTATATTGATTATAAAACGAGCGCTTCAAAGTAGTCAAAACATAACGTGCACATAACACACGGATGGGAGCAAACTTTAAAGCTAACTGAAGTAATAAAATCATAGCGAGCCAGACAAGCAATAACATATAATACAACCACAAGAAAGCAAAGTACTAACGAACTAGTAAGAAAATGGAGAAAATGGCTAGTGTCTCTACGACGTCCTAAATTCCATGGGTGTCACAATGCGAAATTTTTAGTAAGGTGAATGAGTGTGACCATGTCCCTGCCATTGCACACTAACAAGCTGCTTGTGAAATTTAGACGAAAGCCTCGGAGGCATGCTATCAACTGTTAGGGCGGCATTATAGGTTAAACGTGCATATGTAAGCAATATGAGAGCTCCTAGAAACAATGTTTATAGCATTATACAAAATCCCTAATGAAAGTTCATCTACACAATATAAGACATTAAATATAATTGCGCTCAATTGTGTCTCGCAGGAAATCAAAGTAATAGATAACGACGAAAAAATAAACATTTGCAATCTCGATTCTGCCTTTGTTCATTAAAATATGAAATATGTTAAAAGATTTGCTTTTCTCCTATTCAAAGCAAGTTGACAAAGCGTGAGTGTGAACGCCTCGGTAAATGTTCATGTGGTGTAAATAAATGGAGCCGTTAAGCGATGTTACAGTTCAACGGCGTGCATCTGAGGAAGCATCTGTAAATGCGAGTATGCAGTTATGTTATTAACATCGGTCTACTGCTTCTGTAAAAATTTCGACACATAATCCCTTTATTCGATCAGTTTCTGGCTTTGCTAAGTGCTACAGCCCCGACACTAAACGACAGTTAGTAAATTGAAAGTCCGAGCGTGTCCTGAAGTGGACACCCGGACACCCACTGATCCGT
This sequence comes from Erpetoichthys calabaricus, assembly GCF_900747795.2. Lineage (NCBI taxonomy): Eukaryota > Metazoa > Chordata > Cladistia > Polypteriformes > Polypteridae > Erpetoichthys > Erpetoichthys calabaricus. Next base: position 47,864,224 of record NC_041402.2, on the reverse strand, counting down.
GCACTTCGCCTGGTAATGCAGTGCACCTTATGAAGGCTCAAGAGCCGAACTAGTGAGAAGAACTTTCGAAACGCCCAGTTTGTAATATTCTCCTTTTTATGTTGAGAAGGAATGAACTCTCATCTATTTTCAACCTTTGAAAGTTACAGGGATGAACGTGGAACAGAACTGTTTAATCTGTTTGAATATCATGTTTCCGATAGCGAATGAAATATACTTCAGTCTTGCATTTATAAAGCGCCTTTCATGAACACATATTTTACACGTATATATTGCACAAACGGGGAAGACAATAAACATAACCTTTCATTACTACATTACGTTCAGTCCGGACTGATTCAAGAGAGAGAGAAATAAATTATGTGCAGATTATTTTAAATAAACATCGTGGTGAAAGGACTGGCACTTCTTGCCGTGGATGAGCCACACGTCTTATAAGAAAATACTTTCGAAAAAGCTCTTTGCAAAGAGTTGGTGGCGACAACCCTGACAATATAACATACAGCCTTATCTGGAATGACTCTTATTAAGTCGTATCAGATATCGATGGCTGTTTCGTTTATATACATTTACTGAATCCTGTAAAGTGTTCCGTTCTACTACAGTGAACCTGCACACCAAGGAAGCGGTTCGGAAATTAAATTTGAACTTCAGTGGTTTCCGCTTTGCTTTTATTTCCCACGGGGATCCAGGCAGTGAGCGATCCAGCAACTTTCATGCAAGCCGAGGACTAGAATCGCTATTCCACATTGCCGATGCTTTTTTAGAACTACAATCTTGTTATCCCCATCCACTTTCCTCCCCCACAGAACCCCTTAAGGTACCGCAATTGAGAGGTGCGTCGGCGGGTCTTGCTACCTACATCGAGGATGACTGAGATGCCTTTTCGAGGCTCCCGGGTCGCAACCGGCTCCTCCTTGAGCATCTCCCGGCTGGAAAGGTTCTTGCTGTCGCTCATCTTGGTGACGATCCAGCGGACTAGCCCGTCAATGCCGCCGAGCTGAGCGCTGCCGCTGCCGGAGTGCGCAGCCGTCGCTGCCTCGCTGCTTGCAGCCCGCAGTTTCGGCTGTTCCTTAGTGAGTAGTTTGTGGACGCCGTCCTTGCAGTAGCGGGCTGCCTGATCGCACATCCTCCCGGCACAGAGCCTTCATGCTGAGAGCTGAGGGCTCTCCCTCCCACCCGGCTGACATCAGCGGCTGCGCCCCCCGCGAACGCACACCTCCGCGGTGCGGCGCTGGACAGCAAAGAGCGGCCAGTCAAGCGGGGGCTGGTGGAGGGAGAGGACACAAGAGTGCAGAAAACACTAACACTGTTGATCAACGTTGAAAAGCGACCATAACAGTAAATGTTAAGCGGATGGGCCGTGTTCAAGGGGGTCAAATGTGAAGACTTTTGTGTGGTGGAAAGACCGTCGAAAATGCAAGCGTTCTGGCAGAACACAATGCAAGACTCATTGTTTTCCAGAAAAGCGTTCCATTTTTACCAAAACGTATAGCATACTTTCAAATGCCAAATTGAAACACAGAGCCAGTGGTGCTTTTGGTTTAATCCATTCTCACATAATTTTCAAACTGAAGCTTCTGCTGCACGTTTTTCTTATTTATATAAAACTGAGGAATTCCTCCAGATGTTCATGCTCTATAATATTTTCTATCTGAGGCACTCTGTTCAGATATCTAATGTTGGTTTACTGTGAAGAATGGCGGTAGTGGAGTCAGAGAAAGACAAAGCTGACCAATGGATGTTTATCTAATGTTTTAAACTTTAAAATTGAACCATGGTTAGCTTAAACGAATCTACATAACCTGACAAGCTCAAACCTGGTTTGTCCAGCTCACAGTTATGATGGACCAGAGCCTATCTCAGCAGCACTAGGGATGAGAATGGAGTCAGCCCAGTCCGGCAAGGCACAGTCACACACACTAGGCCAGCTGATAATACAGTTCTCTGAATTTAAGAAAATTGAGGCTGCTGATATAGACGTCAGCTTCATTCAACAGCATGTAATAGAAAACGGTGAAGAGAATGACACATTCAAGGATTATTACAAGGTAAAATATTTGTATCATTCTAAAAAGGTAATGAAAATGGTGCTTAATGTGTCAGTCAGTGCTAGTCATTAGAAAAAATACTTGAAAACACTTCAGAGAAGTCTCCTTCAGCACTGAAGAATAGGCTGTGTGATGGCCAGTGGCTGGCACCTTCCTACATTTTACTAGCTGAGATTGTAGTTTCTTGTAGCCCTTAATCCTGGTTGCATGAACAAAGATGTTTCAGATAGAAACGGCTCTGCTGGCATTCACACATTTGCAACTTTTAAGGAATTTCAGAGGTCACTCATTTGATTCTGTTAAATGTTTCATAACAAGTACAATCTTATAGTAATTCAGACAATGACACTGTGTAGTATTTAGTGCATACTCAGTCAGACTCAACTGTTTTTCTAAGATGTTATTGCTTAAAAAAATTTAAATTTACTAAAATTGCACAGGTCCAAAGTCCAAGGTTGAGTTGCCAGCTCAGTCAGTGTTTGTGGGGAGTATGCATGTCCTCCCATATTTGCATAAGTATCAGTATTTGCAATTTACAACTGCTGTATGTCATACCTAACTTCCTAAAAGAACTTCAATTTATGTTAACTAATGTTAATATTGGACCTGTATGGCCAAGTCTCTTCTTTGATAGACTGGGGTCCTATGAAGGGTTGAATCCTGCCTTGCCCATGGTATTTTTTGAAAGACTGCAGCCCCTCCACATCCCTTAACTAGTTTAAGCAAATTCAAAAGTGAAAACATCACTTTACAAGACCATTACTGCATTCCATGCAAGAACAGGCAGGGTTTCTTAAAATAACTGATTGTGTCCATAGTGTAACATTTTGAGCCCCCCCCCCCAGCAGCACTGGACACAAGGCAGGAAACCGCAGGATTCACTCACATTTACCGGAGGTAAATTGGACCTGTCAGTTAACCTAAACATTTTTAGGGACATGGAAGGAAAAACATAATATCTAGTCAAGTCAGTCAAGTCAAGTTGGGGAGCATGCACTGGTACAGTGCGCTGCCGCACCCACTACACGACAAAACAACTCAGGATCCCGGTTTGCAACCCCCCAGGCAGACACGCGGTCCAGTCCCAAATGACCCTCTATTTGCCGCAGCCAGGTGTTACGTGGGCAACCCCTTGGCCTGGCCCAGCCACTCGGGTCCCCAACAATGTGAATCTTACGAGCCGGATCACGCTCAGGCAAACGCGCCACATGGCCGTAGTGCTGTAACTGACGCTCCCTCACAATGCAGGTAATGGGCCTCATTCAGGACTTCATGAGCAACCGTTCATTCGACACAAAGTCAAACCAACAGTACCCAAGGGTTTTCCGGAGAGACACGGTACCAAAGGAGTCCTGTCTTCATCTCGGGTCACTGGATAGCATCCATGTCTCGCAACCATATAGCAAGACAGGAAGCACCAGGACTCTGAAGACTTGGACCTTCATCCTTTTGCATAGATATCGGGAGTTCCACACACCCCTTTTTTCAGTGACCTCATGACCCCCCATGCTCTCCCAATCCATCTACTGACTTCATAGGAGGAGTCACCAGAGACATGAATGTCACTGCCAAGCTAAGCAAACCTCTCAACAAGGTCATTAAAGGCCTGGATCTTAGTTTTTATCCAGGACACTCGCAAGCCCAAACACTCAGACTCCTCACTCAGTCTCTCGAGCTCCCCGATCAGAGCCTCCATTGACTCCGTGAAGATCAAAGCATCGTCAGCAAAATCAAGATCCGTGAATCTTTCTTCACCAACAGATGCCCCACAGCCGCTGGACCCCACAACCTTGCCCAACACCCAGTCCATACAAGCATTGAACAGAGTAGGAACAAAAACACACCCCTGATGAACCCCAGAAACAACTGGGAAGAACACAGAGATTCTGCCTCCACTCTGCACAACACTCACAGTACCAGTGTACAGGCCGGCCATGATATCCAGCAACTTCAAGGGGATCCCGCGAACCCTCAGGATGTCCCACAGGTCATCTCAATCAACTGAGTTGAACGCTTTGCGAAAACCAACAAAGGCTGCAAAGAAACTCTTCCAATATTCGCGTTTGCGCTCAATGAGAACCCTCAGTGCCAGGATGCGGTTGATGGTAGACTTCTTAGGTGTAAAACCAGACTGTTCCGGTCGCTGGTAGGTGAGCAAGTGATCACGACTGCCCCATCATCAGGGCCAAAAACACAGCAATGAAACTTGCACCTCTTAAATGTTTTCATCATCATCATCATCATCAGTTTCTTAACCATTAGGTCATTGGGCATTATGGATGTGCAGACAATCTTCTGACATTCTTGTCTATTCTGCTGCTCTATGTGAACTGCTGAAAGACAATCCAGTTCAATCTTTAATACTGTCTTAACATCTCTTTTTCTGCCTAACACCTTTCTTCTTCCTCCCAGCACAGTCCTCTGTCAGATTGATTTTTTGCAAGGATGGATGTTCTTGTGATGTGCTCATACTATTTGAGCTTCCACTTCCTTACAATTGTCAGCAGGTCTAGAAATTGTCTGTTGGCTTTGCAGGAAATGTATAGGATCTTATTGTAACATTTCCTCTAAAAGACCAAGATTCTTCTTTGGACGTCTACAGACAGTGTCCATGTTTCACAAGCACAGAGAAAGTTGGACATTACAAGCATTCATATCAATTTCTCTTTAGATGTGAGAGTGATACTCTTGTCATTCCATATGGTCTTGAGTTTTGCAGAAACTACTGTCACAAGTGAACAGAGATATTTGAAGCTTTTCACTGTCTCACTTTTCTGACCTCTTACTTTGATGTCTTTCATGATGCTGTTTATGGTTTGACATTAGTCTGAGTTTTGTCAGTGTTGACTTCCATGCTATAATCTGCAGATGGCAAGGAAATCTTTCATATATAAAGTTGAAACATAGTCTCAAGCTGTGAACATAACATAAGAAATCTGACAGACTAGAGGAGACCATTCAGTCCATCAAGATTGTCTGTTTAGCTAATAGCTAAGCTGTCCCAATATCTTAGCCAGATGTTTCTTAAAGGCTGTCTAGGTTTCTGCTTCAACTATATGTCTCAGTAGTTTAAGATTCCCACAAATCTTTGCGTAAAGTAGTACTCCTTCCTTCAGTCTTAAATGCACTTCCCCTTAATTTCCACTGGTCTTCTCTAGTATGTGATTCACCATTAAATTGAAATAATACTGATGGAACTACTTTTTCATTGCCTTTGAGGATTTTAAAATAGTGGATTAGGTCCTGACATATTCTCCTCTGCTTGAGACTAAACAGGTTTAATTTTCTGAGTCTGTTAAAGTAGAACATGTCCTAAATTTCTGGGATGCTTGTGGTTGCTCTCCTCTGCAGATCTTCAAGTGCTGCTATGTCTTTTCTTGCAGCATGGTGACCAGAATCTTACACAGTACTCCAGATGTGGTCTAACTAGTGCATTATATAATCCAAGCATAATGCTCCTTGATTTATATTCAACAGTTTTTTATGATATAAAATAACATTTAATGTGCCTTTTTATCGGCTTTTTCACATTGTTTAGACCAGGGGTGCCCAATGCGTTGATCGCGATTGACCAGTAGATTGCAAAGGTAGTGCAGGTAGATCGTGTTAGTCTATCATACAGTATATCCTCCCTATGGCATTTGCCACTTGATTGACATACAGGGCGGCTAGTCTGAGATCTCTTTTCTTCTAACACATTGGTCATCCTGCACGCACGATCAAACGCACGAGCTACTGCAAAACTCCAGCTGTGATCTAGTTAGCCTTCCAATTTATATCGACTAAAGAAGGGATTTAAAAAAAAAATTTGTTTGGGGAGGGTATGGGCTGGATGTGGAATTGGAAGAGGATTTTTTTTCTCACAATGTCACAATTGAAGTGCGTTTGTCTGATCTGTCAATCTATCATTGCTATTCCAAAGAAGGAAAATGTGGAAAGGCACTTTCAAACTGTTCATAAAAACTACGAAACTGACTTCCTTCCAAAAAGCGATCTGAGAAAGAGAAAGGAGAGGGAACTAAAATCGCAGTTAGTCGGACAGCCGTCATTTTTCACTCGGCTGAATTCAAAAGCAAAGGCAGACACACTGAAGCATCGCTCCGGGTGAGTCACTCGATCATTAAGAATAAGAAGTACTTCCAAGATGGAGAGATGATAAAAGAGGCCTTCATTGAGGCAGATGGCTAGGGAGAAATTCCTACTGAGATTTCAATAACCCCTGGCCGGAAAAAAAAGGAGTTTCTTCTTGTCATTAAACATGCAGAATATAAGCAACTTAATAACGATCAATGACTTGGCATTTTTTTTCCGATCTGACCAACATGTTGAATGAGCTTAATTTACAACTGCAAGGAAAAGAGAACTCCATGCTCAATATGATTAGCTCAGTTAATGCTTTCAAATGAAAAATGCAACATCTGTCCTCAAAGCTGCAGTGCCTTGATTTGGGGAAAATCCAAAACCTCGCATCAGATCTGGAGATGCAATGGAAGGCTTGTGTGCAACTTGACAGCAAACGCTACACAGAGCAGATTGAAAATTGCCTGTCAGACTTTGACAGACGGTTTTAAGACTCAGCTTTACTTGAGCCAATTGCTACATTTAAGTGCTATCCATTTAGGGAAAATGTTGAGGGTGATTCACCCACATCAAAAATTGCAACACTGTTTCGCCTAAAACTCCTCTACAGTGGAGGATGAGATGAGATTTTGACACTACAGGATGACATTCAGCTGAAGTCTGGGGCTCTTGGACAGTTTTGGAATTTACTCACAGAGGAAAAGTACCCAAACATGAGGAAATGTGCTACCTCCTTGACTGCATTATTCGGCTCTACTTATTTATGCAAGTCAGCCTTTGCCCACATGAAGATTATGAAATCCAAATTCTGTAGTGACCATAAATGTATTGAATTGTTATTGTGCCATAAAGGTTATTCAGTTATGCAAGGTACGACAACATATATTTTTATACATCTATACATATTAATAAAAGGCAAAGCCCTCACTGACTCACTGACTGACTGACTGACTGACTGACTCACTCACTCATCACTAATTCTTGAACTTCCCGTGTAGGTGGAAGGCTGAAATTTGGCAGGCTCATTCCTTACAGCTTGCTTACAAAAGTTAGGCAGGTTTCATTTCGAAATTCTACGCGTAATGGTCATAACTGGAACCTGTTTTTTGTCCATATACTCTAATGGAGGAGGCGGAGTCACGTATCACGTCATCACGCCTCCTACGTAATCACGTGAACTAAAAACAAGGAAGAGATTTACAGCACGAGTCAAACGCGGGAACGAAGGTAAATGACGTTAATTTTTGAGTGTCTTTTAATACTGTGTAAGCATACATATTAACACATGTGCAATTAAACGTGTGCATTTACGGGGTGATTTCTCAGGCTTAAAAGCTCGCCTTTTATTAAAAAGGTAAATGCAAACTGTTTTCATTCTGAAGGGCACAAACCACGTTAGATTTCAGACGTTAAACGCGCAAAAATGTCGGTACATCAGATAAATAAGCGCAACATATTATCAGTTGTATTGTATGCTTACAATACATATAAAAATGTGTTAATCGTTAACTAATATTATGGGATGGTGTTTTTCGACTCGTGCCTTGATTTAAACGATTGCATTTCTTGGTGGGTTTGCGTAGCTTATTGTCAATATCTTTACACCTCTTTTTAAGACTTAATTTAAAAAGGTTTTCTTTTCTTCTTAATTAAAATTTAAAAGCAATACTTCACCGCTGCGAAGCCCCTCTAGCGCTGACGTCCGAGGTTCGATTACCATAAGCGAGTGCAGTGAGTGTGTACGCCTGATGAGCCAAGAATAAGGGGGAAAGACGTGTCGCATACTCTTTGCATTATTTGACAGTAAACTATTTTCAATCATTCTATGATCTGCTTCTCACAACTGAAGGCACCGTGGCTGATGTTACCTCACTTGCTGGCCAACCATAAGCGTTACCTGGTAGGTAACCAGCCACTCACTTCACTCCCTTACGGGAATCGAACCTCGGATGTCAGCGCTACAGGCGAAGCCCCTAAAATTGCGCCACGGTGTGTGGTTCGTTTATTTGACAACATGTAGATCGGGGTAATTACATTCACGGCATTCGTAGTCTGATTCACAATCTGATTGTATGGGTGGTTACCTACCAGGTAACGCTTATAGTTGGCCAGCAAGTCAGCTCGAAGTGATCACTCGAGTGAAGGCAGCTTCACAAAAAAACAGATCCTTAACAAACTGTTATTAGTATATTTTCCCACAATTTAAAAAGGTTTTCTTTTCTTCTTAATAAAAATTTAAAAGCGGTACTT